>NC_059198.1:49921048-50603548 GCF_020615455.1 Coregonus clupeaformis | reverse complement strand
TCCCTTGTTCTCAGCGCTAATCAGAGTTACAGGGAAGCCACATTCCCTTGTTCTCAGTGCTAATCAGAGTTACAGGGAAGCCACATTCCCTTGTTCTCAGCGCTAGTCAGAGTTACAGGGAAGCCACATTCCCTTGTTCTCAGCGCTAGTCAGAGTTTCAGGGAAGCCACATTCCCATGTTCTCAGCGCTAGTCAGAGTTTAAGGGAAGCCACATTCCCTTGTTCTCAGCGCTAATCAGAGTTACAGGGAAGCCACATTCCCTTGTTCTCAGTGCTAGTCAGAGTTACAGGGAAGCCACATTCCCATGTTCTCAGCGCTAGTCAGAGTTACAGGGAAGCCACATTCCCATGTTCTCAGCGCTAATCAGAGTTACAGGGAAGACACATTCCCATGTTCTCAGCGCTAGTCAGAGTTTCAGGGAAGCCACATTCCCATGTTCTCAGCGCTAGTCAGAGTTACAGGGAAGCCACATTCCCATGTTCTCAGCGCTAATCAGAGTTACAGGGAAGACACATTCCCATGTTCTCAGCGCTAGTCAGAGTTTCAGGGAAGCCACATTCCCATGTTCTCAGCGCTAGTCAGAGTTACAGGGAAGCCACATTCCCATGTACTCAGCGCTAATCAGAGTTACAGGGAAGCCACATTCCCTTGTTCTCAGCGCTAGTCAGAGTTACAGGGAAGCCACATTCCCTTGTTCTCAGCGCTAGTCAGAGTTACAGGGAAGCCACATTCCCTTGTTCTTAGCGCTAGTCAGAGTTACAGGGAAGCCACATTCCCTTGTTCTCAGCGCTAGTCAGAGTTACAGGGAAGCCACATTCCCATGTTCTCAGCGCTAGTCAGAGTTTCAGGGATGCCACATTCCCATGTTCTCAGCGCTAGTCAGAGTTACAGGGAAGCCACATTCCCTTGTTCTCAGCGCTAGTCAGAGTTACAGGGAAGCCACATTCCCTTGTTCTCAGCGCTAGTCAGAGTTTCAGGGATGCCACATTCCCTTGTTCTCAGCGCTAATCAGAGTTTCAGGGAAGCCACATTCCCATGTTCTCAGCGCTAGTCAGAGTTTCAGGGAAGCCACATTCCCTTGTTCTCAGCGCTAGTCAGAGTTACAGGGAAGCCACATTCCCTTGTTCTCAGCACTAGTCAGAGTTTCAGGGAAACCACATTCCCTTGTTCTCAGCGCTAGTCAGAGTTACAGGGAAGCCACATTCCCATGTTTTCAGCGCTAATCAGAGTTACAGGGAAGCCACATTCCCTTGTTCTCAGCACTAATCAGAGTTACAGGGAAGCCACATTCCCTTGTTCTCAGCGCTAATCAGAGTTACAGGGAAGCCACATTCCCTTGTTCTCAGCGCTAGTCAGAGTTACAGGGAAGCCACATTCCCTTGTTCTCAGCGCTAGTCAGAGTTACAGGGAAGCCACATTCCCTTGTTCTCAGCGCTAATCAGAGTTACAGGGAAGCCACATTCCCTTGTTCTCAGCGCTAGTCAGAGTTTCAGGGATGCCACATTCCCATGTTCTCCGCGCTAATCAGAGTTACAGGGAAGCCACATTCCCTTGTTCTTAGCGCTAGTCAGAGTTTCAGGGAAGCCACATTCCCTTGTTCTCAGTGCTAATCAGAGTTACAGGGAAGCCACATTCCCTTGTTCTCAGCGCTCGTCAGAGTTTCAGGGAAGCCACATTCCCTTGTTCTTAGCACTAGTCAGAGTTACAGGGAAGCCATATTCCCTTGTTCTTAGCACTAGTCAGAGTTTCAGGGAAGCCACATTCCCTTGTTCTCAGCGCTAATCAGAGTTTCAGGGAAGCCACATTCCCTTGTTGTCAGCGCTAGTCATAGTTTCAGGGTAGCCACATTCCCTTGTTCTTAGCACTAGTCAGAGTTACAGGGATGCCTAAGGCACACAGTCCCATTGCTGTGGTTTATTCTACAGACAAACAACATTAGGTAGAGAAACCTCCGTCTCATAGGATATTCGTAAAATAAAGACCACAAGGTGAAAGGCAACTCCTAAAGGCAGCAAATTAGCATTAGTTTACTTGACACTTATTTAGGTCATGTTAGTGTTAACAGGCTAATATTAGCATTAGCCATGCTTATATTTCTAGACGCCTCTTCTGTTTCATTTACTTATATTTAACTGTATGAAGAGTTTCATTTCAAAACCCTATATATACATTTTCACAAATGTTGGTAAATTAGATTTTTGTTTAAAGATCTTATGAAAGAGATTGATGTGTTTTTTCTCCATCTAGTCATGGCATGGGGTTGTTAAATGATAGACATCTATTTGTTTGAAACCTTTCACTTGATGGTTTCCTTTCAGAGAGACTTGCAATCACATTCTGTTACAAAACGAGATATATCCACCTCCCTCTCAGAGAAAAAAGAGACCATGCAAATGATACATTTGTGACATCAATATTTTTAAATATATACATTTAAAAATTAAGCAATACAGTGATATGAGATCTGGGCTCTGGTCAAAAGTAGTGCACTATATAGGGAAAAGGGTGCCATTTTAGGACGAGGCCTAACTAACCACCCTCCCGAGTGGTGCAGTGGTCTAAGGCACTGCATCGCAGTGCTAGCTGTGCCACTAGAGATCCAGGCTCTGTCGTAGCCGGCCGCGACCGGGAGACCCATGGGGCGGCGCACAATTGGCCCAGCGTTGTCCAGGGTAGGGGAGGGAATGGCCGGCAGGGATGTAGCTCAGTTGGTAGAGCATGGTGTTTGCAACGCCAGGGTTGTGGGTTCGATTCCAGTATAAAAAATAAGAATGTATGCACTAACTGTAAGTCGCTCTGGATAAGAGCGTCTGCTAAATGACTAAAATGTAAATGTAAATGTATAGCATGAGGCTAGATTTATGATATGTTGAATTGATATGTTAAATACAGGATGGGAATATTCCATTCCAGCTAAACAATGGATATATAGCATTTTGCAACAAAAACAATTGTCATACACACCTAAAATATATTAATTAAAAATCTGAGAACAGAAAATATTTTACACACAAATAAAGATACCCATAAGCATTCATTGCTGGTGAAAAAACACAAATGTGAAACATTGGTGCATATAAACTCTTTATATTATGTACTTATTTTAGTTTGAGGCTTATTGTTTCATTTTTTATACTGTATCTACTGGGGGCTGAGTCTGCCCAGTCAATGTAAAGTCTACTGGGGGCTGAGTCTGCCCAGTCAATGTAAAGTCTACTGGGGGCTGAGTCTGCCCAGTCAATGTAAAGTGTATTATTAAGATATTATCTTTCTTTCTTTCTTTCTTTCTTTCTTTCTTTCTTTCTTTCTTTCTTTCTTTCTTTCTTTCTTTCTTTCTTTCTTTCTTTCTTTCTTTCTTTCTTTCTTTCTTTCTTTCTTTCTTTCTTTCTTTCTTTCTTTCTTTCTTTCTTTCTATTTCTATCTATCTTTCTTTCTTTATATCTTTCTTTCTTTCTGTGGAGCAGCGGAACATCAGAAGAACTGTAATTATATTACTTTTGTTTAACAATTAGTCAAATAATCCCATAAGGGTCGGCAATAGGCAATTTGACACGTAAATAAAAATGCAATCATTCATTCATCACTCCCAGTGTTTAAGCTAGAGCACTAAAGCATATTTAGCTAAAACACTAGATCCAGCACCCTCAACTATCAGTCTCGTAAGATATTAATAAAATAAGGCCCACAAGGTGGAAGGCAACCCCTAGAGAGCATACTAGCATTCATTATTTGATACTTTGTTTATGTCATGTTAGTGTTGTCCTGATAGGCTATCACTTCTCTTCTGCTTCATTGACTTAAATGTATCTATTTTATTTACTTTTTGTTGTTTGAGGGTTATTGTTTGGTTAACTACTGCTGCTATGTATTGATACGCTTTCTTTCTTTCTTTCTTTCTTTCTTTCTTTCTTTCTTTCTTTCTTTCTTTCTTTCTTTCTTTCTTTCTTTCTTTCTTTCTTTCTTTTTCTTTATGCGGTGCAGCGGAACATCGGAAGAATCACTGTAACGTATATTACATTTGTTTAACAATAGCTATGTTTCCATCCATTTGTCTAAAGATTTTCCACCAAATATTATAATATTTGCACCAAAAATATGCACATTTTACTGGCAGCGTTGTGTTTCCATCAAACTGTCTTGTTGCAGAAAAAAACCTGTTCATAATGATGTAGAGCACATAAAAACCTGTTGGTAATGATGTAGAGCACATAAAAACCTGTTGGTAATGATGTAGAGCACATAAAAACCTGTTCATAATGATGTAGAGCACATTAAAAACCTGTTCATAATGATGTAGAGCACATAAAAACCTGTTGGTAATGATGTAGAGCACATAAAAACCTGTTGGTAATGATGTAGAGCACATTAAAAACCTGTTGGTAATGATGTAGAGCACATAAAAACCTGTTGGTAATGATGTAGAGCACATAAAAACCTGTTGGTAATGATGTAGAGCACATAAAAACCTGTTGGTAATGATGTAGGGCACATAAAAACCTGTTGGTAATGATGTAGAGCACATTAAAAACCTGTTGGTAATGATGTAGAGCACATAAAAACCTGTTGGTAATGATGTAGAGCACATAAAAACCTGTTGGTAATGATGTAGAGCACATAAAAACCTGTTCATAATGATGTAGAGCACATAAAACCTGTTGGTAATGATGTAGAGCACATAACAACCTGTTGGTAATGATGTAGAGCACATAAAAACCTGTTGGTAATGATGTAAAGCACTCTCCTGTAAACTCTCCTTCCAGACTCACATTAAGAATCTCCAATCCAAAGTTACATCTAGAATCGGCTTCCTATTTCGCAACAAAGCCTCCTTCACTCATGCTGCCAAACATGCCCTCGTAAAACTGACTATCCTACCGATCCTTGACGTCGGCGATGTCATTTACAAAATAGCCTCCAACACTCTACTCAGCAAATTGGATGTAGTCTATCACAGGGCCATCCGTTTTGTCACCAAAGCCCCATATACTACCCACCACTGTGACCTGTACGCTCTTGTTGGCTGGTCCTCACTACATGTTCGTCGTCAAACCCACTGGCTCCAGGCCATCTATAAATCACTGCTAGGCAAATCCCCGCCTTATCTTAGCTCATTGGTCACCATAGCAGCACCCACCCGTAGTATGCGCTCCAGCAGGTATATCTCACTGGTCATCCCCAAAGCCAACACCTCCTTTGGCCGCCATTCCTTCCAGTTCTCTGCTGCCAATGACTGGAACGAATTTCAAAAATCTCTGAAGCTTGAGACTCTTATCTCCCTCACTAACTTTAAGCATCAGTTGTCAGAGCACCTTACCGATCACTGCACCTGTACACAGCCCATCTGAAATTAGCCCACCCAACTACCTCATCCCTATATTGTTATTTATTTTGCTCTTTTGCACCCCAGTATCTCTATTTGCACATCATCTCTTGCACATCTATCATTCCAGTGTTAATACTAATTGTAATTATTTTGCACTATAGCCTATTTATTGCCTTACCTCCATAACTTACTACATTTGCACAAACTGTATATATATTTTCTGTTGTATTTTTGACTTTATGTTTTGTTTATTCCATATGTAACTCTGTGTTGTTGTTTTTAATCGCACTGCTTTGCTTTATCTTGGCCAGGTCGCAGTTGTAAATGATAACTTGTTCTCAACTGGCTTACCTGGTTAAATAAAGGTTAAATAAAATAAATAAATAAATAACCTGTTCATAATGATGTAGAGCACATTAAAAACCTGTTGGTAATGATGTAGAGCACATAAAAACCTGTTGGTAATGATGTAGAGCACATAAAAACCTGTTGGTAATGATGTAGAGCACATAAAAACCTGTTGGTAATGATGTAGAGCACATAAAAACCTGTTCATAATGATGTAGAGCACATAAAAACCTGTTCATAATGATGTAGAGCACATAAAAACCTGTTGGTAATGATGTAGAGCACATAAAAACCTGTTCATAATGATGTAGAGCACATAAAAAGTACTATAACTTTGCTTTGCTTCCCATTTTTAACTCCGTCTATGTTTTGGGCACAAAAAGTATTGCGATAAACAGCAAATGTGCCCGCTCTGGTCTTGGCACATGCACTTTAGTTAACAGCCCGCAGACAGAGGGTAGGTTACATGAGTGGTGCAGTGGTCTAAGGCTGTGCTACTAGAGATCCTGGTTCGAATCCAGGCTCTGTCGTATCCGGCCGCGACCGGGAGACCCATGCGACGGCGCACAATTGGCCCAGCGTCGTCCAGGGTAGGGGAGGGAATGGCCGGCAGGGATGTAGCTCAGTTGGTAGAGCATGGCGTTTGCAACGCCAGGGTTGTGGGTTTGATTCCCACGGGGGGGCCATGAAATAAAATAAAAATAATGTATGCACTCACTAACTGTAAGTCACTCTGGATAAGAGCGTCTGCTAAATGATTAAAATGTATGATGAGATGATGGATAAGAGACTAAGAGTGAGATAATTGAGACCCTCAATATTTATTGGAAAGAAGCGTCAAGCTCATCACTGTGCACTTTCACCACCCTGTGAAGTCCACCATAATCTATTTCCTCTGTAGCCTACTGTGCATGCTTTTCCAAGTCGTAATGGGAGGATCAGACAACATAGCATCACGTGACTGGTCATTTATTGTGACATGATAGTTCATTTACCAACAATTAAGCAAAAAATATTTTCCACTGCCGTTTGTCGAATTATCTACTAACCGACAAAAGATGATCCACCCCTATCGAATGTATTTTGTTTTGTCAACATTTAGGAAAGCTTACCGACAATTTCCTGTTTCCATCAGGCCTGTCATTAGTTATTGATCCGAGATGGAGGCCTATTTTCCTGGTTGAATGGAAACATGGTTAATGTGCCAAATAATCCTGTAAGGGATTGTTCGCCAATAGGCGATTTGGCATGTAAATAAAACATTATTCATTCATTAATTCATTCATTTATTCACGATTTCATTCATCACTCCCAGTGTTTAAGCTAGAACACTAAAACATCTTTAGCTAAAACACTCCAGCACTCAGAATAATCAGTGGATCTGTCAGTCATTACTTAGTGTGTGTTGCTGGGAAAGCCTTGTCCATCACTCATCATTACTTGTGTATTTACGACAGTGGGGGAGAGGCTATATGGGATACCTGGGAAGGCTAGGGCAGGTAGGATGTCAGAAGGGAGAGCACAGAAATCAACAGTGCTTTTATCGATTACTCCTTCTGATTGAAAAAATAGCTGATTTACAACAACATTCATTGTCTGGCCAGGGGAGCGGACTGATGGCACGTCATGTCACTTCCCGAGTGGCGCAGTGGTCTAAGGCACTGCATCGCAGTGCTAGCTGTGCCGCTAGAGATCCTGGTTCGAATCAAGGCTCTGTCGCAGCCGGCCGCGACCGGGAGACCCATGGGTGGTGCACAATTGGTCCAGCGTTGTCCAAGGTAGGGGAGGGTTTGGCCGGCAGGGATGTGGGTTCGTTTCCCACAGGGGGCCAGTATGAAAAAAAACTAAAAAACATGTATGCATTCACTAACTGTAAGTCGCTCTGGAGAAGAGCGTCTGCTAAATAATGTAATGTACTATTGCCTTCAAGTCAACTGTCATTCCCGTATGGTCAGTTATTTTATGATTTGACACTACAACTATTCTTTGTATGTTGTAGATCAGCATTTACAGATCTCTCTCTCTCTCTCTCTCTCTCTCTCTCTCTCTCTCTCTCTCTCTCTCTCTCTCTCTCTCTCTCTCTCTCTCTCTCTCTCTCTCTCTCTCTCTCTCTCTCTCTCTCTCTCTCTCTCTCTCTCTCTCTCTCTCTCTCTCTCTCTCTCTCTCTCTCTCTCTCTCTCTCTCTCTCTCACAGAGGGGAGAGACATTTCTGATAATTAAATTTACAAGGGCACCGCGACACTGAGTGCACACTGTTTTAAATGACACCCATGACACTCCTCTCCTCATACACAGTCAGTAGGACAAACAAAGCTGATGACACCCTTGACGCTCCTCTCCTCGTACACAGTCAGCAGAACAAACAAAGGCCCCTGTAATGCAGTTTGGGTAGACAGAAAAAACTCCCGAGATACGCCTGTGATTCAGAGAAGTGTCGGCACACCAGGCGGTTATGTCCCAGCCTCTCTAATGCAATAGCAACATCATAACACCACATCGAATCACAGGCAAGCAGGGGTGACGAAGGAATCGACTCATTATCCATCCTTTGTGAGCCTCTCTCTCTCTCTCCCTCCCTCTCCCCTCTCTCTGTTATTTTCTGTAGCTGTGCATTCAGCGTATCCATTAGAGGGTTATATTACAATATCCAGTAAAATAACCATTTAGATACGACAGCTCTGCTGAGCTCCACACTATGGACGGACCACAGAGTGAGCTCCACACTATGGACGAACCACCGAGTGAGCACTACACTATGGACGGACCACAGAGTGCTTTCAGGGCAGATTGCAGCCGCCCGAAGACAGCCCCCCTCTGTGATGTAGATCAACACCTGATAAAAGGCTAATTAAGATGAAAAATATCTGCCTTCACTGCAACCTCCCCCAGATCGACACATCCTTCTTGACTTGAAGCTGTTCACAGGAAGGATCAAACTTCTTGAACTCCACTTGTATTTATTGTGATCATGTGACAATATACTGTAGGTTAAGACAGCATGAGACTGAAGGGTCTTGGGTGAGATTATCCATATTTAAGGGTCTTGGGTGAGATTATCCATATCTTGCGGTGTCAGAAGATAGCTGAGAGGAAATCGGAGGGCATAGAAAGCTTGAAAACCTCCCCTTACGTGGCTGTCCATGACAATGGTGAAGGTATGATTGAATACTAAGAGAGACACTAGCCTGGTATGGGCTGTGTATTGCTTAGAAAAGCCGCTGAGAAAGTTGGGTTGAACATTCCTCTTCTTCTTGAGAGTGAGACTGACTAAGGCTGAGAGAGAGACTGACTAAG
The DNA here is from genome assembly GCF_020615455.1 of Coregonus clupeaformis. Lineage (NCBI taxonomy): Eukaryota > Metazoa > Chordata > Actinopteri > Salmoniformes > Salmonidae > Coregonus > Coregonus clupeaformis. The sequence goes on along the minus strand of NC_059198.1, from coordinate 50,594,582 downwards.
GCTGAGAGAGAGACTGACTAAGGCTGAGAGAGAGACTGACTAAGGCTGAGAGAGAGACTGACTAAGGCTGAGAGAGAGACTGACTAAGGCTGAGAGAGAGACTGACTAAGGCTGAGAGTGAGACTGACTAAGGCTGAGAGAGAGACTGACTAAGGCTGAGAGAGAGACTGACTAAGGCTGAGAGTGAGACTGACTAAGGCTGAGAGAGAGACTGACTAAGGCTGAGAGAGAGACTGACTAAGGCTGAGAGAGAGACTGACTAAGGCTGAGAGAGAGACTGACTAAGGCTGAGAGAGAGACTGACTAAGGCTGAGAGAGAGACTGACTAAGGCTGGGAAGTGTTGTGATGATGAGTCAGCGGACAGGGCACGATGCTATCAACAGATTATCACACTTCCTGATTTACCACTAGCGTAGTCTCTCTCTCTGCCAGGCATCCCACTCAAATCTAGAACGTGCTGGCTGGGGTCGAGGCTATGGAGGCAGCATAGAAAGAAATGATGTAGTGAACCGAAACTAACCAGGTGTTCTCTCCCACAGGTGGAGGTTCTGGATGGCAGGACCAGGCAACAGCTGTGTTTTCTAGATAAGGTACAGCATTTGGCTATCCAGTTACCTGATCACAATATGGACACTCCAATCAGAAATTATTCTGATTGAGCTTGAAATCCTCTAGTCAATATTCTCGCGTATTGACGTATTTGGTCTTTATTTCCAGGTGGAGCCCCACGCCACAATAGGTGAAATCAAGAGTCTTCTTCACAAGTCTTGTAAGTATAGTAATTATCCTATAATTGATAAACCGGTCATGATAGAATCTCTAGTATCAATAACTTCATAAAAGGTTAAAAAAAAAATATCACCTTTGAAAATATATCGGCTGTACAGTGTGTGCTCAACTTGATCTACGTGATCAACAGATTTTTTTTCTGATCAATTAAACTATGAGAGAGCTAGTCGGATGAATCTAAAATATCCCATCAGATAAAAACAGTTCAGTGTGTGTAGTTTGGAACGGTTGTACTCTTCACCTGAAGTCTACTCCATTGTGATGAATTACTGCCACAGGCCCGAAACTAAACTCTGTGTTTGTGTTTGTGTTTGTGTTTGTGTGTGCGTCAGATCAACAGCTGTATCCAGCCAGACAGGACCTCAAGCTTGACCCCAGTAAGTAAATAACGTGTTTATGATTACTGGTACTGTTAGTGTTGCTGAAGTGTATTTTTGTTGTTGATGTTTATTGTCACATACACCCGATACACTGTATGTACACACGTATGTGGACGCCCCTTCAAATTAGTGGATTCGGCTATTTCAGCCACACCCGTTGCTGACAGGTGTATCAGCTTTCTGCCCTGCTAGAGCTGCCCCCCGGGGTCAACTGTAAGTGCTGTTATCGTGAAGTGGAAACGTCTAGGAGCAACAGCGGCTCAGCCGCGAAGTGGTAGGCCACACAAGCTCACAGAACGGGACCGCCGAGTGCTGAAGCGCGTAGCACGTAAAAATAATCTGTCCTCGGTTGCAACACTCACTACGAGTTCCAAACTGCCTCTGGAAGCAAAGTCAGCACAATAATTGTTCGTCGGGAGCTTCATGAAATGGGTTTCCATGGCCGAGCAGCCGCACACAAGCCTAAGATCACCATGCGCAATGCTAAGCATTGGCTGGAGTGGTGTAAAGCTCGCCGCCATTGGACTCTGGAGCAGTGGAAACGCGTTCTCTGGAGTGATGAATCACGCTTCACCATCTAGCAGTCCGATGGACGAATCTGGGTTTGGTGGATGCCAGGAGAACGCTACCTGCCACAATGCATAGTGCCAACTGTAAAGTTTGGTGGAAGAGGAATAATTTTTTCATGGTTTTTTATTTATTTTTTATTTAACCTTTATTTAACCAGGTAAGCCAGTTGAGAACAAGTTCTCATTTACAACTGCGACCTGGCCAAGATAAAGCAAAGCAGTGCGATAAAAACAACAACAACACAGAGTTACATATGGAATAAACAAAACGTACAGTCAATAACACAATAGAAAAATCTATATACAGTGTGTGTAAATGTAGTAAGTTATGGAGTTAAGGCAATAAATAGGCCATAGTGCAAAATAATTACAATTGAGTATTAACACTGGAATGCTAGATGTGCAAGAGATGATGTGCAAATAGAGATACTGGGGTGCAAATGAGCAAAATAAATAACAATATGGGGATGAGGTAGTTGAGCGGGCTAATTACAGATGGTCTGTGTACAGGTGCAGTGATCGGTAAGCTGCTCTGACAACTGATGCTTAAAGTTAGTGAGGGAGATAAGAGTCTCCAGCTTCAGAGATTTAGTGATTCTAGTCGGGCGGGCGGGTGCAAGCAGCGTTCTATTGAAGAGCATGCATTTAGTTTTACTAGCGTTTAAGAGCAGTTGGAGGCCACGGAAGGAGTGCTGTATGGCATTGAAGCTCGTTTGGAGGTTTGTTAACACAGTGTCCAATGAAGGGCCAGATGTATACAAAATGGTGTCGTCTGCGTAGAGGTGGATCTGAGAGTCACCAGCAGCAAGAGCCACATCATTGATATACACAGAGAATAGAGTCCGCCCGATAACTGAACCCTGTGGCACCCCCATAGAGACTGCCAGAGGTCCAGACAACAGGCCCCCCAATTTGACACATTGAACTCTATCTGAGAAGTAGTTGGTGAACCAGGCGAGTCAGTCATTTGAGAAACCAAGGCTATTTAGTCTACCAATAAGAATGCGTTGATTGACAGAGTCGAAAGCCTTGGCCAAGTGGATGAAGACGGCTGAACAGTACTTTAGGACCATGAGCGTGGCTGAGGTGCACCCATGACCAGCTCGGAAACCAGATTGCATAGCGGAGAAGGTACGGTGGGATTCAAAATGGTCGGTGATATGTTTGCTAGGCCCCTTAGTTCCAGCGAAGGGAAATCTTAACGCTACAGCATACAATGACATTCTAGACGAGTCTGTGCTTCCAACTTTGTGGCAACAGTTTGGGGAAGGCCCTTTCCTGTTTCAACATGACAATGGAAGAACTTGACTGGCCTGCTCAGATCCCTGAATTCAACCGCTTCGTACACCTTTGGGATGAATTGCAATGCCGACTGCGAGCCAGGCCTAATCAGCCAACATCAGTGCCTGACCTCACTAATGCTCTTGTGGCTGAATGGAAGCAAGTCCCCGCAGCAATGTTCCAACATCTAGTGGAAAGCCTTCCCAGAAGAGTGGAGGCTGTTATAGCAGCAAAGGGGGGACCAACTCCATATTAATTGTTGGTGCTGGAGAAAATGTTTGACATTTCCATATAAGTGCCTCGCTGAAGCTCACATCGACCAATTCTTCACCTTGTCGGCGCAAGTATTCAAACCAGCTAGGGGATTCGAACCAGCGACCTTTCGGTTACTGGCCCAATTATCTAACCACTAGGCTATCTGCTAACGTACTGAAGTGTTCCTGGAGTGTTGAGTTAATCAGCTTCACATCCTCATTTGTTTTGAAACATTTTAATTGGAATACTTTCAATATTTAATACAATATAATGTACGAAGTTCACAAGCTAAACGGCTAATATATTCTCTGTTGTCCCCGATGTCAACATGAGATGAGGTGATTGGGTTGTAAACTAGCATGTACACTCTTAAAGACATGCTCCAGTACTTAGGCAACTAAGAAAATATTTCTTAAACCGCTTTGGGCTGAATGTGTTCAAACATGCATTATACACTGCTCAAAAAAATAAAGGGAACACTTAAACAACACAATGTAACTCCAAGTCAATCACACTTCTGTTAAATCAAACTGTCCACTTAGGAAGCAACACTGATTGACAATACATTTCACATATTGTTCTGCAAATGGAATAGACAACAGGTGGAAATTATAGGCAATTAGCAAGACACCCCCAATAAAGGACCACTTCTCAGTTCCTATGCTTCCTGGCTGATGTTTTGGTCACTTTTGAATGCTGGCGGTGCTTTCACTCTAGTGGTAGCATGAGACGGAGTCTACAACCCACACAAGTGGCTCAGGTAGTGCAGCTCATCCAGGATGGCACATCAATGCGAGCTGTGGCAAGAAGGTTTGCTGTGTCTGTCAGCGTAGTGTCCAGAGCATGGAGGCGCTACCAGGAGACAGGCCAGTACATCAGGAGATGTGGAGGAGGCCGTAGGAGGGCAACAACCCAGCAGCAGGACTGCTACCTCAGCCTTTGTGCAAGGAGGAGCAGGAGGAGCACTGCCAGAGCCCTGCAAAATGACCTCCAGCAGGCCACAAATGTGCATGTGTGCTCAAACGGTCAGAAACAGACTCCATGAGGGGGGTATGAGGGCCCGACGTTCACAGGTGGAGGTTGTGCTTACAGCCCAACACCGTGCAGGACGTTTGGCATTTGCCAGAGAACACCAAGATTGGCAAATTCGCTCTTCACAGATGAAAGCAGGTTCACACTGAGCACGTGACAGACGTGACAGATTCTGGAGACGCCGTGAAGAACGTTCTGCTGCAACATCCTCCAGCATGACCGGTTTGGCGGTGGGTCAGTCATGATGTGGGGTGGCATTTCTTTGGGGGGCCGCACAGCCCTCCATGTGCTCGCCAGAGGTAGCCTGACTGCCATTAGGTACCGAGATGAGATCCTCAGACCCCTTGTGAGACCATATGCTGGTGCGGTTGGCCCTGGGTTCCTCCTAATGCAAGACAATGCTAGACCTCATGTGGCTGGAGTGTGTCAGCAATTCCTGCAAGAGGAAGGCATTGATGCTATGGACTGGCCCGCCCGTTCCCCAGACCTGAATCCAATTGAGCACATCTGGGACATCATGTCTCGCTCCATCCACCAACGCCACGTTGCACCACAGACTGTCCAGGAGTTGGCGGATGCTTTAGTCCAGGTCTGGGAAGAGATCCCTCAGGAGACCATCCGTCACCTCATCAGGAGCATGCCCAGGCGTTGTAGGGAGGTCATACAGGCACGTGGAGGCCACACACACTACTGAGCCTCATTTTGACTTGTTTTAAGGACATTACATCAAAGTTGGATCAGCCTGTAGTGTGGTTTTCCACTTTAATTTTGAGGGTGACTCCAAATCCAGACCTCCATGGGTTGATACATTTGATTTCCATTGATAATTTTTGTGTGATTTTGTTGTCAGCACATTCAACTATGTAAAGAAAAAAGTATTTAATAAGATTATTTCATTCATTCAGATCTAGGATGTGTTATTTTAGTGTTCCCTTAATTTTTTTGAGCAGTGTATATTAACAGAATTACTTTCTTACCTCAATTAGCCACAAAATCCCTAGTTTGAAAGCGACTGTTTTCTGGAAGCTGTGCCATACCATTTCCCCCCACGTGGACCAGCTCCCTAGCAATTCAAGTTCTAGCCAATGAGCTTCTACATTTAAGTGATTTAGCAGACGCTCTTATCCAGAAAGACCTACAGGAGCAATTAGGGATAAGTGCCTTGCTCAAGGGCACATCAACAGATTTTTCACCTAGGGGATTCGAACCAGCGACCTTTCGGTTACTGGCCCAACGCTCTTAACCGATAGGCTACCTGCCACCACATTTGAGTGAAAGCTAGAGGTCTGCCCAGCATTATCCCATGAGGTTGCACGGTGGGCCCATCTGCTCACACAGCAGAGAGAGAGAGAGAGAGAGTGTGCTACCTATATCCCCCCACTAGAATCCCCATACTTTAATGAAGACAGTTTCTCCATCCTGGAGGGGGAAATCAATAATTTCCAGACCCAGGGACATGTACTAGTCTGTGGCGACCTAAATGCCAGAACTGGACAAGAACCTGACACCCTCAGCACACAGGGGGACAAACACCTACCTGGAGGTGACAGCATTCCCTCCCCCATATGCCCCCCTAGGCACAACTACGACAACATAACCAACAAAAATGGGTCACGACTCCTGCAGCTCTGTCGCACACTGGGTATGTACATAGTCAATGGTAGGCTTCGAGGGGACTCCTATGGTAGGTACACCTATAGCTCATCTCTTGGCAGTAGTACTGTAGATTACTTTATCACTGACCTCAACCCAGAGTCTCTCAGAGCGTTCACAGTCAGCCCACTGACACCCCTATCAGACCACAGCAAAATCACAGTCTACTTGAACAGAGCAATACTCAATCATGAGGCATCAAAGCCAAAAGAACTGAATAATATTAAGAAATGCTATAGATGGAAGGAAAGTAGTGTTGAAACCTACCAAAAAACAATTAGGAAACAACAAATTCAATCCATTCTAGACAACTTCCTGGACAAAACGTTCCACTGTAATAGTGAAGGTGTAAACTTGGCAGTAGAAAACCTAAACAGTATATTTGACCTCTCAGCTTCCCTATCAAATCTAAAAATCTCTAACAGAAAACCAAAGAAAAGTAATAACAGTGATAAATGGTTTGATGAAGAATGCAAAAACCTAAGAAAGAAATTGAGAAACCTATCCAACCAAAAACATAGAGACCCAGAAAACCTGAGCCTACGCCTTCACTATGGTGAATCACTAAAACAATACAGAAATACACTACGGAAAAAGAAGGAACAGCATGTCAGAAATCAGCTCAATGTAATTGAAGAATCCATAGACTCTAACCACTTCTGGGAAAATTGGAAAACACTAAACAAACAACAACACGAAGAGCTATCTATCCAAAACGGAGATGTATGGGTAAACCACTTCTCCAATCTTTTTTGGCCCTATAACAGAGAACAAACAGCAAAAAAATATACATGATCAAATGCAAATCTTAGAATCAACTATTAAAGACTACCAGAACCCACTGGATTCTCCAATTACATTGAATGAACTACAGGATAAAATACAAACCCTCCAACCCAAAAAGTCCTGTGGTGTTGATGGTATCCTCAATGAAATGATAAAATATACAGACCACAAATTTCAATTAGCTATACTTAAACTCTTTAACATCATCCTTAGCTCTGGCATCTTCCCCAACATCTGGAACCAAGGACTGATCACCCCAATCCACAAAAGTGGAGACAAATTTGACCCCAATAACTACCGTGGGATATGCGTCAACAGCAACCTTGGGAAAATCCTCTGCATTATCATTAACAGCAGACTAGTTCATTTCCTCAGTGAAAACAATGTACTGAGCAAATGTCAAATTGGCTTTTACCAAATTACCGTACGACAGACCACGTATTCACCCTGCACACCCTAATTGACAAACAAACAAACCAAAACAAAGGCAAAGTCTTCTCATGCTTTGTTGATTTCAAAAAAGCTTTTGACTCAATTTGGCATGAGGGTCTGCTATACAAATTGATGGAAAGTGGGGTTGGGGGAAAAACATACGACATTATAAAATCCATGTACACAAACAACAAGTGTGCGGTTAAAATTGGCAAAAAACACACACATTTCTTTCCACAGGGCCGTGGGGTGAGACAGGGATGCGGTTTAAGCCCCACCCTCTTCAACATATATATCAACGAATTGGCGAGGGCACTAGAACAGTCTGCAGCACCCGGCCTCACCCTACTAGAATCTGAAGTCAAATGTCTTCTGTTTGCTGACGATCTGGTGCTTCTGTCACCAACCAAGGAGGGCCTACAGCAGCACCTAGATCTTCTGCACAGATTCTGTCAGACCTGGGCCCTGACAGTAAATCTCAGTAAGACAAAAATAATGGTGTTCCAAAAAGGTCCAGTTGCCAGGACCACAAATACAAATTCCATCTAGACACCGTTGCCCTAGAGCACACAAAAAACTATACATACCTCGGCCTAAACATCAGCGCCACAGGTAACTTCCACAAAGCTGTGAACGATCTGAGAGACAAGGCAAGAAGGGCCTTCTATGCCATCAAAAGGAACATAAAATTTGACATACCAATTAGGATCTGGCTAAAAATACTTGAATCAGTTATAGAACCCATTGCCCTTTATGGTTCTGAGGTCTGGGGTCCGCTCACCAACCAAGAATTCACAAAATGGGACAAACACCAAATTGAGACTCTGCATGCAGAATTCTGCAAAAACATCCTCCGTGTACAACGTAAAACACCTAATAATGCATGCAGAGCAGAATTAGGCCAATACCCGCTAATTATCAAAATCCAGAAAAGAGCTGTTAAATTCTATAACCACTTAAAAGGAAGCGATTCCCAAACCTTCCATAACAAAGCCATCACCTACAGAGAGATGAACTTGGAGAAGAGTCCCCTAAGTAAGCTTGTCCTGGGGCTCTGTTCACAAACACAAACAGACCCCACACAGCCCCAGGACAACAACAACAACAACACAACTAGACCCAACCAAATCATGAGAAAACAAAAAGAGAATTACTTGACACATTGGAAAGAACAAACAAAAAAACAGAGCAAACTAGAATGCTATTTGGCCCTAAACAGAGAGTACACAGTGGCAGAATACTTGACCACTGTGACTGACCCAAACTTAAGGAAAGCTTTGACTATGTACAGACTCAGTGAGCATAGCCTTGCTATTGAGAAAGGCCGCCGTAGGCAGACCTGGCTCTCAAGAGAAGACAGGCTATGTGCACACTGCCCACAAAATGAGGTGGAAACTGAGCTGCACTTCCTAACCTCCTGCCAAATGTATGACCATATTAGAGACACATATTTCCCTCAGATTACAGCGATCCACAAAGAATTCGAAAACAACCCCAATTTTGATAAACTCCCTTATCTACTGGGTGAAAAACCACAGTGTGCCATCACAGCTGCAAGATTTGTGACCTGTTGCCACAAGAAAAGGGCAACCAGTGAAGAACAAACACCATTGTAAATACAACCCATATTTATGTTTATTTATTTTCCCATTTGTACTATAACTATTTGCACATTGTTACAACACTGTATATATACATAATATGACATTTGAAATGTCTTTATTCTTTTGAAAGTTCTGAGTGTAATGTTTACTGTTAATATTTATTGTTTATTTCACTTTTGTTTACTATCTACTTCACTTGCTTTGGCAATGTTAACACACGTTTCCCATGCCAATAAAGCCCTTAAATTGAAATTGAATTGAATTGAATTGAGAGCAATGACATGGTGCACATATCTGCACATATGTGACATAGTATGCATTTTTCGGGGACCACTTTTGGCTCGTGAGTGCTTGTTACTGAAGGGGAAAGGCCTACAGTTATGCAATCTCATTTAGCAGAAACTAAATGGGTCAATATCTACCCCGTTGAGCTTACACTAAAATTACTTTCAATTATTCCTCCACAGAAACAGGTTAGGAGTAAGGTCACCTTGAGCTTCTAGGACAAGAGAACAGGAAACATTGATTGGTTCTAATAAAGAAATCCATAGAATCCATGACATTTACATGGAAAAGGAATTCCTTGGTCTGTTTGAATAGGAGCAGGTCAACCAATCTCTGCATTTTCTTTCTACATCTTGTTTTTTTTAAATCTTTTTTCAGAAGGAAAATCACTTAAGGACGACGATGTATTACAAAACCTACCCGTTGGGCCCACAGCAACCATGTATTTTAGGGACCTGGGCCCACAGATCGGGTGGACAATGGTAAGAACCAATGACAGTACAGTACTATAGATTCAAACTGCAGTCCCCCATTGGACTCTTGTGGACTTTCACATTTTGACAAGAGCCTCTTCCTGTTTATTTGACATACGTACTGAATACATCTTACACACACCCTCTTCTTCTGTTGGCAGGTGTTTTTAGCGGAGTACATTGGCCCCCTGTTTATCTACCTCCTGTTCTATTTCCGAGTTCCGTATATCTACTCACACCAGGATGCCTTCACCTCCAGCCCCTACTCGGTGGTCACGTAAGTCAGTCACTAATGCAACCAATAATATACTGATTGGTTTCAGATGGGATCCCATCTAACATTCATCTGTCTCTCTCTTTCTCTGCCTCCATCCGACCTCCCCTTCTCTCCATCCGACCTCCCCTTCTCTCCATCCGACCTCCCCTTCTCTCCATCCGACCTCCCCTTCCCTCCATCCGACCTCCCCTTCCCTCCATCCGACCTCCCCTTCTCTCCATCCGACCTCCCCTTCTCTCCATCTGACCTCCCCTTCTCTCCATCCGACCTCCCCTTCTCTCCATCCGACCTCCCCTTCTCTCCATCCGACCTCCCCTTCTCTCCATCCGACCTCCCCTTCTCTCCATCCGACCTCCCCTTCTCTCCATCCGACCTCCCCTTCTCTCCATCCAACCTCCCCTTCTCTCCATCCAACCTCCCCTTCTCTCTTCCTCACCTGACTATCTGTCACGGTCTCTCTCTCTTTCTCATGCTTTCTCTTTTTCACTCTCTGTCTTTCCTTCTCTCTCTTATATATATATATATATACTGTATATCTGTCACTGTCTCTCTCTATATATATACTGTATATCTGTCTCTCTCTCTATATATATATATATATACTGTATATCTGTCACTGTCTCTCTCTATATATATACTGTATATCTGTCTCTCTCTCTATATATATATATATATACTGTATATCTGTCACTGTCTCTCTCTATATATATACTGTATATCTGTCTCTCTCTCTCTATATATATATATATATATATATACACTGTATATCTGTCTCTCTCTCTCTCTCTCCTTCTCTCCTTCTCTCTCCTTCAGACTAGCCTGTGCCTGTCACACCTGCCACTACATCAAGAGGTTGATTGAGACTATCTTTGTGCACCGGTTCTCCCGTGGTACCATGCCTCTCAGGACTATAGTCAGGGTACGGACTGCATCTGCTCCAGAACACTGTTTCACTCTCACTCGGGCTACTGTACTTCAAGGCCATGTACTTCACAGTACTACTAGCGTACCTTACAGTGCTTATAGCGTACTTTACAGTGCTACTTTACATTGAGGTCGTACTTTACAATATATGGACAATAACAACCATGCTCCTCAAATTCTCAATACAAAAAACATCCAGTCACATTCTCTCTTTGTCCTATCAACGGTTTCTTACACACTACAGTACTATCAGTAGAGCATCAAAATGTCATTAGAAATATATCTGAGCTTGATAAGAAACCGAATTGACAGTGTGGTCACTGGTGTTTCCCTCTCTCTCTGTCAGAACTGTGTATATTACTGGACCTTCTCGGCATGGTTGGCTTACTACATCAACCATCCACTGTACACACCTCCATGTAAGTCCTCTAGCATTCAGACCGACCACTCAGTGCCTCCACAAGACTTACAGTCCCTCCTCAACTCCATACGTAGGTGGTGCACCACATCACGACAATAACAATATCACTTCTCTACGGACCGCTCAACAAAAAAACATCCAACTAACCGATGGTTTTATGTCTCTCCACAGCGTATGGGGACATGCAAGTGAACTATGCGTTGGCCATATTCGTGGTATGTATTGGGCTGACAGCACCCAATGAGGGTCGTAAACATGAGACATCATTACTACAGATTGCTGCGAAGTGTGTGGAACCGGAAGTGTGAAGTGTGTGGAACCGGACGTGTGAAGGGTGTGGAACCGGAAGTGTGAAGTGTGTGGAACCGGAAGTGTGAAGTGTGTGGAACCGCAAGTGTGAAGTGTGTGGAACCGGAAGTGTGAAGTGTGTGGAACCGGAAGTGTGAAGTGTGTAGAACCGCAAGTGTGAAGTGTGTGGAACCGGAAGTGTGAAGTGTGTAGAACCGGAAGTGTGAAGTGTGTGGAACCGGAAGTGTGAAGTGTGTGGAACCGGAAGTGTGAAGTGTGTGGAACCGCAAGTGTGAAGTGTGTGGAACCGGAAGTGTGAAGTGTGTGGAACCGGATATATGTTTGTGTTTTGAATGCAGCTCTGTGAGGCTGGGAATTTCTCCATTCACGTGGCCCTCAATAACCTCAAGGCAGAAGGTGGGCCCAAGTGCAGAAAGTTCCCTCACCCGACGAAGAACCCATTCACATGGCTCTTTTTCCTCGTGTCCTGCCCCAACTATACCTATGAGGTAAGGATGAAGGCTATAACCATATAAATAGAACCTGTCTCTATGGTTACAACATGTTATGACTATATGGTTGTGGTCTATGGGATTTATTTAGGTAGGAGCCTGGGCAAGTTTCTCCGTCATGACCCAGTGTCTTCCAGGTCAGTTGATTCACATCACATTTTATACATTTTCTAATTTCAGGTATATTTGCCATATTAAAATTAATGCTACTCACTCAAGCATTTATTTTTCCACTACTCGTGTGTTGCACCGTGCTGCCACTAAGGTACAATCTATTATGAATCTGTCTCTCCACAGTGGCCTTGTTCACCTTCTTAGGGTTGATCCAGATGACCACCTGGGCCAAAGGGAAGCATAAAGCCTACACCAGGGAGTTTAAGGACTACCCCCACCTGCGCATGCCAATCCTTCCACTCCTCCTCTGACCACACCGCAAAAGGTTAACCATTCCGACTAAGGAGTATTGGAGGCATCAGCCTGCCTGAAAATGCTGTGGTGATTGGTGGGTTGCTGTGTTCCACACAAAAGCAAGAAGACCCATTGGCTGTTCCTTCATCTAGAGTCATGGCAACGGTCTGTTTTCTTTTTCGACAACCACCAAGGATAGATTGAAATTCACAGAAAAGATTGTGTCATCACAACAATGACTGTTGATGAACTGCTAATTATCTTTTTTTTTATATTGATAATGTTTAATTCAATAATTGAGACGCAGCTGTATTGATGATTGATTTCTATTATTCATTTGACTGATCATGATGATTGATTGACTGTTACAATGCAGCTACTAAAAGATCGGGTGTTGTTGAAATTCTTCTTCAGACAGTGGAAATCATCAGAAACTATTATGTTTTGAATATATGATTGGAGTTATATATAAATCTACCGTATTATTTTGTAATAAGTTATTGTGCATTTCCTAGAAGAAAAGAGAGTATGTAACTTGTTACGATATATACCTGTTTAGAAAGTTCTCTTGGAACAACATTTATTACGGCTGAAATGTAACAGGGATATTTTCAGTTTACAGAGCAGAGAAGGGAAAGTGGAATGTGTTGACTGAGAAGTGTTCTTGAAGCAGAGAATTTGAGCAGACGGTCTAAGTTTTAAAATGGATTATTTTCCCCTCTGCAATGAAGCCGCAGATGTTTGAAAGTAACAAACGACTTGATGAATTAAACGTTGGGAGAAAGTTGAGGCTAATTTAGTAATGCGTTACTTATCTATCGTTCAAACTAACTACAATCTGTCAAATTCTCAGGTGTTACTAGATGTAAGAGGTACTGATGCATCCTGTACAAATTCTAGACAATTCTAATTTCTAGACAAACTAATTTCTAGACAAACCTGTTTTGTATACAAAGTGTACATATCAAATAAATAATTGTGATAATTTAAAAGACACAAGTCTTCTATCGCATCAATTCATCTAAAAGAAGAGTCATGCATATTTCACAAAGAATCAATCAATGTTTACAGGAAATATTTATTTGAAATTATTATCTCAGAGACAATACACGTTTAATTTTAATTTTAAATCTCTCATTTGTAAACTAATCGGTTATCTGCCATATGCATAGAACTTCAAAATTGTATACACAGAAGAAAGCGAAATGTTTGAACAGTACATATAGGCTTACAAAATCACATCATAATGTAAATATGAATTCAATAGCAGCAAATGCTTTTAACAGTCAGTTGGACAGTTTATTAAGTACACCACCCTGTTCAATAAAATATTTCGATCCTACAGGCAGTGAGTCACGTGGCTTGCTATATAAAGAAAGGCAGACAGGCATCGAGGCAATTAGTTACTGTTCAATTGAATGTTACAATGGGCAAAATGTGTGACGTAAGAGACTTTGAGCGTGGTATAATCGTCGGTGCCAGGCGCGCCGGTTCCAGTATCTCAGAAACGTCCGGCCTCCTCGGCTTTTTACACACGACAGTGTTTAGGGCAGGGGTACTCAACCCTACGAGATCCGGAGCCTGCTGGTTTTCTGTTCCACCTGATAATTAATTGCACACACATGGTGTCCCAGGTCTAAATCAGTCCCTGATTAGAAAGGAAAAATGAAAGAATGTAGTGGAACTGGCTTCGAGGTCCAGAGTTGAGTTAGAGGGGTCTAGAGTTTACCGGAAATGATACGACAAACAAAACACATCCAGTCAGTGGCAGACCTGTGGGTGAAAACAGCTCGTTGATGAGATGAGAGAAGTCGAAGGAGAACGGCATGAATCGTGAAAGCTAACAGGTGGGCCACAAACAGACATATAACGGCGCAGTACAACAGTGGTGTGCGGAACGACATCTCGGAACGCACAACTCGTCGACCCTTGTCAAGGATGGGTTATTGCAGCAGACGACCACATCGGGTTCCACTCCTATCAGCTAAAAACAAGAAGAACACTTTTGGTCGGGCAAAGACTAGGGCAAAGCAGTTGGCTAGGTACTGCTCTGTTTCAGCTGCCGGTGGCAGCCTAGCTGTATGGAGAAGGAGGTACTGCTCTGTTTCACCAGAGAATAAAAACCTTACGTTCAGAGAATTTCACAGAATGAAGAGCGAAAATGGACGCTTGTTAAGCTTTGAACCTTTGAAATGACACTGGATACACGGCTGACGTGTAAGAATGTGGGTGACGCTATTTAACACATGGGTGGCACAACTCGACTTGTAATGACCATGGTGCTTGCCTATGGAGCAGTGAGGGGAACGGCACCTCTGTACCTTCGGGCTCTGATCAGTCCCTACACCCAAACGAGAGCATTGCGTTCATCCACCTCTGGCCTGCTGGCTCCCCTTCCTCTGCGGAAGCATAGTTCCCGCTCAGCCCAGTCAAAACTGTTCGCTGCTCTGGCACCCCAATGGTGGAACAAGCTCCCTCACGACGCCAGGACAGCGGAGTCACTCACCACCTTCCGGAGACATTTGAAACCCCACCTCTTTAAGGAACACCTGGGATAGGATAAAGTAATCCTTCTACCCCCCAAAAAAAAATTGTAAAGTGGTTATCCCACTGGCTATAGGGTGAATGCACCAATTTGTGAGTCGCTCTGGATAAGAGCGTCTGCTAAATGACGTAAATGTGCCCTTGAGCAAGGCACTTAACCCTAATTGCTCCTGTAAGTCGCTCTGGATAAGAGCGTCTGCTAAATGACTAAAATGTAAATGTAAATGTAATGAGCGAGGGTGACAGAATACAATGGTTTCAATTCCAGCTATATTTACTTTGCACACTAATAGATGCCAATATTATGAATAAAGTGGGTATTTTTTTGTTTCTTGAAACGCTAACAATGGAAGGCTAAGCAGATACTCAACGACATGCTCTTCACGGGTGCAATTTTCATTTCTGGTTAGTAATTATCTCATGAGCCTCAAGTCTCTGGCTTGTTAACTAGACTTTCAATAATAAAGTTGAGCGAGAGAGACTAGGTGAGTGTTTACCTGATCTAGTGTGGTCTGATTGAGTAGATACCTGATCTAGTGTGGTCTGATTGAGTAGTTCCCTGATCTAGTGTGGTCTGATTGAGTAGTTCCCTGATCTAGTGTGGTCTGATTGAGTAGTTCCCTGATCTAGTGTGGTCTGATTGAGTAGTTCCCTGATCTAGTGTGGTCTGATTGAGTAGTTCCCTGATCTAGTGTGGTCTGATTGAGTAGTTACCTGATCTAGTGTGGTCTGATTGAGTAGTTACCTGATCTAGTGTGGTCTGATTGAGTAGTTACCTGATCTAGTGTGGTCTGATAGAGTACTTACCTGATCTAGTGTGGTCTGATAGACAGACACACTGCCTGCTGCTAAGCATTATGGGCAGAGAGAGAGAGAGAGAGAGTGAGTTCATCTGAGATGCTGGGCTGAGACAAAGAGTCTATGGCCCTAATACGTACAGTACATATAAAAAAAAAACTCCACCTAGGGGCCTCCCGAATGGCGCAGCGGTCTAAGGCACTGCATCGCAGTGCTAGAGGTGTTACTACAGACCCGGGTTCATTCCCGGGCTGTGCCACAACTGGCCGTGGCTGGGAGTCCCATAGGCGGGTCGGAGGACGCATGACTCCACCTTTGCCTCTCCCGAGCCCGTTGCAGAGATGAGACAAGATTGAAATTGGGGGATAAAAAATACAATTTTAAAAACTCCACTTAGTTATTTTCTTAAAAGAAGACAAGTGGATGAATTTTAATGAGTTTGAGCCTGAGGAAGTTGTTATTTACCCTCTTTATCTTAATTTACTTTTTCCTCCTCCTCCTCGCTCCTCCTCCTCCTCTCTCTTCTCTCTTCTCTCTCCTCCTCCTCCTCCTCCTCCTCCTCTCTCTTCTCTCTTCTCTCTCCTCCTCCTCCTCCTCCTCTCTCCTGCTCCTCCTCTCTCTTCTCTCTCCTCCTCCTCCTCCTACATTTACATTTTAGTCATTTAGCAGACGCTCTTATCCAGAGCGACTTACAGGAGCAATTAGGGTTAAGTGCCTTGCTCAAGGGCACATCGACAGATTTTTCACCTAGTCGGCTCGGGGATTAGAACCAGCGACCTTTCGGTTACTGGCACAACGCTCTTAACCACTAAGCTTCTTCCTCCTCCTCCTCCTCCTCCTCCTCCTCCTCCTCCTCCTCTTCTTCTTCTCTCCTCCTCCTCCTCCAGCCTCCCTCATTGGTCCTGGTAATGGCAGACGGGAAACCCTGCATGATGGTTGCCGTGGTGAAGGCTAGCAGGAAGAGGAACAGGATCAGACAGTTGCTGTAGCTCACCACCCTGGAAGACAGAATAAAGCATCCATTGGGTTTTGAGTCAGTCCTTATTTATTTTGTTTCACAAACAGGAACATAAAGGGTGACGTCACATCCGTTATTATTACATGTTTTGTGGTGGGCAAAAGTTGAACATTTTATTTCCCTAATCTTCCACTAGAGGGCACAACAGTACACTCAAAACTGCAAGCTCAAAAAAGGCTCTGCTCTACGTGGTGTAAAGCAATGTTAATTAAAACCTTTTGCTGCGGTGGGATAAATCAGGGTCACACTGAGTGTCTCTTGGTAGTCTTAAACAAATCTACTTTGAAACAAAAGTGCACACCTCACACACATGGTTATGGGCTTATAAAAAAGAAGACACCTGTACCATGTCAGATATAGAGTTGAAATGCATTACATTTTGAGTTTGCATCCCAATATTACACTTTATATACATCACAGAAAACTGAAATATAACAAAACTGTTTAACATAGAAACACCAGATTTTTCGGCAGGTAAAAAAAAAAAAATGCTTATTAATTATGAACAATATTAATAACATTCCACCCATGAGGCCACTAGAGGGTAATTTGATCATTTGACTGCAGGAAAGGGGTACTCATTGACCAACTAGTCATTTTGGTAATTTACAACATGGGGCCAACTAGGACTGACCATGATGATCCCAGTGAGCAGGGTGGTGCTGGCAAACATCACGAGGAAGCTATGAACCAGGTGTACCTCCATCTCTCCCACTCCACCCTCCCTACCTCTTTCCTCCCATCTCTCCACACCATGATGATCCCGGTGGACATGGCGGTGCTGGCAGCCATCACGAGGAAGCAGTCTATGAACCATGTGACCCCCCCAGGAGCCCGTTGGTGACCCCATGGCCTTCAGAGTCTCTTTGAGCCTCTGCTCCTTCTCCAGGACAATGCTCTTCACCGTCATAGACACAGAGTAGATCCATGAAGATAGGGAAGCAACAGTTCAACATCAGCATGAAGCTAGGGGAGGCGAGGAGGAAAGAGAGGAAGGAGGAGAGAGAGGAAGGAGGAAAGAGAGGAAGGAAGAGAGAGAGGAAGGATGAGGACAGAGGAAGGAGGAGCGAGGAAGGAGGAGAGAGAGGAAGGAGGAGAGAGAGGGAGAAGAGAGAGGAAGGAGGAAAGGGAGAGGAAGGAGGAGAGGGAGAGGAAGGAGGAGAGGGAGAGGAAGGAGGAGAGAGAGGAAGGAGGAGAGAGGAAGGAGGAAAGGGAGAGGATAGGGGGAAGAGGAAAGGGAGGAAATAGAGAGAGGATTGCAAAATGAGGGGGAAATTAATGAGGAATGACAATCATACACTGCCATCTCTAAAAGTAACCATAACCACAGCAGGTCTTTTCTTGGTATTTATGTATTAGTGTAGCTGGAGGTATTTTGCTGTCAAGCCATGTAGGTATGAATACACATTTGAACCTGGAAGGGGTAACAGTATACTTTAATATCATTTAGGTTTCTTTATGAGGAAGAGTTCTATATGAAACACACTGATACCCACCACCACCACCGCCACGTTTTAATTGGGGCCAAGTGTGTGTGGATGTGAACATGGGAACAGCCCAGGGGGGCTTAGGGGCCACTTAGGCCAGTCTCATCTCCTCTGACACCTCACCACCAGGCCTCCTATTGGCCAGTCTCATCTCCTCTGACACCTCACCACCAGGCCTCCTATTGGCCAGTCTCATCTCCTCTGACACCTCACCACCAGGCCTCCTATTGGCCAGTCTCATCTCCTCTGACACCTCGCCACCAGGCCTCCTATTGGCCAGTCTCATCTCCTCTGACACCTCGACACCAGGCCTCCTATTGGCCAGTCTCATCTCCTCTGACACCTCACCACCAGGCCTCCTATTGGCCAGTCTCATCTCCTCTGACACCTCACCACCAGGCCTCCTATTGGCCAGTCTCATCTCCTCTGACACCTCACCACCAGGCCTCCTATAGCAGCCACAGCGTGTCTGAATGAGCCACCACGTAGGCTATGTGTAAGGCCCAGGGTGGAACAACTGAGATGAACACAACCACCAACACACACACACACACACACACACACATTCTCTCGATAAGACTGCATAAAATATCACACACACACACACACACACACTAATTAGTTGGCAAAGCATCACCCCTACAGTACATCGTAGCATCCAATGACACATTTTTTGCTCCGCTCTTCAATCAGCTTCTCCCAATCCTGTGCTGTACAGCAGCCAATGGGATTCCATAGACCGCGTTCATTGTGGCGGAGCTGAAAGAGAGGGTGGTCAGATTGACAGCTGTAGCTAATCGGGCCCAACCAGGCCGGTCTACTTCTGTCACACTGAAGTGCTGTTAGCCTCACAGGAGACAAAGACAGAGAGGGCATGCGATCCACACAGTGAGGAACAGGGTGCACTCCTTCTACCCCTTTCTACTAGTATCGGGGGGGCGAGGGGAGAGCTATACGGTTTGGCCCACTCAGATGGAGGGTCCTAGGAGAGACAGTGAAGGGGTAGAAAAGAGACGGACAGCTTTGCGTGTTGTTCTCCCACTTCCCCTCCTGAGCAGATTAACATGTCTTTTGTAGGGGGCAAATTAGAAGGCCATTGGAAGGACATACAGCGATCGTATGCTCATATCACATAGAGGGTGTTCTTGTCTGGTACTCATTAATATCTATGGAAAGAAACAAGCAACAGTTCTGATAACTGTGCTCGATATTTTATTGGGGAGAAAACCTGCCAGTTTTGACATTTTGCATTTTGCAATGAGAAATACAATGCACATTCTGGTGAAAAGCTATAGAAAAGTATCAAACCATGAATACAAATCCCATCCCATTCCAATCCGGTCCATCCCAGCCCAGTCCGGTCCATCCCAGCCCAGTCCAGCCCAGTCCATCCCAGCCCAGGCCAGTCCAGCCTGGTCCAAACCCAGCCCAGTCCTGTCCCAGTCCTGACCAGCTCACCTCTCCATACTGGTTCATCATGTGGATGACTTGGTCTCAGCTCACCTCTCCAAACTATGCTTCGTAAACAACAGGTGTAGACTAACAGTGAAATACTTACGATCCCTTCCCAATAACGCAGAGAGAGAAAAATATCAATAGTAGAAAGATAACAAGGAATAAATACACAATGAGTGATGATAACAAGGCTATATACACGGAGTACCAGTACTGAGTCCATGTGCAGGGGTACGAGGTAATAACTAGGCTATATACATGGAGTACCAGTACTGAGTCCATGTGCAGGGGTACGAGGTAATAACTTGGTTATTAACACGGAGTACCAGTACTGAGTCCATGTGCAGGGGTACGAGGTAATAACTAGGCTATATACACGGAGTACCAGTACTGAGTCCATGTGCAGGGGTACGAGGTAATAACTTGGCTATATACACGGAGTACCAGTACTGAGTCCATGTGCAGGGGTACGAGGTAATAACTTGGCTATATACACGGAGTACCAGTACTGAGTCCATGTGCAGAGGTACGAGGTAATAACTTGGCTATATACACGGAGTACCAGTACTGAGTCAATGTGCAGGGGTACGAGGTGATAACTTGGCTATATACACGGAGTACCAGTACTGAGTCCATGTGCAGGGGTACGAGGTGATAACTTGGCTATATACACGGAGTACCAGGGGTACGACGCCAGGACAGCGGAGTCACTCACCACCTTCCGGAGACACTTGAAACCCCACCTCTTTAAGGAATACCTGGGATAGGATAAAGTAATCCTTCTACCCCCCCTTAACCCACCCCAAAGAAAAAATTATAATAATTGTAAAGTGGTTGTCCCACTGGCTATCATAAGGTGAATGAACCAATTTGTAAGTCGCTCTGGATAAGAGCGTCTGCTAAATGACGAAAATGTAAATGTAAAATGTACCAGTACTGAGTCAATGTGCAGGGGGACGAGGTAATTGAGGTAGATATGTACATATAGGTAGGGGTAAAGTGACCAGGAAACAGGATAGATAAAAATAAGGTAATTGAGGTAGATATGTACATATAGGTAGGGGTAAAGTGACTGGGCAACAGGATAGATAATAAGCAGTAGCTTGTACACAATACAAGCCTAACACAGGAACAAGATCCCACAACATAGGTAGGCACACAGGCTACTTAAGTATGATCCCCAATCAGAGACAACGAGTGACAGCTGCCTCTGATTGGGAATCACACCCGGCCAAACATAGAAACACAATACCTAGATCCTAAACATCGAATACATTACATAGATTTCCACACCCTGACTCAACATGCAAGAGTTCCATACGTCAGGGCGTGACAAGAGAAGATAGAGAGAGATGAAGAGAGATAGATAGACAGAGAAGGAGAGAGAGATAGACAGAGATGGAGAGAGATAGATAGACAGAGATGGAGAGAGAGAGATAGACAGAGATGGAGAGAGAGAGAGAGAGAGAGAGAGAGAGAGAGAGAGAGGAGAGATAGACAGAGATGGAGAGAGGGAGATAGAGAGAGATGAGAGAGAGAGAGAGAGAGAGAGAGAGAGAGAGAGAGAGAGAGAGAGAGAGAGAGAGAGAGAGAGAGAGAGAGAGAGAGAGAGATGGAGAGAGAGAGATAGACAGAGATGGAGAGAGAGAGAGAGAGAGAGAGAGAGAGAGAGAGAGAGATCAGTCACAGTGGCAGAATACCTGACCACTGTGACTGACCCAAACTTAAGGAAAGCTTTGACTATGTACAGACTCAGTGAGCATAGCCGTGCTATTGAGAAAGGCCGCCGTAGGCAGACCTGGCTCTCAAGAGAAGACAGGCTATGTGCACACTGCCCACAAAATGAGGTGGAAACTGAGCTGCACTTCCTAACCTCCTACCAAATGTATGACCATATTAGAGACACATATTTCCCTCAGATTACACAGACCCACAAAGAATTAGAAAACAAACCCAATTTTGATAAACTCCCATATCTATTGGGTGAAAAACCACAGTGTGCCATCACAGCAGCAATATTTGTGACCTGTTGCCCCAAGAAAAGGGCAACCAGTGAAGAACAAACACCATTATAAACAAAACCCATATTTATGTTTATTTATTTTCCCTTTTGTACTTTAACTATTTGTACACTGTATATAGACATAATATGACATTTGAAATGTCTCTATTCCTTTGGAACTTTTCTGAGTGTAATGTTTGCTGTTAATTTGTTATTGTTTATTTCACTTTTGTTTATTATCTATTTCACTTGCTTTGGCAATGTTAACATATGTTTCCCATGTCAATAAAGCCCTTTGAATTGAAATGAATTGAAATTGAATTGAGACAAGACAGGGAAGATAAGAGTTATTGAGTTAAGATAACAACAACAACATGAGAGCTCTATCTGTCTTGGGACAGGCTGGGACCAGACCCTCCGTCTGCCTTGAGACAGGCTGGGACCAGAGCCTCTATCTGTCTTGGGACAGGCTGGGACCAGAGCCTCTATCTGTCTTGGGACAGGCTGGGACCAGAGTCTCTATCTGTCTTGGGACAGGCTGGGACCAGAGCCTCTATCTGCCTTGGGACAGGCTGGGACCAGAGCCCTCATGAGAAAGGTATGGGGGAGGAAACCATGCAGGAGTAAGCAGACACACTGTACATCAGAATTTATACAGGAGCTAATGTGCAAAGACATATAGCTCAATTCCCCACAGTTGACAATACTTTAACATCTCATAGAGGTGTAACTATGACACCAGGAGTGGAGGGATGTTAATGTTAGGTGATTTCACACCAAAAATCGGGTCAATTATGTTGAGGTAACGTTGATAGGACAACTCCAATACACTGACCACATATGAGACTAAGATCACATTACTTAGACCGAGTGGACTTCCCAGACTGCCTCTGTAGCCTGCCTCTGTAGCCTGCCTCTGTAGCCTGCCTCTGTAGCCTGCCTCTGTAGCCTGCCTCTGTAACCTGCCTCTGTAGCCTGCCTCTGTAGCCTGCCTCTGTAGCCTGCCTCTGTAGCCTGCCTCTGTAGCCTCCCTCTGTAGCCTGCCTCTGTAGCCTGCCTCTGTAGCCTGCCTCTGTAGCCTGCCTCTGTAGCCTGCCTCTGTAGCCTGCCTCTGTAGCCTGCCTCTGTAGCCTGCCTCTGTAGCCTGCCTCTGTAGCCTGCCTCTGTAGCCTGCCTCTGTAGCCTGCCTCTGTAGCCTGCCTCTGTAGCCTGCCTCTGTAGCCTGCCTCTGTAGCCTGCCTCTGTAGCCTGCCTCTGTAGCCTGCCTCTGTAGCCTGCCTCTGTAGCCTGCCTCTGTAGCCTGCCTCTGTAGCCTGCCTCTGTAGCCTGCCTCTGTAGCCTATTGAAAGCTTCACTTAGATTGTCCGTGGCAGACTGTTGGCAGATCGCCTGTTAAGAAAACACATTTCCTCCAGTCAACTGGTTTCAGCTGACCCTGTTGCTGTTGATGATATGCCAGTAGAGTGCAAGTCTCCCTGACCGTATGATATACCAGTAGAGTGCAAGTCTCCCTGACCGTATGATATACCAGTAGAGTGTATGACGTAGGGCAAGTCTCCCTGACCGTATGATATACCAGTAGAGTGTATGACGTAGGGCAAGTCTCCCTGACCGTATGATATACCAGTAGAGTGTATGACGTAGGGCAAGTCTCCCTGACCATCTGAACACTGTTCTGGAAGGATGCCAAGACCTGAGGGCCCACCTCTTCCCACACATACTCAAGAACGCTCAGACAGTATGAACACCCACACCCACACACACCCACACACCCACACCCACACACACACACCCACACCCACACACACAGTACACATATACAAGAATACACACACACACACACACACAGTACACATGTACAAGAATACACCCACACACACACACACACACACACACACACGGACACACACACACACACGCACAGTACACATGTACAAGAATACACACACACACGCATGGACACACACACACACACACACAGTACACATGTACAAGAATACACACACACACACACACACGGACACACACACACACACGCACAGTACACATGTACAAGAATACACACACACACGCATGGACACACACACACACACACAGTACACATGTACAAGAATACACACACACACACACACGGACACACACACACACACGCACAGTACACATGTACAAGAATACACACACACACACGCATGGACACACACACACACACAGTACACATGTACAAGAATAACACACACACACACACACACACACACACACACACACACACACACAGTACACATGTACAAGAATACACACACACACTGAGCCTCTAGTTGCCTACGATCCACACATTACAGTGCGGTGGGGAAAAAAGGCGTGGAAAAGCAACAGCCTTCCTCTTTCCTGCATGTGTCAGATCTCCGGTGACAAAGGGACAATGGGGGCCATTGGTGACAACTGCCTACTGATTCACCCTGTTACCACAGGATCCCACAGGGCAGACTGCTCCACAGTCACGCAGCAGACAGACAAATATAAAAACAGACAAATATAAATCGTCCCAAATGGCACACTATTCCCTATATAGTGCGTGTACTTGTAATACACTTTCTAGGGTTAGGGTGCCCTTTGGGACGCAGCCAGGGTGAAACCAGAGTGGGGACCTGGGGAGGATGGTGACGTCTTGGACTCGTTACCCAGGGCAGAGGCACTTTCCCTGGGAGAGCAAAGCTTTTTGTCTCCCCTCTCACCTCTGGGTGACTACTCAGGCCCTCCAGGGTGTTTCATAATTCAGAGTGTCGTGGAGAAAGAGAGAGATCATCATCTAAATTAGCAATTTGCAATGGATGTTCATACACTGCACACACTGTATATATATATTTTCTGTTGTATTTTTTGACTTTATGTTTTGTTGCCCCATATGTAACTCTGTGTTGTTGTTGTTTTTAAATCGCACTGCTTTGCTTTATCTTGGCCAGGTCGCAGTTGTAAATGAGAACTTGTTCTCAACTGGCTTACCTGGTTAAATAAAAGGTGAAATAAATAAAATAAAAAAACTGCTCAAAAAAATAAAGGGAACACTTAAACAACACAATGTAACTCCAAGTCAATCACACTTCTGTGAAATCAAACTGTCCACTTAGGAAGCAACACTGATTGACAATACATTTCACATGCTGTTGTGCAAATAGAATAGACAACAGGTGGAAATTATAGGCAATTAGCAAGACACCCCCAATAAAGGACTGGTTTTGCAGGTGGTGACCACAGACCACTTCTCAGTTCCTATGCTTCCTGGCTGATGTTTTGGTCACTTTTGAATGCTGGCGGTGCTTTCACTCTAGTGGTAGCATGAGACGGAGTCTACAACCCACACAAGTGGCTCAGGTAGTGCAGCTCATCCAGGATGACACATCAATGCGAGCTGTGGCAAGTAGGTTTGCTCTGTCTGTCAGCGTAGTGTCCAGAGCATGGAGGCGCTACCAGGAGACAGGCCAGTACATCAGGAGATGTGGAGGAGGCCGTAGGAGGGCAACAACCCAGCAGCAGGACTGCTACCTCAGCCTTTGTGCAAGGAGGAGCAGGAGGAGCACTGCCAGAGCCCTGAAAAATGTGCATGTGTCTGCTCAAACGGTCAGAAACAGACTCCATGAGGGTGGTATGAGGGCCCGACGTCCACAGGTGGGGGTTGTGCTTACAGCCCAACACCGTGCAGGACGTTTGGCATTTGCCAGAGAACACCAAGATTGGCAAATTCGCCACTTGCGCCCTGTGCTCTTCACAGATGAAAGCAGGTTCACACTGAGCACATGTGACAGACGTGACAGAGTCTGGAGACGCAGTGGAGAACGTTCTGCTGCCTGCAACATCCTCCAGCATGACCGGTTTGGCGGTGGGTCAGTCATGGTGTGTGGGGTGGCATTTCTGTGGGGGGCCGCACAGCCCTCCATGTGCTCACTCGAGGTAGCCTGACTGCCATTAGGGATGAGATCCTCAGACCCCTTGTGAGACCATATGCTGGTGCGGTTGGCCCTGGGTTCCTCCTAATGCAAGACAATGCTAGACCTCATGTGGCTGGAGTGTGTCAGCAGTTCCTGCAAGAGGAAGGCATTGATGCTATGGACTGGCCTGCTCGTTCCCCAGACCTGAATCCAATTGAGCACATCTGGGACATCATGTCTCGCTCCATCCACCAACGCCACGTTGCACCACAGACTGTCCAGGAGTTGGTGGATGCTTTAGTCCAGGTCTGGGAGGAGATCCCTCAGGAGACCATCCGCCACCTCATCAGGAGCATGCCCAGGCGTTGTAGGGAGGTCATACAGGCACGTGGAGGCCACACACACTACTGAGCCTAATTTTGACTTGTTTTAAGGACATTACATCAAAGTTGGATCAGCCTGTAGTGTGGTTTTCCACTTTAATTTTGAGGGTGACTCCAAATCCAGACCTCCATGGGTTGATAAATTTGATTTCCATTGATCATTTTTGTGTGATTTTGTTGTCAGCACATTCAACTACGTAAAGAAAAAAGTATTTAATAAGATTATTTCATTCATTCAGATCTAGGATGTGTTATTTTAGTGTTCCCTTAATTTTTTTGAGCAGTGTATTTCTAGTCTGCTGATAACTAGTGCTACATTTAGCCAGGGAGAGTAAAATATTAAATCCAGCAGATTCTGTTATGCCATCACTGGCTGGTGTGGTCCTCTGTAGCTCAGCTGGTAGAGCACGGCGCTTGTAACGCCAAGGTAGTGGGTTCGATCCCCGGGACCACCCATACACAAAAATGTATGCACGCACGACTGTAAGTCGCTTGGATAAAAGCGTCTGCTAAATGGCATATTATTATTATTATTATTATCCCTGGTCTACCACATACTTTCACTGATAAACATGCATTGTGGTAGTTCCCATACGTTTCTGATGATATGTCTGAAGGCGGGGCAGTCTGGTGCGTAGAGGATCTTCCCCATCAATTTAAATCATCAAGTGTTATTAGTCTCATGCTTCGGAAACAGGGGTAGACTTCCCAACAATGCAGAGAGAAAGAAATAATAGAAAAGTAAAACACGTAATAATAAAAGTAATAATAAATACACAATGAGTAACGATCACTTGGCTATATACACAGGGGTACCAGTCCCGAGTTGATGTGCAGGGAGGGGTACGAGTTAATTGAGGTAGGTTGGTTCCAGACTTGGTGCATCGGTACTGCTAGCCGTGAGGTAGCAAAGAGAACAGTCTATGACTTGGGTGGCTAGAGTGATTTTACATTTTTTAGGGCCTTCCTCTGACACCGCCTGGTATAGAGGTCCTGGATGGCAGGGAGCTCGACCCAGTGATGTACTGGGCGGTACGCACTATCCTCTGTAGCGCCTTACGGTCGGATGCCAAGCAGTTGTAATCCCAAGCGGTGATGCAGCCAGTCAAGATGCTTTCAATGGTGCAGCTGACAAACTTTTTGAGGATCTGAGGGCCCATGCCAAATCTTTTCAGCCTCCTGAGGGGGTGCCAGTACTGTGTTGGTGTGTATGCACCATGATCATTCCTTAGTGATATGGACACCGAGGAACTTGAAGCTCTCGACCAGCTCCACTACAGCCCCGTTGATGTGGATGGGGGCGTGCTCGGCCCTCCTTTTCCTGTAGTCCACGATCAGCTCCTTTGTCTTGCTGACATTGAGGGAGAGGTTGTTGTCCTGGCACCACACTGCTAGGTCACTGACCTTCTCCCTATAGGCTGTCTCATCGTTGTCGGTGATCAGGCCAACCACTGTCGCATCAACAGCAAACTTAATGATGGTGTTGGAGTGGTGAGCGGCCATGCAGTCGTTCCACCAGGTAGGACGATCCTGAGAAAGGCTGTCCCATGACCTTAGATCGATGTTAACCCATTAGCCTCCAAGCCCTGTCTAACCTGGGGGGTGGTGTTCTACTAAGCTACAGTTGAAGTCAGAAGTTTACATACACTTAGGTTGGAGTTATTAAAACTTGTTTTTCAACCACTCCACACATTTCTTTTTAACAAACTATAGTTTTGGCAAGTCGGTTATGACATCTACTTTGTGCATGACACAAGCAAATTTTCCAACAATTGTTTACAGACAGACTATTTCACTTATAACTCACTGTATCACACTAAGTTGACTGTGCCTTTAAACAGCTTGGAAAATTCCAGAAAATGATGTCATGGCTTTAGAAGCTTCTGATAGGCTAATTGACATCATTTGAGTCAATTGGAGGTGTACCTGTGGATGTATTTCAAGGCCTACCTTCAAACGCAGTGCCTCTTTGCTTGACATCATCGGAAAATCAAAAGAAATAAGCCAAATAAATTGTAGACCTCCACACGTCTGGTTCATCCTTGGGAGCAATTTCCAAACTCCTGAAGGTACCACGTTCATCTGTACAAACAATAGTACGCAGGTATAAACACCATGGGACCACACAGCCGTCATACCGCTCAGGAAGGAGACGTGTTCTGTCTCCTAGCGTTGAACGTACTTTGGTGCGAAGAGTGCAAATAAATCACAGAACAACAGCAAAGGACCTTGTGAAGATGCTGGAGGAAACAGGTACAAAAGTATCTATATCCACAGTAAAACGAGTCCTATATCGTCATAATCTGAAAGGCAGTATTGGGGATTTATTATTCTCCTAAATTGATGGGATGACTAACTTAGAAAGAATGCAGTCTTGACTGGGCTAATGTAGGCTGTGACACCTGGCAAGGCTGTGATTGATGTGAAGAGCTGTTTTAGGGGTTAAAATAAGATAAGGATTGTGTCTTCAAATGCTAGACTATAATAGTTATTTGTGATCTGTGAGCCTTCCTTTGACATAGGAATGATGTCTAAGGGAGCTGGCTCTTCTCACTATGATAGGTTGTTATGATAATCTTGTGCCTGGCTGAAGTGTGTAACAAATGGCGCCGAGGAGATGAGAGCAACCCCTGAATCAACGGATTGGCTGAGAAAGTTTAAACCACGCTCAAGTCTTTACTCTAATTGGCCAGCAGAGAAGTGGGAAACTCCCTCTGGCTGAGTATTTGGGTATTGTTTCTGGAACAATGTGTTAGTTGTCTGGAGTGTCCTGCGAGACATCACAGAGAGCCCGTATATACGAAACATCATATTTACCATTGAAGGTTTTTGCATTAATTAAAATAATTAGTATACCTTAGAAGTCGTGTTGACCTCCTTTGTTCCTGATACCAGATTTGAATTAACGCGACTTTGACAGCAGCTCAGCAAGGAAGAACCGCTGCTCCAAAACCACCATAAAAAAGCCAGTCTATGGTTTGCAACTGCACATGGGGACAAAGATCATACTTTTTGGAGACATGTCCTCTGGTCTGATGAAACAAAAATAGAACGGTTTAGCCATAATGACCATCGTTATGTTTGGAGGAAAAAGGGGGTTTCTTGCAAGCCAAAGAACACCATCCCAACCGTGAAGCACGGGGGTGGCAGCATCATCTTTGCTGCAGGAGGGACTGGTGCACTTCACAAAATAGATGGCATCATGAGGAAGGAAAATTATGTGGATATATTGAAGCAACATCTCAAGACATCAGTCAGGAAGTTAAAGTTTGGTCGCAAATGGGTCTTCCAAATGGACAATGACCCCAAGCATACTTCCAAAGTTGTGGCAAAATGGTTTAAGGACAACAAATTCAAGGTATTGGCGTGGCCATCACAAAGCCCTGACCTCAATCCTACAGAAATGTTGTGGGCAGAAATGAAAAAGCGTGTGCGAGCAAGGAGGCCTACAAACCTGACTCAGTTACACCATCTCTGTCAGGACGAATGGGCCAAAATTCACCCAACTTATTGTGGGAAGCTTGTGGAATGCTATCCAAAACGTTTGGCCCAAGTTAAACAATGTAAAGGCAATGCTACCAAATACAAATTGAGTGCATGTAAACTTCTGACCCACTGGGAATGTGATGAAATAAATAAAAGCTGAAATCAATCATTTTCTCTACTATTATTCTGACATTTCACATTCTTAAAATAAAGTGGTGATCCTAACTGACCTACGACAGGGAATTTTTACCAAGATTAAATGTCAGGAATTGTGAAAAACTGAGTTTAAATGTATTTGGCTATGGTGTACAGTGAGGGGAAAAAAGTATTTGATCCCCTGCTGATTTTGTATGTTTGCCCACTGACAAAGACATGATCAGTCTATAATTTTAATGGTAGGTTTATTTGAACAGTGAGAGAAAGAATAACAACAAAAAAATCCAGAAAAACGCATGTCAAAAATGTTATAAATTGATTTGCATTTTAATGAGGGAAATAAGTATTTGACCCCTATGCAAAACATGACTTAGTACTTGGTGGCAAAACCCTTGTTGGCAATCACAGAGGTCAGACCTTTCTTGTAGTTGACCACCAGGTTTGCACACATCTCAGGAGGGATTTTGTCCCACTCCTCTTTGCAGATCTTCTCCAAGTCATTAAGGTTTCGAGGCTGATGTTTGGCAACTCGAACCTTCAGCTCCCTCCACAGATTTTCTATGGGATTACGGTCTGGAGACTGGCTAGGCCACTCCAGGACCTTAATGACCTCCTTTGTTGCCTTGGCCGTGTGTTTTGGGTCATTGTCATGCTGGAATACCCATCCACGACCCATTTTCAATGCGCTGGATGAGGGAAGGAGGTTCTCACCCAAGATTTGACGGTACATGGCCCCGTCCATCGTCCCTTTGATGCTGTGAAGTTGTCCTGTCCCCTTAGCAGAAAAACACCCCCAAAGCATAATGTTTCCACCTCCATGTTTGACGGTGGGGATGGTGTTCTTGGGGTCATAGGCAGCATTCCTCCTCCTCCAAACACGGCGAGTTGAGTTGATGCCAAAGAGCTCAATTTTGGTCACATCTGACCACAACACTTTCACCCAGTTCTCCTCTCAATCAGATGTTCATTGGCAAACTTCAGACGGGCATGTATATGTGCTTTCTTGAGCGGGGGGACCTTGCGGGCGCTGCAGGATTTCAGTCGTTCACAGCGTAGTGTGTTACCAATTGTTTTCTTGGTGACTATGGTCCCAGCTGCCTAGAGATAATTGACAAGATCCTCCCGTGTAGTTCTGGGCTGATTCCTCACTGTTCTCATGATCATTGCAACTCCACGAGGTCAGATCTTGCATGGAGCCCCAGGTGGAGGGAGATTGACAGTTCTTTTGTGTTTTTCCATTTGCGAATAATCGCACCAACTGTTGTCACCTTCTCACCAAGCTGCTTGGCGATGGTCTTGTAGCCCATTCCAGCCTTGTGTGGGTCTACAATCTTGTCCCTGACCTCCTTGGAGAGCTCTTTGGTCTTGGCCATGGTGGAGAGTTTGGAATCTGATTGATTGATTGCTTCTGTGGACAGGTGTCTTTTATACAGGTAACAAGCTGAGATTAAGAGCACTCCCTTTAAGAGTGTGCTCCTAATCTCAGCTCGTTACCTGTATAAAAGACACCTGGGAGCCAGAAATCTTTCTGATTGAGAGGGGGTCAAATACTTATTTCCCTCAATAAAATGCAAATCAATTTATAACATTTTTGACATGCGTTTTTCTGGATTTCTTTGTTGTTTTTCTGTCTCTCACTGTTCAAATAAACGTACCATTAAAATTATAGACTGATTATTTCTTTGTCAGTGGGCAAACGTACAAAATCAGCAGGGGATCAAATACTTTTTTCCCTCACTGTATGTAAACTTCCGACTTCAACTGTATATAGCATTGTTTTAAGAAGGTCATACCAATAATCATTTAGCTATTTGATTTAGAATTTTAAGACCCCTTGAAGTATAAAAAAATATATAAAAAATGTTTTATTTGATGTCAATTTGTATTTGGCCTTACTGCTATTAGCCAATACTGTGATGAGTGTGATAGAAGGAGTCAGGCACAGGAGGGTAAATCACCGAATACAGAGTTTATTCCGTCGTATACAAGTGCGCTGGATAGCGACACACGAAAACAGGCACATGGGAAACTATCTACCCTGGCAATACACGGTACGGGATACTCCAACAATATACAGGCACAGGGGAAATATCTACCCCAGCAATACAAAGTGCGAGTAGCTACTCTCACAATAAACAATCACCCACAAGGACAAGGGGGGCAGAGGGAACACTTATACACAGACTAATGAGGGGATAAGAACCAGGTGTGTGTAATTGACAAGACAAGACAGAGGCCTGTGGGCATCCTAGAGCAAAATAACCGACTAGACGTGTTTGTCAGAGTCTCGCCTGTCCACAGAATGATCATATTAGTGTTTAGACCAAACTGTTGGGACGCTACAGACAGAAGTTGGTAGATCGGCTGTACCGACTTCAGACGAGTCCCAAGACGCTTGCGGGGGTCGTAGAGCAAAACGGAGAACACCATCGTGTTCATAATAGTTTGTAGGCCAAACCGTTCTGGCGCTACAGATGATTTTGTGAGAAGACCGACTCTGCAGATGCGGAAGTGCGACATAGGCGGATGTGGTGGATTGAGACGCATTTTTTTACGGGGATCTTTGTATTATGCTAATTAGATTTTCACAGGGGCTCGGACATCAACCGTAGGGGGTTAAAGCCTTTAAAGCGTTTCTTTGTGCTGGTTTCCCATTCTTCAGCTCTCCGAAGAAGATCTGCTTAGGGAGAAAGGTAGCACGCATCCTGGTCACATGATCTGAGCTGTGCTTTCATAAGCAGTGTGAGAATCCTCATCACATCGGCATGGCGATGAGGATTTCTGGGATTCCGTCCTGAATAACATTCCACCCATGAGGCCACTAGGTCATTTGATTGCAGGAAAAGGCTACGACATAACATCCTCCATTCATCAGACATTAAATGGTACATCAACATGTAACACTCCCGCTCAACTCTCTCCATCCTCCATTCATCAGACATTAAATGGTACATCAACATGTAACACTCCTGCTCAACCCTATCCTATCTGGCCCGCCACCACTAACATCCCTAGCCTGGTCCAAGATCTGTTTGTGCTTGCCAAGTTTTATTTTTTTTTTTTGGGGGGGGCAATGCCAAGGTAAATTATCTAAATGATCTAATGTCGTTGGCAGATACTTTTTGCTTATTTTAACCTTAAAGAAAGCTTAATAAAAGTAATTTATCTTATTTGAAGATATTTTTCAAGATATTTTACCTTCATCGTCGAACTTGAGGCTAGTAGAGGCTCCTCAGAGGAGGAAGGGGACAAATAAAAGTTTTTTGTTTTGATAAAATATATTCACGTCACCAAATAATTGATTAAAACACACTGTTTTGCAGTAGCCTCAACAGCACTCTGTAGGGTAGCACCATGGTCTAGCCGGAGGACAGCTAGTTTCCATTATCCTGACTTCAATACACAAAACCTAGGAGGCTTGTGGTTCTCACCCCCTTCCATAGATTTACACAGTAATTATGACAACATCCGGAGGACGTCCTCCAACCTATCAGAGCTCTTGCAGCACGAACTGACATGTTGTCCACCACTGGCTGCTTTTTTCATGACACTGACTACTTCAGAGTGTAACACTTTGAGATTGTTATTCTATTCACATTCCTGGTTTAATCGACAAGCTGTAGGTGTGGGATCACAAACGATTACAGAAACATGTTTGGAAGTTGTCAACTATATTTTAATAAGTTTTTTAAAAAAAGGCGTAAAATGTGTATGTTCCCATGTACTGAAAGGGATTCAATACATTGGAGACAATCTGCAAAGACACCCTTGTTGATAATATTTATAAAATATAGACAGAGATACCATTGACATGAATGACGCACTTACTGGTAATTATAGTCTGTACAAAGTGAGAGTATAATAGATAGGATTAAAACAGCGGACTGAACTGAATAGCACTTTCAACAAGAGAACATCATAACATTACGATAGGCAAGAAACTACCTGACTGACATCTAATAATATTGTTAAACGCTTTTCAGTTGATACCTTCCAGATAAATGCATTAAAAGGAGAAGGTTTTGATGTTTGGTTTAAGTGTAGGTTTGTAGCACATCTCCATTGACTTACGTCCAGACACGTTCCATTTACAGTACAATGCCTAAGTGTCAGGCCACGGATAAAGACCAGGTACTCATCCACGTTAAAAAGGAGCAACACAAGCAGTTAAAGGTTTGATAAAGCATCACCTGTGGGTGATCATGGTAGCATCCACATTAATATAGAAGTGTTTTCGAAACATATTTTTTATTCTTATTTACAATAAAAGTGACTCCAACAATGATACAGTACATTATTTACCGTTCATTCCTATTGGGAACAAAATCATCTGAAACAACCTAAACAAACAGCAAATGCATCCAACACATCTGTTGAGTCACAAGCCTGATGTAATCATTGCGTGCTGTGGAATATGGGACAAATACTAAACATGTTTGACTACTTTAATACACATAAGTGAATTTGTCCCAATACTTTTGGTCCCCTAAAATGGGGGGACTATGTACAAGAAGTGCTGTAATTTCTAAAAACGGTTCACCTAATATGGATGAAAATATCCTCAAATTAAAGCTGACAGTCTGCACTATCATTTCACATCCAAAGTCTAAGATTTATTGAATTCTCCATGTGGTCTATATTAAAAAGGGCACTACATTTATTATAACAGGCTTTTAAAATTAAATATCGGTGCACAATTTCTACTTAAAATATCAAAAAGGCAGTCTTTTTGTGGAACGACCCAGCCGTCTTTTGAGTAAAAAGTAATTGCACAGTTTAAAAGAGAGAAACAAATGCTGTCCTGGCATTACCTTGTATTGAGCAATTTTGTAAGAAATGGTGTACCTAAAATCTCAAATCATGGATTTAACTTTTGGGAAATGAACTATTTCGTTAACAGTTTGAGTGATTGGTACTACGTAGAAGCATGTTTTGATTCTGTGGCTTTCTTTATACAGACCTTTAGCAGAGAAACCTAGAATATAACTTATAACACATTGTTGTGTATTTAACTAAGATAACATGGAACTCCAAAACAGATAACGCGGAACTCCAAAACAGATAACGCGGAACTCCAAAACAGATAACGCGGAACTCCAAAACAGATAACGCGGAACTCCAAAACAGATAACGCGGAACTCCAAAACAGATAACACGGAACTCCAAAACAGATAACGCGGAACTCCAAAACAGATCACGCGGAACTCCAAAACAGATAACAAGGAACACCAAAACAGATAACATGGAACTCCAAAACAGATAACAAGGAACTCCAAAACAGATAACAAGGAACTCCAAAACAGATAACATGGAACTCCAAAACAGATAACGCGGAACTCCAAAACAGATAACAAGGAACTCCAAAACAGATAACAAGGAACTCCAAAACAGATAACATGGAATATACGAATATAAAAACTGTGGCTTGTAGGCCTCTCCAGGTCTCCGTCTAACCATTAGACGACCAGGTGTTGGGCAAAGCTGAAAATTGGACTCATCAGAGAAGATGACCTTACTCCAGTCCTCTACGGTCCAATCCTTATGGTCTTTTGCAAACCTCAGCCTGGCTCTTCTTTGCTTCTCATTAATGAAGAGCTTTTTTCTAGCTTTGCATGACTTTAGCCCTGTCCCTAGGAGCCTGTTTCGAACCGTCCTCGCCGTGCACTTCACCCCAGCTGCCGTTTGCCATTCTTTTTGTAGGTCACTTGATGTCATCCTACGGTTGTTGAGTGACATTCGAATGAGTTGGCGGTCATCCAGGTCAGTAGAGAGTCGTTTTCGCCCTCTGCCGGTCTGTAGCTTTGTTGTCCCCAATGTCTGCTGCTTGATCTTGTTCTTATGAACCGCCGTCTTTGAAATTTTAAGGATGGAAGCAACCTGACGCTCACTGTATCCCTCTGCCAGTAAAGCCAGAATTGAACCCTTATTTTCCTCACTCAAAATGTTCCTTTTCAACTCTTTTGGCATGGTCAATAGTTATTTTTTGTATTAATATTACTTTTGAGGTACTATTAGCACTGTTTTTGCCATCCAGCTGGTCCTATTGCAAGAGGATAGTGATGACCACAGCAGTGTTTTTTTTTACTTTTCCTCATTAAATAAGATTTGGTTCAGGTGATCACCTAATCAGTACCTAATTCAGTAGAATGAGGTGTGCCTGTGTTGGAATTCAACAGACACTGGAATGGAATGGCTGTCATACATGTAGAGATGCTGATTTAATAACAATTTGCAGTGGTCTCTAGATTTTTTCCACAGGTGTATATAACACTTCCATGGGACATTTCTTTCACAGTTCATTAAATTATTTTAGTGTTGTTTTCTTACACAATATGGCACATATTATACAGATTTGATCATTTAAATCCAAGTCACAGAAGAAAGATGACTTGATGAATTGTAATGACGTCCAGTGAGTGAAATGCGCTAGAGATGGTCATACAAGATGCGCCTCGCGGTGCTCCAACTCCTGCAAGCGTCTGGGCCGTAGTCTCTGGTACACGGGCTTGGCCTCCTGACTGAGGTTCTCAGGGCTGGAGCTGGGGGACTGGGGCAGGGACAGGGCCTGCTGCGGAGCCTCAGAGACCTCCAGACCCATCTCTTCTCCATCATCGTCCTCTTCTTCCTCCTCAGCGCTGGTAGCTACTGTGACGTTCTTCTTCAGCCCCGCGTCCCCTAGCGCATTGGTCTTGCTCCCCGTGGGGGGATTGTAGAAGGTTCCAGGGGGTGGCTGTAGAGGCCGGGGGGGTCTGAACACAGTGGGCACTTGGCTGTACTCCCCCACGTTCTCCTCCCTTCTCACCGCGATGGTGCAGCCACCACTCCCGAAGGAGTTGAAGGAAGAGGATGATGGTACAGATGTGGCGAGGCTTCTGGTCGAGTCCTTGGCCAACTCGTCCGCTGTAGTCAGGTTGATCTTAGCTGTCCTGGGGGTGATGTCATAATGCTTGTACTGCCTGTCCCAGGTCCCCGTGTCGATGAACGCGCTCCGGTAGAGGCTGGTCGCCCTCGACTTTGGCTTCTCATCCTCCGACTCCTCCCCGATCGACTGGTCCCGCGTAATGCTCCTGGCGCTCCCGGTACCGTTCCCGTCGTCTTGCTCAGCGGTGTTCCTGGCGTTCCTCTCATCCACGCCTCGGGCCGGGTTCAGGGGCCGTTCGGAAGGCCGAGAGACCAGTTTGGAGCGGGGGTGGCGGAGATGGACCCGGGAGGTGGTGTGGTGGGCCCGGGTGAGACCCCTTTCCTCCATCCCCCTCTCTCCCCCTGCTCTCTGGACCTCAGGGATGCTGCCAGACAGGAGCCTGTTGAGTTGCTCTAAGTCCTCGTCTACCACTACAGAGTACAGAGAGGATCAGTCAGTAATAAAGTTCAGGATGTGAACAGTGTACTATTGGTGTCCAGCTATAGTGGATTAATACTGACCAGGGGTAGAGTCCCTCCCATCAGACCTGGGGTTCCCATCTCTGACCTCCTCCATTGCATGGTTGGAGGGGACTATAGAGGAATGACACTTAAACAATTTACAGCTCTGCTGCAATGGACAGGGGACAGGAAACAGAGGAAACAGAGAGACAGAGAGACAGAGAGACAGAGAGACAGAGAGAGACAGAGAGAGAGAGAGACCGAGAGAGAGAGAGAGAAAGAGAGAAAGAGAGAGAGAAGAGAGTCATCACTGTTCATCAGTAGAAGCTAGATCCATAACATAGGTTTATCATATTTCTATTCAGTTCCATTTTAATATGGGATCAGACAAGTCACTCACCTCCTTCATGTCTACCAGAGACTGTCTGCTGAGCTGCTTCTCCTGAGGGGTGAGGCGGGGGTGAGGGTCCTGATCCTCCAAGGGGAAGCCCTCCTCAGAGGGGACTGGGGGGCCCTGGGGCCATGGCAGGGGGCTGACGGGGGCATCAAAGATCATCTGATAGTGTCTGATGAGGAGCTCCACGATGAGGGCCTGGTAGGGGTAGTCCACCAGGGAGGACAGGGACACCTCGGCGTCCGTCTGTCTGGGTTTGATGAGCGTGGGGCCGAAGATGATGCCCAGGTTACTGGCTGTCATCTTGTTCTCCTCCGCCTGCTCGGTCACCCTACACGGGACAGGAAGGATGACGTATGGAGCTGGACTTCTGGTTCATTGTTACTGCTGTTCCAGTTTGTTGTTGTTACTTTGTGGGATGTGTGTTGTAAAGTGCGAATGCCCTTAAAAAGTAACAAATCTCTCTGAAAATGGCCTATGTGGCATCGATATGAGTCAGAAACATGTATTCTAGTGTCAAAAATGACTACAAAGTGTAAATAGGATAATTTTGGTCATAAAGTCAGTCTCGTCTAAAACGGAGATTGGAACATCCGTGCGTCACAATGGGTAAATTAACAGCATAAAGTGAGATAGACCTGCCCAGCAGCTCCGACTTTGTTTACATAAGACAACACGTCACACATTTTTTTCTCTCTTGAGAAATACTGCACCAAACACCTGAGTTAGATGTAACATGGCTCAACTAAAACATCAAAATAATTTTACAGATTTCTTGAGTTATATTAGATTCATTCTGGGGATTTTGAGGAAGTGAAATAGTCTTCCGCGTCTACAGTGTCTCATGGGGGACAAACATCATTAATAAGCAAATGCAGAATCGGTCAGGAAACACACACCCGAGACTGAAATCTTGTTTTTCTAATGAGCATCAGAAAAAACACACTGCCAATTGGTGTGTTCAGTCGCTCTTTAAAAGGTCCAATGCAGACGTTTTTTATCTCAATGTCAAAACATTTCTGGGTAACAATTAAGTACCTTACTGTGATTGTATTAAATAAAAATGGTAAAAAGAAACAAAAATAGATTCTTAGCACAGAGCAATTTCTCAAGCAAGAATTTTGCTATGACTGTCTGGGAGTGGTCTGAGTGGGGAGGGGGAAACTGAAAACTAGCTGTTATTGGCAGAGAGGTTTGGAACTCTCTTTCTTATTGGTCTATTAACTAATTTACCACCTGGTGATGTCACCAGGCAGGCCAAAGCTCCATCCCACCAAAACAGACTGAAACAGTCTTTTCAAACAGCTCTTACACTAAAAGGGCATTACCATCATTTTCACAGTATAATTCCAACCACATAGTGTGGAAATACGGAGAGGAATGAGAGAAACTCCCCAAATACAGGTGTGCTAAGCTTGTAGCATCATACCCAAGAAGGCTCAAGGCTATAATTGCTGCCAAAGGTGCTTCAACAAAATGTAAATGTAATATTTCATTTTATTTTTTAGCTACAAACCTGATTTTGCTTTGTCATTATGGGGTATTGTGTATAGAAGCACATAAACAAAAATCAATTTTAGAATAAGGTTGTAACATAACAAAATGTGGAAAAAGTAAATGGGTCGGAATACTTTAGGAATGTACTATATATATATATATATATATATATATATATATATATATATATATATATATATATATTACATATATACATATATATACACACAGTTGAAGTCGGAAGTTTAAATACACTTAGGTTTGAGTCATTAAAACTCGTTTTTCAACCACTCCACAAATTTCTTGTTAACAAACTATAGTTTTGGCAAGTCGGTTAAGACATCTTCTTTGTGCATGACACAAGTAATTTTTCCAACAATTGTTTATAGACAGATTATTTCACTTATAATTTACTGTATCACAATTCCAGTGGGTCAGAAGTTTACATACACTATGTTGACTGTGCCTTTAAACAGCTTGGAAAATTCCAGAAAATGATGTCATGGCTTTAGAAGCTTCTGATAGGCTAATTGACATCATTTGAGTCAATTGGAGGTGTACCTGTGGATGTATTTCAAGGCCTATCTTCAAACTCAGTGCCTCTTTGCTTGACATCATGGGAAACTCAAAAGATATCAGCCAAGACCTCAGAAAAAAATGGTAGACCTCCACAAGTCTGGTTCATCCTTGGGAGCAATTTCCAAACGCCTGAAGGTACCACGTTCATCTGTACAAACAATACTACGCAAGTATAAACACCACGCAGCCATCATACCACTCAGGAAGGAGACGCATTCTGTCTCCTAGAGATTGTACTTTGGTGCGAAAAGTGCAAATCAATCCCAGAACAACAGCAAAGGACCTTGTGAAGATGCTGGAGGAAACAGGTACAAAAGTATCTATATCCACAGTAAAACGAGTCCTATATCGACATAACCTGAAAGGCCGCTCTGCAAGGAAGAAGCCACTGCTCCAAAACTGCCATAAAAAAGACAGACTACGGTTTGCAAATGCACATGGGGACAATGATCGTACTTTTTGGAGAAATGTCCTCTGGTCTGATGAAACAAAAATAGAACTGTTTGGCCATAATGACCATTGTTATGTTTGGAGGAAAAAGGGGACCACTTGCAAGCCAAAGAACACCATCCCAACTGTGAAGCACGGGGGTGGCAGCATCATGCTGTGGGGGTACTTTGCTGCAGGAGGGACTGGTGCACTTCACAAAATAGATGGCATCATGAGGAAGGGAAATAATGTGGATATATTGAAGCAACATCTCAAGACATCAGTCAGGAAGTTAAAGTGTGGTCGCAAATGTGTCTTCCAAATGGACAATGACCCCAAGCATACTTCCAAAGTTGTGGCAAAATGGCTTAAGGACAACAAAGTCAAGGTATTGGAGTGGCCATCACAAAGCCCTGACCTCAATCCTATAGAACATTTGTGGGCAGAAATGAAAAAGTGTGTGCGAGCAAGGAGGCCTACAAACCTTACTCAATTACACCATCTCTGTTAGGAGGAATGGGCCAAAATTCACCCAATTTATTGTGGGAAGCTTGTGGAAGGCTACCCGAAACGTTTGACCCAAGTTAAACAATTTAAAGGCAATGCTACCAAATACTAATTGATTGTATGTACATTCCCACTGGGAATGTGATGAAATAAATAAAAAGCTGAAATAAATCATTCTCTCTGCTATTATTCTGACATTTCACATTCTTAAAATAAAGTGGTGATCCTGATGTAAACTTCCGACTTCAACTGTAAATCACAGGAAAATCACGTTTGACTGCACTGGGCCTTTAAGCTGTGTATGTATATTTATAGGGTTGTATTCTGCCTTCAGATCCACTGACTTAACTCAAAGTCTCCCATTGACATCAATACATTATTTACGTGATAGTCAGAGTTGTGCAGCACTTGTCATCTAAATTCTCAGAATAGATTCCGTACCTGTGCAGGTGTTGGATGAGGAACTGCAGGGTCTTGTAGTGGGCCGGGGGCAGCTGTCTCAGGAGGTCTTTGATCTTGAAGAGGACCCGGTTGAGCTCCACGCTGACCTGCGGCGGGGTCAGGGAGCTGGGGCTGTCCCTGGACGCTTCCACCTCGTCCACGATGATGTTCTGGCTCTCCTTGGCCAGGCCGATGAAGTCGTTGTAGAAACGGAACAGGATGAGAGGCTCTGGAAGCTACAGGGAGAGAAAATAAACAAGGAAGTTAATTTTAAACTGGAATTACAAAAATATGAAGACAAATATAAATGAATATATATAAATAAATCTACAACAGACAGGTCTGGAGACAAAGAGAGAATCTATAAACTAGTATTGAATGAAAACAAGGAAGATAAGTTAATATTATTGGGCTAGTGTGCAGTCTGTCAGTCCACTCTTAGAAACAAGGGTTTCAAAAGGGTTATTCGGCTGTCCCCATAGGAGAACACTTTTTGGTTACAGGTAGAACCCTTTTTGGTTCTACCTTGAACCAAAAGGGTTCTACCTAGAACCAAAAAGGGTTCTACCTAGAACCAAAAAGGGTTCTACCTAGAACCAAAAAGGGTTCTACCTAGAACCAAAAAGGGTTCTACCTAGAACCAAAAAGGGTTCTACATAGAACCAAAAGGGTTCTACCTAGAACCAAAAAGGGTTCTACCTAGAACCAAAAAGGGTTCTTCAAAGGGTTCTCCTATGGGGACAGCCGAATAACCCTTTAAGGTTCTGGATAGCAACTACCTTGTCCTGGAGAATTCTGTGTGTGTGACCCACCTGTCTCAGGTAGAGTTTGAGCACGTTGCTGATGTCATGGGGGTAAAGGTCAGATAGCTCCACGAGGTCCTTGCCATTCTCAAATACCTGACAGAGCTTCTCCACACGAGACTTGGCCCCGTTCACACGGTAGATCCCCTGGACAATCAAGACACAACACAGCAGCTCAGATTTTGGCAATTTTATTCTCCTAACAAGCATTATTTCCCTTCAAAAACAGGACGTCTTCAAATCAAAACACATCTGGGTGACATTGAAAACAATAGATAATTTGCCAAACAAGCTAGGCTATATAATGTTACTTGAAAATGCTAGCATTATGATACCTTGATGTCCAACGCTCTATTCTCTATCTCCGAGGTACACTTCCTGATTATGAAAGGGATTCCGTCTGGGTTGTTCCTAGCTGCCTGGGTGAAGTCAATACCAAAGAGGTGCAGTCTACCCTGCAGCTTCTTATGACCACACTGGATAGCCAGGGTCTCCAGACACTTCTTATGGCAGGCCAGGAAGCACTGGGAAACAGCAGAGGAGTCCGATAGTTAACATCCATGTCAGCTAGCAACACTACTGTATATATGTCACTTAGCAGATGCTTTTATCCATAGTGACCGACAGTACAGTGAGTGTGTGTTATCCCAGTGGGAACTGAACCCACGACCTTGGCATTGCTAGCGCCACGCTCTCACAGTGCCACACAGGACCACAGCGTTACATAATCATCTGAATAACCATTCCCCTCAAGTAACCATCTTTCCTGCCCTGTTCCATTATCTCAATGTTTCCATAAATATGTAATGTAACTCCAACTAAAATAAGCAGAGCTAAGAGAACATTCTAGTGAGAGGACAGTACAGGCACCCAGAGGGTAACAAAAGGTCCCCTTTTAATGAATCCAAAATATCCAGTACTGGATGATGGCAGTCTGTGGACTCTCAGTGTCTGGGTGGCTCCCTGTGGTCTGCAGACTTTTTCCTTTTGGGACTTCTAGAACATGTTTTAGTTATTTACTGTCCCCCCAATCACATTTACCTACTGTCCCCCCAATCACATTTACCTACTGTCCCCCCAATCACATTAACTTACTGTCCCCCCAATCACATTAACCTACTGTCCCCCCAATCACATTTACCTACTGTCCCCCCAATCACATTTACCTACTGTCCCCCCAATCACATTTACCTACTGTCCCCCCAATCACATTAACTTACTGTCCCCCCAATCACATTTACCTACTGTACCCCCAATCACATTTACCTACTGTCCCCCCAATCACATTAACTTACTGTCCCCCCAATCACATTAACCTACTGTCCCCCAATCACATTTACCTACTGTCCCCCCAATCACATTTACCTACTGTCCCCCAATCACATTTACCTACTGTCCCCCCCAATCACATTAACTTACTGTCCCCCCAATCACATTTACCTACTGTACCCCCAATCACATTAACCTACTGTCCCCCCAATCACATTTACCTACTGTCCCCCCAATCACATTTACCTACTGTCCCCCCAATCACATTTACCTACTGTCCCCCCAATCACATTAACTTACTGTCCCCCCAATCACATTTACCTACTGTACCCCCAATCACATTTACCTACTGTCCCCCCAATCACATTAACTTACTGTATCCCCAATCACATTAACTTACTGTCCCCCCAATCACATTAACTTACTGTACCCCCAATCACATTAACTTACTGTACCCCCAATCACATTAACTTACTGTCCCCCCAATCACATTTACCTACTGTCCCCCCAATCACATTTACCTACTGTCCCCCCAATCACATTTACCTACTGTCCCCCCAATCACATTAACTTACTGTCCCCCCAATCACATTTACCTACTGTCCCCCCAATCACATTTACCTACTGTCCCCCCAATCACATTTACCTACTGTCCCCCCAATCACATTAACATACTAACCCCAAATACATGTATTTACTGTCCCCCAATCACATTTACCTACTGTACCCCAATCACATTTACTTACTGTACCCCAATCACATTTATTCACTGTCCCCCCAATCTCATTAACTTACCATCCCCCCAACCACATTTATTTACTGTCCCCAATCACATTTATTTACTGTACCCCAATCACATTTATTTACTGTACCCCAATTCCATTTACTTACTGTACCCCAATCACATTTTGCTCTACCTGAAGTACCCCCTAATGTGCAACTGATCAGTATGCCTATGTTCTTATGAGTCTTTCCAATTCCCCTCTGTGGATAGGCCAGGTACTTCCATCCCCTCTG
The DNA here is from genome assembly GCF_020615455.1 of Coregonus clupeaformis. Classification (NCBI taxonomy): domain Eukaryota; kingdom Metazoa; phylum Chordata; class Actinopteri; order Salmoniformes; family Salmonidae; genus Coregonus; species Coregonus clupeaformis. Next base: position 50,550,662 of record NC_059198.1, on the reverse strand, counting down.
TGGATAGGCCAGGTACTTCCATCCCCTCTGTGGATAGGCCAGGTACTTCCATCCCCTCTGTGGATAGGCCAGGTACTTCCATCCCCTCTGTGGATAGGCCAGGTACTTCCATCCCCTCTGTGGATAGGACAGGTACTTCCATCCCCGCTGTGGATAGGACAGGTATTTCCATCCCGCTGTGGATAGGACAGGTACTTCCATCCCGCTGTGGATAGGACAGGTACTTCCATCCCCTCTGTGGATAGGACAGGTACTTCCATCCCCTCTGTGGATAGGACAGGTACTTCCATCCCCTCTGTGGATAGGACAGGTACTTCCAGGGGTAAAGTACCCCAGATTGAGAACCACTGTTGGACAGAGTACTCACCTCCTCACATTCAGCACCATAGAAGACCACCAGACTATCACACTCTCTGCACTTGGACAGGGCCCTCAGCTTCCTCAGCTTGTGAGTCTGGGCTGCCTTGGACATCTGGATGTCACGGAACGGACCTGGGGAACTGGCTGTCTCTGTCACCATCTCACCCAGACCTTGGGAGACGAGACAGAGACAGAGACAGAGACAGAGACAGAGACAGAGACACAGAGACACAGAGACACAGACACAGAGACACAGACAGAGACAGAGACACAGACACAGAGACACAGAGAGAGAGAGAGAGATAGTGTACCAATCTCTGAATCTCTCTATATACAAAAGTATGTGGACACCCCTTCAACTTAGTGGATTTGGCTATGTTAGCCACACCCGTTGCTGACACGTGTATAAAAATCGAGCACACAGCCATGCAATCTTCATAGAGAAACATTGGCAGTAGAATGGCCTTCCTGAAGAGCTCAGTAACTTTCAATGTGGCACTGTCATAGGATGCCACCTTTCCAACAAGTCAGTTCATAGAATTTCTGCCCTGCTAGAGCTGCCCAGGTCAACTGTAAGAGCTGTTATTGTGAAGTGGAAACGTCTAGGAGCAACAACAGCCCATCCACAAAGTCGTAGGCCACACAAGCACACAGAATGGAACCGCAGAGTGCTGAAGTGTGTAGCGCATAAAAATAATCTGTCATCGGTTGCAACACTCACTACCAAGTTCCAAACTGCTTCTGGAAGCAATGTCAGCACAATAACTGTCGGGAGCTTCATGAAATGGGTTTCCATGGCCGAGCAGCCACACACAAGCCTAAGAGCACGATGCGCAATGCCAAGCTCAGCTGGAGTGGTGTAAAACTTGGCGCCTTTGGACTCTGGAACAGTGGAAACGTTCTCTGGAGTGATGAATCACGCTTCACCATCTGGCAGTCCGACAGACACATCTGGGTTTGGCGGATGCCAGGAGAACACTACCTGCCCCAATGCATAGTGCCAACTGTAAAGTTTGGTGGAGGAGGAATAATGGTCTGGGGCTGTTTTTCATAGTTCGGACCCCTTAGTTCCAGTGAAGGGAAATCTTTACGCTACAGCATACAATGACATTCTAGACAATTCAGTGCTTCCAACTTTGTGGCAACAGTTTGGAGAAAACCCTTTCCTGTTTCAGCTTGACAATGCCCCTGTGCACAAAGCGAGGTCCATACAGAAATGGTTTGTTGAGATCGGTGTGGAAGAACTTGACTGGACTGCACAGAGCCCTGACCTCAACCCCATCGAACACCTTATCGCCCAACATCAGTGCCCGACCTCACTAATGCTCTTGTGGCTGAATGGAAGCAAGTCCTCGCTGCAATCTTCCAACATCTAGTGGAAAGCCTTCCCAGAAGAGTGGAGGCTGTTATAGCAGTAAATGGGGGACCAACTCCATATTAATGCCCATGATGTTGGAATGAGATGTTCGACGAGCAGGTGTCCACATACATTTGGCTATGTAGTGTATGTTCTGTTGTTATTCCAAACCTTGTTTTGCTCAGTCAGTGTACTTATAATAATAATAATATTGTTGCTTATATTTGTCCTATTTCAATTGGAAATGTGTTTTTTTTGCATATCCCAACTCCCCCTGAGACTGGGGTCACGACCAGGGTCTGCCATTATCAATGGCAACCCTGGAACAATTAGGGTTAAGTGCCTAGCTCAAGGGCACATAGACAGTTCTCTTTCACCTTGTCGGCTCAGGGATTCAAAGGAGCAACATTTAGGTTACTGGCCTGGTGCTCTAGCTACCTGTGTATTGCTGCTGAAGAGATTATTGCTCCAACTGACACTTTCATAACGCATTCTGAACTGTTACAATATACTCTTAGGACATTTCAAGCATTAGCAACTGTTTTACCACACACACACTTTCTCTGAACTCAAATTCAAATTCAATAAACTTTATTGACATGGAAAGTGTTACAACATACTTATCCAAAGCAAACATATAGCACCGTATCAAATGAATGAACTATCTGACTCACCGTTGTCTGACGGCGAGGACGGTTCTCTCTCGTCCATGTCATCAGCTGACGACATGGTCCCCGTGGAGGGGGTTCTGGGTAATCTCCTCTTGAAGTCACCTGAGCAGGAGGCAGTGAACACACAAAAGATCCTCATAGTATCTCGTCAATACTACTGTGTAGCTACTCAGTACTTCTGTCCACTGTCTAACTGAGGCCTGGTCTAGTGATAGTACCAGATCCTTGGTCTCAGAGCATCTGTTCCTCTTTATCCACAGCTTCAAGCCTTGATCGTTATGAACTGTGTGACTGGCAAAGAGTCTACTTATTATAAGACATGGTTGAGATTGAGGGGCGTGGCACCCCTGGGCCCTCCAATGGCGAAAGGTCAGGAGACCAGCAAGGGACCACTCACAAGACGTTCTGGGTGATTCATACCTCCATTCACTGATCAATTCCTCTGCTTGATTCCCTTATTGTTCTGATAATGGCCTGGACAAGAGACTTATCTCAGTGATAGGGCACATTCCCCACATTTCTCCAGACATTGGGGCGCTTTGGGAATAGAGGAATGAACTGACTGGCTAGATTGCAAACACTCATTCCAATCGTTCTAGATTTGTATGAGTCCAAAAGGTGCTAACGAGTCAGATTGCTTAAAATCCAATGAAGTTAATTGTAACTAGTTAAATAAAACATCTCACTCAGGAACTGTTGTTGTGTATGATTACAACACGAGAGAAACTGCAACACTATAATTCATTTAAAGGAAACCTATCATAACAGGTAATGAAAACCAAACAGACTTCAGCATGTTACATAATCCACAGAATACAACACATGGTTGAACACCGACCAGAATAACACAAAACTCCAGAAAATGTCACTGTTAAACCTACTGAACATTCCTTTACTTTAGCCTGTCCGTAGCTCAGATGTCCTTCAAGGGTATTATAGACACACCATCAGGACTCAGGCATGCTCCTGCTGTCCATCTGTCCGTCTGTCTGTCTGTCTGTCTGTCTGTCTGTCTGTCTGTCTGTCTGTCTGTCTGTCTGTTGTTGGTCTGTCTGTCTGTCTGTCTGTCTGTCTCTGTGTCACGTCTATGAGGGTGGCTGCTATGACATAATAAGAACCATCAATAATTTCCTTTCAACAGGTGATTAAAGGTAACGGGGAGGTAGTGGTTGGTCCTGCCAAGCTAACAGGTAGAAGACAGGGGGTGGTAGTGGTTGGTCCTGCCAAGCTAACAGGTAGAAGACAGGGGGTGGTAGTGGTTGGTCCTGCCAAGCTAACAGGTAGAAGACAGGGGGTGGTAGTGGTTGGTCCTGCCAAGCTAACAGGTAGAAGACAGGGGATGGTAGTGGTTGGTCCTGCCAAGCTAACAGGTAGAAGCGATGGCACATACACTATATATACAAAAGTATGTGGACACCCCTTCAAATTAGTGGATTCGGCAATTTCAGCCACACCCGTTGCTGACAGGTGTATAAAATCTAGCACACAGCCGTGCAATCTCCATAAACAAACATTGGCTCAGTGACTTTCAACATGGCACCGTCATAGGATGCCACCTTTCCAACAAGTCAGTTTGTCACATTTCGGCCCTGCTGGAGCTGCCCAGGTCAACTGTAAGTGAAATAAAATAAAATATTTGTCACATGCGCCGAATACAACATTACCGTGAAATGCTTACTTACAAGCCCTTAACCAACAATGCAGTTCAAGAAAGGGTTAAGAAAATATTTACTAAATAAACTAAAGTAAAAAATAATAAAAAGTAACAATAAAATAACAATAACGAGGCTATATACAGGGGGTACCGGCACCAAGGCTATATACAGGGGGTACCGGTACCAAGGCTATATACAGGGGGTACCGGCACCAAGGCTATATACAGGGGGTACCGGTACCAAGGCTATATACAGGGGGTACCGGCACCAAGGCTATATACAGGGGGTACCGGTACCGAGTCTATATACAGGGGGTACCGGTACCAAGGCTATATACAGGGGGTACCGGCACCGAGGCTATATACAGGGGGTACCGGCACCGAGGCTATATACAGGGGGTACCGGTACCGAGTCTATATACAGGGGGTACCGGTACCAAGGCTATATACAGGGGGTACCGGCACCAAGGCTATATACAGGGGGTACCGGCACCAAGGCTATATACAGGGGGTACCGGCACCAAGGCTATATACAGGGGGTACCGGCACCAAGGCTATATACAGGGGGTACCGGTACCGAGTCTATATACAGGGGGTACCGGCACCAAGGCTATATACAGGGGTTACCGGCACCAAAGCTATATACAGGGGGTACCGGCACCAAAGCTATATACAGGGGGTACCGGCACCAAGGCTATATACAGGGGGTACCGGCACCAAGGCTATATACAGGGGGTACCGGCACCAAGGCTATATACAGGGGGTACCGGCACCAAGGCTATATACAGGGGTACCGGCACCAAGGCTATATACAGGGGGTACCGGCACCAAGGCTATATACAGGGGGTACCGGCACCAAGGCTATATACAGGGGGTACCGGCACCAAGGCTATATACAGGGGGTACCGGTACCAAGGCTATATACAGGGGGTACCGGCACCAAGGCTATATACAGGGGGTACCGGCACCGAGGCTATATACAGGGGGTACCGGCACCGAGGCTATATACAGGGGGTACCGGCACCAAGGCTATATACAGGGGGTACCGGCACCAAGGCTATATACAGGGGGTACCGGCACCAAGGCTATATACAGGGGGTACCGGCACCAAGATTATATACAGGGGGTACCGGCACCAAGGCTATATACAGGGGTACCGGCACCAATGCTATATACAGGGGTACCGGCACCAAGGCTATATACAGGGGGTACCGGCACCAAGGCTATATACAGGGGTACCGGTACCAAGGCTATATACAGGGGGTACCGGCACCAAGGCTATATACAGGGGGTACCGGCACCAAGGCTATATACAGGGGGTACCGGCACCAAGGCTATATACAGGGGGTACCGGCACCAAGGCTATATACAGGGGGTACCGGCACCAAGGCTATAGACAGGGGGTACCGGCACCAAGGCTATATACAGGGGGTACCGGTACCAAGGCTATATACAGGGGGTACCGGCACCAAGGCTATATACAGGGGGTACCGGCACCAAGGCTATATACAGGGGGTACCGGTACCAAGGCTATATACAGGGGGTACCGGCACCAAGGCTATATACAGGGGGTACCGGCACCAAGGCTATATACAGGGGGTACCGGCACCAAGGCTATATACAGGGGGTACCGGTACCAAGGCTATATACAGGGGGTACCGGTACCAAGGCTATATAGAGGGGGTACCGGTACCGAGTCAATGTGTGGGGGCACAGGTTAGTCTAGGTAATTTGTACATGTAGGTAGGGGTAAAGTGACTATACATAGATAATAAACAGCGAGTAGCAGCAGTGTAAAAACAAAGGGGTTGGGGGTCAATGTAAATAGTCTGGGTTTGCCATTTCATTAATTCTTCAGCAGTCTTATGGCTTGGGGGTAGAAGCTGTTAAGGAGCCTTTTGGACCTAAGTCCTGTTATTGTGAAGTGGAAACGTCTAGGAGCAACAACGGCTCAGCCGCGAAGTGGTAGGCCATACAAGCTCCCAGAACGGGACCGCCGAGTGCTGAAGCACAGAGCAGATAAAAATAATCTGGCCTCGGTTGCAACACTCACTACTGAGTTCCAAACTGCTTCTGGAAGCAACGTCAGCACAATAACTGTTTGTCTGGAACTTCATGAAATGCGTTTCCGTGGCCGAGCAGCCACACACAAGCCTAAGATCACCATGTGCAATGCCATGCGTCGGCTGGAGGGGTGTAAAGCTCGCCGCCATTGGACTCTGGAGCAGTGGAAACGCGTTCTCTGGAGTGATGAATCACGCTTCACCATCTGGCAGTCCGACGGACAGATCTGGGTTTGGCAGATGCCAGGAGAACGTTACCTGCCCCAGTGCATAGTGCCAACTGTAAAGTTTGGTGGAGGAGGAATAATGGTCTGGGGCTGTTTTTCATGGGTCGGGCTTGGCCCCTTATCTTAACGCTACAGCATACAATGACATTCTAGACAATTCAGTGCTTCCAACTTTGCGGCAACAGTTTGGGGAAGGCCCTTTCCTGTTTCAGCATGACAATGACCCCGTGCACAAAGCGAGGTCCATACAGAAATGGTTAGTTGAGTTGATCAGTGTGGAAGAACTTGACTGGCCTGCACAGAGCCCTGACCTGCACAGAGTAGTGTAGTGTAGGTTGTGTGGAGATAGGGCCATGGGCTACGAAGGGTGGGTAGACAGGGCTTTACCTGGGCTGGCGGTGGGGGAGTCCATGGATCGGGACTCGCTGCTGCCTCCGGTGCTCTCTGAGTCACTGCACATTCCCCCGCCCTGACTACCCGTTCCCCAGGCTCGGAACGGGCCCTGGAACCTCAGAGCTGGAACACACAAAAGGGAATAGTCATGTCATTTGTTACTGTCAGAAGTGTTACTGTCAGACGTGTTACTGTCAGACGTGTTACTAACAGAAGTGTTACGTCAGAAGTCAGAATTGCACTTCTGACTCATGTATAAGTATTGATCTATTCCAATGGTAGAATACTGAAATTTGATTAGTTTTGTGTTGTTAATGCATGTTTCTTTTATATTTAATCAAAACATTTGAAAAAATTAAGACTAGTAATTAATCTTATGCAAATTTTGTCATAGAAATTCAGTAACCAACCAAAGTATCCACAGAGTGGACTAGATAGTTAATGGTTTCCTCATTGATAAAGGCATAATGAGTGGGTTATGTGGGAAAGAGGAGCACATTCATTTAGTATCAAGTGGTTCACATGGAAACACTTGAGAATCACAAAAGAACAATAGTATTCCATAGACCTCTTTACAAAGAATACAAACAACAACAACAACAACAACAACGTATCATGAATGGGTTGATTATGAAAGCATGAATTTAACATTCAAAATGTGATTTTCTTCTCAATGACTATGAGGACCTGGATATGAAACAGACAGAGATTACAAAAGTGAGATAGTAATTTAACTCTACCACAGATTATGACATGGTGAAATTATGCGTACAATAAAAACTACTTGAGGTCAAGTCATAGAGTTTCTAAACCCAGAGGCACAACATCGCGAAACTTCCGGGAATGCTTTACGAAACAGACCAGGCTGGGATTTTGGGTTTGAGAAGTCAATGAGAGAAGTAAAAAATTATTCCTTAGTTGTTAATTTTCTCTAAAATCTAAAAGTCACAACCTCGATTTGAGCCAATGTCTTAAGTATTTGAACATGTTATTACTCCAACCTCATGAAAGTGACAAACTGACAAGTTTCCTTTTTCGTCAAAAACAACTCTATAATCGAAGGAGTGCCTTTGATTTGACGGCCTGCACATGAGCAGTTCGGCGCAGAGTCGACCGTTAGACCCCATGACGCGTTTCACAGCTAGCCATGACATCACCTACAAATGTGATCTGGGATTTTAGCCTGTCTTCATACTGTACTGTCTTTGGGGTGAAGTCCTAATTCTTCCTGCGCAGTGAGACGTGTCATCATCAATAGCGATGTTAATATGAGCTGATCTGAAAGAGCTGAAAGTGTATTTTCCCTGAATGACAGACAGTCAGACGAGGACAGGGATAATCTCAGAGCACTGGATCAACCTGGATGCTTCCACACACACACACACACACACACACACACACACACACACACACACACACACACACACACACACACACACACACACACACACACACACACACACACACACACACACACACACACACACACACACACACACACACACACACACACACACACACACAAACACACACAAACACACAATGTAGCCTTTTCACATCTATGAAAACAACGTTATCAGGCTCAGAGCCACATATACCAAGTACATCAGTTAGGCCAGACCAATACGGCAGGTAGCTCAGTGGTTAAGAGCGTTGTGCCAGTAACCGAAAGGTCGCTGGTTCTAATCCCCGAGCCGACTAGGTGAAAAATCTGTCGGATGTGACCTTGAGCAAGGCACTTAACCCTAATCGCTCCTGTAAGTCGCTCTGGATAAGAGCGTCTGCTAAATGACCAATTATTTATTATTATTATTTTATTATAATCCGCATGCATAAGAAAGGAAGAATGCCAGGTTGTTTACTCAGTGTGTTTCGGGGAGATAATTAGCTGTAGTCTATTGTGATCTAAACTGATCTGAGTAATGATCGCTAAGCTTTTCCCTTTTAACCTGAATGACAGGATCAACAGTCATCAGAAAAACCCAAAAACGACCCGGCTACCAGTAGGTTCTTCAACCTTGCTACCTTGGATGTCGGTGCTGCTGTTGGCGGGCCGTGTGTGGACCGGGCTGTCCACCTCGTCGGTCCCCAGGAAGTCTCCAGAGGTGGCGGACATCTGAGACAGGTTACCGTGGGAACTGTGAGTACTGCAGTGGGTGCTGATCAACGACCGCTTGGCGAGAGGTAACCTGAGAGGAGGGGGAGGCGGGTTAACTGCACCTCAGATTGCAGCCCAAATAAATGCTTCACAGAGTTCAAGTAACAGACACATCTCAACATCAACTGTTCAGAGGAGACTGCGTGAATCAGGCCTTCGTGGTCAAATTGCTGCAAAGAAACCATTACTAAAGGACACCAATAAGAAGAAGAGACTTGCTTGGGCCAAGAAACACGAACAATGGACATTAGACTGGTGGAAATCTGTCCTTTGGTCTGATGAGTCCAAATTTGAGATTTTTGGTTCCAACCGCTGTGTCTTTGTGAGACGTAGAGTAGGTGAACGGATGATCTCCGCATGTGACTTTCAGTCAGAAGAAATGGCCTAAATAGATTTATAAAACCAGAGTTCTCCACCCATCCCCCCCCCCCAGGAAAACTTGCAGGCCAAACTCAATTGTGTTCCCCTCTCTAACACAATCTCTTTCTCTCGCTCTCTCAATCATTCCCTCCGCTAACACTAATCCCTCTCTCCCAGTCACTCCTTCTCTCAGCAAATCACTAAATATAATACTATATATATAATATATAATACTATTCTCTACAAGGCTTTTTCCCTCTAAAGCAGTTGCTCTCCCACAGAGAATAACTCAGTCATTTGTTTTGATGATGACTCTGATAATGACTCTACGATGACGCTTCACAAGTTTTTTTCAGGCACACACTCCATTCAGGTTTAAATGAGTTGAAGCCGCAGTAGTAGGATAATCAAAAATCTCACAGCATCCATCCAGTGTTCCCCTCACCCTGCGTTGTCACAGTGCGAGACATTAGCATCGAAGGAGTAGGACTCCACCCTGGTTCTGTCTAAATGGGCAGGAAGACTCCTGACGAAGTTGATGTAGCGTTGTCCCGGCTCGTACAGCTTGGCGCTCTCACACAGAGACTGGTGGTTGACGGGCAGAGACACAACCTGGGCCTGCTGGAGCTGGAACCAGTTTACAGTCATCTGGGGAGAAACACGCAGAGAACCCATGAGATAAATCACTCATAGAATTAGAATTAGTTCTATTAGTTCTATTTCCATGAGTTCTATTTCCATGAGTTCTATTTCCTTGAGTTCTATTTCCATGAGTTCTATTTCCATGAGTTCTATTTCCATGAGTTCTATTTCCATGAGTTCTATTTCCATGAGTTCTATTTCTATGACAGTACCTACACTAGACGCTATGTTCAAATATGGCCACTGGAAATCTAGGAACTACCTTGACAAAACTTTGAGGGTGCAATGAAACACTTTTGTTTTATAGTAAAATAAGCTCAGAAGTTAAATCATCTCTATAAATTCCACAATTCTACTACATTTCGGGTTAATATTTGGATACTGTACTTCTCAACATACCGCTTTCAGAGTGAGGTCACACTGGAAGACCAGCTTTCGTAACTGGGTGAGGATCTCACACTTGGTGTTGGCCAGGTCCACTCTCTTCACCCCTACGTCTGTCAGACAGGCCTTGCAGTGGTCTCTGGCCTCATCTGCCTATAGAACAGGGTAGGGAGGGGGTTAAAATCTCACAACTACAATCCACTGGTCAAAAGGGTAACATCTTCAGTATGTGAATGTGGATTCTAATTTAGCAGTTTAGGGTTAGTTGCTAAGATGTGATGTAACTGTTATTTGATTACGTATTTGAGAGAACACTAGGCCTCAGTGATTAGTTATGGGCCTCATAGGTAAGATTTGATGCCTCAGGGACGAGCTATGGACCTCAGTGAGTAACTAAGGCCTCATGGGGTAACAACCTCTCACTCAACGTGATCAAGACAAAGGAGATGATTGTGGACTACAGGTAAAAAAAGAGGACTGAGCACGCCCCCATTCTCATCGACGGGTGTCCACATCACCAACAAACTATCATGGTCCAAACACACCAAGACAGTGGTGAACAGGGCACAACAAAGCCTATTCCCCCTCAGGAGACATTGGCATGGGTCCTCAGATCCTCAAAAACTTCTACAGCTGCACCATCGAGAGCATCCTGACTGGTTGCATCACTGCCTGGTATGGCAACTGCTCGGCCTCCGACCGCAAGGCACTACAGAGGGTAGTGCGTACGGCCCAGTACGTCACTGGGGCCAAGCTTCCTGCCATCCAGGACCTCTATACCAGGCGGTGTCAGAGGAAGGCCCTAATAATTGTCAAAGACTCCAGCCACCCTAGTCATAGACTGTTCTCTCTGCTACCGCACGGCAAGCGGTACCGGAGCGCCAAGTCTAGGTCCAAAAGGCTTCTTAACAGCTTCTACCCCCAAGCCATAAGACTAATCATGGCTACCCGGACTATTTGTATTGCCCCCCACCCCCTCTTTTACGCTGTTGCTACTCTGTTTATTATCTATGCCTAGTCACTTTAACTCTACCCACATGTACATATTACCTCAATTACCTTGACTAACCGGTGCCCCCGCAAATTGACTCTGTACCGGTACCCCTTGTATATAGCCTCCATACTGTTATTTTATTTTACTGCTGCTCTTTAATTATTTATCTATTTTTTACTTAACACTTTTTTTCTTTTTCTTAAAACTGCATTGTTGGTTAAGGGCTTGTAAGTAAGCATTTCACTGTAAGGTCTTCACCTGTTGTATTCGGCGCATGTGGCAAATCAAATTTGATTAGATTTTTGATATGGCTTTCAGGGAGGAGCTATGGGCCTCAGGGACGAGCTATGGGCCTCAGGGAGGAGCTATGGGCCTCAGGGAGGAGCTATGGGCCTCAGGGACGAGCTATGGGCCTCAGGGACGAGCTATGGGCCTCAGGACCAGCTATGGGCCTCAGGGACGAGCTATGGGCCTCAGGGACGAGCTATGGGCCTCAGGGACGAGCTATGGGCCTCAGGGACGAGCTATGGGCCTCAGGGACGAGCTATGGGCCTCAGGGACGAGCTATGGGCCTCAGGGACGAGCTATGGGCCTCAGGGACGAGCTATGGGCCTCAGGGACGAGCTATGGGCCTCAGGGACGAGCTATGGGCCTCAGGGACGAGCTATGGGCCTCAGGGACGAGCTATGGGCCTCAGGGACGAGCTATGGGCCTCAGGGACGAGCTATGGGCCTCAGGGATGAGCTATGGGCCTCAGGGACGAGCTATGGGCCTCAGGGACAAGCTATGGGCCTCAGGGACGAGCAATGGGCCTCGGGGACGAGCTATAGGCTTCAGGGACGAGCTATGGGCCTCAGGGACGAGCTATGGCCTCACGGATCAGCTATGGGCCTCAGGGACAATGTCTTACCTTCTGCAGAGCCTCTTCCTCCAGCCTGCGTCTCTTCTCCAGCTTGGCTGATCCCAGCTGCTCCTCCTCTACTCGGCTGGTGGACACCCGGGCCTTCTCATACTCCTCCTGTCTCTGGGTCTGCAGAACACGGGCCTTCCTCAGGGCACTGTCCGCCTCATGCTGAAAACACACACAGCGTTAACACGAGAAACACAAGGCAAACAAAGTAACACAGTCATGTCTAGATGGGATACAGATTGTCAAATTAAAGTTTTAGCTAACCCTTACGTTAACCCTTTTCCTAACATTAACCTAATTATCCTAACCTGCTATGTTAATGATCATAACCTGCTGTATAAGTTCTCCTAACCGGCTGCCTTAATTATCCTAACCTGCTACGAAAAGTCAATTCTGACATACGCTGTATACCTTCTAGAAGACTGCAAGTGAGCATTTCATGTGTATCCTGTACATACAACTAATAAAACTTGAAACGCAAAACCCACTAACACAAACATGTGCTGACTCAGTCCTAATCATTGTTCACGGTTCAACCCAATTTTTCTCTCACACTGCAAAAGCAAAACACGGTTCCATAACACACAAAGGAAACACACATAAACTATCCTTAGATATATATACACATTTGCCAGCCCAGATTATCACAGGTGTCTGAAATAATCTCTGGCCCTCTATGTAGCCTTATCATGTGTAAAATATAGGAAATAATTGAACAAGATGATTTTTTAAATAAAAAATAGAATGACAAAGCTGTCAAACATGATCCTAAATATAAACCATCAGCTTAGTGAACACCACTGGTGTTTAATATTCGCCTGACGACTGGAACTGAATTCTTCCGCTGCACTGTGTTCGCTACATACCTCAGTCTGAGACTGCCATCATTTAAGTCGTTTGTGGTGACGCCAAAATGAGGGGTGTTGTACAAAATAAAAGTCATCAGCGATTGGATCATCGCTAAACCAATCAATCAGAGTATCAAAGCCAATGACACATTTTCAAAACGCTGCTATACCCACGTGTGTTCTGGCTCTGGCCCAACCCATCGGTTTCTGGGACCAATTATAAGGTCTAGAATGGATTTCCGTTCTAGAATCGTCGGGGAGGTTCTCAGATCCAGACTCATTGCGGAAAAGAAAACCAACGTCCGTAGGCGTGGCTTAGCGTTTGGCCCGGAGCAAGGAACTTGGATAGCAGGCAAGTTTGATATGAGGGTTTCAGCATGAAATATCCTTTATATACAGTGGGGGAAAAAAGTATTTAGTCAGCCACCAATTGTGCAAGTTCTCCCACTTAAAAAGATGAGAGAGGCCTGTAATTTTCATCATAGGTACACGTCAACTATGACAGACAAATAGAGATTTTTTTTCTCCAGAAAATCACATTGTAGGATTTTTTATGAATTGATTTGCAAATTATGGTGGAAAATAAGTATTTGGTCACCTACAAACAAGCAAGATTTCTGGCTCTCACAGACCTGTAACTTCTTCTTTAAGAGGCTCCTCTGTCCTCCACTCGTTACCTGTAGTAATGGCACCTGTTTGAACTTGTTATCAGTATAAAAGACACCTGTCCACAACCTCAAACAGTCACACTCCAAACTCCACTATGGCCAAGACCAAAGAGCTGTCAAAGGACACCAGAAACAAAATTGTAGACCTGCACCAGGCTGGGAAGACTGAATCTGCAATAGGTAAGCAGCTTGGTTTGAAGAAATCAACTGTGGGAGCAATTATTAGGAAATGGAAGACATACAAGACCACTGATAATCTCCCTCGATCTGGGGCTCCACGCAAGATCTCACCCCGTGGGGTCAAAATGATCACAAGAACGGTGAGCAAAAATCCCAGAACCACACGGGGGGACCTAGTGAATGACCTGCAGAGAGCTGGGACCAAAGTAACAAAGCCTACCATCAGTAACACACTACGCCGCCAGGGACTCAAATCCTGCAGTGCCAGACGTGTCCCCCTGCTTAAGCCAGTACATGTCCAGGCCCGTCTGAAGTTTGCTAGAGTGCATTTGGATGATCCAGAAGAGGATTGGGAGAATGTCATATGGTCAGATGAAACCAAAATATAACTTTTTGGTAAAAACTCAACTCGTTGTGTTTGGAGGACAAAGAATGCTGAGTTGCATCCAAAGAACACCATACCTACTGTGAAGCATGGGCGTGGAAACATCATGCTTTGGGGCTGTTTTTTCTGCAAAGGGACCAGGACGACTGATCCGTGTAAAGGAAAGAATGAATGGGGCCATGTATCGTGAGATTTTGAATGAAAACCTCCTTCCATCAGCAAGGGCATTGAAGATGAAACGTGGCTGGGTCTTTCAGCATGACAATGATCCCAAACACACCGCCCGGCAACGAAGGAGTGGCTTCGTAAGAAGCATTTCAAGGTCCTGGAGTGGCCTAGCCAGTCTCCAGATCTCAACCCCATAGAAAATCTTTGGAGGGAGTTGAAAGTCCGTGTTGCCCAGCGACAGCCCAAAAACATCACTGCTCTAGAGGAGATCTGCATGGAGGAATGGGCCAAAATACCAGCAACAGTGTGTGAAAACCTTGTGAAGACTTACAGAAAACGTTTGACCTGTGTCATTGCCAACAAAGGGTATATAACAAAGTATTGAGAAACTTTTGTTATTGACCAAATACTTATTTTACACCATAATTTGCAAATAAATTCATAAAAAATCCTACAATGTGATTTTCTGGATTTTTTTTTTCTCATTTTGTCTGTCATAGTTGACATGTACCTATGATGAAAATTACAGGCCTCTCTCATCTTTTTAAGTGGGAGAACTTGCACAATTGGTGGCTGACTAAATACTTTTTTCCCCCCACTGTATATTATTTTAAAACTTGTATTCATTTAAATATGTCAATATGTATTTGTTGTCAATGTTTTGGCGTCAAACTGGTGGCAGTTGTCAAAAAAAGTAAATAGTTGGAAGAGTTGCAGAGTTAATTGAAAATAATTCCATTGTTGATTAGATGCTTCTTTCATTAATTTGGCTATTTTCTCTTGAACCATATGGTCAATCTACTAGAAACTCATGGACAATATGGACACAGATCAAATAAATTAATACTATATATGGATTAAAAAAATGAGTTACAGTTATTCAAGTATAAATTACCAAAGGTACAATAGATTGAAAAATGAAATATGAAAAAAATAATATATGAAAAATGTATGCACTCACTAACTGTAAGTCGCTCTGGATAAGAGCGTCTGCTAAATGACTAAAATGTAAATGCCATAGATTTTCTGTTATTTACCAAAATTACTAAAGATTCCGGTAATTTTGGTAAATTCCCAGTAGTGTTGCAACTCTCATCACTGACAAACACTGACACAAAGAACTCTGAAGATAAACCTGGTCTAGTCACACTGGTGGTGCAACTGGCCTGAACATTTACCTTCAACACACTGGTGGTGCAACTGGACCTGAACATTAACCTTCAACACACTGGTGGTGCAACTGGACCTGAACATTAACCTTCAACACACTGGTGGTGCAACTGGACCTGAACATTAACCTTCAACACACTGGTGGTGGTGCAACTGGACCTGAACATTTAACCTTCAACACACTGGTGGTGCAACTGGACCTGAACATTCACCTTCAACACACTGGTGGTGCAACTGGACCTGAACATTTAAACTTCAACACACTGGTGGTGCAACTGGACCTGAACATTTACCTTCAACATACTGGTGGTGCAACTGGACCTGAACATTTAACCTTCAACACACTAGTGGTGGTGCAACTGGACCTGAACATTAACCTTCAACACACTGGTGGTGGTGCAACTGGACCTGAACATTAACCTTCAACACACTGGTGGTGCAACTGGACCTGAACATTTACCTTCAACACTCTGCAGCTATTAAACCATGTCAAGAGTCTCTCTCACACACACACACACACAGCTAAGAGCCTGGCTAAACATTAACAGACATGTTTGGGTTATGGGGGGGACCGGCCGATGGGATTTGCCTTTGATGACGGAGGCTTTTGTCTACTTTGCGTTTCCTTTTAAAGTGACCTTTTGAAGTGTTGAAGTTCCACCCACCATTTTCTTTTAAAGTGACCGTTTGAAGTGTTGAAGTTCCACCCACCATTTTGTTTTAGTGACCTTTTGAAGTGTTGAAGTTCCACCCACCATTTTCTTTTAAAGTGACCTGTTGAAGTTCAACCCACCAATTTCTTCTGCTCTCTCTGCCACTGCTCCTTGACCTCCTTCCTCAGTTTGTCCAGCTCGGTCTTCCGCGCGAGGAGAGGCTAGAGAACCCCACGCACACACACACACACACACACACACACACACACACACACACACACACACACACACACACACACACACACACACACACACACACACACACACACACACACACACACACACACACACACACACACACACGCTCTAGTGAGTCAATGCTAACATACCCATCAAATACCTCTGAGTCTGGTTGATGCAGATCAGAGCATCGCATACCGTAGAGAAGTAGACAGATGTACGTACCTGCATGAATTTGTTGGTTTGAAGGGCAGCTGCTGTGTGTAGTAGGAGCTGGCTGTACTCAATATCGTTCTTGAACGCAGACATGTAGACGTCCCGGAATGGCATGAACTCCTTTTGATGGGAAGACAACTAAAGTTACTAATCACAGTTCAAAACGAGACAGTGTAGATGCTTTAAAATTATGATGAATTGTTATGACAGCTGTCATCTTTTGAGATAACGGTTTGACTGGTGAATAGTTATTACACCAAGCTGAGCAGAAACATATTTCATCATAAAATCACCTGATGACTTGCGAGTGCCTTCGCTGATTCTGCCATTTTGGCGTAGCTCCTCGCACACTCGATATCTGCAATCAGACACTCCACGTTACGACACGGCCCGAATGCTCGACAATCATCAGTCCACAAAAGTGCAAGTGTTCAACAAATGGAATGGCTAGCCTGGTTGTCATAGATACCATACATGTTCAATACTGTGTGTAGCGTGACGATTAAGTACAGCACAGAGACCACAAACGCCCAGAAACCCATTCATGCAAATAGAGGAGCGCTAACGGTAAAATTGACTGAACACACTTCTACACTATACACTGTGTTTAGGTAAAGTTTATAGTTTACTGTATTGACAAAGCATATCATACCCTTATCAGAGTTATATTCAACCCATGCAAGTTTGTCCTCGTGTATATCTGGGGCAATGTAGCACAGGTGTGAAACTATCTATTACTGTGTACAAGTTGGCTAATGCTAGAACAAACTAAGCTAATAAAGCTAATGTTAGCTAACGGTGACCGACCCCAGCATTAAGGGACCCGGACTGTAGCTCAGACCACACGGATACTATATAATACTAGTTGTGTAATATCTCATCTAATAACAGTGTTCTATCTAATTCTGTGGCTCCGACTGACCCGTAATGGAGGTGTTTCTCTGTATGAACCCTGTGTGTGTGTTAGATGAGGGGGAGGGAGAAGTAACAGCGACTGACCCGTAATGTTACTCTGTATGTAGATGAGGGGGAGGGAGAAGTAACAGCGACTGACCCATAATGTTTCTCTGTATGTAGATGAGGGGGAGGGAGAAGTAACAGCGACTGACCCATAACGTTACTCTGTATGTAGATGAGGGTGAGGGAGAAGTAACAGCGACTGACCCATAATGTTACTCTGTATATAGATGAGGGGGAGGGAGAAGTAACAGCGACTGACCCATAATGTTTCTCTGTATGTAGATGAGGGGGAGGGAGAAGTAACAGCGACTGACCCGTAATGTTACTCTGTATGTAGATGAGGGGGACGGAGAAGTAACAGCGACTGACCCATAATGTTTCTCTGTATGTAGATGAGGGGGAGGGAGAAGTAACAGCGACTGACCCATAATGTTTCTCTGTATGTAGATGAGGGGGAGGGAGAAGTAACAGCGACTGACCCATAATGTTACTCTGTATGTAGATGAGGGGGAGGGAGAAGTAACAGCGACTGACCCATAATGTTACTCTGTATGTTGATGAGGGGGAGGGAGAAGTAACAGCGACTGACCCATAATGTTACTCTGTATGTAGATGAGGGGGAGGGAGAAGTAACAGCGACTGACCCATACTGATTCGTTTGTCCACCCAGGCCAGCAGCTCCCTGGTGTACGTAGACCAGGCCTTGGAGTAGTGTAGAGCTGACTCCACGCCGCCTTCGCTCCGCTGCAGAGCCACGTCCACACCATCCACCTCCTCCGCCCTCGCCGGGAGCGACGGACCTGTGACGGTAACGGTAACACGCCATGGGTTGGGGAAGAAGAAGTTAGTTGGCCTTAGACCTTAGACTGTGCTACCTACCAGCTATGGACAAGACCCCTCTATCAGATGTGTGTGTATGTGTGTATGCCTGTGTACAAGTGTGTATGACTGTGTGTGTGTGTGTGTGTGTGTGTGTGTGTGTGTGTGTGTGTGTGTGTGTGTGTGTGTGTGTGTGTGTGTGTGTGTATATGTGTGCGTGTCAGATCTGTCAGAGAGTAAAGTCCCTGTTGACCTTGGGTTATTTGTTGTCAATACACTGTAATGCTAAGTAGACTGGACAAGACAGGGCTTGCCTCCTGTATGTATTAATATGACCAAGCCGACGGGTCACTCACTGTGTAAATGGAGAGCTTATATAGGCCCACTAACTACACCATAGAGACTCCATAGAGACAGACATACACAGTTTATTAGGTACACGGAAATGGATCGCTCCTACAGACAGTGGGTCAGGTGGCCGTGGCTTGCTATATAAAGCAGGCAGACAGGCATCGAGGCATTCAGTTACTGTTCTATTGAATGTTAGAGTGGGCAAAACGAGTGACCTAAGCAACTTTGAGCGTGGTATGATCATCGGTGCCAGGCACGGCAGTGTCTAGGGTTTCCAGAGAATGGTGCGACAAACAAACATCCAGTCAGCGGCAGACCTGTGGGGGAAAACAGCTCGTTGATGAGATGAGAGAAGTCGAAGGAGAACGGCATGAATCGTGAAAGCTAACAGGCGGGCCCCAAACAGACAAATAACGGAGCAGTGCAACAGTGGTGTGCAGAACGGCATCTCGGAACGCACAACTCGTCGATCCTTGTCACGGATGGGCTATTGTAGCAGACGACCACACCAGGTTCCACTCCTATCAGCTAAAAACAAGATGAAGCGGCTCCAGTGGGCACTCGATCACCACACACACACACACACACATCTGATTGAGGGGTCAATTGAGGAGTGGAAAAACATTGCCTGGTCCGACGAATCCTAGTTCCTTTCGCGTCATGCTGATGGCAGAGTCAGGATTTGGCGTAAGCAGCATGAGTCCATGGACCCATCCTGCCTGGTGTCAACGGTACAGGCTGGTGGCGGTGGTGTTCCGCTGTCCAATCTGCAGCAACTGCGTGATGACATCGCGTCAGCATGGACCAACATCCCTGTGGAACGTTTCCGACTTGTAGAATCCATGCCCCGAAGAACTGAGGCTGTTCTAGAGGCAAAGGGGGGGTCTGACCCGGTACTAGATGGGTGTACCTAATAAACTGTCTGGTGAATGTATAACTTTACTGTCAACCCAGGGACAAATAGCTCTTCAACACATTGACATCTCACCACAGACAAACTCCAAAACATTCACAGAAGCAGGGCTGGTTTATGCCATTGTGTAATGATTTTATAAGTGCCAAGCCAAGCAGTCATACTGTACATATTAAATTGTTAAGAGCTATCAGTTGTTAAGTGGATGGAGTAGTAAAGTGATTTTAGTGCATCTTACCTGGCGGAACATCTTTCTCTGGACCGGATCCTGCAGGTTCCACAGAAAGGTTCTCGAACGACTGGGAACGAGACAGACAGAGCGTCTCCACGGTGATGAGTAAGGAACAAGATGGTCCTGTACATGACATGGCTAGTAACAAAATAAATCCCTTTGTGGTGAGAAACAACGCAGTAAATCACGCTGTAATTAATTCCTCACTACAAGAGATTTCAGGAGTAGCCTCCACTTCAAACAGGAAACAATCACCATACAGTGTTATGTTGTTGCCTGAGAGCCCCGCATTACCTTTAACATCCCCATCCTGGGGTATCTTCAGACAGTGAATCACATGGCTTTACTGTAAACACATACATAATGTCCAGACAGACAGTTGTTGTGTAGGGGGAAGTGTGTGTGTGTGTGTGCGTGCGTGCGCTGTGTGTGTGTGTGTGTGTGTGTGCGTGTGCGTGTGCGTGTGTGTGCGTGCGCGTGTATGTGGTCTTACCCTGCTTATCCGAGTCAGGGGCAGCCCCAACGGTGATCCATTGTCTACATCTCCAATAAGAAAGTCAGACACTCTGAAAGACGAACACACAACGACAATGAAAAGCAGACACAGACTATGGGAATGACTCTTAAAGGGTAACACCTAGCTTACAGCTATATTAAAGTAAACCAAAGTTTGGGAAATACATAACGCCATCTAACCAGTTATCAAAGAATTTTATCAAAGATTGTTAGCTATATGCAACTATCTTAGCCAGCAAGCTAGCCAGCCAGCTAACGTTAGCTATTTAGCTAACTATCTATTAGCCTAACCAGCCTAGCCAACTAGCTATTAGCCTAGCCAAACACCACGGTTACGGTCGGCAAGCTAGAGCCCAACTACTGGAGACCAGCTAGAACACAACTAAAACATAACTGCAGATCAAAAGCAAAGAGAGAGCAGAGACTTACAGATTGATGGCTAGGGCCCATCCGATGGTAAAACTTTCAAAAGACTGCAGGCTGAGTTAGCTACCAAAGCGAGGGGGAGGCGAGCACTTCCCCGGGCCAGGGGAGAGTCAGTAAGGGAAATCCAATAGCTAGCTATATAGCGAGAAAAATCCAAAATAGATAGATTCCAGATGTCAGTCAGCTAGCGCGCTAGCAATAAGCCAAGGTGGGAAAAAGTTACAAATCTCCCGTAGCCTGATTCACAGAGAACATGCCGAAACGTTTACAAAACAAAAAGGAGAACAGACGAGGTTCTAGAACACAATTAGAACAAGCAGGTAGGATTTTCTCTCTTGTTTTGAGCCCACGGTAAGAAAGCACCAGAGCCTGCCGTGCTAACGGGTTCCCACTAGATAACACAGCCACAAAGTCCATGACGAGCATGAGGATGCTAACGTTAGCTAGCTTGAGCTAGCTACCGGTCTAGCATACGAATTTAGTAGCAGAGTAGATTATCCATATGACCTTTAGAAATAGTGCATTGTGGGTAGTTTAGATAGATATCTGAAAAAAATTAAAAAAAAAACATTTGCAATAACCCAAAAACATACCCATGTCTACAGGTAACCAGATTTGGATTACAACTAAATTCCTAAGTCTTTGACCACACTGTGTTGTTACTTTGGTGAGTAAAAACTCATGCTTCCTACCCTTTAGACACTGGTCTGGGATCAGCTGTGTTGTTTTTAGCACAATGGTTAGGGAATGGATTGGGATAGGGCAAAGCTGATCCTAGATCAATGGTTGTGGGCAACATTCTCTATATAACACAAGACACTGCGATAACCTTCACCCTCCCCACTGCCGCACCTCACATAGTCAATTATCTATCAGATACAGAGGTCACATACTCTAGAATTCTTATCTTCATATTGCCAAAACCTCATCATTCCTCAATAACATCAAGCGAAGACTGGGGGTCAGCCTGATGAACCAAACTACCCAATAATCCCCTCCATGTAGCCTACCTCTCTCACACACACACACACACACACACACACACACACACACACACACACACACACACATAGTTTTTCTTGTTTATGGAGTATATTATGTACAATTATAATTAATACGTTTTGTTTAACTGATTCACTTTTTTCTCTCTTTTCTTTTCTTCTTGTATTTGTTTTCATATCAACCCTTTTTCCAACCTCACCTGCACACTGCTTCTACCAGTTATTTATCTGTACTGTATCACTTATTTTCTTTGGTGCGAATAAATAAAACCTAAAAACCTCTCTGTGAGAGCCAACAACGCAGGCAGCCATTATGTAATCATAGTCTGAAGGTTGAGAATATTACATTATCTAGGGGTGTAAGACAAGGATGTCTGTTATCACTGCATTTACATATTATGGCGATGGAAATACTTGGTATAAAGACAATATCAGATATAGTTTGAAGGTTGTTTGTGTCACATTGAACAGTCAGAAAAACAAAACTAGTGTATTTATTTTAATATAACATTATATACTTACACATTGCCAAAGGTGAATGCCAATGTGTCGATTGAAGTGTATATCTCTCCGAAAAGCTTCTCCTTGTTCTCTTCATTCACTTCTTTGAAGTTAACACCTGTCAACAAGGGATGAGGAAAGTTAGGCTGTGAAACTAAATAACTGTGACATACAGTATGTTCCGGATGTCAAATGTACGTTAAAAAAAAGACATGTATACTGAAAAACGCAACATGCAACAATTTCAACGCTTTTACTGAGTTACGATTCATATAAGGAAATCAGTCAATTGAAATCATACGCTAGGCCCTAATCTATGGATTTCACATGACTGGGCGCAGCGATGGTTCGAGCCACTGGGGAGCCAGGCCACCCACTGGGGAGCCAGGCCCAGCCAATCATAATTCGTTTTTACCTACAAAAGGGCTTCATTACAGACAGAAATACTCCTCAGTTTTCATTAGCTGTCCGGGTGGCTTGTGTCAGACGATCCCACAGGTGAAGAAGCCGGATTTGGAGGTCCTGGGCTGTCGTGGTTACACGTGGTCTGCGGTTGTGAGGCCGGTTGGACGTACTGCCAAATTCTCTAAAACGACGTTGGAGGCGGCTTATGGTAGATAAATGAACATTCCATTCTCTGGCAACAGCTCTGGTGGACATTCCTGCAGTCAGCATGCCAATTGCACGCTCCCTCAAAACTTTAGACATCTGTGGCATTGTGTTGTGTGACAAAATTGCACATTTTAGAGTGGCCTTTTATTGTCCCCAGCACAAGGTGCACATGTGTAATGATCATACTGTTTAATCAGCTTCTTGATATGCCACACCTGTCAGGTGGATGGATTATCTTGGCAAAGGACAAATGCTCACTAACAGGGATGTAAAGACATTTGTGCACAACATTTTAGAGAAATACATTTTTTATGCGTTTGGGACATTTCTGGGATATTTTATTTCAGCTCATGAAACATGGGACCAACACTTTACATGTTGCGTTTATATTTTTGTTCAGTATACACTACCAGTCAAAAGTTTGGACAAACCTACTCATTGAAGGGTTTTTCTTTATTTTTTACTTTTTTCTACATTGTAGAATAATAGTGAAGATATCAAAACTATGAAATAACACATATGGAATCATGTAGTAACCAAAAAAGTGTTAAACAAATCAAAATATATTTACTTTGCCTTGATGACAGCTTTGCACACTCTTGGCATTCTCTCAACCAGCTTCATGAGGTAGTCACCTGGAATGCATTTCAATTAACAGGTGTGCCTTCTTAAAAGTTAATTTGTGGAATGTATTTCCGTCTTAATGCGTTTGAGCCAATCAGTTGTGGTGTGACAAGGTAGGGGCGGTATACAGAAGATGGCCCTATTTGGTAAAATACCAAATCCATTTTATGGCAAGAACAGCTCAAATAAGCAAAGAGAAACGACAGTCCATCATTACTTTAAGACATGAATGTCAGTCAATACGGAAACATTTCAAGAACTTTGAAAGTTTCTTCAAGTGCAGTCGCAAAAACCATCAAGCGCTATGATGAAACTGGCTCTGATGAGGACCGCCACAGGAATGTAAGACCCAGAGTTACCTCTGCTGCAGATGATAAGTTAATTAGAGTTACCAGCCTCAGAAATTGCAGCCCAAATAAATGCTTCAGAGTTCAGGTAACAGACACATCTCAACATCAACTGTTCAGAGGGGACTGTGTGAATCAGGCCTTCATTGTTGAATTGCTGCAAAGAAACCACTACTAAAGGACACCAATAAGAAGAAGATACCTGCTTGGCCCAAGAAACACGAGCAATGGACATTAGATCAGTGGAAATGTGTCCTTTCGTCTGGAGTCCAAATTTGAGATTTTTGGTTCAAACTGCCGTGTCTTTGTGAGACGTGGTGTGGGTGAACGGATGATCTCAGCATGTGTAGTTCCCACCGTAAAGCATGGAGGAGGTGGTTTTATGGTGTGGGGGTGCTTTGCTGGTGACACTGTCTGTGATTTATTTAGAATTCAAGGCACACTTAACCAGCATGGCTACCACAGCATTCTGCAGTGATACGACATCCTATCTGGTTCGGGCTTAGTGGGACTATCATTTGTTTTTCAACAGGACAATGACCCAACACACCTCCAGGCTGTGTAAGGGCTATTTTACCAAGAAGGAGAATGATGGAGTGCTGCATCAGATGACCTGGCCTCCACAATCCCCCGACCTCAACCCAATTGAGATGGTTTGTGATGAGTCGGACGGCAGAGTGAAGGAAAAGCAGCCAAAAATTCTAGGCATATGTGGGAACTCCTTCAAGACGTTTGGAAGAGCATTCCAGGTGAAGCTGTTTGAGAGAATGCCAAGAGTGTGCAAAGCTGTCATCAAGGCAAAGGGTGGCTATTTGAATAATCTGTTTTAGAAGAAGAATTTGTTTAACACTTTTTGGGTTACTACATGATTCCATATCTGTTATTTCATACTTTTGATGTCTTCACTATTATTCTACAACGTAAAAAAATAGTTAAAATAAAGAAAAACCCTTGAATGAGTAGGTGTGTCCAAACGTTTGACTGGTACTGTATATCCAACATAAACATGATACTCATCATTATCCAAATATGTTGCTATACAGGTTGAGAGTCTACATATCATGAGTCTTGAGAAATCGTCGGTCATATATCCCTAACACACTTAAATCAGACTAGTTAGGCCTGAAATGACTGAAAAAGCAGATATTTTACTAAATCAGTATATATTTCACTGAAACTGCAGAGATTTGACTAAAAGAGTAGCGATTTCACTGAACTGTAATCTGGAAAGGCACACAGTTTCCTCTAAACAGTTTCCTGCCTCTAAACAGAGAAGGGAAAAAAAGACCAATGTGAATACGTCTATAATCAGTCTTCACAATAAACTTCCTGTCAGGAGGACGAGTGAAAATAAACCAGGAACAACAGGCAGCTCTGTCCAGCAACAGCACCCTATTCCCCCATATAGTAGAATACCTTTGAACAAAGTTCTGTTCTATGGGAGCTCCGTATGGGCCCTGGTCAAAAGTATTGCACTAGGGTAATCTGGTGCCAATTGGCAGGTAGTCCCAGGCTGTCGACGTCCTCTCTCCTCTCCTTCCTCTCTGCCTAACAAATGGGGATGTCTGTATAATGTATATAGTATGTATAAGCTGGAAGTAGAACCCTAAGTGTTGTTGTTCATTAGTTTACTCCAATTGGGGGAGGGGTGGTACGGTTAGCGAAAAATAATAAAGGAAAATATAATTTTTAAAAGATATATATATATATATATATATACAGTGGCTTGCGAAAGTATTCACCCCCCTTGGCATTTTTCCTATTTTGTTGCCTTACAACCTGGAATGAAAATAGATTTTGGGGGGGATTGTATCATTTGATTTACAAAACATGCCTACCACTTTGAAGATTTTTTTTGTGTGTGTGTAAAACAAACAAGAAATAAGACCAGAAAAAACTGAAAACTTGAGCGTGCATAACTATTCACCCCCCCAAAGTCAATACTTTGTAGAGCCACCTTTTGCAGCAATTACACCTGCAAGTCTCTTGGGGTATGTCTCTATAAGCTTGGCACATCTAGCCACTGGGATTTTTGCCCATTCTTCAAGGCAAAACTGCTCCAGCTCCTTTGGATGGGTTCCGCTGGTGTACAGCAATCTTTAAGTCATACCACAGATTCTCAATTGGACAGAGGTCTGGGCTTTGACTAGGCCATTCCAAGACATTTGTTTCCCCTTAAACCACTAAAGTGTTGCTTTAGCAGTATGCTTAGGGTCATTGTCCTGCTGGAAGGTGAACCTCCGTCTCAGTCTCAAATCCCTAGAAGACAAACAGGTTTCCCTCAAGAATTTCCCTATATTTAGAGCCATCCATCATTCCTTCAATTCTGACCAGTTTCCCAGTCCCTGCCGATAAAAAACATCCCAACAGCATGATGCTCCCACCACCATGCTTCACTGTGGGGATGGTGTTCTCGGGGTGATGAGAGGTGTTGGGTTTGCGCCAGACATAGCATTTTGTTTGGGGAGTCTCCCACATGCCTTTTGGCGAACACCAAACGTGTTTGCTTATTTTTTTCTTTAAGCAATGGCTTTTTTCTGGCTACTCTTCCGTAAAGCCCAGCTCTGTGGAGTGTACGGCTTAAAGTGGTCCTATGGACAGATACTCCAATCTCCGCTGTGGAGCTTTGCAGTTCCTTCAGGGTTATCATTGATCTCTTTGTTGCCTCTCTGATTAATGCCCTCCTTGCCTGGTCCGTGAGTTTTGGTGGGCGGCCCTCTCTTGGCAGGTTTGTTGTGGTGCCATATTCTTTCAATTTTTTAATAATGGATTTAATGGTGCTCCGTGGGATGTTCAAAGTTTCTGATATTTTTTTATAACCCAACCCTGATCTGTACTTCTCCACAACTTGGTCCCTGACCTGTTTGGAGAGCTCCTTAGTCTTCATGGTGCCAAGGGGGATGAATTATTTTGTCTGTTTACTTTGTGTGTGTGTGTGTTTGCGTGTGTGTGCGTGCGTGCGTGCATTTTTGCGTGCGTGCGTGAGTGCGTGTATGTTGTCAATATCTATTTTTTCTTCCACTCTAAATGTATTCTTATTGAACCAAAGTCGATTCCAAGGCTTGCTTTACACTACAGAATGCAGCCTGGGTTCATTTCAAGCAGACTTAGCCAGGACACAGGAGTCAAGCCATAGGGGGCATCACGCCATAGGGGGCATCACGCCATAGGGGGCAACATGGGATTGTGAATGCCTCAGTGACCCACATACATGATGTGACCGGACAATGGTTGCAAAATTCCAGTACCATCTCAAAACGTCCCAGTTTTTCAGAAATATTGGTTACAGGCTTCCAGATCTCCAGACTTCCAGATCTCCAGGATTTCCAGCCAACCAGGATTTCTGGACATTTTGGGAAAGCTACTGGAATGTTGCATCCCTTGATTGGAGAGATTAGTAGCGGGAAAAGGACATCTCATGTGCCATGTCTTCATTCAGGACAAAATGATAGGTGTCATGTGCCATGCCTTCATTCAGGACAAGATAGGTGTCATGTGATAGAAGGTCCTTTTCAGATACCTTATCTTAGCCGATGGGTGATACTCCACGTTGCATAATGGACTACATATCGTCTTTGTATACATTTAATTCATTTTCTCATTGCATGCACACCTTTACTGACCTCTTATAAGTATGTACAGCAGGGTTTCCCAAAACTAAGTCCTAACGCTCACTCTGTCTCTGTCCTACCACCACACAATAGTTATTCAGTTCTGCTTGAAATGAACTCAGGCTGCATACTGTAGTGTAAACCAAGCCTCAGAAAACACACACACACACACACACACACACACACACACACACACACACACACACACACACACACACACACACACACACACACACACACACACACACACCTCCCCAGCCTTTATTCCAGGTCAGAGTGTCACTGTACTTTGCTCTGCCAAAAGTATGCAGCCAAAAAAATACGTGCATTTTTTATTTTATTTTTTAATCAGCCAAATAATATATTTACATGCAAATGTATGTATTCCAAATATAATTTACTAATGTATGTCACGCATTAAAATACATTTTAAAATGCATCAAAAATACAATATTTTAAATGATATTTTTTCCCGTATGGGTGGATTCAATAGGTCATCAATAAAACGTCCCAATAAAGTGCAGAGCGTTCGATTTGCCAGCTGGGGGGCAAGGAGACCCCAGCTCCGATAAAACTATTTACGACTGCGTGCCGTTTTCAAGGCATTGTTAAAAACGTTTTAACTCTCTGGTTGTAATATAATCACCTCTTGGAGAGCATAGTCAGAACTACACATTTCAGATTATTCCAAATTTAGCTCTATCAGAGTTATACAGCAAGTCACTGCATGCTTTTCATGATCAGTGAACATCAATTGATCATGCAATTTCAGATACATGAAGGTAGCCTCACGATATCTCTCAATATTGCCCACCATTAATTGGATATTTGAGTGAAATAAAATAAAAGTGAACTATACCTGACAAGTATGAGTGGTTTAGGTTACTGTGTAAGCTACCGGTAGAAACGTTGTACAGTTGGCTAAACATAGTGGTAAGTAGACCAAATGTACTTTTTTCTCCAACCAACGTAGGCCTACCTAGCAAACTTAGCTAACATTATCCCTTTTCGACATTGTTCTTAAATAGTGTTTAATCACGATTGCTGCTGACAGACCTGATAGGCTATATTGATTTATTGACCAAGTCAAATTGGCTAGCTTAATAACAGATCACGTCAATATAGCTAGTTAACAAGCTAATAACAGATCACGTCAATATTGCTAGTTAACAAGCTAATAACAGATCACGTCAATATGGCTAGATAACAAGCTAACTACAGATCACGTCAATATAGCTAGTTAAGCTAACTTTCAGGGGATAAACTAGATGGCTATATTTTCTTGCCATCTATAGTGGTGATGACAGTAGTCCGACTGACAGCTTTACCAGGATGAGGACTTGCCAATGTCAAGCTCTTTCCAAAAGCCTAATCTCTGATGAAGCGAGCTAAATTACATGTTGTTTACTTAGCTAGCTAGCTAGCTAGCTAGCTAGCTACATACCAAATGGATCTGGTTACCCTCACGTATCTGAAAATATATGATCAATGGATGTTTACTGATTGCTGTATAACTCTGATGATAGAGCTAAATATGGAATAATCAGAAATGTGTAGTTCTGACTATGCTCTTCAGGAGGTGATGAAATTAAAAACAAATAGTTATAACATTAATTAAAACAATCCCTTGAAAACGGCACATACAGTAGTTGTCAATGGTTGTAGCGGAGCTGGGGGTCTAAATGCCCCCCAGAAGCAAAATTGAATGCTATTGTGATGTTTTATTGATAACTACCTATAGGAATTCAGATTAAAAAAATTACAATAATACATGTTCTATATTTATAAGTCGGTTTGAATGCATGATGTTTTTTTAAATATTTGAGCAAAGTTTAAAGTCGATTAATCCTCAACGGCCTGCAAATATACCCCCTAGTTGTGCTAAAGAGACATAAATGCTGTCCCTGTAATGCTTTGAGCACTGACCTTCTTCCAGACCTGATCTAGCCAGTTGAGGGCTGGGTGAGTTAGGGATGCAAGGAGAGTGAGCCGTTAGGGAGGGAGACAGAGAGACAGGGAGACAGGGAGACAGGGAGACAGGGAGACAGAGAGACAGGGAGACAGAGAGACAGGGAGACAGAGAGACAGGGAGACAGGGAGACAGAGAGACAGAGAGACAGGGTGACAGGGAGTCAGGGAGACAGAGAGACAGGGAGACAGGGAGACAGGGAGACAGGGAGACAGAGAGACAGGGAGACAGGGAGACAGGGAGACAGGGAGACAGGAGACAGAGAGACAGGAGTCAGGGAGACAGAGAGACAGGGTGACAGGAGACAGGAGAGACAGAGAGACAGGGAGACAGAGAGACAGGGAGACAGGGAGACAGGGAGACAGGGAGACAGGGAGACAGGGAGACAGGGAGACAGAGAGACAGGGTGACAGGGAGACAGGGAGACAGGGAGACAGGGAGACAGAGAGACAGGGAGACAGGGAGACAGAGAGACAGGGAGACAGGGTGACAGGGAGTCAGGGAGACAGAGAGACAGAGAGACAGGGAGTCAGGGAGACAGGGAGACAGAGAGTCAGGAGACAGAGAGACAGGGAGTCAGGGAGACAGGGAGACAGAGAGTCAGGAGACAGGGAGACAGGGAGACAGAGAGACAGAGAGACAGGGAGACAGAGAGACAGGGTGACAGGGAGACAGGGAGACAGGGTGACAGGGAGACAGAGAGACAGAGAGACAGAGAGACAGGGTGACAGGGAGTCAGGGAGACAGAGAGACAGGGAGACAGGGAGACAGGGAGACAGGGAGACAGGGAGACAGGGAGACAGGGAGACAGGGAGACAGGGAGACAGAGAGACAGAGAGACAGAGAGACAGAGAGACAGGGAAACAGGGAGACAGAGAGACAGAGAGACAGAGAGACAGGTAGACAGGGAGACAGGGAGACAGGAGACAGGGAGACAGGGAGACAGAGAGACAGAGAGACAGGAGACAGAGAGACAGGGTGACAGGGAGACAGAGAGACAGAGAGACAGAGAGACAGGGTGACAGGAGTCAGGGAGACAGAGAGACAGGGAGACAGAGAGACAGGGTGACAGGGAGACAGAGAGTCAGGGAGACAGGGAGTCAGGGAGACAGAGAGACAGGGAGACAGGGAGACAGGGAGACAGGGAGTCAGGGAGACAGAGAGTCAGGGAGACAGGGAGTCAGGGAGACAGGGAGACAGAGAGACAGGGAGACAGGGAGACAGGGTGACAGGGAGACAGGGAGACAGGGAGACAGGGAGACAGGGAGTCAGGGAGACAGGGAGACAGAGAGACAGGGAGACAGGGAGACAGGGAGACAGGGAGACAGAGAGTCAGGGAGACAGGGAGTCAGGGAGACAGGGAGACAGAGAGACAGGGAGTCAGGGAGACAGGGAGTCAGGGAGACAGGGAGACAGGGAGTCAGGGAGACAGAGAGTCAGGGAGACAGGGAGTCAGGGAGACAGGGAGTCAGGAGACAGAGAGACAGAGAGACAGGGAGACAGAGCGAGAGGGGAGTCAGGGAGACAGAGAGACAGAGAGACAGGGAGTCAGGGAGACAGGGAGACAGAGAGACAGGGAGACAGGGAGTCAGGGAGACAGAGAAATAGAGAGACAGGGAGACAGAGCGAGAGGGAGTCGGGGATGTGTGAGCTGTGTGAGGGAGGGAGATAGGGAGACACGGAGTCTGGGGTGTATGAGATGTGTTTCTATGGCCTAAGGAGTGCTGCTCACCTTTCACCTGTGCGATGACGGTGCCTGCAGCACTGAGGATGTCCACAGAGTTGAGGGTCTGGTGTTTGTTGATGACAGCCTTCAACACACGCAGCAGTTCCCCCAGGCGCTCATGGACCACCTGGTGAAGACAGTCCTGGTGATCTGGAGGACAAACAGACACAGACTGTTAGAGACCCATCTCTTCTCACTAACACTTTAGTACAGGTGTTTGTCCAAGGGCTGCGCGATTAATCGAATTCAGGTCGAAATTGCGATATTGACATGTGCAATATCCATATAGCAAGAGGCTGCGATTTTCTCCTTCCTTTGACACTGTTATTACAACAAAAACTAGACTACAGTACTTCCTCCAATGAGATGCGCTAGACTCCGTTCATTCACTCTCTACATGCACAGAGGATGCTGACCAATCACAAGCGGGCTCTCGCACTCTCTGCATGGCATGCATATGCTGGCCAATCACAATCGTCCCCACTTAGAGTGCTCAGTTAGATGCTGGTGAGGAGAGAAAGCGCTTCACAGTGAGTGTCGGAAACATGAGTGCTGCCAGTGCTAACGAGAGCGTCGATTTGGTTCCAAAGAAGGATCTTCAGTGGTGTGGCAGTATTTCAGCGCATCTTCAGTGGTGTGGCAGTATTTCAGCGCATCTTCAGTGGTGTGGCAGTATTTCAGCGCATCTTCAGTGGTGTGGCAGTATTTCAGCGCATCTTCAGTGGTGTGGCAGTATTTCAGCGCATCTTCAGTGGTGTGGCGGTATTTCAGCGCATCTTCAGTGGTGTGGCGGTATTTCAGCGCATCTTCAGTGGTGTGGCAGTATTTCAGCGCATCTTCAGTGGTGTGGCAGTATTTCGGGTACATGCGAACCACAACGCAACCAAATTCAAGTGTTGTGCAAAAAGTGTCTCAGAGTTGTGGCAACAACAAGAGGCAACACGACACATTTATTCAGTCATTAGAAGAAGAACCATCATCTACTTTACAATGATTGCATGGTGAAAAAATATCCTCAGCGACAACCAGACATCTATGTTAAGCAGGCATTGATTGCCAATGTGTTTTCAAGTGTTTCATATTCTTTAAATCTTTTAATAATGGATTTAAAAATGGTGCTCCGTGGGATGTTCAAAGTTTCTGATATTTTTTTATAACCCAACCCTGATCTGTACTTCTCCACAGCTTTTATCCCTGACCTGTTTGGAGATCTCCTTGGTCGACATGGTGCCGCTTGCTTGGTGGTACCACTTGCTTAGTGGTGTTGCAGACTCTGGGGCCTTTCAGAACAGGTGTATATATATACTGAGATCATGTGACACTTAAATAAAGTCCACCTGTGTGCAATCTAACTAATTATGTGACTTCTGAAGGTAATTGATTGCACCAGATCTTATTTAGGGGCTTCATAACAAAGGGGGTGAATACATATGCACGCACCACATTTCCGTTATTTATATTTTTCATTTCACTTCACCAATTTGGACTATTTTGTGTATGTTCATTACATGAAATCCAAATAAAAATCCATTTAAATTACAGGTTGTAATGCAACAAAATAGGAAAAACGCCAAGGGGGATGAATACTTTTGCAAGGCACTGTACCTAGCTAGCTAACTAGTTGACTGCTGTGGCTAGCCAAAAAGGACTTGTTTTGAAAGTTGGATCATCTTATCCTTTGAGGCTTTAAAAAAAAAGTGTTCTTACACTATGATTTTCAACATTTAAAGCAGTTGGGAAACATCCATGGCAGGCATTGTTGTCACCTTAGCTTGCTATATAACTTATGAGAGATAAAATGCAAATTTGCTAACCAAATATGGAAATAGAAACACAATAAAACAACAATAATGAGTCAATGTGCTGGGGTACCAGGTAGTTGAGGTAACTGAAGTAATATTTGCAGGATAGATTGTGTGTGTGTGTGTGTGTGTGTGTGTGTGTGTGGCGTCAATATGCATGTGTGTGTGTGTGTGTGTTGTGCGTGTGGGCATATGTAGTGCATGTGTATGTGTATGTAAATGTGTGTGTTGGAGTGTCAGTGTAGTATGTGTGAGTGTATGGGTAGAGTCCAGTGAGTGGGCATAGAGTCGGTGCAAGAGAGTCAGTGCAACAACAACAAAAAAAAGGGGGTCAATGCAAATAGCCAGGGTAGCCATTTGATTAACTGTTGAGC
Source organism: Coregonus clupeaformis (assembly GCF_020615455.1). NCBI lineage: Eukaryota > Metazoa > Chordata > Actinopteri > Salmoniformes > Salmonidae > Coregonus > Coregonus clupeaformis. The sequence continues at coordinate 50,517,177 of NC_059198.1, read as the reverse complement.
AGTCTTATGGCTTGGGGGTAGAAGCTGTTCAGGAGCCTTTTGGTCCCAGACTTGGTGCTCCGGAACCGCTTGCCGCACGGTAGCAGAGAGAACAGTTTATGACTTGGGAGGCTGGAGTCTTTGACAATTTTTTGGGTCCTCCTCTGACACCGCCTGGTATAGACGTCCTGGATTGCAGGGAGCTCGGCCCCAGTGATGTACTGGGCCATACGCACTACCCTCTGTAACGCCTTGCGGTCAGATGCCAAGCAGTTGCCGTACCAGGCGGTGATGCAGCCAGTCAAGATGCTCTCAATGGTGCAGCTGTAGAACATTTTGAGGATCTGAGGGACCATGCCCAATCTTTTCAGCCTCCTGAAGGGTAAAAGGCATTGTTGTGCCCTCTTCACGACTGTGTCGGTGTGTGTGGACGATGATAGGTCCTTAGTGATGTGGATATCGAGGAACTTGAAGCTCTCGACCCGCTCCACTACAGCTCCGTCGATGTGAATGGGGGCGTGCTCGGCCCTTCATTTTCTGTAGTCCACAATCAGCTCCTTTGTCTTGATGACATTGAGGGAGAGGTTGTTGTCATGGCACCACACTGCCAGGTCTCTGACCTCCTCCCTACAGGCTGTCTCATCGTCGTCGGTGATCAGGCCTACCTCCATCGTGTCGTCAAACTTAATGATGGTGTTGGAGTCGTGCGAGGCCACGCAGTCGTGGGTGAACAGGGAGTACAGGAGGGAATTAAGCACGCACCCCTGAGGGGCCCCCGTGTTGAGGATCAGCGTGGCAGATGTGTTGTTGCCTACCCTTACCACCTGGGGGCGACCCGTCAGGAAGTCCAGGATCCAGTTGCAGAAGGAGGTGTTCAGTCCCTGGGTCCTTAGCTTAGTGATGAGCTTGGGAGGGCACCATGGTGTTTAACGCTTTGCTGAAGTCAACTAACAGCATTCTCACGTAGGTGTTCCTTTTGTCCATGTGGGAAAGGGCAGTGTGGAGTATAGAAATGTTGGAAAATATTTGTTTAATTTTGTTTTGTATTCAGTTAGCACAGCATGTATTAGTTCATATGATCTCATTTCAGAAGTGATGTCTCTACCCTGACACTTGTTTTAACAATGTCTGATGGAATTACCAAGTTTTCACCCAAGTGTTTGAAAACCTCAATTCCTAATCACAATTGCAATATCTGGCCAAACAAATTATCGCAATTCGTGCAGCCGTAGTTTGTCCATATACAGTACCAGTCAAAAGTTTGGACACACCTACTCATTCCAGGGTTTTTCTTTATTTTTTTACTATTTTCTACATTGTATAATAATAGTGAAGACATCAAAACAATGAAATAACACATATGGAATCATGTAGTAACCAAAAAAAGTGTTAAACAAATCTAAATATATTTTATATTTGCGATTCTTCAAAGTAGCCACCCTTTGCCTTGATGACAGCGTTGCATCACTCTTGGCATTTGAGGGAGTTGTACAAGCATCTGGACACATTTCTGTCCTCCCGTTCAGCTGCTTTCTGATGAGCTCACCCTCTAACTATGTGATGAGTACATTAGCAAGCTGGTTGAACTCTAAACTAGTCTTGTTCTTATCATCTCCTATAGAGCCAGGCAGCACTGTAATTACTGAAGCATTAGTAATGGGCTTCTATATTAGTGTACATGACCGTCTGACAGCCCAGTAGTACCCACCCCACCGATGACTGATGACCGTCTGACAGCCCAGTAGTACCCACCCCACTGATGACTGATGACCGTCTGACAGCTTAGTAGTACCCACCCCACTGATGACTGATGACCGTCTGACAGCCCAGTAGTACCCACCGATTACAGATGACCGTCTGACAGCCCAGTAGTACCCAACCCACCGATGACTGATGACCGTCTGACAGCTTAGTAGTACCCACCCCACTGATGACTGATGACCGTCTGACAGCCCAGTAGTACCCACCGATTACAGATGACCGTCTGACAGCCCAGTAGTACCCACCCACCATACTGATACCGTCACAGCCCAGTGTACCCCCCCCACCGATGACTGATGACCGTCACACCCAGTAGTACCCACCGATTACAGATGACCGTCTGACAGCCCAGTAGTACCCAACCCACCGATGACTGATGACCGTCTGACAGCTTAGTAGTACCCACCGATGACTGATGACCGTCTGACAGCTTAGTAGTACCCACCCCACTGATGACTGATGACCGTCTGACAGCTTAGTAGTACCCACTGATGACTGATGACCGTCTGACAGCTTAGTAGTACCCACCCCACTGATGACTGATGACCGTCTGACAGCCCAGTAGTACCCACCCCACCGATTACAGATGACCGTCTGACAGCCCAGTAGTACCCACCCCACCGATGACTGATGACCGTCTGACAGCCCAGTAGTACCCACCGATTACAGATGACCGTCTGACAGCCCAGTAGTACCCAACCCACCGATGACTGATGACCGTCTGACAGCTTAGTAGTACCCACCGATGACTGATGACCGTCTGACAGCTTAGTAGTACCCACCCCACTGATGACTGATGACCGTCTGACAGCTTAGTAGTACCCACTGATGACTGATGACCGTCTGACAGCCCAGTAGTACCCACCCCACCGATGACTGATGACCGTCTGACAGCCCAGTAGTACCCACCCCACCGATGACTGATGACCGTCTGACAGCTTAGTAATACCCACCCCACCAATGACTGATGACCGTCTGACAGCCCAGTAGTACCCACTGATGACTGATGACCGTCTGACAGCTTAGTAGTACCCACCCCACCAATGACTGATGACCGTCTGACAGCTTAGTAGTACCCACCGATGACTGTTTTTCCCAGAACCCAGTGAAACTGAGGGCCACAGAGAAGGTCAGAGTCAACACACAGGCCTGTCAAAGCCACATTTGTGCCGACGGTCGGCCCTGGATTACCCTGTGGAAGGGAAAGGGGATCAGGGAGACCTCCCCTTTTTTCTATGATTAATTCCCCCTCTTTTTTTGGAGCGGGACAAAAAGGGGCCGGCGGTGGAACTAATGTCGCTGGGTGGATGTGGCTGCCATCGCCATGACAATGCCAGCTGCCCTCCGACCAGGAAATCCAGCCAGCTGACCAGTAGGTGACTGTCTAACCGCTACATATGGACCAACAGTACAAGCATCAGACATCCACTAGCCCAACAAGTGAACCGCCTTGTTTCAGCCCGCCTCCCGCCTTGTTTCAGCCCGCCTCCAACATTGTTTCAGCCCGCCTCCCGCCTTGTTTCAGCCCGCCTCCAACATTGTTTCAGCCCGCCTCCACATTGTTTCAGCCCGCCTCCCGCCTTGTTTCAGCCCGCCTCCCGCCTTGTTTCAGCCCGCCTCCCGCCTTGTTTCAGCCCGCCTCCAACATTGTTTCAGCCCGCCTCCAACATTGTTTCAGCCCGCCTCCCGCCTTGTTTCAGCCCGCCTCCCGCCTTGTTTCAGCCCGCCTTCCATCTTGTTTCAGTCCGGCTCTCGCCTCCGGCTCCCTGTGTGGGGAGGAAGAGCCTTGCGGTGTAACTCTGGCATGCCCCCCCAGAATGCACCCTTCTGAGCCCCACTACCCAGCAGACTGTTACTGCTAGCCTCTGCCGAGTCCCCAACAACTGAATGTTCCGGTTATCAGGGGAAATTGAAAGAGAGCCTGTGTTGATGTTGTTAGTTGTTGTTACAGTAACATGCTAATATTATGAAGCAGTCACTTGTTTGGTATTCCGCTTTTGGGTGTTAACAAGGCGACACCCCATCTTAACTCCTCCTCCACATTTACTGGATTGGTTGAACAGAAGAGACAGCTTTTTTTTCTTCTTGTCAAGATCAGTATGTAAGGGATGTAGTTTCAGTCGTTTATTTTATGCCTGCTACGTCAGGTTAGTTACTGCATATGGGCCTGAGGCGTGGGGAAGGTAAGGTGGGGGGATTTTCCTAAACAGGTATAATTTATCTCTATCTAGGTGATCTTGGTTCTGTGTGTGCAGGTCGAATAAATACCATTTGGTTTGCACTGCAAGACTTTTCTGTAATTTCAACAGTGAAACACTGTAGAATGAACAGTAAAATACCGTAAATGTGTTTTACACCATTAAAGTGTCATTCAACAGTTGAAATTATATCAAAGTGTTCTCCTCACCACTGTTTCGCTAAAAGGCTGAGGGATGGGGCTGGAGAAATAGAACCACTCTCAAATTCATAGACGTATGGATGCAAGCACTTGCCATCCATGATATCAACATTATAGTTTCATAATGTTTTGAGGCGATACAGTGTTTGTTAAATTTACTTTGTTTACAAACACTGGAGTAAAACAAGCGTATATTTTGGGTTCTGATGGGGTACGACAGTTGAACTAAGCTCATGAGGCATTTATAAGTTATATTCTTCCATTCACATCATCAGGGCTGTAGTGGAGCGAGTCGAAAGCTTCAAGTTCCTTGGTGTTCACATCATTAAAAAGGACCTTCATGGTCCAAACACACCAAGAGGGTCGTGAAGAGGGCACGACAACGCCTATTCCCCCTCAGGAGGCTGAAAAGATTTGACATGGGACCTCACATCCTCAAAAAGTTTTACAGCTGCACCATCGAGAGCATCCTGACTGGTTGCATCACCGCCTGGTATGGCAACTGCTCAGCATCTGACCGCAAGGCCCTACAGAGGGTAGTGCGTACGGGACCTCTATACCAGTCGGTGTCAGAGGAAAGCCATAAAAATGGTCAAAGACTCCAGCCACACTAGTCATAGACTGTTCTCTCTGCTACCGTGCGGCAAGCGGTTCCGGAGCGCCAAGTCTGGGACCAAAAGGCTCCTGAACAGCTTCCACCCCCAAGCCATAAGACTGCTAAATAGTTAGTTAAATAGTTAACCAATAGCTACCCGGACTATCTAATAGGTACCAGGACTATCTGCATTGACCCTCTTATTTGGACTCTAACCAAACACTCAAATATACTACACTGACACTCCAACACACACACACACACACAAATTCCTTCACACTCTTCACATACAGTGGGGAGAACAAGTATTTGATACACTGCCGATTTTGCAGGTTTTCCTACTTACAAAGCATGTAGAGGTCTGTAATTTTTTATCATAGGTACACTTCAACTGTGAGAGACGGAATCTAAAACAAAAATCCAGAAAATCACATTGTATGATTTTTAAGTAATTTATTTGCATTTTATTGCATGACATAAGTATTTGATAACCTACCAACCAGTAAGAATTCCGGCTCTCACAGACCTGTTCGTTTTTCTTTAAGAAGCCCTCCTGTTCTCCACTCATTACCTGTATTAACTGCACCTGTTTGAACTCGTTACCTGTATAAAAAAACACCTGTCCACACACTCAATCAAACAGACTCCAACCTCTCCACAATGGCCAAGACCAGAGAGCTGTGTAAGGACATCAGGGATAAAATTGTAGACCTGCACAAGGCTGGGATGGGCTACAGGACAATAGGCAAGCAGCTTGGTGAGAAGGCAACAACTGTTGGCGCAATTATTAGAAAATTGAAGAAATTCAAAATGACCGTCAATCACCCTTGGTCTGGGGCTCCATGCAAGATCTCACCTCGTGGGGCATCAATGATCATGAGGAAGGTGAGGGATCAGCCCAGAACTACACTGCAGGACCTGGTCAATGACCTGAAGTGAGCTGGGACCACAGTCTCAAAGAAAACCATTAGTAACACACTACGCCGTCATGGATTAAAATGCTGCAGCGCACGCAAGGTCCCCCTGCTCAAGCCAGCGCACGTCCAGGCCCGTCTGAAGTTTGCCAATGACCATCTGGATGATCCAGAGGAGGAATGAGAGAAGGTCATGTGGTCTGATGAGACAAAAATAGAGCTTTTTGGTCTAAACTCCACTCGCCGTGTTTGGAGGAAGAAGAAGGATGAGTACAACCCCAAGAACACCATCCCAAACGGGAAGCATGGAGGTGAAAACATCATTCTTTGGGGATGCTTTTCTGCAAAGGGGACAGGACGACTGCACCGTATTGAGGGGAGGATGGATGGGGCCATGTATCGCGAGATCTTGGCCAACAACCTCCTTCCCTCAGTAAGAGCATTGAAGATGGGTCGTGGCTGGGTCTTCCAGCATGACAACGACCCAAAACACACAGCCAGGGCAACTAAGGAGTGGCTCCGTAAGAAGCATCTCAAGGTCCTGGTGTGGCCTAGCCAGTCTCCAGACCTGAACCCAATAGAAAATCTTTGGAGGGAGCTGAAAGTCCGTATTGCCCAGCGACAGCCCCGAAACCTTAAGGATCTGGAGAAGGTCTGTATGGAGGAGTGGGCCAAAATCCCTGCTGCAGTGTGTGCAAACCTGGTCAAGACCTACAGGAAATGTATGATCTCTGTAATTGCAAACAAAGGTTTCTGTACCAAATATTAAGTTCTGCTTTTCTGATGTATCAAATACTTATGTCATGCAATAAAATGCAAATTAATTACTTAAAAATCATACAATGTGATTTTCTGGATTTTTGTTTTAGATTCCGTCTCTCACAGTTGAAGTGTACCTATGATAAAAATTACAGAGCTCTACATGCTTTGTAAGTAGGAAAACCTGCAAAATCGGCAGTGTATCAAATACTTGTTCTCCCCACTGTACGTTGCTGCTACACTGTTTATTATCTATGCATAGTCACCTTACCCCTACCTACATGTGAATATTACCTGAATTATCTCAAGGAACTCGTACCTCTGCACATTGACTCAGTACCGGTACTCCTTGTATATAGCCTCATTATTGTTTTTAATGTGTCACTATGTTTCCTTTAATTTATTTAGCAAATGTTTCTTACTTACTTTTTTAAAAACTCTGCATTGTTGGTTAAGGGGTCGTAAGTAAGCGTTTCACGGTAAGGTCTACACCTGTTGTATTCGGCGCATGTGACAAATACAATTTGATTTGATTTAATATAATATACAGTTCCAGTCAAAAGTTTGGACACACCTACTCATTCCAGGGTTTTTCTTTATTTTTACTATTTTCTATATTGTAGAATAATAGTGAAGACATCAAAACTATGAAATAACACATATGGAATCATGTAGTAGTCACCTGGAATGCATTTCAATTAAAAGGTGTGCCTTCTTAAAAGTTAATTTGTGGGATTTATTTCCTTCTTAATGCGTTTTAGACAATCTGTTGTGTTGTGACAAGATAGGAGTGGTATACAGAAGATATCCCTATTTGGTAAAAGACCAAGTCCATCTTGTGGCAAGAACAGCTCAAATAAACAAAGAGAAACGACAGTCCATCATTACGTCAATCCGGAACATTTCAAGAACTTTGAAAGTTTCTTCAAGTGCAGTCGCAAAAACCATCAAGCACTATGATGAAACTGGCTCTCATGAGGACCGCCACAGGAAATGAAGACCCAGAGTTACCTCTGCTGCAGAGGATCAATTACAGACACATCTCAACATCAAACACAGAGGGGACTGCTTGAAGCAGGCCTTCATGGTCGAATTGCTGCAAAGAAACCACTACTAAAGGACACCAATAAGAAGAAGAGACTTGCTTGGGCCAAGAAACACGAACAATGGACATTAGACTGGTGAAAATCTGTCCTTTTGTCTGATGAGTCCAAATTGGAGATTTTTGATTCCAACCGCCGTGTCTTTGTGAGACGCAGAGTAGGTGAACGGATGATCTCCGCATGTGAATTTCCCACCATGAAGCATGGAGGAGGAGGTGTGATGGTGTGGGGATGCTTTGCTGGTGACACTGTCAGTGATTTATTTAGAATTCAAGGCACACTTAACCAGCATGGCTACCACAGCATTCTGCAGCGATACGCCATCCCATCTGGTTTGCGCTTAGTGGGACTATCATTTGTTTTTCAACAAGACAATGACCAAAATCACACCTCCAGGCTGTGTAAGGGCTATTTTACCAAGAAAGAGAGTGATGGAGTGCTGCATCAGATGACCTGGCCTCCACAATCCCCCGACCTCAACCCAATTAAGATGGTTTGGGATGAGTTGGACCCCAGAGTGAAGGAAAAGCAGCCAACAAGTGCTCAGCATACAGTGAGGGAAAAAAGTATTTGATCCCCTGCTGATTTTGTACATTTGCCCACTGACATCAGTCTATAATTTTAATGGTAGGTTTATTTGAAAAGTGAGAGACAGAATAACAACAAAAAAATCCAGAAAAACGCATGTCAAAAATGTTATAAATTGACAGGGACAAGATTGTAGACCTACACAAGGCTGGAATGGGCTACAAGACCATTGCCAAGCAGCTTGGTGAGAAGGTGACAACAGTTGGTGCGATTATTCGCAAATGGAAGAAACACAAAAGAACTGTAAATCTCCCTCGGCCTTGGGCTCCATGCAAGATCTCACCTCGTGGAGTTGCAATGATCATGAGAACGGTGAGGAATCAGCCCAGAACTACACGGGAGGATCTTGTCAATGATCAAGGCAGCTGGGATTGTAGTCACCAAGAAAACAATTGGTAACACACTACGCCGTGAAGGACTGAAATCCTGCAGCGCCCGCAAGGTCCCCCTGCTCAAGAAAGCACATATACATGCCCATCTGAAGTTTGCCAATGAACATCTGAATGATTAAGAGGAGAACTGGGTGAAAGTGTTGTGGTCAGATGAGACCAAAATGGAGCTCTTTGGCATCAACTCAACTCGCCGTGTTTGGAGGAGGAGGAATGCTGCCTATAACCCCAAGAACACCATCCCCACCGTCAAACATGGAGGTGGAAAAATTATGCTTTGCGGGTGTTTTTCTGCTAAGGGGACAGGACAACTTCACCGCATCAAAGGGACGATGGATGGGGCCATGTACCGTCAAATCTTGGGTGAGAACATTCTTCCCCCAGTCATGACAATGACCCAAAACACACGGCCAAGGCAACAAAGGAGTGGCTCAAGAAGAAGCACATTAAGGTCCTGGAGTGGCCTAGCCAGTTTCCAGACCTTAATCCCATAGAAAATCTGTGGAGGGAGCTGAAGGTTCGAGTTGCCAAACGTCAGCCTCGAAAACTTAATGACTTGGAGAAGATCTGCAAAGAGGAGTGGGACAAAATCCCTCCTGAGATGTGTGCAAACCTGGTGGCCAACTACAAGAAACGTCTGACCTCTGTGATTGCCAACAAGGGTTTTGCCACCCAGTCATGTTTTGCAGAGGGGTCAAATACTTATTACCCTCATTAAAATGCAAATCAATTTATAACATTTTTGACATGCGTTTTTCAGGATTTTGTTGTTGTTATTCTGTCTCTCATTTCTTTGTCAGTGGGCAAACGTACAAAATCAGCAGGGGATCAAATACTTTTTTCCCCTCACTGTATGTGGGAACACCTTCAAGACTGTTGGAAAAGCATTCCAGGTGAAGCTGGTTGAGAGAATGCCAAGAGTGTGCAAAGCTGTCATCAAGGCAAAGGGTGGCTATTTGAAGAATCTCAAATATAAAATATATGTTGATTTGTTTAACACTTTTTTGGTTACTATATGATTCCATGTGTTATTTCATAGTGTTGATGTCTTCACTATTATTCTACAATGTAGAAAATAGTAAATATAAAGAAAAACCCTTGAATGAGTAGGTGTGTCCAAACTTTTGACTGGTACTGTGTATCATTAATTTATGGATGGAAAAAATAGATGTTGCTACTGCAGATTGCCCCTTTAATGCTGTAGATTGCACTGCATTATGGGTAAAATGCAGAAAAACACTGTTATTAACTGTAATCGGAAGCCTCTTGTAAAAAATTACTTCCGCATACTGTATTTCTGTACAGTAATAGCTATTGTCTACTGTAGATTCAAAATGATCCGTTTCAGCTGCCAACCTCTTGCTGTCAGGTGAGACACATGGAGCTCAGACTATTTTAGTAAATATCTTCTTGAAGCGGAGGTGAAGAGGAGTAACATTGTAATATTTGCAGCAGCTGCTGGATTGCCTTGTTCATTAGAATTACTGCATGTGTTTTTAGCTGGGCCATATCTGTGTGGCCAGCCGGGTTCAGCCCATTGTGTGGGTATTGTCTTTCATAGTGTAACGCCTTTAAATAGGGGTCTTCATATCTAACCCGTGTAGCTCAGTTGGTAGAGCATGGTGTTTGCAACAGCAGGGTTGTGGGTTCGTTTCCCACGGGGGGACCAGTATGAGAAAAAAAAATGTATGCACTCACTAACTGTAAAATCGCTCTGGATAAGAGCGTCTGCTAAATGACTAAAATGTAAATGTAAATGTAACCCATGAGGATCCTCAGTGGGTCGTCATGGATCCTCACACATCAGATTGGGAAAGAGAACCCAGCCAGCTCACAATGATCTGGTGGGTCATGGTTCAAAGCCAGCCGCCCCAAAACCTCCAGTTCTTCACGGGCTAGGTAGGGGTTAGATTAAAAAAAAGACCCCTATTTAAAGGCATTACACTATGAAAGACAATACCCACACAAATGGGCTGAACCCGGCTGGCCACACAGATATGGCCCATTCACACAGACACAGTGTAACAGAATCCTCAGCCCCGTGGTCTGGAGGTTAAAAAAAACCCTGAACGAGACAGAGGATCTTCCTTCTCTAGGAGCCTCATAATATCTCATAATGCCTCATGTTGCTTGACCATTACATCCAGGCCATCCTAGATGGAGCTAATTAGCAGGACATTACATTGTGTCCACAGGCCCGGCATGACACGGGATAATATACAGAGGCTGGCGGGTTTAACCCTGCGCCTCACTGTTAAGAGCGGAGCACAATGGGACAGATCCCTGTTCCCACCAGGGACCTCCAGCTATACACACCGCTCCCCAGTATAGAGGGTATAGACCCCTATCTGTTGCAGCCACCGACCAGGGGGGGAACTTAGATCACAATGGATGAGAGGGAGAGTTTCACCATGAAAACAACCCTCACTCAGAGTACTGGAACTGGAAGAGCTGCTTTGTTTCACTCACTGTGCAAACATTTATAGCATAACAACTATGAGATTTTTTATTTATTTTTTAAACACACAAAAAAAAACAGCTATAGTATGCTAGCTGCATGGAAAGGATCCTTTTTTCTTTCATTATGCAGGAAAAGCATTCCTTTTGTCTCAGAGGCCATTTGCAAACAGTGGGGCCTGTCTCCTTGTGGGCCTGCCTGCCACATGAAGCATTTATGGAACAATAAAATCACAACGCCAGCTCACAGCAGGAAGGAGGGATGGAGGGATTGTGGTGGTGGAGAGGAACAGGAGGAGGAGGAGTGGTGGTGGGGTAAGGAGGGAGTTTTGGTTGGGGTTCCCTCCCCTGGGTTTTATCCCAAACATGCCCCTTTAAACCCATATCCAAGCTCTCCCCCATGGTTATGGGAGAACAGAGAGACATTCCAGAGAATGCTCTGTTAGGAAAATAAGCTATAGGGATCAGTCTCCCATTCCCAATGAAGAGGCCAGGGATCGGGAGAGAGAGAAGAGGCCTTTACTGCACCCCATCGCCACATATATATTTTCTTTTTTTTCTTTCTTTTTTTAGGGTAGATCAGCTTAATATTGCAGATAGATTGTATCTTCTATCAATGTAATTGTCTGCATCACTTCCAATCCCCCATGTTTTTATATATATATATATACTCCCCTTTATTACTTTTCAACCCCGCCATCCTTTCCCTACTTGGGGTAAATTAGTGAACAACAATGCCCAGGCCTCTACTTCCAGCCTATACTTACTATCTACACCTTATGGACACAGTCATTAGCATCATGGAAACCAGCCAGCCTCCGACTCCATAGGCAGCTATCTAATGAGTTTCGACATTAAAAGAGGCCTTTCTTTCATCAACATCAGTAGTGTTGCTCAAAAGGCCTGAATGATCCTATGTATGGATCAACCATGTGTCGGGGGTCCATATCACAGATTCCTATAACGGTGATGCGACTCAAATAGTAACTTCACACAGACCAGGGACACCCTTGTCTCTTGAAAGCATTAAAAATATATAATTTTATATCAAAACGTCGCACTCTTTTATCCAATGGCATTTCTGTTGGGGACTACTCTGTCTCTATGAATAGTCTATGACGTGACAAAGGAGATATTTTCAGTAAACATTCATTTGATAAGGATTGTTACAGTGCAGTATGTGTTTGATTAGGATTGTGACAATGCAGCATTTGGGTTGGGGGGAAATGGAGCATGGATATCATCTTGTCATGATCCTCTTTTATAGCAAATAACTTCCAATGGCCTCTGAATCCCATCCGATATGACTTGGCAACATTCCTTTCCCTGTGTCCCTAGCTATGTTCAGTCATGCATTTGAAAATCATGGGAGGAATGTATTATTTATGCTTAAAAACATTAGAGAGGACAGAGGGGGCTTAATGGCACAAAGCAAGTGTGATATCACTAAACATGTCACAACTGAGTTCAGAGGGGGCCCGGTCAAACACAAGGGGTTCATAGGCTAACATAACGCTGGGCTAGCTAGCGCTGGCTGGGTTAAATATGGCGCTTGCTCTGGGCACCCTGTTAGCCGTCACTAAAGGCAAATCAGTCAACCAACCTCTCAGTGTGTTCCATTGAGTCAACCTACAGCTGGACATTATTGTGACTTCCCCCTCAAATAACCAGCTAGGGCTTTGGTAGGAGGGCTTTGGTAGGAGGGCTTTGGTAGGAGGGCTTTGGTAGGAGGGCTTTGGTAGCAAGGCTTTGGTAGGAGGGCTTTGGTAGGAGGGCTTTGGTAGCAAGGCTTTGGTAGGAGGGCTTTGGTAGGAAGGCTTTGGTAGGAGGGCTTTGGTAGGAAGGCTTTGGTAGGAGGGCTTTGGTAGGAGGGCTTTGGTAGGAGGGCTGTCAGAGAAAGAAGTGTGTTCCAGTTTTCAGTTATAGTCTACTGGCAGTTGGCCTTTAGAGTTTAAAGATGACTGATCAACGCATTACTTATCAGCCTTTCTCCATTTGGTCATCCCTATAAATTCAAGTGATTATTTAACATCTGCTAATATTAGACATGCACAGAACAAGTGGAGATGGACACTTTATGGGTGACTTTAAAAGGCTTGCTGTGTGGAACGTTCCACGGTAGTAAACAGGTAGGCTACTCCTAATAAATCAAATCTACCATTATGTCCCATCTTTAAAGGGCAGAAAATAACAGTCCAACTGATATAGAAATTAAAATATATACAGGTTAAAAGTAATGACTAAATGTTCCACCCTTAAATATAGTTGTGAAATGTTCTTGTTTTAAGTATGATTGGTACTTTCTAAGTAGTGACTAATTGTTACACCCTGAAACTACCTCCTGAGTGGCGCAGTGGTCTAAGGCACTGCATCGCAGTGCTAACTGTGCCACTAGAGATCCTGGTTCGAATCCAGGCTCTGTCGCAGCCGGCCGCGACCGGGAGACTCATGGGCGGTGCACAATTGGCCCAGGGTAGGGGAGGGAATGGCCGGCAGGGATGTAGCTCAGTTGATAGAGCATGGCGTTTGCAACGTCAGGGTTGTGGGTTCGATTCCCATGGGGGGCCAGTATAAAATAAATAAATAATAATAATAAAAATAATAAAAATAAAAAATTGTTTTTTATTTTATTTATTTTTTTATATTAAAATGTATTCACTAACTGTAAGTCGCTCTGGATAAGAGCGTCTGCTAAATGACTAAAATGTAAATGTAAACTGTGTGAAATGTGTGAGTGTAGGACCAGTAAAGATTATGACATTGTGCTACTATTTAGCAATGTGAGTAAGAGTTAGGCCAGACAACAAAGGACAAGGAGAACTGGCTACAGACAACTGAGAAACCAAGATAAAGAGGCCTCCCAATTTAGGAAGGAGAGAGACTATGATAAGAAAATGTGTGTATGTATGTATGTGTGTGTGTGTGTGTGTGTGTGAACTGATGGTCAGGAGAGCAGTTTTAAAGTGGAAAACTACAGCCCGCCTACAGAGGGGTGGGATTTTCGTATGACGTGTGCGTATAAAAATATTGTACGACCATTTTGTGGCAGAATTCTCAATGAATAAAGGCCTGACTATGCAGACCAGGACTCTGTCCGTTTCTTGATCCAAAATCCTTACAACCTTTTGGGAAAAGCACAGAGACACTGAAATAGTTTGTTAGATAATTATCATAACACCAACCTTTAATACATACTGCAGCTCTCTCTAAGGGACCAGTGGGTGGACCAGTCCAGTGGCCATTGTAGCGTGAGGCAGACCCTCCTGGGTTCAACTAGTATTTGTTTCCTTTCAAATACTTTATCTGCACTTCACTTAGCTTGCCTGGCGCAAATCAAACCAATGGAATAGTCCCAAAATCTGCTACACCTGCCCATCTGACACTCCAGGCTCAATCAAACACTCAAAGTATTTGAAAGAAAACAAATACTCTTTGAACCCATGTCTGGCATGAGGCGAGGCTCTTCCCACATGCCGAAGCCATGTTGGAAAATGTTTTCCTGGGATGTGATGTAATATGTAGGACCTGGCAAGCCAGCCTATTCCCTATAATGTAAAACTCCAACAGAAATAACTTCCCTTGTACAACTTCAAATTAAACCAAATCGTTTGCACTCATGACTACTGGTTTCAATTAAATTTTTCAGCCAACTTACAAGCCAATACCTTATGAATTGATTGTTGCAAATCAATTTGCAAGGTTGCTAGCCAACTAGGCTGCTAACGTTAGCCCTACTCGCACTGAATGAATCAGCCAGTTGCTATCAACACCTAGTTTACAGCTACATTAAAGTAAACCAATGTTTAGGAAATACATAACGCCATCTAACCAGTTATCAAATAATGTTAGCTACATGCAGTTATCTTAGCCAGCAAGCTAGCCAGCCAGCTAACGATAGCTATTTAGCTAACTATCTATTAGCCTAACCAGCCTAGCCAACTAGCTATTAGCCTAGCCAACCACCACGGTTATGGTCGGCAAGCTAGAGCCCAACTACTGGAGACCAGCTAGAACACAACTAAAACATAACTGCAGATCAAAAGCAAAGAGAGAACAGAGACTTACAGATTGATGGCTAGGGCCCATCTGATGGTAAAACTTTCAAAAGACTGCAGGCTGAGTTAGCTACCAAAGCGAGGGGGGGGGCGAGCACTTCACCGGGCCGAAATACAAAACTGATAGATTCCAGATGTCAGTGAGCTAGCACTAAGCCAAAGTGGAAAAAGTTACAAATCTCCCATAGCCTACTTCACAGAGAACATGCTGAGCTAGCATATGAACTCGGTAGCACAGAGGAGATCCTCCATATGATGTTGAGAAAGAGTGCATTGTGGGTAGTTTAGAAGATATCCAGAAACAAGTTAATAAATATGTAGTTATAGGTAACCAGATCATGACTACTACTAAGTTACTACGTCTTTGACCACACCTTATTGTTACTTTAGTTAGTAACCCTTTAAAGGACATCATATTTGCCTTACAATACTTCCCTCTGCTTCCCCTGTCCTGCCAAGGCCTCCCCTCTGCTTCCCCTGTCCTGCCAGGGCCTCCCCTCTGCTTCCCCTGTCCTGCCAGGGCCTCCCCTCTGCTTCCCCTGTCCTGCCAGGGCCTCCCCTCTGCTTCCCCTGTCCTGCCAGGGCCTCCTCTCTGCTTCCCCTGTCCCCCCAGGGCCTTCCCTCTGCTTCCCCTGTCCTCCCAGGGCCTCCTCTCTGCTTCCCCTGTCCCCCCAGGGCCTCCTCTCTGCTTCCCCTGTCCTCCCAGGGCCTCCTCTCTTCTTCCCCTGTCCTCCCAGGGCCTTCCCTCTGCTTCCCCTGTCCTCCCAGGGCCTCCTCTCTGCTTCCCCTGTCCTGCCAGGGCCTTCCCTCTGCTTCCCCTGTCCTCCCAGGGCCTTCCCTCTGCTTCGCCTGTCCTCCCAGGGCCTCCTCTCTGCTTCCCCTGTCCTCCCAGGGCCTCCTCTCTGCTTCCCCTGTCCTCCCAGGGCCTTCCCTCTGCTTCCCCTGTCCTCCCAGGGCCTCCCCTCTGCTTCCCCTGTCCTCCCAGGGCCTTCCCTCTGCTTCGCCTGTCCTCCCAGGGCCTCCTCTCTGCTTCCCCTGTCCTCCCAGGGCCTCCTCTCTGCTTCCCCTGTCCTGCCAGGGCCTCCTCTCTGCTTCCCCTGTCCTCCCAGGGCCTTCCCTCTGCTTCACCTGTCCTCCCAGGGCCTCCTCTCTGCTTCCCCTGTCCCCCCAGGGCCTCCTCTCTGCTTCCCCTGTCCTCCCAGGGCCTCCTCTCTGCTTCTCCTGTCCTCCCAGGGCCTCCTCTCTTCTTCCCCTGTCCTCCCAGGGCCTCCTCTCTGCTTCCCCTGTCCTCCCAGGGCCTCCTCTCTTCTTCCCCTGTCCCCCCAGGGCCTCCTCTCTGCTTCCCCTGTCCTCCCAGGGCCTCCTCTCTGCTTCCCCTTTATAACGCTCTTTCCCATGACTGGAAACTCTCCCCCATCCCTTCCATCTGGGTCTGGGCTCCACAGTCACACAAGTTAGACAATTGTATTTATTATGGGTCCCCATTATTAAAAGGCAGTTATACATTTTTAAAAACATTACAATACATTCACAACACACTAAGTGTGTGCCCTCAGGCCCCTACTCTACTACCACATATCTACAACACAAAATCCATGTGTACGTGTGTTTATAGTGCGTATGTTATCGTGTATTTGTATGCATGTGTCTATGTTTGTGTTGCTTTACAGTCCCCGCTGTTCCATAAGGTGTATTTTTATCCGTTTTTTAATCTAATTTTACTGCTTGCATGAGTTACTTGATGTGGAATAGAGTTCCATGTAGTCATGGCTCTGTAGTACTGTGCGCCTCCCATAGTCTGTTCTGGACTTGGGGACTGTGAAGAGACCTCTGGTGGCATGTCTTGTGGGGTATGCATGGGTGTCTGAGCTGTGTGCCAGTAGTTCAAACAGACAGCTTGGTGCATTCAACATGTCAATACCTCTCACAATTACAAGCAGTGATGAAGTCAATCTCTCCTCCACTTTGAGCCAGGAGAGATTGACATGCATATTATTAATGTTAGCTCTCTATGTACATCCAAGGGCCAGCCGTGCTGCCCTGTACTGAGTCAATTGCAATTTTCCTGAGTCCCTCTTTGTGGCACCTGACCACACAACTGAACTATAGTCCAGGTGTGACAAAACTAGGGCCTGTAGGACCTGCCTAGTTGATAGTGCTGTTAAGAAGGCAGAGCAGCGCTTTATAATGGACAGACTACTCTCCATCTTAGCTACTGTTGTTTTGACCATGACAGTTTACAATCCAGGGTTACTCCAAGCAGTTTAGTCTCCTCAACTTGCTCAATTACCACATTATTCACTACAATATTTAGTTGAGGTTTAGGGTTTAGTGAATGATTTGTCCCAAATACAAAGCTTTTAGTTTTTTTTTAAATATTTAGGACTAACTTATTCCTTGCCACCCATTCTGAAACTAACTGCAGCTCTTTGTTAAGTGTTGCAGTCATTTCAGTCGCTGTGGTAGCTGACGTGTATAGTGTTGAGTCATCCGCATACATAGACACACTGGCTTTACTCAAAGCCAGTGGCATGTCATTAGTAAAGATTGACAAAAAGTAATGGGCCTAAACAGCTGCCCTGGGGAATTCCTGATTCTACCTGGATTATGTTGGAGAGGCTTCCATTAAAGAACACCCTCTGTGTTCTGTTAGACAGGTAACTCTTTATCCACAATATAGCAGGTGTAAAGCAATAACACATACGTTTTCCAGCAGCAGACTACGATCGATAATGTCAAAAGCCGCAATGAAGTCTAACAAAACAGCCCCAACAATATTTTTTATTATCAATTTCTCTCAGCCAATCATGCAAGTGCTGTGCTTGTTGAATGTCCTTCCTTATAAGCGTGCTTAAAGTCTGCTGTCAATTTGTTTACTGTAAAATAGCATTGTATCTGGTCAAACACCATTTTTCCCCAAAGTTTACAAAGGGTTGGTAACAGGCTGATTGGTCGGCTATTTGAGCCAGTAAAGGGGGCTTTACTATCCCTAGGTAGGGCAAGCACTTTCTAGTAGGCTTAACTTGAAGATATGGCAAATAGGAGTGGCAATATCGTCCGCTATTATCCTCAGTAATTTTCTATCCAAGTTGTCAGACCCCGGTGGCTTGTCATTGTTGATAGACAACAATAATATGTTCACCACTTCCACACTTGGTGATCGTCATACCAACCAAGTCATAGGCTACGTAAAGCTAACATCATGTTGCGTTCACTTACACAGCTCCTTTCCACTTCATGAAGAAACAGGTGATTTAACTACAATGCCATTTGCATTCCCTAAGAAAACTCATTACATAAAAAGGTAAGACTTGGTTTGCAGCATTGCTATCTCCTGACAATGTTGGGAAATAACATAAAAATACATTTTGAAATCCAAACTACTGTGATTGACATTGGCTCCAGATTAAAGCTATCTAAACACAATATTCCTCCGCAACTCCAAGGGTGAATGAATTCTCATGAAAATATTCCCCAAATCTCCATCTATCCCTCTCCCTGGTCCTTTATATATCAATGAGCTGCTTAGCTGGGAGTCAAAAATGAGATGTTCCTCTTTTTTCCATTTCTGCACTGAGCTGCCTGTCTGTCACACTGAGCTGCCTGTCTGTCACACTGAGCTGCCTGTCTGTCACACTGAGCTGCCTGTCTGTCACACTGAGCTGCCTGTCTGTCACACTGAGCTGCCTGTCTGTCACACTGAGCTGCCTGTCTGTCACACTGAGCTGTTTCTGTCACACTGAGCTGCCTGTCTTCACACTGCGGCTGCTGTCACACTGAGCTGCTGTCTGTCACACTGAGCTGCCTGTTTGTCACACTGAGCTGCCTGTCTGTCACACTGAGCTGCCTGTCTGTCACACTGAGCCGCCTGTCAGTCACACTGAGCCGCCTGTCTGTCACACTGAGCTGCCTGCCTGTCTGTCACACTGAGCTGCCCGTCTGTCACACTGAGCTGCCTGTCAGTCACACTGAGCTGCCTGTCTGTCACACTGAGGGAAGACAGGCAACCTTTTTCTCTTGATCCCCCCCCCTACTCCTGTTTGTGAGCCACTCTGAAGGCTGACATCCAACTATGCTTTATTTAAGAGAGACTGAAAATCCCCCACGGTGCAACCTTGCTGATAGCCAAGATAGGCTGGTATTAGCCAGACAGCTGAGACTGAGACTAGCGGCCTGCTCAGCGCTGCTTCCCTGTTTAGCATGGCCTAGGTAGCTCCATCGGCCCAGGGAGCTGAAGGCTTTACAGGCCTGAGAATGGGCTAACTGAACAGGCTCTTCAGCACACCTTTCAGTAGGGAGAACGGAGGCAAACGTTAACCTAGCATCTAGGATAAGAGCACTTCGTTTAGCTTCGTTAGCATCCTAATCCGAAATGAATGGCGTTTTGGATGGGAGGCTTGGAACGGGACGGTTGACTTTTTCCCCTGACCCAACATAGTTCTCAGGGAAGATATAGTGCACTACTTTTGACCAGGGCCCATAGGACTCGGGCCAAATGTAGTGCACTAAAATTGGGAAAAGGGTGCCATTTGCGACACAGCCAATGTTCCCTGGAGAGAGATGTACACATACTTGTGCAGGGCCTGTGGACAAACTAATTTCTCCTCCAAAACATGAAAGCCACATTATAATTATAATCTTATTATGCAGAGATGTAATTAACTGCTTCAAAGGAATCTTTGATTACGGAGATAAAGCACAACCCCTCCAGCCACCCGTAGTGGTATTCCTCTTGAAAAACAAGTGTGTTTGCATTGTGAGTTCAAAGCGGCCGTATTCGTTGTCCAACTCAATATCGTCATTGTAGGGTGAATGATTGGAGCAGACATGATCAATTGTAACGTGTCCATGGATTTTCTGTTTGGGCTTCTTTCTCTCTCTCTGGGCTGGGCTGGGTAGAGGAGGAAGATGTTGATTATAACACGTCAGCCTCACCAGAAGGACTAAAGGAACATCTTCATGCCAAAGGGCCGCCTGTGAACCTCAGAGGCTGAATACCCAGTCTCCATTCACAGTCCATTATGAATGATGTAGATTAGGCCTCCTTGTGCTAAATATATTCTTTCACAACAATGGCTCCTGGGAGAACACTTGATATTTGCTCCAGGGAGGTATTGTTCCACTCCAGAAGAAGAGGTTCAGACGGGAGATGGGTTTATTGTTAAAAGTTGGGGCCTAAGCTTTGGCAGTTCCCTCGCTCTATCCCCACTCGTGTAGCCACTCCTCCCCTCCTCCACACCAAACCAAGTCCTCATTTGGGTCCCCCGGGACGGAGAGGGGGAGGGATCTTGGTCGGACGCTGTACGGTTTGTCCCAGCCACCCTCCACACTCAGTCTGTTCACATTTTTGTTTACGTCGACTTCAAACAAGGATCCCCCCCCCTTCTTTCACGTAACAGCAACACGGAGCGGTTTAGTGTGACAGTTCCCAGTTCTCCCACCAGTCTCTCCAGTCTTCACGTCTACCAGACGATAACCAGTTATGAGTTCTGCACAGCGTGGCTCCTCTCTCACCACATGCAGGCGTGCCCTGAAGTTTTAGGCTACTAGATGCTAAACAAGGCTAATTACTCTGTGCATCATAACCAGACTTGAGCACCAAGTGAAGAGACAAGGTACTGTATGCAGTAACATACTAACATCACTTACTTACCATTGTCACCTGCTTCCCCCCCTCCGGCGCTCGATGCCGCCGGTCTACTAATCACCTGTTCTGGCAACCCACATTGTACACACCTGGCAACCATCATTGTGCACATCTGGCAACCATCATTGTGCACACCTCCTCCCCATCGTTAAGCACACCTGGACTTCATCACCACCCTGATTACTCTCCCTTCATATAGCCCTCAGTAGCCTCAGTCTTCAGTCAGTATTGGTTTTGGTTATGTTCAGTACGCGCCTCCTGTTTTGTGTTTTCTTCATGTTTATTATTATTATTAAACTCACCTTCTGCACCTGCTTCCTGACTCCCTGAGTAATTTAAATGGATTTTCATTTGGATTTCATGTAATGGACATACACAAAATAGTCAAAATTCGTGAAGTGAAATTAAAAAACATAACTTGTTTCAAAGAATGTGAAATAATTAATAACGGAAAAGTGGTGAGTGCATATGTATTGACCCCCTTTGCTATCAAGCCCCTAAACAAGATATGGTGCAACCAATTACCTTCAGAAGTCACATAATTAGTTAAATAAAGTCCACCTGTGTGAAATCTAAGTGTCACATGACCTCAGTATATACACTACCGGTCAAATGTTTTAGAACACCTACTTATTCAAGGGTTTTTCTTTATTTGTACTATTTTCTACATTGTAGAATAATAGTGAAGACATCAAAACTATGAAATAATACATATGGAATCATGTAGTAACCAAAAAAGTGTTAAACAAATGAAAATATATTTTATATTTGAGATTCTTCAAATAGCCACTGGTGGTGGCAGCATCATGCTGTGGGGATAATTTTCAGTGGCAGGGACTGGGAGACTAGTCAGGATCGAGGGAAAGATGAACGGAGCAAAGTACTGAGAGATCATTGATGAAATCCTGCTCCAGTTAGCTCAGGACCTCAGACTGGGGCAAAGGTTCACCTTCCAACAGGACAACGACCCTAAGCACACAGCCAAGACATCACAGGAGTGGCTTCGGGGCAAGTCTCTGAATGTCCTTGAGTGGCCCAGCCAGAGCCCAGACTTGAACCCGATCAAACATCTCTGGAGAGACCTGAAAATAGCTGTGCAGCAACACACCCCATCCAACCTGATAGAGCTTGAGAGGATCTGCAGAGAAGAATGGGAGATACTCCCCAAATACAGATGTGCCAAGCTTGTAGCGTCATACCCTTGAAGACTTGAGGCTGTAATCACTGCTAAAGGTGCTTCAACAAAGTATTGAGTAATGGCTCTGAATACTTATGTAAATGTAATATTAAAGTTTTTTATTTTTAATACATTTGCAAAAATTTCAAAAAACCTGTTTTTGCTTTGTCATTATGGGGTATTGTGTGTAGATTGATGAGGGGAAAAAACGATTTAAGAAGTTTTTAGAATAAGGCTATAACGTAAACAAAATGTGGAAAAAGTCAAGGGGTCTGAATTCTTTCCGAATGCACTGTAAGCCATCCATGTTTTCCCTCCGTGGAGGGAAAAATACTCTGGCCATAATGTCACCTCGGCCCACACTTCTATTTTTCTAATAATTTTATTTTGAAATATGCAGTTGGACGGATTAAAAGTAAACTTACACCGTAAAACTTTGTACAGCCAGCTTTCTAACTCTTGCCCCTAACTTTTTGATTTTATAGTACTCCCAGAAGGCATGTATTATTGAGTCATCGGCCCACACTTCAATCCCCTACTGAGAAGTTCATCTGCAGAACCAGTCCTGGTTTATACAAAAGCTGAAAAAACAACAACAATTAAGCTAATGTAAGAAATCCTTTCAATCAGTTTATTAGCCATGAAATTTAGTGTAGAGTAGGTTATGCTTCAAAAGAAGTCTGTAAAAATCACTCAACAATACAACATTTACAGGCTGGAAAAGAATGGGACCATTTCTCATGTTCTGGTCGTCTGTGGTTCAAACGTGGAGTGCCTGCAACTAGATCTTCAAAAGGGGAACTGATCAAGGCAACGCAACCCATTCTAGACTAAGCCGGGTTCATTTACAGTGGCTTTAAATGCGGATCCGCTCTCAGCGGCGATAAAACGAGTTTTTTAACTGAGGATTCAGCAAGAGACGCTTAACAGTGGTTCTACATTTTACATTACATTTTTGTCATTTAGCAGACGCTCTTATCCAGAGCAACTTACAGTTAGTGAGTGCATACATTACTTTTTTTTTTCATACTGGCCCCCCGTGGGAATCGAACCCACAACCCTGGCGTTGCAAACGCCATGCTCTACCAACTGAGCTACATCCCTGCCGGCCATTCCCTCCCCTACCCTGGACGACGCTGGGACAATTGTGCGCCGTCGCATGGGATTTCTCACACCCACAGAGAAATCTCCAAACATTCCATCAAACAGTCTGTAAACGACAACCAGCGAACAGACCATCATTTTAGGTTGGTATTTCACAAGGGGTGATTTAGACAAACAAAATCACTAAAACAGCATTTAGGGGTTTTCTCAAAGGACCCACGATAGAGCCACTTTCCCATAAAGCTTTGGCATGGTGAAGGAGGACGCAGAAAAATATTAAACAAAAAGGAAAGAGATGTGTTCTCTCTCTCTCTCTCTCTCGTGCTGTATAACTTCACATTGAAAACCAAATAACAAAAGCCTGATAAGAAAATTAACAAACAACTTTCGAAAACAAGTTAAAGTCACAGAACAGAATTCCTACTTGTTCCTCTAGTCAAGGAGTATTACATGGGAAGAGAGAAAATAGTAATTCCCAAAACCTTTCTGGAACGATGCCATGAATTACTTATATTTCTGACATCGTCGATGTTAGACAGAGAGCCTTACTACGTGTTACAGAAAACCTGGAGGGGGGGTAGATACAGTTACAGTTGAAGTCGGAAGTTTACATACACCTTAGCCAAATACATTTAATCTCAGTTTTTCACAATTCCTGACATTTAATCCCAGTAAAAATTCCCTGTTTTAGGTCAGTTAGGATCACCACTTTATTTTAAGAATGTGAAATCTCAGAATAATAGCAGAGATAATGATTTATTTGAGCTTTTATTTCTTTCATCACATTCCCAGTGGGTCAGAAGTTTACATAAAATCAATTAGTATTTGGTTGCATTGCCTTTAAATTGTTTAACTTGGGTCAAACGTTTCGGGTAGCCTTCCACAAGCTTCCCACAATAAGTTGGGTGAATTTTGGCCCATTCCTCCTGACAGAGATGGTGTAACTGAGTCAGGTTTGTAGGCCTCCTTGCTCGCACACACTTTTTCAGATCTGCCCACAAATGTTCTATAGGATTGAGGTGAGGGCTTTGTGATGGCCACTCCAATACCTTGACTTGGTTGTCCTTAAGCCATTTTGCCACAACTTTGGAAGTATGCTTGGGGTCATTGTCCATTTGGAAGACTCATTTGCGACCAAGCTTTAACTTCCTGACTGATGTCTTGAGATGTTGCTTCAATATATCCACATTATTTCCCTTCCTCATGGTGCCATCTATTTTGTGAAGTGCACCAGTCCCTCCTGCAGCAAAGTACCCCCACAGCATGATGCTGCCACCCCCATGCTTCACAGTTGGGATGGTGTTCTTCGGCTTGCAAGAAACCCCCTTTTTCCTCCAAACATAACAATGGTCATTATGGCCAAACAGTTATATTTTTGTTTCATCAGACCAGAGGACATTTCTCCAAAAAGTACGATCTTTGTCCCCATGTGCAGTTGCAAACCGTAGTCTGGCTTTTTTATGGCGGCTTTGGAGCAGTGGCTTCTTCCTTGCTGAGCGGCCTTTCAGATTATGTCGATATAGGACTCATTTTACTGTGGATATAGATACTTTTGTACCGGTTTCCTCCAGCATCTTCACATGGTCCTTTGCTGTTGTTCTGGGATTGATTTGCACTTTTCGCACCAAAGTACGTTCATCTCTAGGAGACAGAACGCGTCTCCTTCCTGAGCGGTATGACGGCTGCGTGGTCCCATGGTGTTTATACTTGCGTACTATTGTTTGTACAGATGAACGTGGTACCTTCAGGCGTTTGGAAATTGCTCCCAAGGATGAACCAGACTTGTGGAGGTCTAGGCTGATTCCTTTTCATTTTCCCATGATGTCAAGCAAAGAGGCACTGAGTTTGAAGGTAGGCCTTGAAATACAGCCACAGGTACACCTCCAATTGACTCAAATGTTGTCAATTAGCCTATCAGAAGCTTGTGGTTGAAAAACGAGTTTTTAATGACTCATACCTAAGTGTATTTAAACTTACGACTTCAACTGTACATATCGGAATATCGTATCGTTTTGAACAATATCACAATATTATTTTAGCGCTAGTTGGCTATACCTCCACCAAAAAACTCTTTAAATATGGAGTCAATTTGTTTTCAGCACTTTTATTTCGATGACTGAACAAAACGTGTGTTCTCATGGCTCTCTTGTCCCTCTGCAGCAGACATATGGTGAGCAATATGTTTGGAACATCGAATCGCAATAAAAATAACAGTATCGAATCGCAATACATATCGTATCGGCACCTAAGTATCGTGATAATATCATATAGTGAGGTCCCTGGCAATTCCCAGACCCTATTGGATAGCTGTTCTCAACAGCTAGCTACAGTACCTGTTCAACATTCATTCACCTTGATAGCTGTTCTCAACAGCTAGCTACAGTACCTGTTCAACATTCATTCACCTTGATAGCTGTTCTCAACAGCTAGCTACAGTACCTGTTCAACAATCACTCACCTTGATAGCTGTTCTCAACAGCTAGCTACAGTACCTGTTCAACAATCACTCACCTTGATAGCTGTTCTCAACAGCTAGCTACAGTACCTGTTCAACAATCACTCACCTTGATAGCTGTTCTCAACAGCTAGCTACAGTACCTGTTCAACATTCATTCACCTTGATAGCTGTTCTCAACAGCTAGCTACAGTACCTGTTCAACAATCACTCACCTTGATAGCTGTTCTCAACAGCTAGCTACAGTACCTGTTCAACAATCACTCACCTTGATAGCTGTTCTCAACAGCTAGCTACAGTACCTGTTCAACAATCACTCACCTTGATAGCTGTTCTCAACAGCTAGCTACAGTACCTGTTCAACATTCATTCACCTTGATAGCTGTTCTCAACAGCTAGCTACAGTACCTGTTCAACAATCACTCACCTTGATAGCTGTTCTCAACAGCTAGCTACAGTACCTGTTCAACAATCACTCACCTTGATAGCTGTTCTCGACAGCTAGCTACAGTACCTGTTCAACAATCACTCACCTTGATAGCTGTTCTGAGAAAAATCATCACGTAAGGGCACCTCTTCTTGTTAGTAGCACAAGTAGTTAAAAACACACACACTAACTAATGTTAAAACACACACACACACAAACACAGGAAGTCACGAGGGATGCATGCTTTAAATCCATCAACTAAAAGTGGGGATATTAATTGATGATAATGAAAGCAACCATGAAAAGGTGTGATCATATGGTGAGATCTGTAAAGTATGCAAATCTATAAACAGGGCTACGTCTGATCCTCACACTACCTACCCCTCAAAACACTCTGCAACGGGGAGCAGAAAATCCCATTTAGCTGATCAGACGGACCGGGACCCCCATCTCTACGGCATATTGTGGGGCAACTTGGGGTAGGGGAGGTCTTTAATCCCTCTCCATGGATTCTGTCTGCTCTGTGACCCACAGTGTCGGTGGAGGGTATCCTCTTAAAGACAAACACACACACACACCACACACCACACACCCTCTCAGAACCCCTATGTGCTCATTCCCCAGCATAATTTTTCCTTTCACATGAAAATAAGGGTCAAATTAAACTCCAATGGCGTGGCAGAACTTCACGGTAAACTTGAAGGAACTTGGAACAAGAGCAATCATCTTTTATGTGGTCTGAATTGAGAAGCTCACCCTCAGAGAGAGATTTAGAATCAATGATAAGAAAAATGTAACTCATTGAAAGAGCTGGCTACAGGACGAACCAAGTCAATTCAACCATCTGGCAGGACTAAACAGGACCAAACAGGACCAAAACAGGACCAAAACAGGACCAAAACAGGACCAAAACAGGACCAAAACAGGACTAAACAGGACCAAAACAGGACCAAAACAGGACCAAAACAGGACCAAAACAGGACCAAAACAGGACCAAACAGGACCAAACAGGACCAAACAGGACCAAAACAGGACCAAAACAGGACCAAAACAGGACCAAAACAGGACCAAACAGGACCAAAACAGGACCAAAACAGGACCAAAACAGGACCAAAACAGGACCAAAACAGGACCAAAACAGGACCAAACAGGACCAAACAGGACCAAACAGCCGTAATGCAGCTATAGTGTGACACAAATTCACAACCTTTTAAAAGAGACAGGTCCAAGATGTTATTCCAGAATATCGGGAATCTCAAAACAAACAACTAGACAAGGTAAATAACCTTTTATCCATAAATCAACCATTCATTTGTGATGACAGCAACCATTTTAAATTAGGAGTGAAGCAACAGTCAGCCGTATGGACGCCATCGGCTCCTATAGAGGTTATCACCCCTCTCCATTGACCCTCCACTCCCTCATGTCATCACATCCCATCACAACACCCCCAACCATAGCTAAAAAAACATTCAAACTTATTAACGGGTCAAGGCACTACTAATTTGGCAAAGAACAGACTTAACAAAATGACTTCACAAAGACATTCACCATTTTTTGTCCACGCATTAAGCAACTGTTGATCTAAGGCACTAAAAGCAACAAGTGAGCGTTTGTTCTGCTGGAATGCAGGGTATGCAGAGAAAGAGCTGCTTACAGCAGCGATGACAGATAACCGTTTACCCCACCACTATCAATATGATTAGCTGTGCCTGTGGCACTGGCCACCATGGTACAGGTCAATATTGATACAGCAGTTACAAATACACTCAGGTAATCCACTAATAGGTTTCACTGGACAGAGAGGGGGAGAGGTACTGTAGGTTTCACTGGACAGAGAGGGGGAGAGGTACTGTAGGTTTCACTGGGCAGAGAGGGGGAGAGGTACTGTAGCTGCTGGACAGAGAGGGGGAGAGGTACTGTAGGTTTCACTGGGCAGAGAGGGGGAGAGGTACTGTAGGTTTCACTGGACAGAGAGGGGGAGAGGTACTGTAGGTTTCACTGGGCAGAGAGGGGGAGAGGTACTGTAGGTTTCACTGGACAGAGAGGGGGAGAGGTACTGTAGCTGCTGGACAGAGAAGCAGGAGCTAAGAAAAAGAAGGATGAAAAAACAACAAAGGATTCTTAGAGAGAGTGTGAACACATAAAATAAATTATATGGAAGATATGTCACATGAGAAGAGAAGGAGAGATCAAACTTGCATGTGTTTTGCTAAAAACATGAACTTTGGAGTATAATAAGGCAGATGCTACAGTAAAAACAGTGTGAGGGAATTTTAAGATATAAGCAGGTAGACTAGAATTCCCTTTACATTCTAAGATACCACCAAAAGGTGACACCGTGCGCTGACCAGAGCTTGTCTGCAGCTTACATGTGGGCTGATTGACGAGCCAGTTGGTCAGCATTTAAAACACAGACAGGCAGACAGACTCTCCTGGCCAGGGCATCCGAAGGCATACCAGCCATAGACTAACAGACTGTCCTATCTGCCCTCTCAGAGTGTTGCTGAAGGCCTGCATCACACCACTGACAGAGTGTTGCTGAAGGCCTGGGTCACACCACTGACAGACTGTCCTGTCTGCCCTCTCAGAGTGTTGCTGAAGGCCTGCATCACACCACTGACAGACTGTCCTGTCTGCCCTCTCAGAGTGTTGCTGAAGGCCTGGGTCACACCACTGACAGACTGTCCTGTCTGCCCTCTCAGAGTGTTGCTGAAGGCCTGCATCACACCACTGACAGACTGTCCTGTCTGCCCTCTCAGAGTGTTGCTGAAGGCCTGGGTCACACCACTGATCCAGATAAAAATCAGTTTCCCTCCACAACAGAGACCCTGAAATCGCCTCGATCTAACTGGGGGAAACAGTTAGTCCATTATTAAAACAGGAAGAAAGGACAGATATCAAGTTAGTGATACCTGGGGCGGCAGGTAGCTTAGTGGTTAAGAGCGTTGAGCAAGAGTCCAGACCTAAAACATTACGTTTGACTATTGGGTCTGCTATGCTATGCTATGCTATGCTAAGCTATGCTATGCTATGCTACGCTACGCTATGCTATGCGTGGCAACAAGCAGCTGGGGAGGGAAAGAGGGAGAGGAGGATTCCCTCTCTCTTCATTAAATGGTCAGGGTAATGAGAAGCCCTAGCTTTGATCACATGCAGCAGAGACAATACAGTCATAAATTGGATCAGGGATTCAAAATCGCTTTCAATCTTAAACCATAGAACCAGTGATTTACAACAGCAGCGTGTTATTACACTCTGTTAAAGCCACACCGTGCCCTCCCAACCGCCAACAATCACACTTTGAAGACGGTCAGTGACCCGCAACACATCATTTTGATATGATCACTTTTGGTGCAAGTTAATTTCCTCAATTCTATTTGTAGAGAGTACAGAGTACAAATGACAAAGTGTGGCCAGTGACTCACTCAGATTTAAACATTAACATAGTCATTAACATGGTTAAACCGCCAGGGCCAATAAACTGATCTGACTTTATAGCCTATTTTGCACAAAGCAATCAATAATAATAATATGCCATTTAGCAGACGCTTTTATCCAAAGCGACTTACAGTCATGAGTGCATACATTTTTTTTTGTGTATGGGTGGTCCCGGGGATCGAACCCACTACCTTGGCGTTACAAGCGCCGTGCTCTACCAGCTGAGCTACAGAGGACCAAGAGCTAAATCTGGACCCTAAGACATAACTTTGTCATTCGAACTCTGGTTCAACAATTATGATTTTTTTTGAGCTGTCAGAGTTTAAATCAGTTAACTTTTTGTAATTTTAGTGCACACATTTTTATCCCAATTAAATCGCAGTCTGAAAGTGTTCAAAGTGAAAACATCAAAATACATCATCTACACAGACAACAATGCATGTCAAAACAAGTTGACATGGGAGGTTAAAGAAAGTGTGCTTTGTCAATTTAACAGATTTTGCTTACCTTTACTTTGGACAAAATCAAGACGTCAATATTCTTGCAATGCTTTTTGTATAACAAATCATACATTTCAGCTCAATTTGAGCAAATTGTCAATTTGCGATTAATCACAGCAAATTCTGCAATTATCTACATTATTTATTTCATTTGACAGCCCTAGATTTTATAGAAAACATTTACCAAACGAGTTGCCTAATTTAGCATGTTGTGGAGTGCATCCTCATATTTAGCACGTTGTGGAGTGAATCCTCATATTTAGCATGTTGTGGAGTGAATCCTCATATTTAGCATGTTGTGGAGTGAATCCTCATATTTAGCATGTTGTGGAGTGAATCCTCATATTTAGCATGTTGTGGAGTGAATCCTCATATTTAGCATGTTGTGAAGTGAATCCTCATATTTAGCATGTTGTGGAGTGAATCCTCATATTTAGCATGTTGTGGAGTGAATCCTCATATTTAGCATGTTGTGGAGTGAATCCTCATATTTAGCATGTTGTGGAGTGTATCCTCATATTTAGCATGTTGTGAAGTGAATCCTCATATTTGGCATGTTGTGAAGTGAATCCTCATATTTAGCATGTTGTGGAGTGCATCCTCATTGTCACGTCGCATAAATAAACGTCACTCGTTTTCCTGTCATACATTCATTGTAGTTTCTCATTCCTCTTCACTCAGAGTTCATCTTTGTTTGAGGTAACATGGATCTCATGGCTTCAAAATAATTATTTAACCCGTCTCCTCCCCTTCATCTACACTGATTGAAGTGGATTTAACAGGTGACATCAATAAGGGATCATAGCTTTCACCTGGATTCACCTGGTCAGTCTATGTCATGGAAAGAGTTCCTAATGTTTTCTACACTCAGTGTACTTCAGGTTTTTAATCTGAGGTCGAAGTGTTTTTTTAAAGGACCTACAAGGAAGACCGTATAGATAGGATATATAGGGTGATAGACTAAGTGGGACAAAGTGTTCTGCATTCTACAGAGTGCTTCAGATATCACCCACTTCCATGTCTCTCCTCCCCACACCCTCCCCTACTCCCAGCCCTCTAAAATATCATGTGGAGTAGAAAATCTAGAATTACAAGATATTTTAGGAAATTGGTCACATTTTTCTATGCAAAAGACACATTAAATCACCTTAGTGAGTGACAAAAGCCACAGATTTTAAAGCTTAAACACATTGCAAACATTCCCCTCTAGGACATTGGTTAAAGACTACAATGTAACCAGCCCTCCCAGAAAGAAAGAAAGAAAGAAAGAAAGAAAGAAAGAAAGAAAGAAAGAAAGAAAGAAAGAAAGAAAGAAAGAAAGAAAGAAAGAAAGAAAGAAAGAAAGAAAGAAAGAAAGAAAGAAAGAAAGAAAGAAAGAAAGAAAGAAAGAAAGAAAGAAAGAAAGAAAGAAAGAAAGAAAGAAAGAAAGAAAGAAAGAAAGAAAGAAAGAAAGAAAGAAAGAAAGAAAGAAAGAAAGAAAGAAAGAAAGAAAGAAGAAAGAAAGAAAGAAAGAAAGAAAGAAAGAAAGAAAGAAAGAAAGAAAGAAAGAAAGAAAGAAAGAAAGAAAGAAAGAAAGCAAGGAAAGAAGAAAGGACGGAAGAGAAGAAACAGGAGGAAAGGGGAAAGTAAGAAAGGCATCAGAATGAAAGAACTAAGAAAGAACAAAGAGTACAAAGAACTACGTTTCCCATGATACACCGGGGGATACATCCACATCCAAGCAAGCATTGTAACCACTCACTATCATCCCAATTACCCTTCTGTTTCCGCAGTCCAAACTCCGAACTCTGAACTCACCTTTGGAGTGAAAAGCTTCCTTGAAGTGAAGGAGGACGTCAGCAAAGTTACGCACGTCGTTGACCAGCTGCATGATGTAGTCTGGGTCGGTGTTCCCGGCAGGGGGAGCAGGGGCATCCAGGCTGTCCGATCCAGAGCTGATGGAGCTCAGGGAGCTTCTCTTGGCTTGTCTGCCCCCCGTCCCAAAGGTCGCTGTCCCGGTACCCGCCGTAGTGCCCATACCAGTGCCCATGCCAGCGGACAAGGGGAAGAAGTGGAAGTTGGAGATGCGTGAGATGCCCAGCGATCGTTTGTTCCCTCCACTGGTACCACCGCCTCCACCACTGCTCTGCCTCAACATCCCAACCGCAGCCAGCATGCCCTGCTGTCCAGGCCCGGTATCCCCGGTAGTCCCCCGGCCGTGTACCTGTAGTCCTGCCTGCCTGGTTCTCTCCTCTGTACCTGTAGTCCTGCCTGCCTGGCTCTCTCCTCTGTACCTGTAGTCCTGCCTGCCTGGCTCTCTGCTCTGTACCTGTAGTCCTGCCTGCCTGGCTCTCTGCTCTGTACCTGTAGTCCTGCCTGCCTGGCTCTCTGCTCTGTACCTGTAGTCCTGCCTGCCTGGCTCTCTGCTCTGTACCTGTAGTCCTGCCTGCCTGGCTCTCTGCTCTGTACCTGTAGTCCTGCCTTCCTGGCTCTCTGCTCTGTACCTGTAGTCCTGCCTGCCTGGCTCTCTGCTCTGTACCTGTAGTCCTGCCTGCCTGTCTCTCTGCTCTGTACCTGTAGTCCTGCCTGCCTGTCTCTCTGCTCTGTACCTGTAGTCCTGCCTGCCTGTCTCTCTGCTCTGTACCTGTAGTCCTGCCTGCCTGGCTCTCTGCTCTGTACCTGTAGTCCTGCCTGGCTCTCTGCTCTGTACCTGTAGTCCTGCCTGGCTCTCTGCTCTGTACCTGTAGTCCTGCCTGGCTCTCTGCTCTGTACCTGTAGTCCTGCCTGCCTGTCTCTCTGCTCTGTACCTGTAGTCCTGCCTGGCTCTCTGCTCTGTACCTGTAGTCCTGCCTGGCTCTCTGCTCTGTACCTACTTAGATCCCACGCTGTTTCAGAGCACGAATGGATGATCCTGTGCAGAGAGAAAGATATGTGTTTAGAAAGACCGCCAGGCTTAAACAAGAAGATTATCTAGGCACCATGAATAGACTTTCACACTGCAGCTAAACATCATGTGATCTCACAGATTCTCTAACAACTAACCACTAATCAACAGCCATTGTTAGAGGAAAATACTGATTTCTCACAACATAAACATAACTTTTTAAAAGAAATTGGAACATTCCTCTCAATGATTTATTTGTAAAACTGAAGAGTCCCGCAAAGCAGGGCTATAGGACTGGATCTATTTTGAGAGAATGTGCTCGGTAACAAGGCAACCAGACTCTCAGAGGCCCTGTCTGTCTGTCTGAGCCTGAGTGGGGTCTGGAGGCCCTGTCTGTCTGTATGTCTGTCTGTCTGTCTGAGCCTGAATGGGGTCTGGAGGCCCTGTCTGTCTGTCTGTCTGTCTGAGCCTGAATGGGGTCTGGAGGCCCTGTCTGTCTGTCTGTCTGTCTGTCTGAGCCTGAATGGGGTCTGGAGGCCCTGTCTGTCTGTCTGTCTGTCTGTCTGTCTGTCTGTCTGTCTGAGCCTGAATGGGGTCTGGAGGCCCTGTCTGTCTGTCTGTCTGTCTGTCTGTCTGGGTCTGTCGGTCTTCTGTCTGTCTGTCTGTCTGTCTGTCTGAGCCTGACTGTGGTCTGGAGGCCCTGTCTGTTGTCTGTCTGTCTGTCTGTCTGAGCCTGAGTGGGGTCTGGAGGCCCTGTCTGTCTGTCTGTCTGTCTGTCTGTCTGTCTGTCTGTCTGTCTGTCTGTCTGTCTGTCTGAGCCTGAGTGGGGTCTGGAGGCCCTGTCTGTCTGTCTGTCTGTCTGAGCCTGAATGGGGTCTGGAGGCCCTGTCTGTCTGTCTGTCTGTCTGTCTGTCTGTCTGTCTGAGCCTGAATGGGGTCTGGAGGCCCTGTCTGTCTGTCTGTCTGTCTGTCTGTCTGATTGGGGTCTGGAAGTATAATAAGTGAGAGCAGCCCTGTTTCATTTGGGTGGCAGAAGAAGGGAAGACAAGCCAATGCAGGCCTAGCTAGCAGCTCTCCTTAGCATGCAGGCCTAGCTAGCAGCTCTCCTTAGCATGCAGGCCTAGCTAGCAGCTCTCCTTAGCATGCAGGCCTAGCTAGCAGCTCTCCTTAGCATGCAGGCCTAGCAGCCGCTCTCCTTAGCATGCAGGCCTAGCTAGCAGCTCTCCTTAGCATGCAGGCCTAGCTAGCAGCTCTCCTTAGCATGCAGGCCTAGCTAGCAGCTCTCCTTAGCATGCAGGCCTAGCTAGCAGCTCCTTAGCATGCAGGCCTAGCTAGCAGCTCTCCTTAGCATGCAGGCCTAGCTAGCAGCTCTCCTTAGCATGCAGGCCTAGCTAGCAGCTCTCCTTAGCATGCAGGCCTAGCTAGCAGCTCTCCTTAGCATCACCTCAACATCACATCTCACTACCAAACAAACGTTACAGGAGACCAGAGAGAACACACACAAACACCAACAAAAACATAACCATCAAACATGAATTGGGCTTAAATTAACATTTGTATAACATTTCATGAATCAGTATTTTCAAATTGTTAGCCTATAACTCATTTCTAAAGAATCTGCAAATTACTGAATCACTCTCTGGAGTTATAAACCAAACCAGGAGGTATGGGGGCACAGATTGCAGTGGGAATCCCATGGGGACCATTTACTGGTCATCTCCATATCCCACTGTGACCACCACATGTTGGATAGAAAGACCCCGGTGCTTAGGCTACTGAATTAACCTAAACCCACATTTAGATTTAGTTTAGCCTTAACATTGTTATTGCCACAGTCTGAAAATGTTGCCACTATTATTCAACAACAAAAAAATCATAAAATCAGGATGCTATTTAGGGATAGATCACAATTTACAGGGGGGTGTTGTCAAACTTATTCTTATTCTTTTACTTTCGGGAGGGTTGTATGGTTTTTAAAATCGGGCACAGGGAAGGGTAGTGCGTTTTATCCCTGGTTTAAATTCGCTCTCCTGCTCATATTTTCCCTATAAAACAAATGGCTTAACTTACTTTTGATATTACCCTTATTAAGTTTAGAAACGTTTGTTATGGTGTGACTATTATTAAACTTTAGCTACTGCAGGCCTATGATATGAAGGCAGTGCACCCTGGGGCTCCAACTGACTCCAACAGTTAAACTTTAGGTGAGAAAGACTGTTTCAGGCCTACCAGAGTTACTCCTATAATCTAACAATATAAAGCTTATCTTTATACAAAATATTTCGGATAGAAGATTTACCCTCCTTCTGTAGGTCTATATCTGTATTGCAGACGCAGTAGCCATCTGACATAAAGACATGCATGTTGGGGTCGTCTAAATGCTTCAGGCCCCCAGTCAGGCCAGCGGCATATCTCTCACTCTCTCTGGGGTTAGGCCTCAGCTTCTCTTCCTTTATATTAGACATTATACATATATACAGTGCATTCGGAAAGTATTCAGACCCCTTGACGTTTTCCACATTCTGTTATGATACAGCCTTATTCTAAAATGTATTACATTGTTTTTTTCCTCATCAATCTACACACACAATATCCCATAATGACAAAGTAAAAACAGTTTTTTAGAAATCTTTTAAGAATTACATTTTTTTAATGAAAATAAATTCACATTTACATAAGTATTCAGACCCTTTACTCAGTACTTTGTTGAAGCACCTTTGGCAGCGATTACAGCCTCGAGTCTTCTTGGATATGACGCTACAAGCTTGGCACACATGTATTTGGGGAGTTTCTCCCATTCTTCTCTGCAGAGCCTCTCAAGCTCTGTCAGGTTGGATGGGGAGTCTCCCTGCACAGCTATTTTCAAGTCTCTCCAGAGATGTCCGATCGGGTTCAAGTCCAGGCTCTGGCTGGGCCACTCAAGGACATTCAGAGACTTCTCCCGAAGCCACTCCTGCGATGTCTTGGCTGTGTGCTTAGGGTTGTTGTCCTGTTGGAAGGTGAACCTTCGCCCAAGTCTGAGGTCCTGAATGCTCTGGAGCAGGATTTCATCAAGGATTTCTCTCTGTACTTTGCTCCGTTCATCTTTCCCCTCGATCCTGACTAGTCTCCCAGTCCCTGCCGCAGAAAAACATCTCCACAGCATGATGCTGCCACCACCATGCTTCACTGTAGGGATGGTGCCAGGTTTCCTCCAGACGTGACGCTTGGCATTCAGGCCAAAGAGTTCAATCTTAGTATTATCAGACCAGAGAATCTTGTTTGTCATGGTCTGAGAGTCCTTTAAGTGCCTTTTAGCAAACTCCATGCGGGCTGTCATGTGCCTTTTACTGAGGAGTGTCTTCCGTCCTGCCACTCTACCATAAAGGCCTGATTGGTGGAGTGCTGCAGAGATGGTTGTCCTTCTGGAAGGAACTCTGGAGCTCTGTCAGAGCAAGGCCCTTTTCCCCCGTTTGCTCTCTAGGAAGAGTCTTGGTGGTTCCAAACTTCTTCCATTTAAGAATGATGGAGGCCACTGTGTTCTTGGGGACCTTCAATGCTGGAGACATTTGTTTGGTACCCTTCCCCAGATCTGTGCCTCGACACAATCCTGTCTCGGAGCTCTATGGACAATTCCTTCGACCTCATGGCTTGGTTTTTGCTCTGACATGCACTGTCAACTGTGGGACCTTATATAGACAGGTGTGTGCCTTTCCAAATCATGTCCAATCAATTTAATTTACCACACGTGGACTCCAATCAAGTTTTAGAAACATCTCAAGGTTGATCAATTGAAACAGGATACACCAGAGCTCAATTTCGAGTCTCATAGCAAAGGGATTAAATACAAATAATAATGTATATCTGTTTTTTATTTTTTATAAATTTGTCAAAAATTTCTGAAAACCTGTTTTTGCTTTGTCATTGTGTGGGATTGTTTGTAGATTGATGAGGGAATAAAGTAATTAAGGGGTCTGAATACTTTCCGAATGCACTGTATGTACAGTACCAGTCAAAAGTTTGGACACACATACTCATTCCAGGGTTTTTCTTTATTTTTACTATTTTCTACATTGTAGAATAATAGTGAAGACATCAAAACTATGAAATAACACATATGGAATCATGTAGTAACCGAAAAAGTGTTCAACAAATCAAAATATATTTTAGATTCTTCAAAGTAACCACCCTTTGCCTTGATGACAGCTTTGCACACTCTTGGCATTCACTCAACCAGCTTCATGAGGTAGTCACCTGGAATGCATTTCAATTAACAGGTGAGCCTTGTTAAAATTAATTTGTGTAACTTCTTTCCTTCTTAATGTGTTTGAGCCAATCAGTTGTGTTGTGACAGGGGGGGTATACAGAAGATAGCCCTATTTGGTAAAATACCAAGTCCATATAATGGCAAGAACAGCTCAAATAAGCAAAGAGAAATGACAGTCCATCATTACTTTAAGACATGAAGGTCAGTCAATCCAGAAAATTTCAAGAACTTTGAAAGTTTCT
The DNA here is from genome assembly GCF_020615455.1 of Coregonus clupeaformis. NCBI lineage: Eukaryota > Metazoa > Chordata > Actinopteri > Salmoniformes > Salmonidae > Coregonus > Coregonus clupeaformis. Next base: position 50,480,077 of record NC_059198.1, on the reverse strand, counting down.
TCAAGTGCAGTCGCAAAAACCATCAAGCACTATGATGAAACTGGCTCTCATGAGGACCGCCACAGGATAGGAAGACCCAGAGTTACCTCTGCTGCAAAGGTTGAGTTCATTAGAGTTAACTGCACCTCAGATTGCAGCCCAAATAAATGCTTCACAGAGTTCAAGTAACAAACACATCTCAACATCAACTGTTCAGAGGAGACTGTGTGAATCAGGCCTTTATGGTCGAATTGCTGCAAAGAAACCACTACTAAATGACACCAATAAAAAGTAGAGACTTGCTTGGGCCAAGAAACACGAGCAATGGACATTAGACCGGTGGAAATCTGTCCTTTGGTCTGATGAGTCCAAATTTGAGATGTTTGGTTCAAACTGTCTTTGTGAGACGCGGTGTGGGTGAACTGATGATCTCCGCATGTGTAGTTCCCACCGTAAAGCATGGAGGAGGTGGTTTTATGGTGTGGGGGTGCTTTGCTGGTGACACTGTCAGTGATTTATTTAGAATTCAAGGCACACTTAACCAGCATGGCTACCACAGCATTCTGCAGCCATCCCATCTGGTTTGCGCTTAGTGGGATAATCATTAGTTTTTTAACAGGACATTGACCCAAAACACACCTCCAGGCTGTGTAAGGGCTATTTGACCAAGGAGAGTGATGGAGTGCTGCATCAGATCACCCGACCTCAACCCAATTGAGATAGTTTGGGATGAGTTGGACCGCAGAGTGAAGGAAAAGCAGCCAACAAGTGCTCAGCATATGTGGGAACTCCTTCAAGACTGTTGGAAAAGCATTCCAGGTGAAGGTGGTTGAGAGAATGCCAAGAGTGTGCAAAGCTGTCATCAAGGCAAAGGGTGGCTATTTGAAGAATCTCAAATATACAATATATTTTGATTTGTTTAACACTTTTTTGGTTACTACATGATTCCATATGTGTTATTTCATAGTTTTGATGTCTTCACTATATATTCTACATTGTAGAAAATAGTACAAATAAAGAAAAACCCTTGAATGAGTAGGTGTGTCCAAACTTTTGACTGGTTCTGTATATTTATTTATTAATTTATTAAAATATGAATATCATACAGTGGACACCTAAGCCAATAGACCTATGCATGCAATGATACATAAAAAAATATATTGATAAAGTTTTGTATATGCTACACAACTAAACACAAGGAATATTATTTTTGTAATTTGTTATAGGCTATTTTTAAGGACTCATAAATGTGTCTCACATCCCTCGTTTATTGATGGCGCTGGCTGCGCCAGGTTGGATCTGAATGCATATGGCTGTGTGTTAAATTTCTCAAATATCCTGTAAATTAAAATCTTCCATGTCATGTTGTCCGGCGCCAAAATTTTCTAAAGGAAACTCTGAAATGGCATCTTATTTTTATGAAGATTTTAGAATATCCTATTTGTAAGTCGCTCTGGATAAGAGCGTCTGCTAAATGACGTAAATGTAATGTAAATGTAATATTTGCATGAAAATCTGTCGGCAATTGGATGAAAACCTAGCTATAGACATAAAGACTCTGGCAAGTGCGCTAGTCCAGTGTCGCTTTGATTATGCCTGCACATCATGGTTCACCAGCAGCCCCAAACATCTAAAGAATAAACTACCAGCCAAACAAGCTTGTAAGAATTGTTCTTAAACTTCCCCCTCATACTCATCTGAAGGTTGAGCATTTTTTCGTCTCTATCTCTGTAAAGTGTCTGTATCTCTGTAAAGTGTCTGTATCTCTGTAAAGTGTCTGTCTCTCTGTAAAGTGTCTGTCTCTCTGTAAAGTGTCTGTCTCTCTGTAAAGTGTCTGTATCTCTGTAAAGTGTCTGTATCTCTGTAAAGTGTCTGTAAAGTGTCTGTATCTCTGTAAAGTGTCTATGTAATTGTTTATGTATTTATATAACAAATAGGGATCGCAATGGAAATAAGTCCCCGACTTTAATGTGCAATGCCGGTCACTTCGTGTATATACTGTATGTATTTTTTAAACTGACAAATAAAAATAAATCAAATCAAAACTGTGCAGTGGCCAATTGATGAATGGAAAGAGACTGGTTACAAAACACCAAAAAGTTTAATGATATTCGGGGGATTGTCAAGCCAAGCCTTCGATACTGGGTAAAGCCTACAAGGTATTTTATTTTTGTCAAGATCACTGTACCACAAAAGCATGCTGAAGTGGCAAAGTTGATATCCACGTTTATAAACACAAGGGTCGCTACAGTTATTGTTATTTGTGGTCGTAAACATGATTTTCAGTTAATTCTATGAAGGGGGAGGGTGTTCCATTTATTTTACAGTACAAGGAGAGGGTCATGTGAAAATATTTGTAAAGTTTGGGAGGGGGTTGCATTTTTCTATAGAATTATTAACTTCTTCACCTCTCTGGGTGCCTATATGGAAGCGATGGTTCACTCAATCTAAAAGTGTAACCGCCCAGTTAGAACTCTTTCATCAAATAGAGTAGCCACTCACCTGCTGTACGGTCCTGAAACATTGCACCTTGTAACATCCCCACGATCGTTGATTACTCTTGAAATACATAACAGAATCCACTCGTGTCTTTCTTAAAGCATCTCTGTGTGAGCCTCTACTAAAACTTCCCGAAATTGTGATTTTTTGTCGGACGGCCGCCTCCCTGCTCACTCTCCGGCACCAATATCCTCCTCCTCTTCTCACGTGACGCAGTGGGCAACCTGTGATTGGTTGTTCTAGGCGACTGGGTGAAGAATAGGTTTTGGGTCCCCTCCCCCTAACATCAGGTGTCTTATGTTTTGGTGTGTCGTCAATTGGTCTCGTCTGACTGGTGTCTCATTAAGTGTCTAATTAAACTGAACAATATGGATGGAGGGAGATCGAGGCATTGTTGAATATCCCCCAATAAAAACAATATTCTAGACTAGATACCCTACACTGCAATAGCCCAGGGTTTCCCAAACTCGGTCCTGGGGCCACCCTTGGGTGCACATTTTGGTTTTTGCCCTAGCACTACACAGCTCATTAAAATATCAAACTCATCATCAAGCTTTATTTATTTGGAGGGGGGCAGGACTGAGTTTGGGAAACCCTGATACAGCCCTATATGGTGAATGATTCAAAAATCAAAACATTGTTATCTGGTATATAACTATATATTTACAGTTATTGTGCAACATGGTTTGCATTATTCAGTTACATGGTGCAGGGCCACAATAAATAATAGTTGTGTGAGTTGGCTAAAATGTTTTACTTTGTTGCTTTGTTATTGGTGTGGTAAACTATTACCTGGTCTAAATGATGTCTCCTGAGTGGCGCAGTGGTCTAAGGCATTGCATCGCAGTGCTAGCTGTGCCACTAGAGATCCTGGTTCGAATCCAGGCTCTGTCGTAGCCGGCCGTGACTTGGAGACCCATGGGGCGGCGCGCAATTCGTCCAGGGTAGGGGAGGGAATGGCCGGCAGGGATGTAGCTCAGTTGATAGAGCATGGTGTTTGCAACGCCAGGGTTGTGGGTTTGATTCCCACAGGGGGTATGAAAAAAATAATAATAATGTAAGTCGCTCTGGATAAGAGCGTCTGCTAAATGATGTAAAATGTAAATGCTTCAGGCCTAATGTTCATCCCTTTCAGCTTAAAGAAGAAGAAGAATTGAGTAACAAAGTAAAAATGTTTAGCCAACTCACACAACAATTATTTATTGTAGCCCTGCACCATGTAACTGAATATTGCAAATCATGTTCTTGGTCTTGCCGGTATTGGCTGAGAATGCCACCTAGTGAGCAGAATAAACAGTTTAAATATTGGTTGAGTTTTTCCCAATAAACGCCATAGTGGTCCTTTAATCCACCCAGTGGTAGAAGTGTGCTCAACACACTGCACTCATATAAATGGCTGCGTTAGAGAGGATCAACACCGTAATGTATCGTTGGGTAAATTGTGACTGACTGATCTACTAATAATAATAATAATAATGAGTAGTTGTTTATGATGCGAGGTGATTTGTAGATCAGTCAGTCGGCTGTCGCCTGCACCGTCTGCTGCAATGTCAAACAAACCCAAAATGTTACATTTAAATAGGCCTGTGTGACGTGTGCATTGAAGAGTGCATCACCTCAGGCAGTTCGCTCCTTTTTTTAACGGAACAACAAAAAAAACGTAAAGGCGTGTTGGAGCGGATCACTTTCGTCTGGCCTCCTGTAGCTCAGTTGGTAGAGCATGGCGCTTGCAACACCAGGGTTGTGGGTTCGATTCCCACGGGGGGGCCAGTATGAAAAATGTATGCACTCACCTGACTGTAAGTCGCTCTGGATAAGAGCGTCCACTAAAATGTCAAGTCGGTGACCATCATTGATCACCGCCTTTCAGTGTGTCGCATTATGGGGATTTATATAAAAAATTGTCCCACATCATGTCGATTGCATGAACTTTACAACAACTATGTGATTAAAGGTCATGACGTGTCGACTTCACTTTTCTGCAGCTGCAACTTGCAGCCATCTGCTGCATTGTGGGAGGCACTATTTGTCAACCAATCATTGGAGTGTTTTTGTTTGACCGACGCGAACGGGACCAAAGATATGACTGAAACAGAAAGCAACTTTGCCACGATTCATATGTAAACAGTGTATGTGTACAAATGAATGTGATATGTGAGTCTCCCTCTCCCCAATTGATAGGACAATGTACACACATATATTTAAAGCTTGTGAGTGTGTGTGATGTGGGGGTTGGATATGTTTATTTTGACATTACATAGAAAAACTTTTATCAACAATGGCAACACTGCCATGTTGCACTGAGCCTTGCTGTTGGAAAACCATATCAGTATCTGACGTTGCAACCTGGTCTCAGAGCATTTCGTATTATTCTGTACATAAACCAAGACACTCCATTTAGTATGATATGTTATGTTTCATATGTTATATATTAATATGTGGATGTCCATCACCCATTTCGTATGAGATGTTACGAATTACAATTCGTATTATATGTTACGAATTTCCAAAACGTACAATATGTTTATGAATTTTCCAAAACGTAGGATATGTTATGAATTCTAGCTATGGGGCTAATGTTAGCTAGCTCGCTAACGTTAGCTAGGCTAGGGGTTAGGGTTAGGGGTTAGGGTTAAGTTCAGGAGTTAGGTTAAAGGGTTAAGGTTAGGGTTAGGGGAAGGGTTAGCTAAAAGGGTTATGGTTAGGGGTATTTTCCTAACGTCTATTTGTTGACTATTTATGAGATATTATGTTGAAGGGTAGGCCTATTACTGTAGGTACAGTTCTGGCCAGTAATATGATGACTATTTAGAAATATTGATTATAGCGTGAGATATTGAAAATGTATGAAAAATGTATGCACTCACTAACTGTAAGTCGCTCTGGATAAGAGCGTCTGCTAAATGACGTAAATGTAAATGTGAATATTAATGCACTAAATACCTGTTTATGTTCATTTTTGGACTGTTCATGTTGCTCATGTGCGCCGAACTCAGACCCATCAAAGGAGCCCCGAAGCTAACCGAACTGAGACCATCTCCAGAAGTGGTCTGAGTTCGGTTCGCTTGAATTCTGCGGTCCAGTTCCCTTTTTTTAGAGCAATGTGAACACAAAGCTCCCCGGGTTCGCTTGTCATTATTCCGACACCACACACTTGACTACTGCAATACCGTTTCCCCTGCCATAAACGCTCTCACATTGACGCTACAAAAGAGAGAAGATGATGATGTGCAGGTTCGCAGAAAAAATGTGTGCTGTTTTTGGATAGGCCTATTGATTAGCAATTGTCAAGGATGCACAGAAATTCCAAAATACTGTATGTGTGGAGTTTTTAGTTCAGATTATTTGTTTGCAATATGTGATCTATAGGCTAAGAGAGCTTCATAAGCTGTTTATTCAATTGTGGGGTTTGAATAGTGTGAGAAGACACCAATATATTTGGTGAGAATCACAACATTGGGTACAAAATCAATTCCAGCTCCTAAAGGGGCAGTAGCCTACATTGGTTGTACAATTTCCAATTACAGCATTATTTAATCTCCAGTTATTCTTCTGCTATTTATTCTGTTACCAGTAATATTTACATGTAAATGTGGGAACTACTGACGGGGGAACCACTGATACAGTAAACAAAAAAGTGTTAAACAAATCAAAATATATTTTATATTTTAAACTCTTCAATGTGGCCACCCTTTGCCTTGATGACAGCTTTGCACACTCTTGGCATTCTCTCACCCAGCTTCATGAGGAATGCTTTTCCAACAGTCTTGAAGGAGTTCCCACATATGCTGAGCACTTGTTGGCTGCTTTTCCTTCACTCTGCGGTCCAACTCATCCCAAACCATCTCAATTGGGTTGAGGTCGGGTGATTGTGGCGGCCAGGTCATCTGATGCAGCACTCCATCACTCTCCGAGGTCAAATAGCCCATACACAGCCTGGAGGTGTGTTTTGGGTCATCGTCCTGTTAAAAAACAAATGACAGTCCCACTAAGCGCAAACCAGATGGAATGGTGTATCGCTGCAGAATGCTGTGGTAGCCATGCTGGTTAAGTGTGCCTTGAATTCTAAATAAATCACAGACAGTGTCATCAGCAAAGCACCATCACACCTCTTCCTCCATGCTTCACAGTGGGAACCACACATGCGGTGATCATCCGTTCACCTACACTGCGTCTCACAAAGACATGGTGGTTGGAACCAAAAATATCAAATTTGGACTCATCAACAAAGGACATATTTCCACCAGTCTAATGTCCATTGCTCGTGTTTCTTGGCCCAGTCAAGTCTCTTCTTATTATTGGTGTTCTTTAGTAGTGGTTTCTTTGCAGCAATTCAACCATGAAGGCCTGATTCACACAGTCTCCACTGAACAGTTGATGTTGAGATGTGTCTGTTACTTGAACTCTGTGAAGCATTTATTTGGACTGCAATCTGAGGTACAGTTAATTAACAATTTCTCAGGCTGGTAACTCTAATGAACTTATACTCTGCAGCAGAGGTAACTCTGGGTCTTCCTTTCCTGTGGCGGTCCTCATGAGAACCAGTTTCATCATAGCGCTTGATGGTTTTTGCGACTGCACTTGAAGAAACTTTCAAAGTTCTTGAAATTTTCTTGATTGACTGACCTTCATATCTTTAACAAGGAACACCTATTAATTGAAATGCATTCCAGGTGACTACCTCATGAAGCTGGTTGAGAGAATGCCAAGAGTGTGCAACGCTGTCATCAAGGCAAAGGGTGGCTACTTTGAAGAATCTCAAATATAAAATATATTTTGATTTGTTTTTACACTTTTTTGGTTACTACATGATTCCATATGTGTCATTTCATTGTTTTGATGTCTTCACTATAATTCTACAATGTAGAAAATAGTAAAAATAAAGACAAACCCTGGAATGAGTAGGTGTGTCCAAACTTTTGACTGGTACAGTATATTGCTACTGTAGGTAGTGCGGTGGAAATTCAACACCAGGGACACCTGAAGTCAATATTAAATGAATCACTCTTTATTATCAGTTAACTGGAGAGGTTACAACAAACTCTGTACGCTCAGTACAGGTCGATCAGAAGCTCCGCTAGGGCAGTCCCTTCAATTCTCTTATACACTGCTTACACATACAAGTTATATTTGCATGATTTACATTATTAATTATTCATCATTAACGTTGGTTCCTGCACGTGACTGACCAATACCTCACGAGGCTTCTTCTCTCCAAACTGAGACCTTAAAACTGAGATACCCCTTTTGGTTCCCAGAGCAATGTTCTGGGCATAATGCCAAATTGCTTAAACTGATAGTGAGGATTCCTCCCATGCACGATCAATCAGTCACTTGCATGAACCCAATCAAATTGGTTAAGAGAAAAGCGGCATTTTGCTAAACATACGATCTGTGTAAAATCTGATACACACAAACATAAAATGTTCCCTCACAGTAGCATTAGCTAACGTTAGTCGGCTGTACCTGCTCCAAAACTCCGGTATTTTTCATCCTATAGCTTGCTCTCCATCTTCTTTTTAAATAGTGAGCCAACATGTTTTCAGCACTCTTATTTCCCTGACTGATCAAAACTCGTTTTCTCATGCTCACTCGTCTCTCTGCAGCAGACAAAGTGAGCAATATGTTTGAAACATCAAATCGCAATAAAATTGTAGTATCAAATTGCAATACATATAGAACCGTGAGGATCAGGCTCTGTCACAGCCGGCCGCGACCGGGAGACCCATGGGGCGGTGCACAATTGGCCCAGCGTCGTCCAGGATAGGGGAGGGTTTGGCCGGCAGGGATGTTCTTGTCCCATCGCGCATTAGCGACTCCTGTGGCGGGCCGGGCGCAGTGCACGCTGACTCAGTCGCCAGGTGTACGGTGCTTCCTCCGACACATTGGTGCGGCTGGCTTCCGGGTTAAGCGGGCACTGTGTCAAGAAGCAGTGCGGCTCGGTAGGGGTTGTGTTTCGGAGGACGCACGACTCTCGACCTTCGCCTCTCCCGTGTCTGTATGGGAGTTGCAGCGATGGGACAAGACTGTAACTACCAATTGGATACCACAAAAACAAAATTGTGAGGATCGTGAGAATCGCAATACATATCGTACCAGCACCTAAGTATCGTGATAATATCATATCGTGAGGTCCGTGGCAATTCCCAGCCCTAGTGGGAAGGTAGTAACTACCAGTTGTGAAGCCGTAAAATACCAGTTGGATGCATTTACGTGCCTTGAACTAATGGCCAACAAGCTGCGTCAACCATGAACTAAAAGTACAGCTATCACGCTTGTAAACAAACAATAGAGTTCAAAAACCATATTAATAGATGGCTTTTTACAAATAATGTTTTGCTGTTACATTTAACTGCCGAAAATGCTATTATCAAGGTAATTTCCTTAGTAGGTCATGTCAGAGGTCGCCTTCAGCACCTGTAAATAAACACCACCATTTTGCACCTGAACTCTGCCTGACCCCTGACAAGACCGTAGCTGTAGGGTCAACTCTCTTACCAAATACAGCTTTACTTTTAAAGTCCTTATGCCACTGCTGTACAGGTCATTAAGAATATTCATGCCAGCTCATCACCATGACATCATCCTCTATGAGGAAATAGCAAGCATTTTTGAAATAGTCTGGTTGAGGTGTGTTTCTATTTATATTTAAAATATTATATATATATATATATATATATATATATATATATATATATATATATATATATATATATATATATATATATATATGTTATGCTTTGGCCATTTCATGTTTGGAGTACAGGACAACAACATTATTTGCTTAACAGAATATGAACTTTTAAAGGTGAGATTTTTGCTGGACATTTACTTTAAAGTGAAACCCCTTAACATTTTCAAAAAATGTATTCAGGTGAGAAGTTGTGGGTGGGGGGGGGAATTGCTCATAAATATTCATTTTGGGGTGAACGTAGTTGTACCTGATCCCAACACTTTCTCACCACGGTTACATGCACACAATAATATGATTATGGTGGATAGTCAGATGAATACAACAGTTCGTTTAAAACGTTAACGTGCTTTGCAAGAAGAACGATTTCGCTAAGAATCCTGTTTACATGGACACATCAAATCAGGCTACTTGATGTGACTTTTGATAAATGCAGAAAATAGCCAATGAAAACAAACGTTCTACCACAGTGACCATGTTATTTTTTGCGAAGTCTATTTGATTCTGAGTTCGGACATAAAAAACTATTTGATACAAGCACACTTTCAGTTTTTCCGAAATCACTTCACTCCGAAAATGTGGTCGGAGGCGCCACATGGCTGGTGTGTCGCAATGGCAGAGCCTCTGCAGAGGCCAAATTGCGCCTCTCAAATGTTCTAACAATGTGAAGGGCTCCATGTAGCTCTGCATTGACATGATTGGTTGACGGTAGGTGAGGGCGGGAGGGTCCTGTATAAACACAAACTCACTTCCTTGACAACTTCCTTCACAACCAGTGTTGCCAACTTAGCGACTTTGTCGCTACATTTAGCGAGTTTTCAGACCCCTAGCGACAAATCTAGCGACTTTTTCTGGTGTTATTGGAGAATTTTGGAGACTATGATGTGAAAGCACGTATCGTTCTTACTCTTCTCAACGAGCAGCGGGTGCTGCCGTGTGGGCCCCACCCCACCTGCGTGGGCCCCACCCCTGTCCCAAAGCACTCACAGGCGGCCCAGTCCTCGCGCAGCAGTCCCTCCCAACTGCAGTCAGAGCAGGAGATGTTCACCCCTCCACGTCCAGACTGCAAATTAATCACGCATGCGGGAAGCCGCCGCTGGCTGATCCCGCCCTGGCTTACATTCAGGGTGGGATGTAAATGTAGGGTGTTTTTTACTCACTTTTTGTCTCTCCTACAGCGTTATTCCTCTCTCCTACAGCGTTATTCCTCTCTCCTACAGCGTTATTCCTCTCTCCTACAGCGTTATTCCTCTCTCCTACAGCATTATTCCTCTCTCCTACTGCGTTATTCCTCTCTCCTACAGCGTTATTCCTCTATCCTACAGCGTTATTCCTCTCTCCTACAGCGTTATTCCTCTCTCCTACAGCGTTATTCCTCTCTCCTACTGCGTTATTCCTCTCTTCTACAGCGTTATTCCTCTCTCCTACAGCGTTATTCCTCTCTCCTACAGCGTTATTCCTCTCTCCTACAGCGTCCATCACAATTACAGTGCACATGGCCAATTATGCAAATTAGGCGATGACGTCATTTAGCGACTTCTAGCGACTTTTAGGACAGCCGATAGCTGCTCTCCTTACTGAGGAGTTGTCAACACTGTTCACGACAGCTCTGCGCTGGTCTGCGAAGCTCAGAAAGTAGGCTAGGTTTGCTCTGACTTCTGTGGAAGCCGCATCACAGTAAATGCTGTATGGCCCAATGCAGACTTGGATTGACCATGTAGCGCCTTTAAGAAGGAGGCTTGGACTACTGGTGCACATCGGCCGATCAAATACACTCAAACCGGTGCGCCTGGCACCTACTTTACCATACCCTGTTCAAAGGCACTTAAATCTTTTGTCTTGCCCATTCACCCTCTGAATGGCACACATACACAATCCATGTCTCAAGGCTTAAAAATCCTTATTTAACCTGTCTACCCCCCCTTCATCTACACTGATTAAAGTGGATTTAACAAGTGACATCAAATCAAATCAAATTGTATTTGTCACATACACGTGTTTAGCAGATGTTATAGCGGGTGTAGCGAAATGCTTGTGCTTCTAGCTCCGACAGTGCAGTAATATCTAACAAGTAATATCTAACAATTTCATAACATATACCCAATACACACAAAAGTAATAAGGAATGGAATTTAAGAAAATATACATATATGGACAAGCAATGACAGAGCGGCATGGACTAAGATACAGTAGAATATTGTAGAATAGAATGCAGTATATACATATGAGATGAGTAAACATGATTAAAGTGACTAGTGTTCCATGTCTTAAAGTGGCCAGTGATTTCAATAGGAAAGGGATCATAGTTTTCACCTGTCATTGAAATGTGAATGTTTTGTACACTCAGTTTATATTGGCACACTCCATTTACCAAAAGCATTGCCAAATAAACCGTGCTGTCACCTGCTTTTGCGGTAATCCTTGAGGTGGTACCACGCACCAGAACATCTAGAAGAGAGTGTATTTCATACCGAACCCCTCCCTTCAGATGACGTGGAGGCAGGCACTCTATATCACGATTTCAATGGTAGAGTTGAAGCGCTTGGGGCAAAACAGCTAGATTTATTACTGAAAGACCAAAATCACTCTTGCAACGAACTGTCAAAATGAAGACCAGAATTGACGTGTTTCACAATAACTAAGCATAAAACATATGGTTTACGAATTTTTTTTTTATTATCCAAAGTTACTCTTTCATTCTCTTAAAGGGTAGACTACAGAGATCAATAACCCAACCTATCCATCTGTAGATGATTTTCGGTGGATATGATGTAATGACATTGTTTATTTCCATGTCCTTGCTATAACCGAGCCTATTTAAAAGGTGCATTCCCACTTGCAATACAGTTTGTTCGTTTGAATATCCTCATGTCATATAATTATCCATGGGTTTTAGAATAGGCTACATAGCCGGGATAAAGGGATCATTCTGGGGTGTTTTTTTTTCTTCTAAACCATAGTAAGGTCAGTTATTATCAACCGTGCCCTCTACCCCACAGACCTATGCTCTCACTCGTCCGCTGTGAGGGACCGCTCTCATTGGTTCCCTTCCCACTACCCAGCATGCTAGTCGGTGCGCACTGATCCGCTGCTACTGGAGGTAATATGGCGGCCATCAGCAAATACCTGACAGCTAAAAACTCTTCGATAGCCGGTGGAGTCCTACTCGTTTTATACATCCTGAAGCAAAGAAGAAGAGGGGGCAAGTCAAACGGGTATGTTGCTGAAGAAAGTATCATCGAATCTCCGTTGTACTTTAATTGTGCGTAGCTAGACTGCCAGGGGTTCTTGTGTCACACAACTTGTGGCCAGCAAGCCAAGAAACACTGTCCCGTTTGACGGGTGTAAAGTCTGAAAGTCGGTGAGATATTGCAGTTGTATAATATCGCAGTTATCAATAAGAAACAGGGGTTGATGACTGTGCATATCGCATGTTGTAGCAGTAAGTATGTGTTATTATATCTCTGTCAATGTTAATCTCCATTCTCATTAGCAAACAATAGAGGTCTTTAAACCCCGGTGCCGCGGGATAGTCGCAATGATGTGTATTAATCAAATCAAATTTTATTTGTCACATGCTTAAGAACCCTGGATTGCTAGTGTTTTGTAATTTTAATGATACTTTGATGCCACCGGCAGCCATCTTGGTACTCCTCAGAAGGAGCAGTCCTTCCAACTAGCTGTCTTAGATCAGAATTAGACATTTATCCATCTTTCTCACACGTCAAATTTCTAAGTTTTTAAGGTTAAGTTTAGGCATTAACTCAGCATTTGTAAAGTTAGGGTTATGTTTGGGCGTTAACTCTGAAATCTTAAGGTTAGGCATTAACTCTGAATGGTTAAGGTTTGGGATAGGCTTAAAACAAATATCTCAAAAACAACTTGCTATCGCTGGTTGCAACCTTTGGAATCAGAAGCAGAGGCAGATGCTTACGCCCAGCCCAGCTCCGCCCTGTCCACAACGCCCCGTCCTGTCCACAACGCCCCGTCCTGTCCACAACGCCCCGTCCAGTCCACAACGCCCCGTCCTGTCCACAACGCCCCGTCCAGTCCACAACGCCCCGTCCTGTCCACAACGCCCCGTCCAGTCCACAACGCCCCGTCCTGTCCACAACGCCCGTCCAGTCCACAACGCCCCGTCCTGTCCACAACGCCCGTCCCTGTCCACAACGCCCCGTCCTGTCCACAACGCCCCGTCCTGTCCACAACGCCCCGTCCTGTCCACAACGCCCCGTCCTGTCCACAACGCCCCGTCCTGTCCACAACGCCCCGTCCTGTCCACAACGCCCCGTCCTGTCCACAACGCCCCGTCCTGTCCACAACGCCCCGTCCTGTCCACAACGCCCCGTCCTGTCCACAACGCCCCGTCCAGTCCACAACGCCCCGTCCTGTCCACAACGCCCCGTCCAGTCCACAACGCCCCGTCCTGTCCACAACGCCCCGTCCTGTCCACAACGCCCCGTCCTGTCCACAACGCCCCGTCCAGTCCACAACGCCCTAGCAAAACTGAAACCTTGTTGAAGGTAACAGAGCTCACTGTTGCCCCTAGTGGCCGGTTTCCACAATCTCCAGACGTCCTCAGACTTGGATGGACATCAAATACTGACTTGTATGACGGGTGACCGGGCTGGTCCTCCATAGGAATAAATGGAATTCTACAGTATTTCAATAAAATGTTTTAAGTACAAAATTACGTGTATTTAAGTGTGTCTTTGTTGTAGTGGGGACAGTAACATAGTACAATAATAATAATAATTGGTCATTTAGCAGACGCTCTTATCCAGAGCGACTTACAGGAGCAATTAGGGTTAAGTGCCTTGCTCAAGGGCACATCGACAGATTTTTCACCTAGTCGGCTCGGGGATTAGAACCAGCGACCTTTCGGTTACTGGCACAACGCTCTTAACCACTAAGCTACCTGCCGCCCAGTACTTTGAGGAATATGTTTTTATATATTTTTTTTAATGTTCAGTTTACATAATATAACTTTAAGTATGCAATAAGGTGTCTGTAATAGAATATACTTGTCAAAAACGAATGTAGACGTTAATAAATGCATTTCTATAATTTCCAGAATATTTTTTACAATGGAGGATGAGTACCAAAATGGCTGTGTGGTGGTTTCAAAACAGCGCCCCCAGTCAGTCAACTAGGCTTAATATATATCATTGGCTAATCAGGGCTAATATTGCAACAACGTTACAAAGACATCACTGTCAGTTTTCAAAAATGATACAATGTTGCTTATTAGCAGCTTGCTGCCCCTTGATGGAATTTTGAAAGGTCCTTGGACTGTTTAAGAATAGCCAATTAAATTTCAAGTTAAATGCTGTGTCAAGACTCCACGTGACCTCTTTCCATTTAACCTACACACCCATACACTTGATTTATGATGATAATGATCAAACTAAATCAATGTTGCCTTCGTACTGTGTTCATTGATGATGTCGCAGGTGTCTACTTGAAACATTGTATCTGACTGTGCCATATAAACTTTTCAGTGAAAAAAGAGGCTCAGAACTGGTGTTGAGCAATGAAGTAAGTATACAAGCATACGCATCAACAAATGTATAAAATGTCCAACTACATGCCACATTTGTCCCCTGACACCTGCATTGTCTCTATTTGTGCAGGACAAAGCGGCCAAGAAAGACCGGGCGGCGGTGGACTATGTCTTCTTCCTCAGAATCAGCAAGATCATCCGGATAATGGTGCCTCGATGGTTCTGCAAAGAGGTGGGCGTTGTGGTTGGGTTATTGTTGTCACAGACAATATTGTCACATTGAGCAAAAACAAGATCAGAGTAGTTCCCAATGGCATTTTATAAGTCCATTATTATGTAGTGTGAATAATATTATTAAAAGGGAAGTTCCCCCATTAAAAAAAAAAATTTTTTTTACATGTGGCCTTATTTTCACTCTTTCTGTGCTTGTAGTTGATCCCCCAAACAGTGTTTTGATATATTCGGTTTGTTACATGGAAAATTGGTTGTTACATTTTGCTGAGTAATCACTTGCCATTGACAATGCATTATGAAAATGTGTCTAAGCATGTTATAAAACGCTCAAAGACACTCCAAACCAACTCCTATTACATCAGAATCTCATTCAGGATAATGTCTCTGCACAAAATGTTTTTTTTTTTTGTTTGTTTTTCACTGTGCCATAAATCCATGTTTGAATGATGTGTTTTACAACAACAACCAAAATATGGAAATATGGATTTATGGGACAGTGGATTTAGTTTTTTTAACAATTGAGCACAGAGACATTATCCAGAATGAGATTCTGATTTGATATGAGTTGGTTTGAAGTGTTTTTGAGCGCTTTATAACATGCTTAGACACATTTTCATAATCCATTGTAGTCAATGACGTGAAGAGTCTCTGTAACGAAACAAAATATATATAAACTCAGCAAAAAAAGAAACGTCAGTTTTTCAGGACCCTGTCTTTCAAAGATAATTTGTAGAAATGCAAAAAACTTCACAGATCTTCATTGTAAAGGGTAAAAAAAACACTGTTTCCCATGCTTGTTCAATGAACCATAAACAATTAATGAACATGCACCTGTGGAACGGTCGTTAAGACACTAACAGCTTACAGACGGTAGGCAATTAAGGTCACAGTTATGAAAACTTAGGACACTAAAGAGGCCTTTCTACTGACTCTGAAAAACACCAAAAGAAAGATGCCCAGGGTCCCTGCTCATCTGCGTGAACGTGCCTTAGGCATGCTGCAAGGAGGCATGAGGACTGCAGATGTGGCCAGGGCAATAAATTGCAATGTCCGTACTGTGAGACGCTTAAGACAGCGCTACAGGGAGACAGGACGGACAGCTGATCGTCCTCGCAGTGGCAGACTGTGTAACAACACCTGCACAGGATCGGTACATCCCAACATCACACCTGCGGGACAGGTACAGGATGGCAACAACAACTGCTCGAGTTACACCAGGAATGCACAATCCCTCCATCAGTGCTCATACTGTCCGCAATAGGCTGAGAGAGGCTGGACTGAGGGCTTTTAGGCCTGTTGTAAGGCAGGTCCTCACCAGACAGGACTGGCAAAAAGTGCTCTTCACTGACGAGTCACGGTTTTGTCTCACCAGAGGTGATGGTCGGATTCTCGTTTATCGTCGAAGGAATGAGCGTTACACCGAGGCCTGTACTCTGGAGCGGGATCGATTTGGAGGTGGAGGGTCCGTCATGGTCTGGGGCGGTGTGTCACAGCATCATCAGACTGAGCCTGTTGCATTGCAGGCAATCTCAACGCTGTGCGTTACAGGGAAGACATCCTCCTCCCTCATGTGGTACCCTTCCTGCAGGCTCATCCTGACATGACCCTCCAGCATGACAATGCCACCAGCCATACTGCTCGTTCTGTGCGTGATTTCCTGCAAGACAGGAATGTCAGTGTTCTGCCATGGCCAGCGAAGAGCCCGGATCTCAATCCCATTGAGCACGTCTGGGACCTGTTGGATCGGAGGGTGAGGGCTAGGGCCATTCCCCCCCAGAAATGTCTGGGAACTTGTAGGTGCCTTGGTGGAAGAGTGGGGTAACATCTCACAGCAAGAACTGGCAAATCTGGTGCAGTCCATGAGGAGGAGATGCACTGCAGTACTTAATGCAGCTGGTGGCCACACCAGATACTGACTGTTACTTTTGATTTTGACCCCCCCCCTTTTGTTCAGGGACACATTATTCCATTTCTGTTAGTCACATGTCTGTGGAACTTGTTCAGTTTGTCTCAGTTGAATCTTGTTATGTTCATACAAATATTTACACATGTTAGGTTTGCTGAAAATAAACGCAGTTGACAGTGAGAGGAAGTTTAATTTTTTTGCTGAGTTTATATATTTTAAACGGTTTGGGGGATCAAGTACAAGCACCGAAAGAGTGAAAAATAAGGCCACATGTAAAAATGGGTGAACTTCCTAGGCCGATAAGTTGTGTTCTGTAGGGCCACATGATAAGCATTGAACCTTGAAGTAAGTAGTCTCTGTGGTAATCGGCGATGGCCTTGTCTTGCACAGATAGATCCATGCTCCTTCATTGCGTCACTTTTACGCCACAACTTATCTCTTACTCTGTGCACGTGTCCCTCAACAGACAGTCATTAAGTGTGATCATTAACAAAGGTTGTTCGAGCTGACATGTTCTACAATATTGCCTTTAGCTTGTGTGTTCTAGAACAACACCTAAGAAGGCCAAACATAGTCCTGGCATACTGACCAGTTTGTTTGATGAGCCAAGGTCTGTTGGGTGTATCAGAGTTTATCCTCTACTGAATGAACTCTAAAATGACAAAAACCTGTTGTTAGTTAAGGACAGGTCTATTCTACCAGTCATGTTGTTAGTTAAGGACAGGTCTATTCTACCAGTCATGTTGTTAGTTAAGGACAGGTCTATTCTACCAGTCATGTTGTTAGTTAAGGACAGGTCTATTCTACCGGTCATGTTGTTAGTTAAGGACAGGTCTATTCTACCGGTCATGTTGTTAGTTAAGGACAGGTCTATTCTACCGGTCATGTTGTTAGTTAAGGACAGGTCTATTATACCGGTCATGTTGTTAGTTAAGGACAGGTCTATTCTACCGGTCATGTTGTTAGTTAAGGACAGGTCTATACTACCGGTCATGTTGTTAGTTAAGGACAGGTCTATTCTACCGGTCATGTTGTTAGTTAAGGACAGGTCTATTCTACCGGTCATGTTGTTAGTTAAGGACAGGTCTATTCTACCGGTCATGTTGTTAGTTAAGGACAGGTCTATTCTACCGGTCATGTTGTTAGTTAAGGACAGGTATATTCTATATTTGAACTTTCCTGTATTACTCATTCATCTAGTTTGCTCAAATGATTTACAATACAACTTGACGTTGATTTGCTTAAGAACTGTCCATTGCATTGTTTAATCTGTGTATTTCATTGTATGGATTTGCTCATCTGGTGTTGTCTGTTCCCTACCTGTCCTGCACCACTTCTCTATTCCCTCCATTGTTGTCACAGACAGGATACCTTCTCCTCATAGCTGCTATGCTGGTGGCCAGGACATACTGTGATGTATGGATGATCCAGAACGGAACAATGATTGAAAGGTCAGAATCACTGCGATTAGAATACAGTGTTCTAATTCTATGGTTAGATTCACTGCGATTAGAATACAGTGTTCTAATTCTATGGTTAGAATCACTGCGATTAGAATACAGTGTTCTAATTCTATGGTTAGAATCACTGCGATTAGAATACAGTGTTCTAATTCTATGGTTAGAATCACTGCGATTAGAATACAGTGTTCTAATTCTATGGTTAGAATCACTGCGATTAGAATACAGTGTTCTAATTCTATGGTTAGAATCACTGCGATTAGAATACAGTGTTCTAATTCTATGGTTAGATTCACTGCGATTAGAATACAGTGTTCTAATTCTATGGTTAGAATCACTGCGATTAGAATACAGTGTTCTAATTCTATGGTTAGAATCACTGCGATTAGAATACAGTGTTCTAATTCTATGGTTAGAATCACTGCGATTAGAATACAGTGTTCTAATTCTATGGTTAGAATCACTGCGATTAGAATACAGTGTTCTAATTCTATGGTTAGAATCACTGCGATTAGAATACAGTGTTCTAATTCTATGGTTAGATTCACTGCGATTAAAATACAGTGTTCTAATTCTATGGTTAGAATTACTGCGATAGAATACAGTGTTCTAATTCTATGGTTAGAATCACTGCGATAGAATACAGTGTTCTAATTCTATGGTTAGAATCACTGCGATTAGAATACAGTGTTCTAATTCTATGGTTAGAATCACTGCGATTAGAATACAGTGTTCTAATTCTATGGTTAGAATCACTGCGATTAAAATACAGTGTTCTAATTCTATGGTTAGAATTACTGCGATAGAATACAGTGTTCTAATTCTATGGTTAGAATCACTGCGATAGAATACAGTGTTCTAATTCTATGGTTAGAATCACTGCGATTAGAATACAGTGTTCTGATTCTATGGTTAGAATCACTGCGATTAGAATACAGTGTTCTAATTCTATGGTTAGAATCACTGCGATTAGAATACAGTGTTCTAATTCTATGGTTAGAATCACTGCGATTAGAATACAGTGTTCTAATTCTATGGTTGGAACACTGACTTGCCATGTGAGTTGTGATTCTTCACTATAGCTAGATGACCAGTGAGTTTGGTGGTGGTGTTCAAGGCGGTTAAAATATTATGGGCCGGTTCCCCATACACAGATTCAGCCTAATACTGGAGTAAGACGCATGTTCAATGGAGATAATCATTTTTAAAGTGCTCTTTAGTCCAGGACGAGGCTTATTCTGGCTCTGGGAAACCAGCCCCATATCATATGTATTTTCCTGCGCAGGAACTGATTGCTGTCTTTCAATCTCCCACAGTGGTGTAGTGGTCTAAGGCACTGCATCGCAGTGCTAACTGTGCCACTAGAGATCCTGGTTCGAATCCAGGCTCTGTCGCAGCCGGCCGCGACTGGGAGACTCATGGGCGGTGCACAATTGGCCCAGCGTCGTCCAGGGTAGGGGAGGGAATGGCCGGCAGGGATGTAGCTCAGTTGATAGAGCATTGCGTTTGCAACGCCAGGGTTGTGAGTTCGATTCCCACGGGGGGCCAGTATAAAAAAAAAAAAAAAAAAAAGATGTATTCACTAACTGTAAGTCGCTCTGGATAAGAGCGTCTGCTAAATGACTAAAATGTAAAAAAAATTAGCAGAGATATCAATCTGTTCAAGAAGCACTTTTATTCCTACATTGCTGTCATACCTGGGGTAACTCTCTTCCACGTGGGGTTTTTTCACAGAACTCAAACCTATAAAACCAATAACTTGTTTTTAATGTTTCTGATCGTTTAACATGGTACATGACTAGGCTCTTCAGGTCATAACACTTACCCACTATGGCTAATTGTGATTGGTTATTCCAATGCCAATGAATCTACTACAGTATAATCAGAAATCTCTCGTGTCAGAGCTCCTCTGCTTCCATACATATCATGGTCAATACAGCAACACACTAGCTAGGCTGTAAAGGGGAATGATCAAAGTCCTCTATCTAAATGTGTTTGGTTGTTACTTTCTTCCTACTGTCCATGACTGCTAGCCTGGTCACCTGCTATGGATGTGCTTGAGTTGGTGGTTTTTCCTTTCCAATTACTATGACCGTCATGGCAGGGGAATTGGCTGAAGCATAAACAGATCTGACTGAGGCTAGAACCTAGTCACTGCCATTACAGGTGAAATTCATTCATCTGCCAATATCTTGTCCATCTGTGTGTTCCGTTCACTGACCAAGTTGCTTCGTTCTTGTGCATGTTTTGGTTTGCAGTGCAATTATCGGTCGCTCCAACACAGACTTCAAGAACTACTTGTTCAACTTTTGCAAAGTCATGCCACTTGTAAGTGTGTTTTTGGTATTTCATTGCATCCAATATTGACTCGATTATAGATGTCCGTTGATCTATTTGACTCTGATATATTTTTTTGTACCTTTTTATTTAATATATATATATATATATATATATATATATATATATATATGATATAAATGTCATATGACAGTAGTTGGTTAGTTGTACAGCGAAGACTCCAGTAGACTTCCTAATTTCTCTTTTGGTGTAAATTCTCAGAGGAGACCTGATATTATTAACATGATAATATTATTATTAATCTCCCTCTATACTGTAGCTTATCACTTCCCAATATAATGTAGCAATAACTGCATCTCGTCTACTGCATCTCATCTACTGCACTGTCTACTGCACTGTCTACTGCACTGTCTACTGCACTGTCTACTGCACTGTCTACTGCACCGTCTACTGCACTGTCTGCTGCACTGTCTGCTGCACTGTCTACTGCTACTGTCTACTGCACTGTCTACTGCACTGTCTACTGCACTGTCTGCTGCACTGTCTGCTGCACTGTCTACTGCACTGTCTACTGCACTGTCTACTGCACTGTCTACTGCACTGTCTACTGTACTGTCTACTGCACTGTCTACTGTACTGTCTACTGCACTGTCTGCTGCACTGTCTACTGTACTGTCTACTGTACTGTCTACTGCACTGTCTACTGCACTGTCTACTGTACTGTCTACTGCACTGTCTACTGCACTGTCTACTGCACTGTCTACTGCACTGTCTACTGCACTGTCTACTGCACTGTCTACTGTACTGTCTACTGCACTGTCTGCTGCCTACTGCACTGTCTACTGCACTGTCTACTGCACTGTCTACTGCACTGTCTACTGTACTGTCTACTGCACTGTCTACTGCACTGTCTACTGTACTGTCTACTGCACTGTCTACTGCACTGTCTACTGCACTGTCTACTGTACTGTCTACTGCACTGTCTACTGCACTGTCTACTGCACTGTCTACTGCACTGTCTACTGCACTGTCTACTGCACTGTCTACTGCACTGTCTACTGCACTGTCTACTGTACTGTCTACTGCACTGTCTACTGCACTGTCTACTGCACTGTCTACTGTACTGTCTACTGCACTGTGTACTGCACTGTCTACTGCACTGTCTACTGCACTGTCTACTGCACTGTCTACTGCACTGTCTACTGCACTGCACTGTCTACTGCACTGTCTACTGTACTGTCTACTGCACCGTCTACTGCACTGTCTACTGCACTGTCTACTGCCTACTGCACTGTCTACTGCACTGTCTACTGCACTGTCTACTGCACTGTCTACTGTCTACTGCACTGTCTACTGTCTACTGCACTGTCTACTGCACTGTCTACTGCACTGTCTACTGCACTGTCTACTGCACTGTCTACTGTCTACTGCACTGTCTACTGCACTGTCTACTGCACTGTCTAAGCTGTACTGCACTGTCTACTGCACTGTCTACTGCACTGTCTACTGCACTGTCTAAGCTGTACTGCACTGTCTACTGCACTGTCTACTGCACCGTCTACTGCACTGTCTACTGTACTGTCTACTGCACTGTCTACTGCACTGTCTACTGCACTGTCTACTGCACTGTCTACTGTACTGTCTACTGCACTGTCTACTGCACTGTCTACTGCACTGTCTACTGCACTGTCTACTGCACTGTCTACTGCACTGTCTACTGCACTGTCTACTGTACTGTCTACTGCACTGTCTGCTGTCTACTGTACTGTCTACTGTACTGTCTACTGTACTGTCTACTGCACTGTCTACTGCACTGTCTACTGCACTGTCTACTGCACTGTCTACTGCACTGTCTACTGCACTGTCTACTGCACTGTCTACTGCACTGTCTACTGCACTGTCTACTGCACTGTCTGCTGCACTGTCTGCTGCACTGTCTACTGCACTGTCTGCTGCACTGTCTACTGCACTGTCTACTGTACTGTCTACTGCACTGTCTGCTGCCTACTGCACTGTCTACTGCACTGTCTACTGCACTGTCTACTGTACTGTCTACTGCACTGTCTACTGTACTGTCTACTGCACTGTCTACTGTACTGTCTACTGCACTGTCTGCTGCCTACTGCACTGCCTACTGCACTGCCTACTGCACTGCCTACTGCACTGTCTACTGCACTGTCTACTGTACTGTCTGCTGCACTGTCTACTGCACTGTCTACTGCACAGTCTACTGTACTGTCTACTCTACTGTCTACTGTACTGTCTACTGCACTGTCTACTGCACAGTCTACTGTACTGTCTACTCTACTGTCTACTGTACTGTCTACTGCACTGTCTACTGCACTGTCTACTGCACAGTCTACTGCACTGTCTACTGCACAGTCTACTGTACTGTCTACTCTACTGTCTACTGTACTGTCTACTGCACTGTCTACTGCACAGTCTACTGTACTGTCTACTGTACTGTCTACTGTACTGTCTACTGTACTGTCTACTGCTCTGTCTACTGCACTGTCTGCTGCCTACTGCACTGCCTACTGCACTGTCTACTGCACCGTCTACTGCACCGTCTACTGCACCGTCTACTGCACTGTCTGCTGCCTACTGCACTGTCTACTGCACTGTCTACTGCACTGTCTACTGCACTGTCTACTGCACTGTCTACTGCACTGTCTACTGCACTGTCTGCTGTCTACTGCACCGTCTGCTGCACTGTCTGCTGCACTGTCTACTGCACTGTCTACTGCACCGTCTACTGCACTGTCTACTGTACTGTCTACTGTACTGTCTACTGCACTGTCTACTGCACTGTCTACTGCACTGTCTACTGCACCGTCTACTGCACCGTCTACTGCACTGTCTACTGCACTGTCTACTGCACTGTCTACTGCACTGTCTACTGTACTGTCTACTGCACTGTCTACTGCACTGTCTACTGCACTGTCTACTGCACTGTCTACTGCACTGTCTACTGTACTGTCTGCTGCACTGTCTACTGCACTGTCTACTGCACAGTCTACTGTACTGTCTACTCTACTGTCTACTGTACTGTCTACTGCACCGTCTACTGCACTGTCTGCTGCACTGTCTACTGCACTGTCTACTGCACCGTCTACTGCACTGTCTACTGTACTGTCTACTGCACTGTCTACTGCACTGTCTACTGCACTGTCTACTGCACTGTCTACTGCACTGTCTACTGCACTGTCTACTGTACTGTCTACTGCACTGTCTACTGCACTGTCTACTGCACTGTCTACTGCACTGTCTACTGCACTGTCTACTGCACTGTCTACTGTACTGTCTGCTGCACTGTCTACTGCACTGTCTACTGCACAGTCTACTGTACTGTCTACTCTACTGTCTACTCTACTGTCTACTGTACTGTCTACTGCACCGTCTACTGCACCGTCTACTGCACCGTCTACTGCACTGTCTACTGCACTGTCTACTGCACTGTCTACTGCACCGTCTACTGCACCGTCTACTGCACCGTCTACTGCACCGTCTACTGCACCGTCTACTGCACCGTCTACTGCACCGTCTACTGCACCGTCTACTGCACCGTCTACTGCACCGTCTACTGCACCGTCTACTGCACCGTCTACTGCACCGTCTACTGCACCGTCTACTGCACTGTCTACTGCACTGTCTACTGCACTGTCTGCTGCCTACTGCACTGTCTGCTGCACTGTCTACTGCACTGTCTACTGCACTGTCTACTGCACCGTCTACTGCACCGTCTACTGCACTGTCTACTGTACTGTCTACTGTACTGTCTACTGCACTGTCTACTGCACTGTCTGCTGCCTACTGCACTGTCTACTGCACTGTCTACTGCACCGTCTACTGCACTGTCTACTGCACCGTCTACTGCACCGTCTACTGCACCGTCTACTGCACCGTCTACTGCACCGTCTACTGCACTGTCTACTGCACTGTCTACTGCACTGTCTGCTGTCTACTGCACCGTCTACTGCACTGTCTACTGCACTGTCTACTGCACTGTCTGCTGCACTGTCTACTGTACTGTCTACTGCACTGTCTACTGCACTGTCTGCTGTACTGTCTGCTGTCTACTGCACCGTCTACTGCACTGTCTACTGTACTGTCTGCTGTCTACTGCACCGTCTACTGCACTGTCTACTGTACTGTCTACTGCACTGTCTACTGCACTGTCTGCTGTCTACTGCACCGTCTACTGCACTGTCTACTGTACTGTCTGCTGTCTACTGCACTGTCTGCTGCACTGTCTACTGTACTGTCTACTGCACTGTCTACTGCACTGTCTACTGCACTGTCTGCTGTCTACTGCACCGTCTACTGTACTGTCTACTGCACTGTCTACTGTACTGTCTACTGCACTGTCTACTGCACTGTCTGCTGCACTGTCTGCTGCCTACTGCACTGCCTACTGCACCGTCTACTGCACCGTCTACTGCACCGTCTACTGCACTGTCTACTGCACCGTCTACTGCACTGTCTACTGCACAGTCTAATGCACAATAGCCATTTACAACATTAACAATGTCTACACTGTATTTCTGATCAATTTGATCTTATTTTAAATGGACAAAAAATGTGCTTTTCTTTCGAAAACAAGGACATTTCTAAGTGACCCCAAACTTTTGAACGGTGGTGTACATTCTGTAAAAATGTATCTTATCGTCTAGACAACTGGTATTTAATTTGCTCTGCATGCTTTGTATTCAACCGGCCCTCTGCCCATGGATTGAACACATCCAGATTTCATCACATGCGTACTGTGTTTGGAGAGTAGGCTAAGCAGTAGGTTGTGTTTTGATTAAGAGCTGATAGTAAAGTGCACGTTTTGTGACTGACAGATTGCATTGGTGAATAACTTCCTGAAGCTGGGTCTGAATGAGCTGAAGCTGAGGTTCAGAGTTCGGCTAACCAAACACCTCTACGACGAGTACCTCAAGTAAGCACTGTCTACTTTCTACTGCACTGTCTACTTTCTACTCTACTGTCTGTCTACTGCACTGCCTACTGCACTGTCTACTGCACTGTGTACTGCACTGTCTACTGCACTGTCTACTGCACAGTCTACTGCACTGTCTACTGCACAGTCTACTGCACTGTCTACTGCACTGTCTACTGCACTGTCTACTGCACTGTCTACTGCACTGTCTACTGCACTGTCTACTGCACTGTCTACTGCACTGTCTACTGCACTGTCTACTGCACTGTCTACTGCACTGTCTACTGCACTGTACTCTGTATTGTCTACCGTCTAATGTACCGTCTACTGCCTCTCTTCTCATAACCTTCATGTCAGGCTTTTTCATGTACATTCTAATAGTCTATCTACTGTTCATTACAATAGTCAATCTACTGTACATTCCAATAGTCATTATTATGTGCATTCCAATAGTCAATGTACTGTACATTTAATAGTCAATCTACTCTACATTCTAATAGTCAATATACTGTGCCTTCCAATAGTCAATATTATGTGCATTCCAATAGTCAATCAAATGTACACTGAATAGTAAATCTACTGTACATTGAATAGTCAATCTACTCTACATTCCAATAGTCAATCTACTCTACATTCCAATAGTCAATCTACTCTACATTCCAATAGTCAATCTACTCTACATTCCAATAGTCAATCTACTCTACATTCCAATAGTCAATCTACTCTACATTACAATAGTCAATCTACTGTACATTACAATAGTCAATCTACTGTACGTTTAATAGTCAATATTCTGTACGTTTAATAGTCAATATTATGTGCATTCCAATAGTCAATCTACTGTACATTGAATAGTCAATCTACTCTACATTCCAATAGTCAATCTACTCTACATTCCAATAGTCAATCTACTCTACATTCCAATAGTCAATCTACTCTACATTCCAATAGTCAATCTACTGTACATTCCAATAGTCAATCTACTGTACATTCCAATAGTCAATCTACTCTACATTCCAATAGTCAATCTACTCTACATTCCAATAGTCAATCTACTGTACATTCCAATAGTCAATCTACTGTACATTCCAATAGTCAATCTACTGTACATTCCAATAGTCAATCTACTGTACATTCCAATAGTCAATCTACTCTACATTCCAATAGTCAATCTACTCTACATTCCAATAGTCAATCTACTCTACATTCCAATAGTCAATCTACTCTACATTCCAATAGTCAATCTACTGTACATTCCAATAGTCAATCTACTGTACATTCCAATAGTCAATCTACTGTACATTCCAATAGTCAATCTACTGTACATTCCAATAGTCAATCTACTCTACATTCCAATAGTCAATCTACTCTACATTCCAATAGTCAATCTACTCTACATTCCAATAGTCAATCTACTCTACATTCCAATAGTCAATCTACTCTACATTCCAATAGTCAATCTACTCTACATTCCAATAGTCAATCTACTCTACATTCCAATAGTCAATCTACTCTACATTCCAATAGTCAATCTACTCTACATTCCAATAGTCAATCTACTGTACATTACAATAGTCAATCTACTGTACGTTTAATAGTCAATATTCTGTACGTTTAATAGTCAATATTATGTGCATTCCAATAGTCAATCTACTGTACATTGAATAGTCAATCTACTCTACATTCCAATAGTCAATCTACTGTACATTCCAATAGTCAATCTACTGTACGTTTAATAGTCAATATTCTGTACGTTTAATAGTCAATATTATGTGCATTCCAATAGTCAATCTACTGTACGCCGAATAGTCAATCTACTGTACACCGAATAGTCAATCTACTGTACATTGAATAGTCAATCTACTGTACATTGAATAGTCAATCTACTGTACATTGAATAGTCAATCTACTGTACACCGAATAGTCAATCTACTGTACACCGAATAGTCAACCTATTGTACACTGAATAGTCAACCTACTGTACACCGAATAGTCAATCTACTGTACACCGAATAGTCAACCTACTGTACACCGAATAGTCAACCTACTGTACACTGAATAGTCAACCTACTGTACACCGAATAGTCAATCTACTGTACACCGAATAGTCAACCTACTGTACACCGAATAGTCAACCTACTGTACACTGAATAGTCAACCTACTGTACACTGAATAGTCAACCTACTGTACACCGAATAGTCAATCTACTGTACACCGAATAGTCAACCTACTGTACACCGAATAGTCAACCTACTGTACACTGAATAGTCAACCTACTGTACACCGAATAGTCAACCTACTGTACACCGAATAGTCAACCTACTGTACACTGAATAGTCAATCTACTGTACACCGAATAGTCAATCTACTGTACACCGAATAGTCAACCTACTGTACACCGAATAGTCAACCTACTGTACACTGAATAGTCAACCTACTGTACACTGAATAGTCAACCTACTGTACACCGAATAGTCAATCTACTGTACACCGAATAGTCAATCTACTGTACACCGAATAGTTAACCTACTGTACACTGAATAGTCAATCTACTGTACACTGAATAGTCAATCTACTGTACGCCGAATAGTCAATCTACTGTACGCCGAATAGTCAATCTACTGTACACCGAATAGTCAACCTACTGTACACTGAATAGTCAACCTACTGTACACTGAATAGTCAATCTACTGTACACTGAATAGTCAATCTACTGTACGCCGAATAGTCAATCTACTGTACGCCGAATAGTCAATCTACTGTACACCGAATAGTCAATCTACTCTACATTCCAATAGTCAATCTACTGTACATTCCAATAGTCAATCTACTCTACATTCCAATAGTCAATCTACTCTACATTCCAATAGTCAATCTTCTGTACATTGAATAGTCAATCTTCTGTACATTCCAATAGTCAATCTACTGTACATTCCAATAGTCAATCTTCTGTACATTCCAATAGTCAATCTACTGTACATTCCAATAGTCAATCTTCTGTACATTCCAATAGTCAATCTACTCTACATTCCAATAGTCAATCTACTGTACATTCCAATAGTCAATCTACTGTACATTCCAATAGTCAATCTACTGTACATTCCAATAGTCAATCTACTGTACATTCCAATAGTCAATCTTCTGTACATTCCAATAGTCAATCTACTGTCTGTAAATAAAGTCACTCAACATGTCTGCCATCCCCAGAGGATACACGTACTATAAAATGGGTAACCTGGATAACCGCATCGCTAACGCCGACCAGCTGCTGACTCAGGACGTGGAGAGGTTCTGTAACAGCGTGGTGGACCTCTACTCCAATCTCAGCAAGGTACATCGCGTTTACTGCTGTTTAAGACCAAAGTATACCTTCTCGTCTATACCTTCTTGTGTGTGTGTGGTTCCAAGGTGTCCGGTACCAATTTGTATAGTTGTTGTAGTACACCTTAGTCTATCATTAACTTTATGTGTAAATGATACTATTGCTGAAAGCTGCTATTCACCAGGTAGGCCTACATAGTGTCAAATGTAAACAATGTACTGCATATCCCCTTTAGCCTCTCTTGGACATTGGACTGTACATCTTCAAGCTGACGTCTGCCATCGGCGCCCAGGTGAATATAAACTCAGATTCCCAGAAGCAACCAATAGATTCCATTCAAGTTTTAGAATGTACTGAAATACAAATATATTTCAAGTATAGAATGTACTGGCATTAACTTGGATGGGATGTCACCGTTTCCCCTCAGGGCCCAGCGAGTATGATGGCCTACCTGCTGATCTCAGGCCTGTTCCTGACCAGACTGCGGAGGCCCATCGGTAAGATGACGGTGACCGAGCAGCGGTACGAGGGAGAGTACCGATACGTCAACTCACGACTCATCACCAACAGGTAAAGACTCACGACTCATCACCAACAGGTGAAGGCCTGGATCTGACTTTATCATGGGTTGGCAATACAGTGCTTTTTGATCTGAGTATATCATGGGTTGGCAATACTGTGCTTTTTGATTTGAGTATATCATGGGTTGGCAATACTGTGCTTTTTTTATTTGAAGGAAAACTTGTTAAATCACCTCTGTCATAGAGTGAGTTCTTAAAAAAAAAAAAGAGAACTAAATGATGTTAAACATGTAATGTTTTGTCTCAGTGAGGAGATTGCCTTCTACAACGGGAACATGAGAGAGAAACAGACGATTCACTCAACATTTAAGAAACTGGTAAGTACCGTTTAGTCGTGTGTGTCAGTCCGAGGTATATTAAAGATCTCTATGTTCACTTCCATCTCAACGGACAAACTGCTGATTGTGAGTTTGAAAGTGTTTAATAATACTGTGATACCTTCTGTCTTCTAAGGTCGACCATTTGCACAAGTTCATCTTCTTCCGCTTCTCCATGGGCTTCGTGGACAGCCTGATCGCCAAGTGTAAGATCTAATGTTTTAACCCTACACATTAATATGATGATGTCCTCAGTTACGTAGCCAGAGATCTGATGCCAGAGAGCGATCTGGAAATGGCAGTTGGTTTCTGAACTTCTCCAACTTGCCGCTGTCCAGCCGCCACATTTTATAGTTGATTGGCCAGGCGACAAAATTAATATTGTTCAATGCATGATCTCCATGCTAACCCAGGTCTCGGGTCTCTTCCTCCCTCAGACATAGCCACTGTGGTGGGCTACCTGGTGGTGAGTCGGCCCTTCCTCAACCTGGCCGACCCCCGCCACATGAACAGCAGCCAACCTGAGCTGTTGGAGGACTACTACCAGAGTGGCAGGATGCTGCTGAGAATGTCCCAGGCTCTGGGAAGGATCGTACTGGCTGGGCGAGAGATGACCAGGCTCTCTGGGTGAGACTTCACTCTTCCCAAAACACTCCGATCACGTATTCAATTGAATTGATTCAATTCCATTATAATTCTAAAGTAGTAGCCTACTCCAGCCAGAGACCATCCCGTCTTGCCGTGACTTCACTTTGCTCTGCCGTCAGTGCTCTCCATGCTTTCTCTCCCTAGTGCTTTGGGTAGGAGGTCTTCTGAGCTAGGCCGGTCTCCCTTCTTCTCCTAGGTTCACCATGCGTATCACTGAGCTCATGAAGGTCCTGAAGGAACTGAACTCTGGGAAGTACGAGCGCACCATGGTGTCTCATCAGGACAAGGAATCAGAAGCTGTAGAAAGAGTCCCGCTGGTCCCGGGCAGCGGACGGATCATCAACGTAGACCACATCATCAAGTATGTGTGACAAAGCCTCAGTGCATTTCTGTACATAATATTGGCTGCATAAAATCTCCTTTAAATATGTTTACCTCACCGAAGTTGTCCACGGCCAATAGGTTTCCTGAGGTCTGAGGATGAATGGTCAGTAAGAACAGTGTCTGAATGTCTTGGTGTTGCAGGTTTGAACACACACCACTAGCAACACCCAATGGAGATGTCCTGATCAAGGACCTGAGCTTTGAAGTAGGCATCACTTTCTTTCCTTTAATGTATTTTATTTAACTTTTTCTTTATCCTGGTTAGTCTCACTGAGATAACATCCATTTAGCTAGATAAACCTGTGTGTTATCAGATCGTTAAGGCTACCATGAATGTGGAGTCCCTCTCTAATGAATGTGTTATCAGATCGTTAAAGCTACCATGACTGTGGAGTCCCTCTCTAATTAATGTGTTATCAGATCGTTAAAGCTACCATGACTGTGGAGTCCCTCTCTAATGAATGTGTTATCAGATCGTTAAAGCTACCATGACTGTGGAGTCCCTCTCTAATGAATGTGTGCAACTAGTTTAGTCATTCAGTCAGTTTGACATAAAGTACATTCGTATTTTAAAGTCGGGACTGTTCAAACCACTTTGATTTTAATGAGTGATATTGAAGCATTGTTGACGTTTCGAAAGGGCCACGTTGGATGTTACAATGTTATTCTCTCTCTCGCTCTTTCTTTCTTTCTTTCTTTCTTTTCTTTCTTTCTTTGTCTTTCTTTCTGTCTTTCTTTCTTTCTTCCCCCCCCCCCCCCTCTCCAGGTGAGGTCTGGTACCAACGTGTTAGTGTGTGGGCCCAATGGCTGTGGCAAGAGTTCACTCTTCAGAGTACTGGGAGAGGTGAAGAATGTTCCGTTTTATGTTACATTTATATTGATATGACTGTGCCTGTGGGAATGAAAGTACTGCAACAAAGTCTAACATTTTGGTTGAAGTAACTTAACAGAGTAGGCCCTCGAGGTAACGTCAGGTGTCTCTCCATAGCTATGGCCCCTGTTTGGAGGACAGCTGACCAAGCCTGAGAGAGGGAAGCTCTTCTACGTTCCTCAGGTAACTAAATGGACACCTTGAGTATTTTATATTACCAATTAGGGATGTAACGTATTCGTACCGAACCGTTCGGTACGGAACCTCGGTTTGGTCCGCACTGTAAACCCGAATGCATTGTAGGCCTATGCCTCTTGAGTAAAACGTAGCTGAAAAAAAACATTTCAAGCTTTTCCGTTTAAACAACTACACCATATGTGCACATTATCAAAATTCTAATCTTTAATTGGCACATTTCAAACTGCCCTTTTGTGAGGCGCAGCCGGGAAGTAGTTCCGTACGATGGCGAGTGGTGGGGTCGATAAACCAGAATTGGAGGATCCTCCATCTTCGTTTTTAAATGTCCAGTTTAGAAACATTTTGGCTTCCCAGATTACAACGGCGATGGACAGAATTGTGGATGAAATAGCCACGCTCAACAAGAATAGCCTATGCAGCCGCCAACAACCACAAATATGTTGACACATTTACGCAGACATCATCCCAGTATACCGGAGCGAGACGGAAACACAAAGAAACAACTACAACACAACATCGTCTCCCCTCTGCGTTCAGGCAGCCCTTGGCAGCTAATTCTGACCGGGCCAAAGAAATTCCAAGAGCGATAGCGGTAGGCTAGGTTTATATTTCTTTGGTTTTTATAGCTGTGGAAAGGCGCCCATTTTCAGTGGTTGAGAATACGGGGTTTCAGCACCTCGTGCAAGAGCTCGAGCCATGTTGTACTCCTGAGTGGCACAGTGGTCTAAGGCACTGCATCGCAGTGCTAACTGTGCCACTAGAGATCCTGGTTCGAATCCAGGCTCTGTCGCAGCCGGCCGCGACCGGGAGACTCATGGGCGGCGCACAATTGGCCCAGCGTCGTCCAGGGTAGGGGAGGGAATGGCCGGCAGGGATGTAGCTCAGTTGATAGAGCATGGCGTTTGCAACGCCAGGGTTGTGGGTTCGATTCCCACGGGGGGCCAGTATAAAGAAATATGTATTCACTAACTGTAAGTCGCTCTGGATAAGAGCGTCTGCTAAATGACGTAAATGTAAATGTAACCGCTCTATATAAGCAGGCCAAAGCCAAAATGTTCAATGAATTGGCCCAATGCATCCCGTGTTGCGCTTACTTAACAGTGACAGCCCGTCACATTACCCCAGACTGGGAGATGTACCGCGCTACAGACACGCCCCCCATTATGAGAGTCACATCTGGCACTGAAGGAGGCAGTGTCATGGTGCGTTCATAACCACGATAGAAGTGGGAATTTACCACATGCGACTGGGAAAAATCCACTTGAACGGCCCTCCAACTGGTAATTACTAGTGGGAAACTGACTATGATCAAGATAATGCACTTCTCCCACATGGTGACCTCTGACATCACCTACTAAGGAAATGGCCTTTATAACAGCTTTTTCGGCAGTTAAATGCAACAACACAATATTTATAAAAAGCAATCTATTCATATGTTTTTTTAACTCTATAATTAGTTTACAAGCATGGTAGCCGTACTTTTAGTTTATGGTGACACAGCTTGTTGGCCATTAGCCAATCGGTGTTTCTCAACGTGTTCAAATCACATGAATGCATCCAACTGGTATTTACGACTTCACAACTGGTCAATTCCCACATGGTTGCAAACGCAGCATCAGAGTGTGAACTTGAGAAGCCCAACAAATGAAACCTGTCAAAACAGACGATGCAAGGAACATTGTGAACGCCGAACATCGTGAATGGCATTTAATTTTCGCGCTGTACCGAAGCCGAACCGTGAACCCAAAAACGCAATACGTGCCGAACTGTGGGTTTGGTGAACCGTTACACCCCATTACATGTTCTATTCCATGTTTTGGCTAATTGGCAGCCATATCGGCTCTACTGTAAGTCTGTTACATCTCATTGTAAAGACCCTCCATGACCCCTGACCTCTTCCATCTTATTGTACAAGACCCTACATGACCTTTTGACCTATTGAATCCTATTGTAGCGACCGTACATGACCCTTGGCACGCTGAGGGATCAGGTGATCTACCCCGACACCTATGAGGAGCAGAAGAGGAAAGGCATCACTGACCAGGTGCTGAAGGAGTACCTGGACAACGTCCAGCTGGGTCACATCCTGGACAGAGAGGGGACCTGGGACACCGTGCAGGACTGGATGGACGTCCTCAGTGGAGGAGAGAAGCAGAGGATGGCGGTAAGAGAGGAATACTTCTTCCTGAATGGAATATTTTTCTTTTTGTTTGTTTTTTTACAATCAAAATGGTTTCTCATACCTCATTGGAGATACATTTTCCATCCATTAGTTCACACACTCATATCATCACGTTATCACAGAGTGAAGCCCATACTGGCCTTCTAAATAGTAGGCATTTAGGGTATATGAAAATAGAACATTTTATAGTATGTGAAATTTCAAAAATGTAGTATGCTTTAAATGTCAGGATGAGCCTAGTATATGTTGCTTATTAGACTAAACTAACTAGTATGTAGTACTGAGTATGTACACTGAACAAAAATATAAACGCAGCATGTAAAGTGTTGGTCCCATGATTCATGAGCTGAAATTAAAGATCCCAGAGATTTTCCATACGCACAAAAAGCGTATTTTTCATAATTGTTTGGCACAGATTTGTTTACATCCCTGTTAGTGAGTACTTCTCCTTTGCCAAGATAATCAATCCACCTGACAGGTGTGGCATATCAAGAAGCTAATTAAATCACACAGGTGCGCCTTGTGCTGGGGACAATAAAAGGCCAATCTAAAATGTGCATTTATTTTTATTTTTATTTTTAACATTTTTAGTCATTTAGCAGACGCTCTTATCCAGAGCGACTTACAGGAGCAATTAGGGTTAAGTGCCTTGCTCAAGGGCACATCGACAGATTTTTCACCTAGTCGGCTCTGGGATTAGAACCAGCGACATTTCGGTTACTGGCACAACGCTCTTACCCACTAAGCTACCTGCCGCCCACATACACAATTCCACAGATGTCTCAAGTTTTCAGGGAGCGTGAATTTGGCATGCTGACTGCAAGAATGTCCACCAGAGCTGTTGCCAGAGAATGTAATGTTAATTTCTCTACCATAAGCTGCCTCCAATGTTGTTTTAGAGAATTTGGCAGTACGTCCAACTGGCCTCAACCGCAGACCACGTGTATAGCGTCGTGTGGGCAAGTGGTTTGCTGATGTCAACGTTGTGAACAGAGTGCCCCATGGTGGCGGTGGGGTTATGGTATGGGCAGGCATAAGCTACGGACAACGAACACAATTGCATTTTATCGATGGCAATTTGAATGCACAGAAATACATACCGTGATGAGATCCTGAGGCCCATTTTATTTTTTTATTTTTTTTTGCGGGGGGTATCAGTAGGTAAGACCGATTTTGGGACACAGCCATTGACTTTGTTTGGTCTGCTTCATGTGTGTCTGTAGATGGCCCGGTTGTTCTACCACAAGCCTCAGTTTGCCATCCTGGATGAGTGCACCAGTGCTGTGAGCGTTGATGTGGAGGACTTCATCTACAGCCACTGCAGAACGGTACGGACACCACTCCAACCTTTTAGCCTGGACTCTTAGCACGTACTGCTATATGGTACATTCGGAAAGTATTCAGACCCCTTCCCATTTTCCACATTTTGTTATGTTACAGCCTTATTCTAAAATGGATGTTTTGTTAAATTACCCTCATCAATCTACACACAATACCCCATAATGACAAATCAAATACAGGTTTTTAGAATTTTTAGCAAATGTATTAAAAATAAAAAACTGAAATACCTTATTTACATAAGTATTCAGACCCTTTGCTATGTGACTCAAAATTGAGCTCCGGTGCATCCTGTTTCCATGGATCATCCTTGAGATGTTTCTACAACTTGATTAGAGTCCACCTGTGGTAAATTCAATTGATTGGACATGATTGGGAAAGGCACACACCTGTCTATATAAGGTCCCACAGTTGACAGTGCATGTCAGAGCAAAAACCAAGTCATGAGGTCGAAGGAATTCTCCGTAGAGCTCCGAGACAGGATTGGGTCAAGGCACAGATCTGGGGAAGGGTACCAAAAAATGTCTGCAGCATTGAAGGTCCCCAAGAACACAGTGGCCTCCATCATTCTTAAATGGAGGAAGTTTGGAACCACCAATATTCTTCCTAAATCTGGCCACCTAGCCAAACTGAGCAATCAGGGGAGAAGGGCCTTGGTCAGGGAGGTGACCAAGAACCCGATGGTCACTCTGACAGAGCTCCAGAGTTCCTCTGTGGAGATGGGAGAACCTTCCAGAAGGACAACCATCTCTGCAGCACTCCACCAATCAGGCCTTTATGGTAGAGTGGCCAGACGGAAGCCACTCCTCAGTAAAAGGCACATGACAGCCCGCTTGGAGTTTGCCAAAAGGCACCTAAAGACTCTCAGACCATGAGAAACAAGATGTGTTTCAGCGGCAGTGATTGGGAGACTAGTCAGGATCGAGGGAAAGATGAACAGAGCAAAGTGCAGAAAGATCCTTGATGAAAACCTGCTCCAGAGCGCTCAGGACCTCAGACTGGGGTGAAGGTTCACCTTCCAACAGGACAACGACCCTAAGCACACAGCCAAGACAGCGCAGGAGTGGCTTTGTGACAAGTCTCTGAATGTCCTTGAGTGGCCCAGACAGAGCCTGGACTTGAACCCAATCGAACATCTCTGGAGAGACCTGAAAATAGCTGTGCAGCAACGCTCCCCATCCAACCTGACAGAGCTTGAGAGGATCTGCAGAGAAGAATGGGAAAAACTCCCCAAATACAGGTGTGTCAAGCTTGTAGCATCAGACCCGAGAAGACTCAAGGCTGTAATCTCTGCTAAAGGTGCTTCAACAAAGTACTGAGTAAAGGGTCTGAATACTTATATAAATGTAATATTTCTGTTTTTATTTTCTATAAATTTGCAAACATTTCAAAAACCTGTTTTTGATTTGTTATTATGGGATATTGTGTGTAGATTTATGAGGGGGGAATAAACAGTTTTATCAATTTTAGAAAAGGCTGTAACGTTACAAAATGTGGAAAAAGTCAAGGGGTCTGAATACTTTCCGAATGCACTGTATGTCTGAGTGCTTACTTCTAAGTCCATCTTTTATAAATCTCCAGTTTAATAAATAATAATAATACACGCTACATACAAGTTAAGTCTTCAGCATGGTTCATCTAGTTCTTTTGGTGTGTAGCTCCATATGTGTTCTCTGACTGGTTTGTTTCTATAGGTTGGCATCAGTCTGTTCACTGTCTCTCACAGAAAGTCTCTGTGGAAACACCATGAGGTAAGATCGCAACCTTTTCTGGAAACACTGGGACGTGGGAATTTGTGGCTACTGATGTGTCAATGTACTGTTGGGAATGCTCTGGGAGATTATTGTGGGGAAACTCTTTCTGGCAGTTTCAAAATATGTATATTTTGTTTAATTTGTGTCATGTAAACAAGGGTTTATTCAAGTTCCCCTGGTGTGGCTGCAACCATGCACTATGTACAGAATGTCCGTTTGGAAAAAACACAATGTTGCACATGATTAATAATTCAAGAAGTTTGGATGGCTGAAATGAGACTATTTTTTGTTTTTTGTAATTTTCTCCAGTACTACCTTCACATGGACGGGAGAGGTAACTACGACTTCAAACCCATCACCGAGGAGACCATCGAGTTTGGCTCCTAGACGAACACGCGCACCATCATTTGTCCTAGAGGAAGGTGTCCACTAATTCTGCACTTAAAACAAGTTTTGAACTAAACCTAGACTATTGTTTTTAATCAATTGTAACCTCCTTTTTTGTTTGTATTCATTTGACAAAGCCGTATTTAAAAGATCTTGTTAGTCTGATCAAGAAAGCATTTGTCCACGGTGATTGTATATAACTTGTCATGTATGGTCCAAACTCATGCAGATTAATGGGCTAATCCAATCCAGATGAATTATGTTTGTTATACAACTGTGAACTGAATCATGTTTCGTAACAATTAAGATTACTCTTATCTGATGAATTAACACAGGGAGATGGAGCCTAGGTGATGGTTTTGTGGTCCTTTAGATAAGTCACTGAGGGCAGGTAACAGTATAATCGGTATCTTGTCTTTTTCTAAGGTACATGTATAATATGCAAATTAAGCTGCTAGTTTCCTCTATTGTGGTGAAGTCCTTCCATGTGCTTTCCTAGCCTGGTCCCTGATCTGTTTGTACTGTCTAGGACCAGGCTAGTCTATCAAGGCCTTTCCTAGCCTGGTCCCTGATCTGTTTGTACTGTCTGGGACCAGGCTAGTCTATCAATCAAGGCCTTTCCTAGCCTGGTCCCTGATCTGTTTGTACTGTCTGGGACCAGGCTAGTCTATCAAGGCCTTTCATTTCCTGGTCCCTGATCTGTTTGTACTGTCTAGGACCAGGCTAGTCTATCAAGGCCTTTCATTTCCTGGTCCCTGATCTTTGTACTGTCTGGGACCAGGCTAGTCTATCAAGGCCTTTCCTAGCCTGGTCCCTGATCTGTTTGTACTGTCTGGGACCAGGCTAGTCTATCAAGGCCTTTCCTAGCCTGGTCCCTGATCTGTTTGTACTGTTGCTCTTCCTCGGATCAGGATGGTGCAGTGTAATAGACCCCAGAAGGCTTATTTCTTTACCACAGCAGTAACTACTACCCAACAGTTGCCTCTTATCAGTGTAATATACTGACTGTAACAATATTGTTCGTCCATTTTAGAAATGAACTGTAAAGAAACAGGCTCTGTAAAACTCATAGTTATATAGGCGAGGGACTGTAATATAGTGACTTGACTCTTTAAGTGCATGTGCCTGCAATAAAACTGTACGAACAATGCATTTTCATTAAAACAGAGACTGGACTGGAGTGTGTTTATTACCACAGGGACACTTTCAGTTGCCAAAATGTTGTTGAACGTTGCAGATCGAATAGAGCCCACGTGATCGCCGTGAATAGAGCCCACGTGATCGCCGTGAATAGAGCCCACGTGATCGCCGTGAATAGAGCCCACGTGATCGCCGTGAATAGAGCCCACGTGATCGCCGTGAATAGAGCCCACGTGATCGCCGTGAATAGAGCCCACGTGATCGCCGTGAATAGAGCCCACGTGATCGCCGTGAATAGAGCCCACGTGATCGCCGTGAATAGAGTCCACGTGATCGCCGTGAATAGAGCCAACGTGATTCCTTGTTCTAGCTGTTTGTCCTATAACCTATTTCTATCTGAGCGTTCCAAAACGTTGTGCTGACCGTGTTTAGTGGGCTTCTGGTTTTATGTCCTTAAAATCCTTAAAGGATTTAGTATCACATAGAAAGTAACACAATGTGAAAGGTAGGTAGGTGTGGCTCGGTTGGTAGAGCATGGCGCTTGCAACGCCAGGGTTGTGGGTTCGATTCCCACAGGGAGCCAGTATGTAAATGTATGCGCTCTGGATAAGAGCGTCTGCTAAATGACTAAAATGTAAATGTAACAATATTATAATATGCCATTTAGCAGACACTTTTATCCAAAGCGACTTACAGTCATGCGTGCATACATTATTTTATTTTTTTGTGTATGGGTGGTCCCGGGGATCGAACCCACTACCTTGGCGTTACAAGCGCCGTGCTCTACCAGCTGAGCTACAGAGGGAGGTAAATGGCTTAAAGACAACAAAGTCAAGGTATTGGAGTGGCCATCACAAAGCCCTGACCTCAATCCTATAGAAAATGTGTGGGCAGAACTGAAAAAGCGTGTGCGAGCAAGGAGGCCTACAAACCTGACTCAGTTACACCAGCTCTGTCAGGAGGAATGGGCCAAAATTCACCCAACTTATTGTGGGAAGCTTGTGGAAGGCTACCCGAAACGTTTGACCCAAGTTAAACAATTTAAAGGCAATGCTACCAAACACTAATAGAGTGGGAATGTGATTAAATAAATGCTTAAATAAATAATTCTCTCTACTATTATTCTGACATTTTACATTCTTAAAATAAAGTGGTGATCCTAACTGACCTAAGACAGGGAATTTTTACTAGGATTAAATGTCAGGAATTGTGAAAAACTGAGTTTAAATGTATTTGGCTAAGGTGTATGTAAACCTCAGACTTCAACTGTACATACACACACAGTTGAAGTCGGAAGTTTACATACACCTTAGCCAAATACATTTAAACTCAGTTTTTCACAATTCCTGACATTTAATCCTAGTAAAAATTCCCTGTCTTAGGTCAGTTAGGATCACCACTTTATTTTAAGAATGTAAAATGTCAGAATAATAGTAGAGAGAATTATTTATTTTAAGCTTTTATTTCTTTCATCACATTCCCAGTGGGTCAGAAGTTTACATAAAATCAATTAGTATTTGGTAGCGTTGTCTTTAAATTGTTTAACTTGGGTCAAACATTTCGGGTAGCCTTCCACAAGCTTCCCACAATAAGTTGGGTGAATTTTGGCCCATTCCTCCTGACAGAGCTGGTGTAGCTGAGTCAGGTTTGTAGGCCTTCTTGCTCGCACACGCTTTTTCAGTTCTGCCCACAAATGTTCTATAGGTTTGAGTGCAGGGCATTGTGATGGCCACTCCAATACCTTGACTTAGTTGTCCTTAAGCCATTTCAACATTTGGAAGTATGCTTGGGGTCATTGTCCATTTGGATGATCCATTTGCGACCAAGCTTTAACTTCCTGACTGATGTCATGAGATGTGCTTCAATATATCCACATAATTTTCCTTCCTCATGATGCCATCTATTTTGTGAATTGCACCAGTCCCTCCTGCAGCAAAGCACCCCCACAGCATGATGCTGCCACCCCGTGCTTCACGGTTGGGATGGTGTTCTTCGGCTTGCAAGCAACCCCCTTTTTTCCTCCAAACATAACGATGGTCATTATGGCCAAACAGTTATATTTTTGTTTCATCAGACCAGAGGACATTTCTCCAAAAAGTACGATCTTTGTCCCCATGTGCAGTTGCAAACCGTAGTCTGGCTTTTTTATGGCGGTTTTGGAGCAGTGGCTTCTTCCTTGCTGAGCGGCCTTTCCGGTTATGTCGATATAGGACGCGTTTACCTCTGAATATAGATGCTTTTGTACCTGTTTCCTCCAGCATCTTCACAAGGTCCTTTGCTGTTGTTCTCGGATTGATTTGCACTTTTCGCACCAAAGTACGTTGATCTCTAGCAGACAGAACGCGTCTCCTTCCTGAGCGGTATGACGGCTGCGTGGTCCCATGGTGTTTATACCTGCGTAGTATTGTTTGTAAAGATGAACGTGGTACTTTCAGGCGTTTGGAAATTGCTCCCAAGGATGAACCAGACTTGTGGAGGTCTACAATTTTATTTCTGAGGTCTTGGCTGATTTCTTTTGATTTTCCCATGATGTCAAGCAAAGAGGCACTGAGTTTGAAGGAAGGCCTTGAAATACAGCCACAGGTACACCTCCAATTGACTCAAATTGTGTCAATTAGCCTATCAGAAGCTTCTAAAGCCAAGACATCATTTTCTGGAATTTTCCAAGCCGTTTAAAGGCACAGTCAACTTAGTGTATGTAAACTTCTGACCCACTGGAATTGTGATACAGTGAATTATAAGTGAAATAATCTGTAAACAATTGTTGGAAAAATTACTTGTGTCATGCACAAAGTAGATGTCCTAACCGACTTGCCAAAACTATAGTTTGTTAACAAGAAATTTGTGGAGTGGTTGAAAAACGAGTTTCAATGACTCCAACCTAAGTGTATTTAAACTTCAGACTTCAACTGTAGATAGGTAACACTATGGGGGAGGGAGCTACATAGGTAGGTAACACTATGAGGGAGGTAGGGAGGGAGGGATAATGTATAATAATGTATCCATAATGTAGCTAGGACTTTCCCAATTCCTTATTTGAACCTTGGCGCAGAGTTGTAAAAACAATTTACCTGAGTTGTAAAAAAAAAAAAAAAAGCTTTGCCTTGAGCATTCCCTTTATTGGTACGCCTCTCGGACTTCCTGGGTGAAAGGTCATTGGATCTACATATATCCACTACAGACTTTTGGGGCGTAGAACCAAAGTACACACGTGATGTGGCCTGACCATGTTAATCATTAGATAAAGAGACATACTAAGAGAAGCTTTATAGTCGGGCTATAGATTAAGTCAGGTGTTAAGGTGAAATCAAAATCTAAGTTCTGTTTTTTATTTATTTTTATACTAAATGTCTTGTTTTCATGTAATTGTAGTATTCATATATGTAGCTAAATGATTTACATTCCAAATATACTATTGTATTCTTATTACACCCCAATTGAATGCTAATTTGATCACTTAAATTGGTTTCTAGTGTGAACCGCATCTAGTTTTAAAAGGAAACTCAAAGTTCCTGTTTGTAGAGTGTATAGATGTGTACACTGCTTAGCCAATCAGCTGTTGTTCTGAGTCATTTCATCTCGGATGGCTCAATGCAGGAAGTTATTCTGAAACCACAACACTGCTTCCTCTCGATGAACAGTTCTCAAGAGAACCATAAAGAAAGATTGTTTCTGTTACAGCATGCAACACATTGACTGACTGCTCCACCGATCATTGTCCTTGTTAGTAAGTCCACACCTCTCCATCCTGGGGGAATGGACAGGCTTCATCTGCTGCTATTGGTTTGCGTAAATGCATTCTGTCCACGCTGCCAGCCACTGGAACAAGGTACAGTTTTCTATCGATCACTGTTATCTGTAAGTCACCTTCATCCTGTTTCCTAATATCCATTTTTGAATTCAGACTGTAATGTCAACGTACCAAAGCCTAATTTTTTAAGATGGTATGAAATAGAAAGTAAAATAACAATGTGATTGGTCTGCTGTGTTTGTGTCACCTGTTCGATAGCATCGCTGCGGTTCGTCGGGCTGGGGGACTGGGGAGGCCTCCCATTCTTCCCCTACTACACCCCTCATGAGCAGGCTATCGCCAAAGAGCTCTCCTGGGTGGCCCAGACTCAGGGACTGGACTTTGTCCTCAGCCTGGGGGACCATTTCTACTACAGCGGAGTGGAGGACGTGGATGACCACCGCTTCAAGGTCACTTCACACTACAGTCGCTCTGCCACACTGTTCACACTGCAACGCATGGGCTGCGTTTACACAGGCAGCCCAATTCTGATCTTTTGCGTGATTATTGGCAAAAGATCTGATCTGATTGTTCTAAAGACCAATTGTTGGCAAAAGATCTGATCTGATTGTTCTAAAGACCAATTATTGGCAAAAGATCAGTATTGTGCTACCTGTGTAAACGCAGCCACAGGCTTGGGTTGAAACACCACACAACAGCAAACCATTATTGTGATGACAAACTCAGCAACTGTTCTGACAACAGTTAGTAAACATCATATCTTACCATAGGCAGTTAGATTCTAACTTAACATCTCAACATATCTAACCTATCTCTCGTGTGTGGCATTGTGAATAATGTGAATCTAGAACACGCATACAACAGTCACGCTGAAGGACTTTGAAAATGGCAAGAGAGCAAAACTAAATATCTAATGCTCCATTCTGTGTAACAGATTGTTTGTGAAATATGCGTTGACATGAGAAGTGCCGAGTCGTGGAGTCACAGTTGTTCCCTGTTTCTAGCCAGCCAGCTTTGTGACAGAGAGAATGTGGTTAGTCGAGTATATACAGGGACGTAACACAGACTGACAGACGGAGCTGTGTTCAGATCACATTGTTCTCGTATTAGTGAAGAGGGCACTTTTCTCTTCTCAGTCCTAGAGCCACATGATTCTCTTTTTCTGAAATAAAGCGAAGCATTACGCCCTCTTGTGGTAGCATATTGTAGATCAACTATTTCTTCAGAGCGTTGTGATTATCCTAGTGTTGCAGCACACAGAATGTTATACAGTATAACATAAATATTGATATGTT
This sequence comes from Coregonus clupeaformis, assembly GCF_020615455.1. Taxonomy (NCBI): domain Eukaryota; kingdom Metazoa; phylum Chordata; class Actinopteri; order Salmoniformes; family Salmonidae; genus Coregonus; species Coregonus clupeaformis. Next base: position 50,436,396 of record NC_059198.1, on the reverse strand, counting down.
ATATATCAAATCTCTCTAGTTTTTCACCCTTCAGTAATTTTCCTGGGTTGGTAATTACCTTTTTTGTTTTCCTCCTGCAGAATACCTTTGAGGATGTCTTCTCTCAATCCTCGCTGGTTGACGTCCCATGGTACCTGGTGGCAGGAAACCATGACCACGTTAAAAACGTGTCCGCTCAGATCGCTTACTCCAACAGATCGAAGAGATGGTGAGCATCTTAGTAAAGATCTTTAACTGTGTATTTTAATTGTTTGTTTTTTTACGCCACACATCCTGAATACAACATTCATATGCCAATTAGCAGATGCTTTCATCCAAATCGTGCATACATTTTGAATATGTGATCCCCTGCGGGAATTGAACCCACAACCTTTTTGTTTGCTAGCGCCACACTCTTAGCAACTGAGCCCCACGAACAGGGCCATGACTTCTCTGTTGTTCTCTCCTCCTCGTTACCTCAGGAGGTTCCCGGAGCTTTACTATGAGCTTCAGTTCAAGGTTCCTCAGAGTAACGTGTCGGTGACCGTCCTGATGGTTGACACAGTGGTGCTGTGTGGGAATACTTATGAGGGGACCCAGCCCAAAGGAGAGGAGGACCCGGAGGCTGCTGCCAAGCAGTTAGACTGGATCAACTCCAGACTGGCAAACAGCAAGTAAGTCCACATGGTACAGTTTTACTGGACCCAGATTAAGCATAGTCCTGGTCTAGAAAGTTTAATGGAGATTTGACCCTGTTTTTTTTTGTCCAGGACTATGCTTAATATGGGTTTGAGAAACTGGCCCTAAAAATACAACAGGTCAAACACAGCCTCTCATTAAGTACATCAGTGAAACCTTTGTAGTGAAACAGCAACTTGTTCTGTGAGTAAATAAAGGATGGATTCAAGGTTGTTCAAGGTTGAGGAAAATAAAAGTATTTGATCTGACAAGTTGTCGTTTGAGCCTCGGGAGAATAATGTGAAGATTTCCGAGCATGAAGAGATCCCTGACTGGCCACGCCCCTCTTTTAATGTTTGTAGAGATCCCTGACTGACCACGCCCCTCTTTTAGAGATCCCTGACTGACCACACCCCTCTTTTAGAGATCCCTGATTGACCACGCCCCTCTTTTAGAGATTCCTGACTGACCACACCACTCTTTTAGAGATACCTGACTGACCACGCCCCTCTTTTAGAGATACCTGACTGACCACACCCCTATTTTAGAGATCCCCTGACTGACCACGCCCCTCTTTTAGAGATACCTGACTGACCACGCCCCTCTTTTAGAGATACCTGACTGACCACGCCCCTCTTTTAGATATACCTGACTGACCACGCCCCTCTTTTAGAGATCCCTGACTGACCACGCCCCTCTTTTAGAGATCCCTGATTGACCACGCCCCTCTTTTAGAGATTCCTGACTGACCACACCACTCTTTTAGAGATACCTGACTGACCACGCCCCTCTTTTAGAGATACCTGACTGACCACACCCCTATTTTAGAGATCCCCTGACTGACCACGCCCCTCTTTTAGAGATACCTGACTGACCACACCCCTCTTTTAGAGATACCTGACTGACCACGCCCCTCTTTTAGAGATACCTGACTGACCACGCCCCTCTTTTAGAGATACCTGACTGACCACGCCCCTCTTTTAGAGATACCTGACTGACCACGCCCCTCTTTTAGAGATACCTGACTGACCACACCCCTATTTTAGAGATCCCCTGACTGACCACGCCCCTCTTTTAGAGATACCTGACTGACCACGCCCCTCTTTTAGATATACCTGACTGACCACGCCCCTCTTTTAGAGATCCCTGACTGACCACGCCCCTCTTTTAGAGATCCCTGACTGACCACGCCCCTCTTTTAGAGATACCTGACTGACCACGCCCCTCTTTTAGAGATCCCTGACTGACCACGCCCCTCTTTTAGAGATACCTGACTGACCACGCCCCTCTTTTAGAGATCCCTGACTGACCATACCCCTCTTTTAGAGATCCCTGACTGACCACACCCCGCTTTTAGAGATACCTGACTGACCACACCCCGCTTTTAGAGATACCTGACTGACCACACCCCTCTTTTAGAGATCCCTGACTGACCACACCCCTCTTTTAGAGATCCCTGACTGACCACACCCCTCTTTTAGAGATCCCTGACTGACCACACCCCTCTTTTAGAGATCCCTGACTGACTAGACCCCTCTTTTAGACTCCTCCACTCTCATCACTCTTTTAATCAAGAAATACCTTCACACTGTTACACACACATTCCTCAACTGTTACTGAATGAGGAATAGATACTCCTGTAACCATGAGTAACCTTGCCTGAGACTTGGAAGACTTGTGCTAGCTCCCTGAAGACAACGCCGTCGGCTTTAGCTCAGGTGGCTAACACAGTCTTGTCTGTCCTTCTCTCCCAGGTCAGAGTTCATTGTAGTGGCTGGTCACTATCCTGTGTGGTCCATTGGTCATCATGGTCCTACAAAGTGTCTTGTGGACAGACTACGTCCCCTGCTGAAGAAGTATGATGTCACAGTCTACCTGAGTGGCCATGACCACAGCATACAGGTGGGTTATCATGCATGTTATGACCATACATTTACATTCTATAACATGGGTTCAAAGTTACAGTTTGAATAGACAAAATGTTACCATTTCACATTCACTTATTGAACAACTGCTGTTGACCCTTACTCTGTCGCCAGTTTATCAGAGAGGATGATGGGAGTTCCTATGTGGTCAGCGGTAGCGGGAACTTTGCAGACGTGTCCACCAACCACATCAACAGCTTCCCGTCGTCGTGGCAATGGTTCTCCAACGCCGTCAACCGTACGTCCGGAGGATTCGCTTACTTTGTGGTCACCGGGAACAATATGACTGTCAGCTACATTCAGACTGACGGGAGATGTGTTTATCAAACAGCGCTGGCAAAACGCAAAGTCTGACACAGACAGAGGCATCACGGTGAACGCGAACATCATCACGAACTACCAATACGGATAGTTAACAATAAACTAATACAGGCCTAATATACTGACTGTTTTTAACCTCTTAAACTCTCACATTGTTGACTAAAACAACGCATATTGTATACTACCCCTCATAAAGTACATTTCGGTTTCAGAACTGTAAGTCCTACAAAACACATGCTTAGTACTGTTAGAATGGTGGGAACTGATAAAGGTGTCAGAAACGATGGTGACTCCTACAAAGGTCAAGGTACAGCAGGCCAAAAAGACAGAAATTAACCTTTTTATTTAATTTCTTCGGGGGGGGGTCCCCCCATCCATTGATGTAAATTGCTCCCGAGTGGCGCAGCGGTCTAAGGCACTGCATCTCAGCGGTCTAAGGCACTGCATCTCAGTGCTTGAGGCGTCACTACAGACCCCCTGGTTCGATTCCAGGCTGTATCACAACCGGCCGTGATTGGGAGTCCCATAGGGCGGCGCACAATTGGCCCAGCATCGTCCGGGTTTGGCCGGTGTAGGCCGTCATTGTAAATAAGACTTTGTTCTTAACTGACTTGCCTAGTTAAATAAAGGTAAAATAAAATAAAAAAATAAAAAGAATGCATATCCCCTGTCTGATTCCCAGTTTGTCCACTAGATGGCAGTAGCAGATCACATGACGTCTCTTGGCCACTTGAAACCAGTTGAGTCTGGTTTGGGCAGTGAGGTCACTGTGCCAAAATGGCTGAAACAGATTTTAAAGCCCCACATCTTTCATGTTATATAGTTTGTTTATTTAACTAAAAACACAGACAGGTGAGGAAACTGTTCCTATTGTAAACGAGTGAGCTAGCTAAACAGCGCACGTGGAGGAGGCATACAAGGTCATGTGGATGGAGAAGGTAATGCATTACTTTACAATGACCATCAGGATGGACCCTTTCTATGCATGCTAAATGCTTGCACTTTTGGTGACTTGACCTACATTGCATACTCTGTGAACATGACCATAAATTATGAGCTCCTGAGTGGCGCAGTGGTCTAAGGCACTGCATCGCAGTGCTAACTGTGCCACTAGAGATCCTGGTTCGAATCCAGGCTCTGTCGCAGCCGGCCGCGACCGGGAGACTCATGGGCGGCGCACAATTGGCCCAGCGTCGTCCAGGGTAGGGGAGGGAATGGCCGGCAGGGATGTAGCTCAGTTGATAGAGCATGGCGTTTGCAACGCCAGGGTTGTGGGTTCGATTCCCATGGGGGGCCAGTATAAAACACACATTCATATATATGTATTCACTAACTGTAAGTCGCTCTGGATAAGAGCGTCTGCTAAATGACTAAAATGTAAAATGTAAATGTATGGTTTATGGCCTTTACTTTTAAGTATTTGCCTAAAACTGTTTGGTATAAATATATATTCAAGATCTATTTACTGATCCCTCAAACCTCTAAAACAGGGAATCTCCAACTGGTGGCCCGCGGGCCGAATTTGGCCTGCGGGTGGTTTTATTTGGCCCCCTACGTTTTCTGAGCAAAATAATAATTTTTTGTGTGGACTTAATAGAATATAAAAACACCAGGAAATCAGCTCCAATTGATTTTAATTTAAGAAATCTGTTCCCAGTATTCCCACGCATAATAGAGACGTGATCATATACAAATGTAAGCAAGGTTGGAAATGATTATGTTTTAGTCAAACATTATAACTGTTTGGGCTTCTTGTGATCAATTTGCAGTCTACAAATTATTTGTAATTATGTTCCGACCCTCCGCTCAAGAAAAAATCGGCCCGAGGCTGAATCTACATTTACATTTACATTTTAGTAATTTAGCAGACGCTCTTATCCAGAGTGACTTACAGTTAGTGAGTGCATACATTATTTTTTTAAATTATTTTTTCATACTGGCCCCCCGTGGGAATCGAACCCACAACCCTGGCGTTGCAAACGCCATGCTCTACCAACTGAGCTACATCCCTGCCAGCCATTCCCTCCCCTACCCTGGACGACGCTGGGCCAATTGTGCGCCGCCCCATGGGTCTCCCAGTCGCGGCTGGCTACGACAGAGCCTGGATCTAGTTGATCCCTGCTCTAAAACATAAATACATCTTAAAATAACCTAATACACAAATAGTACTTCTAGAATGGCTACACATAATATATTAAGCATCTTAATTATTATTTTCATATTATTTAGTATTCAGCAGTCTCCCAAAATCAAGTTATATTTTTCCAAAGATCATATCAACTTAAAAACGATATAAAACACAATAAAATCTGAACAGTTGGTAGTGTTTATAAAAGCTAATAAATAAAAAGGAGAATATTTGCATCATTGCACGGAAACAAAATATACACTAGAGTATGTGTAACACATTCACTGTGCGATTTCACAGAAGAATGTTGCCCTGCAGCCTCCATTTCAAAGTCCAGTTCAGCTGTACCTTGTGTGTCGACGATACATTTTTACACACTTTTTAGTGGGACTCCCTCTTTTCCACTTGTGTTGGCTTTCCTTGTGCGTTGGCAGCACACCACTGTGACTACGATAGCCACTACTATGATCAGAATGATAAGGAGGATGAACCCAGCGATCACACCGAGCCCAAACTCTGGAGAGGAAACGGGATAGTGGAGTGTTATCGGGAAGCATGATGATTCACACACACACTGTGAGAAATGATAAGCACCTAAAACCGGAAGTTTACATACACTTAGGTTGGAGTCATTCAAACTTGTTTTTCAACCACTCCACAAATTTCTTGTTAACAAACTATAGTTTTGGATAGATGGTTAGGACATCCACTTTGTGCATGTCACAAGTAATTTTTCCAACAATTGTTTTCAGACAGAATATTTCACTTATAATTCACTGTATCACAATTCCAGTGGGTCAGAAATTTACATACACTAAATTGACTGTGCCTTTAAACAGCTTGGAAAATTCCAGAAAATGATGTCATGGCTTTAGAAGCTTCTGATAGGCTAATTGACATCATTTGAGTCAATTGGAGGTGTACCTGTGGATGTATTTCAAGGCCTACCTTCAAACTCAGTGCCTCTTTGCTTGACATCATGGGAAAATCAAAATAAATCAGCCAAGACCTCAGAAATAAAATTGTAGACCTCCACAAGTCTGGTTTATCCTTGGGAGCAATTTCCAAACGCCTGAAGGTACCACGTTCATCTGTACAAACAATAGTACGCAAGTATAAACACCATGGGACCACACAGCCGTAATACCGCTCAGGAAGGAGATGCGTTCTGTCTCCTAGAGATGAACGTACTTTGGTGCGGAAAGTGCAAATCAATCCCAGAACAACAGCAAAGGACCTTGTGAAGATGCTGGAGGAAACAGGTACAAAAGTATCTATATCCACAGTAAAACATGTCCTATATCAACATAACCTGAAAGGCCGCTCAGCAAGGAAGAAGCCACTGCTCCAAAACCGCCATAAAAAAGCCAGACTACGGTCTGCAACTGCACATGGGGACAAATATTGTACTTTTTGGAGAAATGTCCTCTGGTCTGATGAAACAAAAATAGAACTGTTTGGCCATAATGACCATCGTTGTGTTTGGAGTAAAAAGGGGGATGTTTGCAAGCCGAAGAACACCATCCCAACCATGAAGCTCGGGGGTGGCAGCATCATGCTGTGGGGGTGCTTTGCTGCCGGAGGGACTGGTGCACTTCACAAAATAGATGGCATCATGAGGAAGGAAAATTATGTGGATATATTGAAGCAACATCTCAAGACATCAGTCAGGAAGTTAAAGCTTGGTCGCAAATGGGTCTTCCAAATAGACAATGACCCCAAGGATACTTCCAAAGTTGTGGCAAAATGGCTTAAGGACAACAAAGTGTGGCCATCACAAAGCCCTGACCTCATCCTATAGAACATTTGTGGGCAGAACTGAAAGAGCGTGTGCGAGCAAGGAGGCCTACAAACCTGACTTCGTTACACCAGCTCTGTCAGGAGGAATGGGCCAAAATTCACCCAACTTATTGTGGGAAGCTTGTGGAAGGCTACCCGAAATGTTTGACCCAAGTTAAACAATTTAAAAGGCAATGCTACCAAATACTAATTGATTTTATGTAAACTTCTGACCCACTGGGAATGTGATGAAAGAAATAAAAGCTGAAATAAATCATTAAATAAATCATTATCTCTACTATTATTCTGACATTTCATATTCTTAAAATAAAGTGGTGATCCTAAATGACCTAAGGCAGGGAATTTTTACTAGGATTAAATGTCAGGAATTGTGAAAAACTGGGTTTAAATGTATTTGGCTAAGGTGTATGTAAACTTCCGACTTCAACTGTAAGTGTTCGATATTCACTGGGCTACATTTCCTTAATGAACACAAGTGAGTGACAGCATCCATTTATTATTAGCATGTGATCCCTGTGGGACTTGAACTGAACCCACAACCTTGGCATTGCTAGTATCCTTACCTTCAAAGACGGACTTATTGGCGCCTGGTGAACACTGTCTTTTACTGAGCTCTCCCAGCTGTTTGTCTGCGCTGCGGGAGGGGATGTAGGCCTGCACGTTGAAGCAGTAACTCACCCCAGGCTCAACATCCCTCCTGTCTAGCTCTATCTCACTGCTGGCAGAGATCTTTGTTTTCTAGAGGGACGATTACACAAAGGAAGGGCTTGTATTGTGTCTTCTTCCGTATTTTCATTTTCTATTACTTGTTCAATACTGTTGTAATGTCATTAAACTAGTATATATATATTAATGACACACATGCAATATAATCAGAAGTGAGCGTTTGCCGAACTCATTATCATCCACTGCATATTACATTCCTTGACTTGGCTCCTTTTGAGGAACCTACACCATTGAGACATGTCCTCTATCTCACTGGGTTCGGCCCCGGGCCCTAGAGTACTCTGAGGAACTGTAAATATGACTCTCTAGTGTTGTTGTTGTCCTCCCCTTTGAGCTTACCTTGCCCGTGCTTGTTGCTTTCCCAAAGGTGACTTTGTACTGCAGCTCATCAGCGAAGACATCCCGCATGGTCTTTAGTTTGTTCTGCTCGTGGAACAGGGCTATGGGAGGGTCTGTTACATACAGGGTGATCTTCCTCTTGTCTTTGCTCACCTCAATCTTGAACTCAGGTCTGCCAATAAGCGCTGGAAGGGAAATAACACCGGAGGTTGACATGCTTGCTTGTCACACCTGGCGCCACTTGGTGACACTGGCATGCTGTTGAACTACAAATTAAAGAAAGTTACACCCTCTTTTTCCCAGTGATTTATAGAAGAACCCTCTTTTTCCCAGTGATTTATAGAAGAACCCTCTTTTTCCAGTGATTTATAGAAATAACCCTCTTTTTCCAGTGATTTATAGAATAACCCTCTTTTCCCAATGATTTAAAGAACAACCCTCTTTTTCCCAGTGATTTATAGAAGAACCCTCTTTTTCCCAATGATTTATGTGGAAAATATGTCACTGTATGACTGTAGTCAGTTACTGCTGGAGTACCTACTGTCTTGGTAAGGGGTGAACCCTTCCGAACTGGCGTGGGGGAACTCTGTGAGGTCAGAGGTTACTCTATGTAGGGGTTCTGAGAAGACATCAGCTGAGTATGTGGCCTTCAGGTCAGTCAGAGCGTTGGACAGGTCACACTGAGTCTCCATGGTCCGGATACAGTGCTGGTTCCACTCTCTTATCTGACCAATACTGAAATAGACGTAATAGTAGGGTTATCATTATCTTCAAAACATGTTTGTTTTGTTGCGTTAGGTCTGGATTAGCATCTCAAATCAAATCAAGTTGTATTTGTAACATGCTTCGTAGACAACAGGTGTAAACTAACAGTGAAATGCTTAGTTGAACACTAAGAAAGTACCAAATTGTAATCTTTGAATTTGAGTTATAATCTTGAACTCATTGCACCACGTCACACACATTGTACTTCAATTAAACAGAGATTAGTATTTCTTCTCCCTCCTACTGCCCTCCAACACATCGACCTGGCTCTTCAAGATCAGAGACGGAGTCTCCAACACATCGACCTGGCTCTTCAAGATCAGAGACTGAGTCTGGGAAGAATAGGTTAGTGCCGACCTCCCGTGATCATGGGATTATAGGCACCGTCTTTTTTATATTTCATGGAGACCATTTCATTTCATGAATAGAAGTAGGAAGTAATGTAGCATTTCGTAATTACCTGATATGTAGGAAACTGAGATTTTTCCATTTTCATTTAATAATAATTGAAGTGGCAAATAAATACACTACTTGGCAATTTAATGGAATGATTGCACTTGTTCGGTCTTCCTGTAAGTGCAATAAACTGTAATATCAGCATGTAAATGATTTACTTACACAGAATATTCAACAGTGTATGAATAGTTGGAAGGTTTAGGATCCCACATAAGCAGTGTTTTGAAGTTGATAGATAACCAGGAAACGTTCTGTGCCTTGGGATAGTTACCTACATGAAGAACAAGATCAGTTAACTACATGAAGAACAATATCAGTTAACTACATGAAGAACATGATCAGTTAACTACATGAAGAACAATATCAGTTAACTACATGAAGAACAAGATCAGTTACCTACATGAAGAACGAGATCAGTTACCTACATGAAGAACGATATCAGTTAACTACATGAACAATATCAGTTAACTACATGAAGAACGAGATCAGTTACCTACATGAAGAACGATATCAGTTAACTACATGAACAATATCAGTTAACTACATGAAGAACGAGATCAGTTAACTACATGAAGAACGAGATCAGTTAACTACATGAAGAACGAGATCAGTTAACTACATGAAGAACAATATCAGTTACCTACATGAAGAACGAGATCAGTTACCTACATGAAGAACAATATCAGTTAACTAAATGAAGAACGAGATCAGTTACCTACATGAAGAACGAGATCAGTTACCTACATGTAATGTTAGACAATGACAATGAGTGAAACTGAAATAATTAGGACAGTGTGTCTTTGCATGAGAGGGTCACAGGGGATAGTGCCTGTCCTAAGCCACAGGGGATAGTGCCTGTCCTAAGCCACAGGGGATAGTGCCTGTCCTAAGCCAGGCTGATCCAAGAAGTTGCCAACAAAACACTTAGGACATTGTGGCTTTTAAATGCAGTATGTGATTTATCCAAATAGACCCGTGGGTTGTTCAGCAACGAAACCGACGGTGAGCAACTACGGGGCAAAACAGACAGGGTTGGCTTAGGTTGTTGACAACATGTCAACTATATTTAGTCTACAAATGTTTATTGAAAACCTAAATACATGTGCACGATGAGCACTTGTTGTCTCTCAAATACATTGTTGCAGTTGTTAGTTAGCTAGCTAGCGAATTTTAGACATATTAGCATAGACATGACATCAGTCGAAACACCTCAAACAATACCTGGTACCAAGAACAAGATAAAACGATGTGAAACGAGCCACCTGATTCTCCACATGGCAGCTTCTTGTCATTGACCACGTTTACATGCACACCAATATCCCGTTATTATTCAGTTTCGCATATCATGAGTGTCTTGTGATGATGTTTTCATCTGATTGGCAAACACATTACTTCAAAAAGTAGACTACCTGAGCAGTTCAATCCACCATAAAAGTTCCATAATAATCATTTGTTTTGCTGATACTTTGTACTGGACCTTATAGCCTACTTGATTAGGCTACTTTCACCCCTAATTTAGAAAAGTTTCTGCTTATAGTTTCCGACATTTGGTAGGCCATAATATAATTTCCGACATTCGGTAGGACATTGTTTGTCAACTATAGTTAGATACATGCAGCTTCTCTTCTGTCATAACTTGTTTCCTCAGAAGACTAAATAAAGTAGTGCTCACCAGAATAATGTCTTACTTCGATAGAATGAGTGCATTAGTAATGTAGTTAACGCTGCTAAAGTTGTCTGTTTCATTTAGGGACCGGGAAAAAACGCAATAACTCCAAAACAGTGGAAAGATTGGTCCTGTGCAAAATGTCCAAATGTTATCAGTTTGACCAGTTTTAAGGAAATGAAAATCTGAGAACAATTAAACACGTTTCTGATAAGACTTCAGTTTATCTTGGGTACATATTGTATGTGGTTGAAATACTGTCTACTTGCACAACAGTGTCAAAGATAACAACATGTTCCACTCACATTCGCATTTTCTCAAGAGATGCTGAAAGAAAGAAATCATACGAAAATGATATATATATATGAAAATGTATGCACTCTACTGTAAGTCGCTCTGGATAAGAGCGTCTGCTAAATGACTAAAATGTAGATGTAAAAAAATATTTATCCGCTGCTGTTCCCGAGACAAAATTAACCTTTGATGTACCATTTTACTGCAACAAATGCATATTTCTGCAGGAGTTAATATTATATTAGGCTACATGTGAGAGGTTATAGGACTACAGTCAGTCAGATTTCAGTTACTATTACATTTATCCCCACATGAATTTAAATTATGAGTATTTTTTTATTTATGGTACAGGGATACTCGTGAGCGGATATCAAAGGTGTATGTAAACAGTTTATCCCGAATAAAACCTTAAGCGGGATATTCGCTATTAAACGGGATTTGAGCTACAATCCGGGATACTGTGCGCATGTAAACACGGTCACTGACCACCCTGAATCACAACAACACATGGACTTCTGCCCCATTGACGCGTATGCATTGTTTTCAGCTAAACCCCGTCTATACTATTTGTCTAGTGTACAGCTTTTAGGATTGTAGGCTAGCCTAGATTTTAATTGCCCGTGGTGTTTTTGACTCACCTGAAACACAGTTTGTAAAGAATAGTACAGCACACAATCTCCTACAAAACGTTTTCCTTTCCATGTTCAACATGTTATATCCAAACAGGTCAGCGTAAAACAGTAATCCAGTGGAGGTAGAAGTGAAACGACGCGCGTCTCGGAGCTCCACTGAAACGAACGGTGTAAGTCCTTCGCGATCCACCTCTGATTGAATTCAAACCCCTTGTCTTGGCCAGCTATTGTCAGTGCTTAAGGTGCTGTCTAGCAATAAAAAAGACGCTTGTATCGACCAAATAAGGAGTGTCCGGGTTTTAGTTTGTGGGATGGGCTTCTGAGAGTTTAGTGTATGCGACTTGCTTAACTTTTTGTGATTACAAAAACATCGTAGCCTACTGTATTAGGAACAGCTAGTGTATAGCTTCCTGTAAGTAGCCTGGTAAAATGATGTGTCATTCATTGCGTTTTGGTACACCATAAGTACATTCATTTCCAATGGAACGCTGCGTTTGCAGTGCGTTCTGTGTGGTGCATAGGTTGGATTTATCGAACGCATGCATCAAATTGAATGCGTAAACTTGACAGAAAGTAGAAAAATGTGAATGTTGAATTTTTGTTGCACACACATCCAGTGAAAAAACATGTGGGATTACATAATAAAAACAGTTTGACTGCAGAATTTCTTTTAAAAAAATGTATTCATATATTTGTAAAGTAGGTGGTCTTGATCGCGCTGTTGGACCGGCACCAGCCCCTCCGACAGCGCAGGTCTGTGTGGGTCCAGAGATGGTTGAAGTCCCGAAAGCAGGCAGGGGAGTTCCACCATCAAGAGCTTCGACTGTTTGGAAAGGAATTCCGAAGTTACTTACGTCTGGACCGAAGCCAGTTCGATCACCTGCTCCAGATGGTTGGAGCCAGGATCGCCCGGATGGATACCAACTACCGGGAGTCCATCAGCCCAGTTGAACGTCTGGAGATTTGGCTCCGGTAAGCTAAATTCAAGTGCATTTTAAAGCCTTTGATACCGTAATTGATTGATATTAGATATATTTTATGTGAAACCTAGCTAGCTAAAGGGCTCTCTAGTTAATAGCAGCTGGCCGCGACCGGGAGACTCATGGGCGGCGCACAATTGGCCTAGAGTCGTCCAGGGTCGGGGAGGGAATGGCCAGCAGGGATGTAAAAAAAAAAAAAAAAAGTATGAAAAAAGGTGTGTTCACTAACTGTAAGTCGCTCTGGATAAGAGCGTCTGCTAAATGACTAAAATGTAAATGTAAATTAGATGTACTTTTACAGAATTTTCATTAGGACTATAACTTTTCCCAAAGTTGGTTTAAAATAATTGTTTTATGATGCAATGTTACCAAATGAAAATAAAGTTGGGGTGCCTTCTGCCCTGATGAAGGTAGGCTAGTCTTCTCCAGGACCCCTCGTTGTTCAAGACAGTTACAGTCATTCATTACATTATTTTTGGAATCATGTACATTCTTAGAACAAAGGGTTCCAAAAGTGTCCAACTGCTGTCCCCATAGGATAACCCTTTTTGGTTCCAGGTAGAACCCTTTGGGGAAAATGTTATACATGGAACCCAATAGGGTTCTACTTGGAACCAAAAGGGTTCTACCTGGAACCAAAAAGGGTTCTTCAAAGGGTTCTCCTATGGGGACAGCCGGAGAACCCTTTTAGGTTCAAGATAGCACAGTTTATTGATACAGTCATAGACTTAATTGTACTGTTTCAAGGCATTGTTAATGATAGTTGATGAGTATTATAATATAATTAGTAGAGCATAATAAACAGTAATGAGGTAGCTATATGAGTAGATAGAATATGTGGGTGGAATTCAAGTTACACACAATATTGATAATTATTTTGAATTATATTTCAGATTCTTGGCGACAGGGGACTCCTACAGAACCATCGGATTCAGCGTCCGAGTTGGACGGTCCACGGTGGCAGGCATTGGCCCCTCTGTGGCACAAGCCATTTGTGACTGTCTGGTCGGCGAATACATTCCTGTCCCCAAGGAGGAAGACTGGAGGGCCATCACTGCCGAGTTCCTGGAGAGGTGGAATTTCCCCAACTGTCTTGGCTCCATTGATGGTAAACATGTAGTGATCCAGGCTCCACCGTGCTCGGGTTCGCAATTCTACAACTACAAGGGAACATATTCCGTTGTACTCTTGGCTGTTGTAGATGCCATCTACTGTTTCCGTGTCGTCTATGTTGGTGCTAACAGCAAGGGAAGTGATGGCGGGACCCACCGGGACTCTCCCTTCGGCCAGGCTCTTCAGGATGGCACCCTGCATCACTCCCTGGGGCTGAAGACCTGGGACCCGTTCCCCCACGTCTTCGTCGGCGACGAGGCCTTCCCTTTGAGACCCAACCTCATGAGGCCCTACGCTGGACGCCAGCTGCCATTGCCAAAGCCTGTAAGGATCTTCAACAAACGACTGTCCAGGGCAAGGTTAGTTGTTGAATGCGCCTTTGGGATTCTGGCAGCCCGGTGGAGAATGTTTCGGAGAGTGCTTGGCCTCAGCCCCTCAGATGTCGATGCCTGCGTGAAGGCCACTTGTTCTCCACAACTACCTGCGGAGGGCATCCCAGGAGCCGCTCCGGATGGAGATGGACACGCCAAATGGTCACCTACCTGATGTCACCAGGGCAGGTGCCAACAACGCCACCAGACAGGCACTCCAGGTGAGGGAGAAGCTGACCACCTACAGCAGGTGAAGTCCCATGGCAGCATGTCGTGGAGTGAAACGGCTCTTTTAAGAGCCCCCTAACACAAAGGTTATTTTAAGAACCATCCACCGTTGTCCATAAAATAGCATTTTTTCCCCCCAGATTATTTTATGTTTCATTGTCTGTCTTCATTTGGAAGTTATAATATTTAAGTGAAATGTGGGCGTAAAGACCCCTTCCCTCTCCCATTAACATCAGTATTATACACACCTGGCATGGTACATCAGGTGAGCAGGAGTTCTATTGAAGGTTATACGACATACAGTTAGTATGATAACAATGGGAAAAGGTAACCTGGGGTCCATACAAATAGTACAGTTTACCACCATCTTCACTGGTCTGACAAAATGCAGGTGTAAAATAAAAACGAATTAGGAAGAGAATGGGCTTTTACCTTCATCTTGTCTTAGATCTGCAAAGGTGTAGGGAAGAAATAAACAGATGAAGTCTAAATGAGATATTAATAAACAAATGAAACAACTGACTATGAAAACATTATAATTTAATAAGTATTCAAGTACAGGAAAGAACGTGACAGGTATGTGTTTTGTAAAAATTGTACAACCATCCAGGACCTCTATACCAGAGGAAGGCCCTAAAAATTGTCAAAGACTCCAGCCACCCTAGTCATAGACTGTTCTCTCTGCTACCGCACGGCAAGCAGGTTCCCGGAGCGCCAAGTCTAGGTCCAAGAGGCTTCTAAACAGCTTCTACCCCCAAGCTATAAGACTCCTGAACTGCTAATCAAATGGCTACCCAGACTATTTGCATTTTACGCTTCTGCTACTCTCTGTTTATTAACTATGCATAGTCACTTTAACTCTACCTACATGTACATATTACCTCAATTACCTCGACTAACCGGTGCCCCCCGCACATTGACTCTGTACCGGTACCCCCTGTATATAGCCTCCCTACTGTTATTTTACTGCTGCTCTTTAATTATTTGTTACTTTTATTTTTTGTAGGTATTCTTTCTTAAAACTGCATTGTTGGTTAAGGGCTTGTAAGTAAGCATTTCACTGTAAGGTCTACACCTGTTGTATTCGGCGCATGTGACAAATACAATTTTATTTTATTTAAAGTTGGTAATTCTTGCTGTTTACTCATGGAATTTGTATTTCAGATCAAAAGATGAATATGACAGGCAAATATTTAGACAGCAAACTGTTGTTTTAGGATATTTTCTAACCCAGAAACAACAGCTATACATTTGCCTCATATTGATCATTTGATCTGAAATACCAATTAGCCTACATGAGTATACTGTAAAAATGACTTGACTTCACTGTCACAATACTTATGACACTACCTGTGTTGTGGAGAAAAAATAAACGTACCATTGAACTCGGCTTCGAAAAGCAGCTGATGAATTTTAACCTTGACTGCCGCTTTTCTTTGCTGAGGCAGCCTCTTCAGGGTTGGCACCAGGCTCATGGCAAAGAGGGTCTCTTCATCCTCCTTCCTGTGCGCATCAGGTTGGGCTGCATCCCTCTCAACGGCTTGGAGGAGCCTCTGCTGAAATGAGTTGAGTGGATCTGGGGGGCTGGTACCTCCGACGACGCCTGGTGTGACGTTGTTCCTCTTCCTGTCTCTTCCCGTTTGTCTCCACGCTCACATCCTGTTTTAACGAGGTCGTCAGTGGTCACTTCCGTCAGGATCATAATAATCTCACCGGGTCCTAGATCCAGAGGTGCTTCCTCCATTTCATCATCTTCCTCCATGGCTGCACCGGTGGTGGTCACACTTGTGGATGTTGTAGAGAGTCTCGCTGCACCAGTGGTGGTCGCACTAGTAGATGACATAGAGGGTCTCGCTGTACCAGTGGTGGTCGCACTAGTAGATGACAGAGGGTCTCGCTGTACCAGTGGTGGTCGCACTAGTAGATGACAGAGAGTCTCGCTGTACCAGTGGTGGTCACACTAGTAGATGACAGAGGGTCTCGCTGTACCAGTGGTGGTCGCACTAGTAGATGACAGAGAGTCTCGCTGTACCAGTGGTGGTCGCACTAGTAGATGACAGAGAGTCTCGCTGTACCAGTGGTGGTCGCACTAGTAGATGACAGAGAGTCTCGCTGCACCAGTGGTGGTCGCACTAGTAGATGACAGAGGGTCTCGCTGTACCAGTGGTGGTCGCACTAGTAGATGACAGAGAGTCTCGCTGTACCAGTGGTGGTCGCACTAGTAGATGACAGAGAGTCTCGCTGTACCAGTGGTGGTCGCACTAGTAGATGACATAGAGGGTCTCGCTGTACCAGTGGTGGTCGCACTAGTAGATGACAGAGGGTCTCGCTGCACCGCTGGAGACGGTGGTCACACTTGTGGATGACATAGAGGGTCTTGATGCACCGCTGGAGACGGTGGTCACACTTGTGGATGACATAGAGGGTCTTGATGCACCGGTGGAGACGGTGGTCACACTTGTGGATGACGTAGAGGGTCTCGCTGCACCGGTGGAGACGGTGGTCACACTTGTGGATGACATAGAGGGTCTTGATGCACCGGTGGAGACGGTGGTCACACTTGTGGATGACGTAGAGGGTCTTGATGCACCGGTGGAGACGGTGGTGCCACACTTGTGGATGACGTAGAGGGTCTTGATGCACCGGTGGAGACGGTGGTCACACTTGTGGATGACGTAGAGGGTCTTGATGCACCGGTGGAGACGGTGGTCACACTTGTGGATGACATAGAGGGTCTTGATGCACCGGTGGAGACGGTGGTCACACTTGTGGATGACGTAGAGGGTCTTGATGCACCGGTGGAGACGGTGGTCACACTTGTGGATGACATAGAGGGTCTTGATGCACCGGTGGAGACGGTGGTCACACTTGTGGATGACGTAGAGGTTCTTGATGCACCCGTGGAGACGGTGGTCACACTTGTGGATGACATAGAGGGTCTTGATGCACCGGTGGAGACGGTGGTCACACTTGTAGATTACATAGAGGGTCTTGATGCACCGGTGGCACCCACACTTGTGGATGACATAGAGGGTCTTGATGCACCGGTGGCACCCACACTTGTGGATGACATAGAGGGTCTTGATGCACCGGTGGCACCCACACTTGTGGATGACATAGAGGGTCTTGATGCACCGGTGGCACCCACACTTGTGGATGACATAGAGGGTCTGGCTGTAAAATTGCCACTCATTGCCCAAGGCACAATAAATGGATCCAGAAAAGAAAGAATGTGGCAGAAGCGCTAAGGCCGCTGGCCTGAAGCTGCTGACCCAGACCTCTCTTCTTCTCTTTCTCTGCCCTCCTCTCTCTCTCTGATACCTGTCCCTGAGTCCTCTCCACTTCCTCCTACAGTCTTCTTCTACATAGACGTGAACATGATAAGCCAAACCATCACCTAGCATAACTATAGTGATTAGATACTGTAGCTATCATGGACATATCACCTACTGTACATACAGACACGGTTATCTGACCAAATTATCAGGGGTAGTATCTAGCATCATTTCTATTACTATTTATCTGACATTTACACTCACACTCTCTCACATACACACTCACACTCTCTCACATACACACTCACACTCTCTCACATACACACTCACACTCTCTCACATACACACTCACACTCTCTCACATACACACTCTCACTCTCTCACATACACACTCACACTCTCTCACATACACACTCACACTCTCTCACATTCACACTCACACTCTCTCACATACACACTCACACTCTTTCAAACATGATTATTTGGCCAGGTTATCAGGGGTAGTAACTAGCATAATTTATATTACAATTTCTCTTTCACACACACACACACACACACACACGCACCTCATTGGCTAGGTTAGCTAGCTAGCTAACTAGCCACATCTAGCACAAGCTCACTACTAAACTGACCTGGCAATCCTACTATCGTGGACACTCGTCTCCAAGCCACATCTAGAACCAAGCTCACTACTAAACTGACCTGGCAATCCTACTATCGTGGACACTCGTCTCCAAGCAGCATTTTCTGTGTGTATGTCCCTGTAGCTGTCAGCAGTTGGTTTTGAGGATACTGCGAAAATGATTCTCTCCTCCGTGTGTCCAACCGCATGCGACCGTCTGCAACACGTGTGTAGATACCTGCATTCAGTAAAGTTGCGTAGCAGCGCAAAATGCAATGACGCAGTCGGTGCGTTCGAAGCGTTAGCCAAAGAATAATATTACATTTGCGCACAAGAATATGACACCACGGGTATTCAACAAGGGGACATCTAAAGGGTGTTGTCATTGGATTGTTTTTGTGCAATATTATTATTATTATTTATTTTTTTCACCTTTATTTAACCAGGTAAGCTAATAATATTATTAGTAAAATATATTGAAGTGGCAACTGCATACAAAGCCGTGACAACGCCATATGAGTCACCTCATTGAGTGTTAAGACAGGCAACTTATTTAGCATTTCAGTGAGTTCTTGAATGGTCATGTAATAATAATAATAATAATAATAATAATATAATAACGTCATGTGTTCAATGGCTTCATGTAGGTTCTGGCCCTAACCTTTTGGGGGGCCCTAAGAGAGATATGGTTGGAGGGGCCCCCTCACCTGTGAGCAAAACATTTGAGTGGCCCCCCTGTTGACAACGGAGAGGAATTGTTAATTTCCTGCAATTCTACACATTTTGCCATGTGGTGTAGAGAACATGTTGCAGTTTTAACACTAGCACCACTAAAGCAGCCATTTTGACTGCTCAGTATTTTTTATTTATTACATTTAAAAAAAAACATTTTTAGTCATTTAACAGACGCTCTTATACAGAGCGACTTACAGTTAGTGAGTGCATACATTTTCATACTGGATGCACTTTTTAAAGTAATGCACCCCTCCGTCCTTGACTTTTCCTATATACAGTGGGGAGAACAAGTATTTGATACACTGCCGATTTTGCAGGTTTTCCTACTTACAAAGCATGTAGAGGTCTGTAATTTTTATCATAGGTACACTTCAACTGTGAGAGACGGAATCTGAAACAAAAATTCTGAAAATCACATTGTATAATTTTTAAGTATTTAATTTGCATTTTATTGCATGACATAAGTATTTGATCACCTACCAACCAGTAAGAATTCCGGCTCTCACAGACCTGTTAGTTTTTCTTTAAGAAGCCCTCCTGTTCTCCACTCATTACCTGTATTAACTGCACCTGTTTGAACTCGTTACCTGTATAAAAGACACCTGTCCACACACTCAATCAAACAGACTCCAACCTCTCCACAATGGCAAACACCAGAGAGCTGTGTAAGGACATCAGGGATAAAATTGTAGACCTGCACAAGGCTGGGGTGGGCTACAGGACAATAGGCAAGTAGCTTGGTGAGAAGGCAACAACTGTTGGCACAATTATTAGAAAATGGAAGAAGTTCAAGATGACGGTCAATCACCCTCGGTCTGGGGCTCCATGCAAGATCTCACCTCGTGGGGCATCAATGATCATGAGGAAGGTGAGGGATCAGCCCAGAACTACACGGCAGGACCTGGTCAATGACCTGAAGAGAGCTGGGACCACAGTCTTAAAGAAAACCATTAGTAACACACTACGCCGTCATGGATTAAAATCCTGCAGCGCACGGAAGGTCCCCCTGCTCAAGCCAGCGCATGTCCAGGCCCGTCTGAAGTTTGCCAATGACCATCTGGATGATCCAGAGGAGGAATGGGAAAAGGTCATGTGGTCTGATGAGACAAAAATATAGCTTTTTGGTCTAAACTCCACTCGCCGTGTTTGGAGGAAGAAGAAGGATGAGTACAACCCCAAGAACACCATCCCAACCGTGAAGCATGGAGGTGGAAACATCATTCTTTGGGGATGCTTTTCTGCAAAGGGGACAGGATGACTGCACCGTATTGAGGGGAGGATGGATGGGGCCATGTATCGCGAGATCTTGGCCAACAACCTCCTTCCCTCAGTAAGAGCATTGAAGATGGGTCGTGGCTGGGTCTTCCAGCATGACAACGACCCGAAAAACACAGCCAGGGCAACTAAGGAGTGGCTCCGTGAGAAGCATCTCAAGGTCCTGGAGTGGCCTAGACAGTCTCCAGACCTGAACCCAATAGAACATCTTTGGAGGGAGCTGAAAGTCCGTATTGCCCAGCAACAGCCCAGAAACCTGAAGGATCTGGAGAAGGTCTGTATGGAGGAGTGGGCCAAAATCCCTGCTGCAGTGTGTGCAAACCTGGTCAAGACCTACAGGAAACGTATGATCTCTGTAATTGCAAACAAAGGTTTCTGTACCAAATATTAAGTTCTGCTTTTTTGATGTATCAAATACTTATGTCATGCAATAAAATACAAATTAATTACTTAAAAATCATACAATGTGATTTTCTGGATGTATGTTTTAGATTCCGTCTCTCACAGTTGAAGTGTACCCACAACCCTGGCATTACAAACGCCATGCTCTACCAACTGAGCTACATCCCTGGGGACTTAACCTACACCAAAACGAATTTCACACAACAGATTAAATAATTTAAGTAACGTATGATGAGGAGAAAGGAGGTGAATTGGTGAGTTGGGAAGCGAACGATGCATAATTATGTAATGAGCGATTTGTGAATGAAGAACAGGGCAGGCTATTCTATTGTATTGATCTGTTCTAATTACACTGAACAAAAAATATAAAAGCAACAGGCGACAATTTCAAAGATTTTACTGAGTTACAGCTCATATAAGGAAATCAGTCAATTGAAATAAATTTATGGATTTCACATGACTGGGAATACAGATATGCATCTGTTGGTCACAGATACTGTACCTGTAAAAAACAAGTTACGGCCGTGGATCAGAAAACCAGTCAGTATCTGGTGTGACCATCATTTGCCTCATGCAGAGCGACACATCTCCTTTACATAGAGCTGATCAGGCTGTTGATTGTGGCCTGTGGAATGTTGTCCCACTCCTCTTCAATGGCTGTGCGAAGCTGCTGGATATTGGCGGGAACTGGAACACGCTGTCATACATGTCGATCCAGAGCATCCCAAACATGTTTAATGGGTGACATGTCTGTTGAGTATGCAGGCCATGGAAGAACTTTCAGGAATTATGTACAGATCCTTGCGACATGGGGCCGTTCATTATCATGCTGAAACATGAGGTGATGGCGGTGGATGAATGGCACATCAATGGGCCTCAGGATCTCGTCGCGGTATCTCTGTGCATTCAAATCGCCATTGATAAAAAACAATTGTGTTCGTTGTCCGTAGCTTATGCCTGCCCATACCATAAACCCACCGCCACCATGGGGCACTCTGTTCACAACATTGACATCAGCAAACCGCTCGCCCACACGACCCCATACACACTGTCTGCCATCTGCCCGGTACAGTTGAAACTGGGATTCATCCATGAAGAGCACACTTCTCCAGCGTGCCAGTGGCCATCGAAGGTGAGCATTTGCCCACTGAAGTCGGTTACGAAGCCGAACTGCAGTCAGGTCAAGACCCTGGTGAGGATGACGAACACGCAGATTAGCTACCCTGAGACGGTTTCTGACAGTTTGTGCAGAACTTCTTCGGTTGTGCAAACCCACAGTTTCATCAGCTGTCCAGGTGGCTGGTGTCAGACGATCCAGCAGGTGTGGAGGTCCTTGGCTGGCGTCGTTACACATGGTCTGCGGTTGTGAGGCCGGTTGGACGTACTGCTACATTTTCAAAAACTACGTTGGAGGCGGCTTATGGTAGATAAATTAACATTAAATTATCTGGCAACAGCTCTGGTGGACATTCCTGCAGTCAGCATGCCAAATTGACGCTCCCTCAAAACTTGAGACATCTGAGGTATTGTGTTGTGTGACAAAACTGCACATTTTAGAGTGGCCTTTTATTGTCTCCAGCACAAGGTGCACCTGTGTAATGATCAGGCTGTTTAATCAGCTTCTTGATATGCCACACCTGTCAGGTGGATGGATTATATTGGCAAATTAGAAATACTCACTAACAGGGATGTAAACAATTTTGCGCACAACATTTGAGAGAAATAAGCTTTTTTGTGCGTATGGAGAATTTCTAGGATATTTTACTTCAGCTCATGAAACATGGGACCAACACTTTACATGTTGTGTTTATATTTTTGTTCAGTATACGATCTCAAAATGATATGTACCCTATACAGTGAGGGGAAAAAAGTATTTGATCCCCTGCTGATTTTGTATGTTTGCCCACTGACAAAGACATGATCAGTCTATAATTTTAATGGTAGGTTTATTTGAACAGTGAGAGACAGAATAACAACAAAGAAATCCAGAAAAACTCATGTCAAAAATGTTATAAATTGATTTGCATTTTAATGAGGGAAATAAGTATTTGACCCCTCTGCAAAACATTACTTAGTACTTGGTGGCAAAACCCTTGTTGGCAATCACAGAGGTCAGACGTTTCTTGTAGTTGGCCACCAGGTTTGCACACATCTCAGGAGGGATTTTGTCCCACTCCTCTTTGCAGATCTTCTCCAAGTCATTAAGGTTTCGAGCCTGACGTTTGGCAACTCGAACCTTCAACTCCCTCCACAGATTTTCTATGGGATTAAGGTTTGGAGACTGGCTAGGCCACTCCAGGACCTTAATGTGCTTCTTCTTGAGCCACTCCTTTGTTGCCTTGTCTGTGTGTTTTGGGTCATTGTCATGCTGGAATACCCATCCACGACCCATTGTCAATGCCCTGGCTGAGGGAAGGAGGTTCTCACCCAAGATTTGACGGTACTTGGCCCTGTCCATCATCCCTTTGATGCGGTGAAGTTGTCCTGTCCCCTTAGCAGAAAAACACCCCCAAAGCATAATGTTTCCACCTCCATGTTTGGCGGTGGGGATGGTGTTCTTGGGGTCATAGGCAGCATTCCTCCTCCTCCAAACACGGCGACTTGAGTTGATGCCAAAGAGCTCCATTTTGGTCTCATCTGACCACAACACTTTCACCCAGTTCTCCTCTGAATCATACAGATGTTCATTGGCAAACTTCAGACGGGCATGTATATGTGCTTTCTTGAGCAGGGGGACCTTGCGGGCGCTGCAGGATTTCAGTCCTTCACGGCGTAGTGTGTTACCAATTGTTTTCTTGGTGACTATGGTCCCAGCTGCCTTGAGATCATTGACAAGATCCTCCCGTATAGTTCTGGGCTGATTCCTCACCATTCTCATGATCATTGCAACTCCACGAGGTGAGATATTGCATGGAGCCCCAGGCCGAGGGAGATTGACAGTTCTTATGTGTTTCTTCCATTTGCGAATAATCGCACCAACTGTTGTCACCTTCTCACCAAGCTGCTTGGCGATGGTCTTGTAGCCCATTCCAGCCTTGTGTAGGTCTACAATCTTGTCCCTGACATCCTTGGAGAGCTCTTTGGTCTTGGCAATGGTAGAGAGTTTGGAATCTGATTGATTGATAGCTTCTGTGGACAGGTGTCTTTTATACAGGTAACAAGCTGAGATTAGGAGCACTCCCTTTAAGAATGTGCTCGTAATCTCAGCTCGTTACCTGTATAAAAGACACCTGGGAGCCAGAAATCTTTCTGATTGAGAGGGGGTCAAATACTTATTTCCCTCATTTAAAATGCAAATCAATTTATAACATTTTTGACATGCGTTTTTTCTGGATTTTTTGTTGTTGTTATACAGCTGTTGTAATCTCATCCTGAAGAATGACGACGCAGTAGGAGACAATTACACAACAACCAAAGAAAAGTATGTCAAAGATTGTGTCACCTGTCAGGACAAGGGATAACAGCTCCGTTAAATCCAACTGATGCCATTGTGTGAAGACACACACAATGTAAACACGAGCGGTCAAAAATGGACTATTTCTGACTGCTGTCATATCCACACTTCTATTCATTATAATGCCATTATTGCTTTTGTGCTGAGTTTCATTATTTATCAAGGCCACTTGGCGATTTATAATCATGTTTAGAATACATCCATTTGACTCTTGGTGCGGTCATCAAGAACATTGGTTGTATACATTTGACTCATGGTGCGGTCATCTCTACTACTAGAGAAAGACTAGAGACTCCTGTCTTTCTTAGTTTTTATCTGCCAATGTGGTTGGCTCACTGGCAAACCACTCACCCCACACTCACCTGTGGCTTTGAATGCAAAAGGACTTACTGGAGAGTCTGAATTCTAATACAGGAAAAGAGAAATGCCTTCTATCAAACGAGGCAAAGCAAGCGACCAGAGATAAAATCTGATGTAGAAATAAAAGACGGAGAGAAAAGAAAGCGTCCTTTGTTTGATGAATGTGGACAACTGCTTGTCGAACTTCTCATTCCAAAATCATGGGCATTAATATGGAGTTGGTCCCCCTTTGCTGCTATAACAGCCTCCACTCTTCTGGGAAGGCTTTCCACTAGATGTTGGAACATTGCTTCAGGGACTTGGTCCTCTGTAGTTCAGCTGGTAGATCACAGCGCTTGTAACGCCAAGGTAGTGGGTTCGTTCCCCGGGACCACCCATACACAAAAATGTATGCACGCATGACTGTAAGTCGCTTTGGATAAAAGCGTCTGCTAAATGGCATATTATTATTATAATATTATTATTATTATATTATTACTCGGTTCCATTCAGCCACGAGCATTAGTGAGGTCGGGCACTGATGTTGGGCTCTGTGCAGGCCAGTCAAGTTCTTCCACACCAATCTCAACAAACCATTTCTGTATAGACCTCACTTTGTGCACAGGGGCATTGTCATGCTGAAACAGGAAAGGGCCTTCCCCAAACTGTTGCCACAAAGTTGGAAGCACAGAATCGTCTAGAATGTCATTGTATGCTGTAGCATTAAGATTTCCCTTCACTGGAACTAAGGGGCCTAGCCCGAACCATGAAAAACAACCCCAGACCATTATTCCTCCTCCACCAAACTTTACAGTTGGCACTATGTATTCGGGCAGGTTCTCCTGGCATTCGCCAAACCCAGATTCATCCGTCAGACTACCAGATGGTGAAGTGTGACTCATCACTCCAGAGAACGCGTTTCCACTGCTCCAGAGTCCAGTGGTGGCGAGCTTTACACCATTCCAGCTGACGCTTGGCATTGCGCATGTTGATCTTAGGCTTGTGAGTGGCTGCTCGGCCATGGAAACCCATTTCATGAAGCTCCTGACGAACAGTTATTGTGCTGACGTTGCGTCCAGAGGCAGTTTGGAACTGAGTAGTGAGTGTTGCTACATGCTTCAATACTCGGCGGTCCCGTTCTGTGAGCTTGTGTGGCCTACCACTTCGTGGCTGAGTTGTTGTTGCTCCTAGACAGTTAGAAGCAGTTTTCTCCTGAAATGTGTCAACTGTAACCTGACTAAAGGTGATGGTCTTTGCTAGTGTACTGAGCTGCCTTTGTGTGATGAGGTGATTTTGAAGGAGTAAGGCGCAGGAGGGTAAATCACAGAATAACAGGATTTATTCTGAACCACAGAGTTACGCAGTAATGCGTAAAAACACTCCAGGCGCACTGGAAAATACAGGGCACACTGGGAATATTCCCGGCGATACAAAATACACTGAGCTCCACCGAGCTTCTCTCTCCTCCACAATAAACAATAACACACAAAGACAATGGGGCAGAGGGAACACTTATACGGTACTGATGAGGGGATATGAACCAGGTCTGTGTAATAAACAAGACAAAACAAATGGAATGATGAGATGAGGAGCGGCAGTGAACTGGGGACCCCGGTCAGACACCATGTCCTCTGGAACCCCGTAGTGCCGGAAGACGTGTGTAAACAGGGCCTCCGCAGTCTGCAGGGCCGTGGGGAGACTGAGCAGAGGAAGGAGGCGGCAGGCTTTGGAAAAGCGGTCCACAACAACCAGGATGGTGGTGTTACCTTGAGAGATGGGAAGATCAGTAAGGAAGTCAATACATGGCCGTTGTGGGACCATGGCCGTTGTGGAACTGGCAAGGGCTGTAACTTACCCGCTGGGAGGTGCCTAGTTGCCTTACTCTGGGCGCACACCGAGCAGGAGGAGACATTCACCCTCGCGTCCTTAGCCAAGGTAGGCCACCAGTACTTTCCAGTCATGCAGCGCACTTTAAGACCGATACCTGGGTGACCAGAGTAGGGGGACGTGTGTGCCCAAAAGATCAGATGGTCACGGACAAGAGCAGGCACGTACTGCCCGTTATGCTACCGGCGCCACAATGCAGGAGGCCGGGAGTATGGGGGTGTTGTCTATGGGCCTCTCCTCTGTGTCATACAGCCGTGATAGTGCGTCTGCCTTCACATTCTTCGTACCCGGGATGTAAGATAGTGTAAAATCAAACTGGGTGAAGAATAGGGCCCACCTGGCCTGGCGAGGGTTCAGACTCCTCGCTGCCCGGATGTATTCCAGGTTACGGTGGTCCGTCCAGACGAGGAAAGGGTGTTTCGCCCCCTCGAGGCAGTGCCTCCACACGGTCAGGGCTCGGACAACAGCCAACAGTCCCGATCACCAACGTCGTAGTTCTGCTCCGCCGGGCTGAGCTTCGTGGAGAAGAAGGCACAGGGGTGGAGCTTGGGTGGCGTGCCCGAGCGTTGAGATAGGACAGCGCCTATCCCTACCTCGGACGCATCCACCTCCACTATGAACGGTAATGATGGATTAGGATGGGCCAGTACCGGGGCTGAGGTGAACAGAACCCTCAGGTTACTAAAGGCCCTGTCAGCCTCAACAGACCAGCGGAGCCGGGACGGCCCACCCTTCAACAGAGATGTGATGGGAGCTGCGACCTTGCCAAAGCCACGGATAAACCTCCGATAGTAGTTGGCAAAGCCAATAAAGTGCTGCACTCGTCCCCCTCTCGGACACGGACCAGGTTGTACGCACTCCGGAGATCAAATTTTGTGAAGAAGCGCGCCCCATGCATTGACTCGATCACAGATGGAATGAGGGGTAGAGGATAACTATAACGTATTGTCCCCTTGTTCAGTGCTCGGTAATCAATGCAAGGGCGTAGACCTCCGTCTTTCTTCTTCACAAAAAAGAAACTTGAGGAGGCGGGCGAAGTGGAGGGACGTATGTCTCCATCGCCTCCGTTTCAGCCTGCGACAGGGGATACACATGACTCCATCGCCTCCGTTTCAGCCTGCGACAGGGGATACACATGACTCCTGGGAGGTACAGCGTCTACCTGGAGGTTTATCGTGCAATCCCCCGCCCGATGAGATGGTAATTTGGTCGCCTACATTTTGGAAAACGTGTGCGCCAAATCGAGGTATTCGGGGGGAATGCGCACGGTGGAGGTAGTGTCTGGACTTTCCACCGTGGTTGCTCCAAGACCTAGACACCTACCCTGACACTCTCGCGACCACCCCGTGAGAACCCTCTGCGGCCATGAAAAGGTGGGGTCGTGTAGTGCTAACCAGGGAAGACCCAACACAACAGGGAACTCAGGAGACTCAATAATAATAATAAAAAAGTGACTTGCTCTCGATGAGTCTCGTGCGTAACCATAGTGACCGGTGCTGTAACTTCCCTAACTAACCCGTACCCTAATGGTCAACGCTCAAGTGCTCTGATGAGGAGTGGAATGGATAGGGCAACCAATGTAATGTCTAGACTATGTGCAAATGACTTGTCCATAAAGTTCCCAGCTGATAGATAGACTGCTACAGAAATATGAATAACATGGTTTAAAATGGCCCAATGAGTCATATCTGAAGTTACAGGTCTATACTGTTACAGTGTCTGTCTGATTTGGCAGGATATATACAGTTACCAGATCTTACTGATCTCAACTTTGATAACATTGTTCCAGAGACAAATTAATGTTATGATAAAAAGCATGACTGATTAATGACGATTTGACTGGGTGTGGGAAAACGTACACATTATTGTCTCACTAATCATATTCACCTATTGGGAATTCACACAGACATCCACACCCCTGCTTACACTGACTGCTTGTCTGAAACCAAACATACTATACAGTTTGATCAGGACCAGGACCAGGAGTTTCCCCAACCACTGTGTGTGTGTGTGTGTGTGTTTGTGTGTTTGTGTGTGTGTGTGTGTGTGTGTGTGTGTGTGTGTGAACAACAATGTTGTGTGAAAGAAACACACTCCATAAGAGATGTCTCATCATGCTGTAAATCATTCTCAATGTGTCTGTGGCTCATAACAGCATGTTTTACATCTCATGGACTCAGACTGGGGGGGAAAAAACAACCACATGTTCTCCAGTAAGGAGAGACCAGAGAAGGAGAGATCAGAGAAGGAGAGATCAGAGGAGGAGAGATCAGAGAAGGAGAGATGATAGGATAACTCAAAGAAGGAGAGACCAGAGAAGGAGAGACCAGAGAAGGAGAGATCAGATAAGGAGAGATCAGAGAAGGAGAGATCAGAGAAGGAGAGATCAGAGAAGGAGAGATCAGAGAAGGAGAGATCAGAGGAGGAGAGATCAGAGAAGGAGAGATCAGAGAAGGAGAGATCAGAGGAGGAGAGATCAGAGAAGGAGAAAATATAATCTATTTAGATCTGCCTCTGAGAGATTTAATCCCAAAGCTACTTTGGAGGTTTGAAAGAAAACCTGATGAGGAAACATTCTCCAGACACTAAGATCATACACTCTTAGAAAAAAAGGTGCTGTCTAGTACCTAAAATGGTTATTCGGCTGTCCCATAGGAGAACCCTTTGAAGAACCCGTTTTGGTTCCAGGTAGAACAATTGTGGTTCCCTTTCCACATAGTGTTCTACAAGGAACCCAAAAGAGTTCTACCTGGGACCAAAAAGTGTTCTACCTGGAACCAAAAAGTGTTCTACCTGGAACCAAAAAGTGTTCTACCTGGAACCAAAAAGTGTTCTACCTGGAACCAAAAAGGGTTCTCCTATGGGGACAACTGAAGAACCCTTTTGGAACCCCTTTTTTCTAAGAGTGTAGTCTTGACTTTGTCACAGTTTTCTCTCACATTATATCTAAATAGTTTACTGAAAGACATGTAAGGAGGCTCATAGTGAGTGAATCCATGGACTTTGTATATACACGTAAAGAATGTATCAGCCAATAACGATGCTTGAACCAGGCTATCACCAGACTTGGACCACAGATATGCACCTTGAAGTAGTTCAGTGATGATCACCATTAGTTTGTTCTTAATTTGATTAAATTTATAGGCCTACAACTAAATTACAATTCACTTTATCTTTAAATTGTAATCAAATTCCAAACGTCCAGTGAGTGAACTTCCTGTGTGTGTTTTGTGCATCGTTCATGCAACAGGAAGACGTGACGTACGCGAGTTACTGCGTACGTCCCAAATAACTCGCGTACGTCCCAAATGGCACACTGTTCTCCATATAGTGCACTACTTTTGACCAGATCCCTATGGTCTGATGTGAAATAGTGCAGTATGTAGGGAGTAAGGTACCATTTAGGACTCATACCCTGAGCAGGGGTCTGGTCTGGAAGGGGTTCAAGATTAATTGTGCTGTGGCATTACTTGGCTTTAGCCCCGCTCTGCATTCCACAGCCACTCTGGCCAGGAGAGCAAAAGGGAGATTGGCCCAAACTAAAACAAGGATCTGCAACTCCATCAAGACCAGGCTTGACCAGTTGACAGGGCTTTACACAAGCATTTCTGGGGACTCTGAAAGCTGTTTTAATTAGGTGGCTGTTGTCATAATGAATGGCTGTGCTTTGTGCCTGGTGTTAAAGACACGGCACAGAAACCAAAGACAGTCAGACAGTCAGTATGAAGCAGTTCCAAAAAGAAACAGACGCGTCCCCAACCCTGATTATATGTATATACATATATAATACTTGGCCTCTCTACCAGACCGTGGCCACACCTCCTCCTCCAGGACTGTGCAGAGACGCAAAAGATTGAACTTCACTGAGTTTGCCCCATTAGTGTTCACTACATCGATCAACAGTTTTTTTTTCTGTGATAGAATCAACATCATATCAGCCCCTTTTCAATGCAACAAACCAAAAAGCAAATCTAACTTTTGCAAGATTTTGAGTCTGTGTTTTTGTTGTAGGGAGAGCCAGAGGACAACGGAGTAGAATTCTATTGGAGGGGGTGAGACAGGCTTGAATATGCGAATAAGCCAATAGGCAGAGGGGTAGCCTACATTGTCTAATTCTCTGTATGGTAATAATAATACATTTTATTTTATAAAGTGGTTTCTTACATCCCTTGGTGTGTATCCAGGGGAAGCTAAATGTATCTTTCGTCTCTCTGTGTTTCCTAATGTTCCTTTAATTCGCAAGAGGCTGAATGTATCTCACAGGAGAAAGCATCTGAGCGAGCGAAACAGCGCCCCCTCTGTCTCTCTATGTGTAGGCCATCTATCTGATGCTGTCTGGTCAAAAAGAGTATGACATTGTTGCTGCCCGTAGCATTGAAGGCAAGGGAAGCCAGCGAGCGTATGGCTTCCCCCCTGACAAAAAAAGTAAACAACGTTTGCTTATCAGCCTTGAGCTAAACTCAGCGAGCTCAACTGTGAATGGTCCTGGCACACCAAAAAAAGTGTCACGGGAAGCAAGCTTGGGTTTGGCGTCAATCCTATCAAATCCCATTGAGAGCATATGTCATTGACAGAAACTTGAATTGTTGCATCTCGTTGTGTTGTTGTCCTCCTGTGGCTAGCCAGCTAGCTAAAATTGGCCCTTTCCTAAATTAGCCATGGATGGAGATAGGGATTTGAACTTGTGGTTTTACTTAATTCTCCGTACTGGCCAATGATTATAACGGCGATTCTGATCCAACCATTCATTCATATGTTGTTGTGCCCCTGTCCAGAGAGGATGGAAGTTCAATATGTAGCTAGATGTAGAAGGCTAATGTTAACTAGCTAACGTTGCCCATGAATGGAAGTTAGGCTAGCGAGCAAGCATTTTAGCCAGGTAGCTTAGGACAACAAAAAATACAAGTGTGTACTGTATGACAGAGTGATAAGACAAGACCTCAAATGTGCTCAGATCATTAGAGGGAGCATTGCTCTCCACCGTGTCTTGGCTATTTCTTTGTTGGTATTTTCTTCAACTTTGATCAGGACCTTGAC
Source organism: Coregonus clupeaformis (assembly GCF_020615455.1). Classification (NCBI taxonomy): domain Eukaryota; kingdom Metazoa; phylum Chordata; class Actinopteri; order Salmoniformes; family Salmonidae; genus Coregonus; species Coregonus clupeaformis. Next base: position 50,404,969 of record NC_059198.1, on the reverse strand, counting down.
CCTTTGGCCGCCATTCCTTCCAGTTCTCTGCTGCAAATGACTGGAACGAACTGCAAAAAACCTCTGAAGCTGGAGACACTTATCTCCCTCACTAACTTTAAGCATCAGTTGTCAGAGCACCTTACCGATCACTGCACCTGTACACAGCCCATCTGTAATTAGCCCACCCAACTACCTCATCCCCATATTGTTATTTACATTGTTATTTATTTTGCTCATTTGCACCCCAGTATCTCTATTTGCACATCATCTTCTGCACATCTATCACTCCAGTGTTAATACTAAATTGTAATTATTTTGCACTATGGCCTATTTATTGCCTTACCTCCATAACTTACTACATTTGCACACACTGTATATAGATTTTCTATTGTGTTATTGACTGTACGTTTTGTTTATTCCATATGTAACTCTGTGTTGTTGTTGTTTTTATTGCACTGCTTTGCTTTATCTTGGCCAGGTGGCGGTTGTAAATGAGAACTTGTCCTCAACTGGCTCAACTGGCTCAACTGGCTTTCCTGGTTAAATAAAGGTGAAATTAAATGTTAAAAAAAAGAAACATTAAGACTTCCTGCGGTAAGAGTTTTACAGTAAAAACTCTCCGTTCTGGTGTATACCCTCTGTGTTGACTGCTGTATACCCTCTGTGTTGACTGCTGTATACCCTCTGTGTTGACTGCTGTATACCCTCTGTGTTGACTGCTGTATACCCTCTGTGTTGACTGCTGTATACCCTCTGTGTTGACTGCTGTATACCCTCTGTGTTGACTGCTGTATACCCTCTGTGTTGACTGCTGTATACCCTCTGTGTTGACTGCTGTATACCCTCTGTGTTGACTGGTGTATACCCTCTGTGTTGACTGCTGTATACCCTCTGTGTTGACTGCTGTATACCCTCTGTGTTGTGACTGAGACCATATGAGTTAAACCTTCTTATCTCTACGTTGATTCTCTGATTCTCTGACTGGGACACACTGGAGGGAGACGCCCCTCCACTCCTCTCATCGTCACTGCAGTGTGACCTACTTTTATGGATATGTGAATCTCTGAGGGAGGTGAAGGAGAGACACCTCCTTACCTCAGTGATTCACCCAGGAAACGATGCCCCCTCCCAGGGCCCCACGCTTGAAGGGGGTGGGTGTGTCAGGCAGGTGTCACTGAATGCAGGACGGATAGGCTTATTCCCCGCTGGGACAGGTAGTTTTGATTATTTATTTTAAAAAAGTATTAAATATTTTAGTGCGTTAGTCTGCCTGCATTGTGACAAGGACATTTTTTAAAGGTAAAGTCATGACCGGTACTCACCATCTCATACTATCATGGGCATGTCATTATCCAAATATAGGCCTATTCTAGAAGATTAGTCTGCACTCAATCATTGACAGATGTAATAATCTACCAGATTATTAACCTCCTAGAATGTAAATTCCAATAATTCACACATTTATGACTCCCATTGTTTTTAATGTTCTGATATTGTAAATCGCTCTGGATAAGAGCATCTGCTAAATGACTAAAATGTAATGTAAATGTAATGATTTTTATGATCTCACTATTCCAATAAAATAACCTGATAGCGTTAGCCAGCCAGCAATGCATGTCTCATATTAGAGTTTGTCCCAGATCTGTTAGGCTAGCTCTTACGGTCGTGGTCATAGGATTTGCCTTTACAACACAAACAGATCTGGGACAAGAGTTTGTCCAATGAGGTTGGGTGCCTGGCATGCCACGTGGCTGTGCCTGATTTGCCAGGACTTTATAACAATAAGGGCTTTGCTCCTGTGGTGAGTGACACTATTCCACCTCCCAGGAAGTAGCCGACCTGGTGCTCTATGATGACGTTCCTGTCATAGGCTGGTATGCAGTTGAATGGAGTCTCACGCAACTTGACACGACTGCTCCGGAGGCACTTAGTTATTGTTTAAAATTCAAAGTTGGTTTTAGGTAAACAATCACCAGTCACATAGAGCAAACACATCTGTAGAAAGTGGGAGGGATTGAGTTGATTCACAACACACTGTAGAAAAGAGAGAGAGATTGAGTTGATTCACAACACACTGTAGAAAAGAGAGAGAGATTGAGTTCATTCACACGCTGTCTGCCATCTGCCCCGGTACAGTTGAAACCGGTACAGTTCATCCGTGAAGCGCACACTTCTCCAGGCATGCCAGTGGCCATCGAAGGTCAACATTTGCCCACTGAAGTAAGTCACGACGCCCAACTGCAGTCAGGTCAAGACCCTGATGAGGACGACGAGCACGCAGACGAGCTTATTGACCAGGAAAGGGTTAAGAATGTAGACGCAGATATTGATGAGCGGCTGCGACAGAGCCTGGATTCGAACCAGGATCTCTAGTGGCACAGTTAGCACTGCGATGCAGCGCCTTAGACCACTGCACCACTCAGGAGTAGACTGTAGACGCAGATATTGATGAGCGGCTGCGACAGAGCCTGGATTCGAACCAGGATCTCTAGTGGCACAGTTAGCACTGCGATGCAGCGCCTTAGACCACTGCACCACTCAGGAGTAGAATGTAGACGCAGATATTGATGAGCGGCTGCGACAGAGCCTGGATTCGAACCAGGATCTCTAGTGGCACAGTTAGCACTGCGGTGCAGCGCCTTAGACCACTGCGCCACTCGGGAGTAGACTCAGGAGTAGAATGTAGACGCAGATATTGATGAGCGGCTGCGACAGAGCCTGGATTCGAACCAGGATCTCTAGTGGCACAGTTAGCACTGCGATGCAGCGCCTTAGACCACTGCACCACTCAGGAGTAGACTCAGGAGTAGAATGTAGACGCAGATATTGATGAGCGGCTGCGACAGAGCCTGGATTCGAACCAGGATCTCTAGTGGCACAGTTAGCACTGTGATGCAGCGCCTTAGGAGTAGAATGTAGACGCAGATATTGATGAGCGGCTGCGACAGAGCCTGGATTCGAACCAGGATCTCTAGTGGCACAGTTAGCACTGCGCCACTCGGGAGTAGACTCAGGAGTAGAATGTAGACGCAGATATTGATGAGCGGCTGCGACAGAGCCTGGATTCGAACCAGGATCTCTAGTGGCACAGTTAGCACTGCGATGCAGCGCCTTAGACCACTGCGCCACTCGGGAGTAGACTCAGGAGTAGAATGTAGACGCAGATATTGATGAGCGGTTGTCACACTGCTGACATAAAACCCTAGATGAGGATGCTCTGGCCAATCAGCGGTCTACTCTCATTTACATTTACATGTTAGTCATTTAGCAGACGCTCTTATCCAGAGCGACTTACAGTTAGTGCATAGATTTTCCAAACTCATGAATATTTTTGAATGACTGGTATACACCCACACCATTCCAACACAGAAAAGCTGTTTTTTTTTTAACATTCTTAATTTCCATTTAACTTTTAGTGTAAGTAATTATAGGTCATATTTCATAGAAATCTGGAAACACTGGACAATTACTTTAAAAACAAACATTTCCACTTAATGTAATGCACCAGGGAATGACTGCGAGACAATCCCCGAAGCTGACAAGTGAAACCTCGATGACGAGATCAGAGGATAAAACAAACTGAAGTCAACCGAGGACATTCTATTGTTTTTTCTTTCTCAATTTCCACCCGTCTCGCACATTGAATAACCATTCACCATTCACCCCTTGTGGCCAACTTGGGAACAGCTTGGTCCTTCTTGTCCCATGAGTGACCTTTGAGCACTGCTGGACTTCCATGCCAAGAACACCACATGTCCACTGATAAGGACCCAGCTAACTGGAACCTTTAGCCATGACATAAACCCATGACGCAATAAAGCACAGTAAAATAGAAACAACATGTCTCTGATTAATGGAACTGAAAATGTTAATGGGAATGACATTTATATGATGAATAATCAATTTGAGATGAGTCAGTTCTGTCACAGCAGTTGTTAGTTATACTCACAGTCATCAGAGACCAAACAGTAAATCAATGTGAACCTTTAGTGTGATAACTGAAAGCGGGCGTGGTTACACCATGTGTGTTCTATTTTTACAAGACACTGGAATAAATGTTTATGTTCTGTATACAGATGTCTGTGTTAGGACTGACACACATGAAAAAAAATACTATAGTATGCTATGGTAGGAATATTGTAGTATTCACTGTAGTGTTTTTGCAGACTTTAATGTAGTATTCACTCTAGTGTTTTTGCGGACTGAAGTCTGCAAAAACACTACAGTGAATACCGTGGTATTTACTGCAGTATACTGTAATATTTACAGTTCACTATAGTATAAATACTGTGGTAAAACTATATACTATAGTAAATATACACTGAGTCATAGATGACATAGATTGACCAGGTGAATCCAGGTGAAAGCTATGATCCCTTATTGATGTCACTAGTTAAATCTACTTCAATCAGTGTAGATGAAGGGGAGGAGGCAGGTTAAATAAGGATTTTTTTATCTGTAGGGAACACAATATACAGTGACTTCGGAAAGTATTCAGACCCCTTGACATTTTCCACATTTTGTTACGTTACAGCCTTATTCTAAAATTGATTAAATCATTTTTTCCATCATTAATCTACACACAATACCCCATAATGACAAAGCAAAAATAGTTTTTTAGAAAATTGTGCTAATTTATAAAAATAAAATAAAACATTTAAATATCACATTTACATACACTACCGTTCAAACGTTTGGGGTCACTTAGAAATGTCCTTGTTTTCGAAAGGAAAGCTATTTTTTCGTCCATTAAAATAACATCAAATTGATCAGAAATACAGTGTAGACATTGTTAATGTTGTAAATGGCTATTGTAGCTGGAAATGGCTGATTTCTAATGGAATATCTACATAGGCGTACAGAGGGCCATTATCAGCAACCATCAGTCCTGTGTTCCAATGGCACATTGTGTTTGCTATTCCAGGTGTAACATTTTAAAAGGCTAATTGATCATTAGAAAACCCTTTTGCAATTATGTTAGGACAGCTGAAAACTGTTGTGCTGATTAAAGAAGCAATAAAACTGGCCTTCTTGAGACTAGTTGAGTATCTGGAGCATCAGCAATTGTGGGTTCGATTACAGGCTCAAAATGGCCAGAAACAAAGAACTTTCTTCTGAAACTCGTCAGTCTATTCTTGTTCTGAGAAATGAAGGCTTTTCCATGCGAGAAATTGCCAAGAAACTGAAGATCACGTACAACGCTGTGTACTACTCCCTTCACAGAACAGCGTAAACTGGCTCTAACCAGAATAGAAAGAGGAGTGGGAGGCCCCAGTGCACAACTGAGCAAGAGGACAAATACATTAGAGTGTCTAGTTTGAGAAACAGGCACCTCACAGGTCCTCAACTGGCAGCTTCATTAAATAGTACCCGCAAAACACCAGTCTCAACGTCAACAGTGAAGAGGCGACTCCGGGATGCTGACCTTCTAGGCAGAGTTGCAAAGAAAAAGCCATATCTCAGATTGCCCATCTTAATCTTTTATTTTTATTGGCCAGTCTGAGATATGGCTTTTTCTTTGCAACTCTGCCTAGAAGGTCAGCATCCCGGAGTCACCTCTTCCCTGTTGACGTTGAGACTGGTGTTTCTGTTTTTTATATTTAATACATTTGCTAACATTTCTAAAAACCTGTTTTCGCTTCGTCATTATGGGGTATTGTGGTGTAGATTGCTGAGATTTTTTTTAAAACTCCATTTTAACCTTATTTATTTGGGAAAAGGTCACTGTATGGTCTATACTTGGCATGTAGGTTTCTCACTTACTGGTGGCACAAATTGGGATATGGGGGAGGAGAATGGGCAGGGTATATGCAAATTTAATACTGTAGTATTTACTATAGTTTTAAAAAGGTAATGTTATTGCTGACTGTAGTGTTTTTGCGGACATTTCTGTAGTATTTACTGCAGTGCTTATTTGCGGCTAATACTACAGTATTTACTATAGTATTCTACAGTGTATTGCAACATTCTATAGTAAGTACTACACATGATCGAGGGATACTACAGTGTGTAGTATAGTATTCTACAGAATACTACAGTTTACTACAGTATTTTGTTATGTGGGGATGCACAGAGAAATAAGGAGGGACATTCTGTATCGTCCTCTGGTGGGTTCAAGGGGCCACAGACAGACAGACAGACAGACAGACAGACAGACAGACAGACAGACAGACAGACAGACAGACAGACAGGCAGACAGGCAGACAGACAGACAGACAGACAGACAGACAGACAGACAGACAGACAGACAGACAGACAGACAGACAGACAGACAGACAGACAGACAGACAGACAGACAGACAGACAGACAGACAGGCAGGCAGGCAGGCAGGCAGGCAGGCAGGCAGGCAGGCAGGCAGGGCAGGCAGGCAGGCAGGTCCCATGTAGGGGAACGTGGGAAGGCAGCATATTAAGTGTGTCTGCTATTTTCAAGAGGGTGGACGTGGAAGATGAAGTAGGAGACAAACAGACATGCCGGCCTGTTTATTGGACCCATCTTCCCATTGACAGGATTTGTGGGTAAATAAACTATGCAATCAGTCCAATCTGGACATTCAGCGTAATTTCTAAACAGGAAATAACCCATTAATGATGACCGTATTAATACCCCCCCCCCATCCCCCAACACAGAAGAAAGGAATGTATCAACATGTCAGAGTTTCCCACATACCCGGGCCTAAGGTCACAAAGTGTGAACCTGACAACAGTTCACAGACTTTGGAATGAATCCAGAAGAAGGTACATTGCCATATTGTTGACTCACAGGATAATTATGTTATTCGTCACATGCTAACAGTGAAATGACTAACAGTGAACACTTGTCTTGCTGATGTTGATGGAGAGGTTGTTGTCCTGGCACAACACTGCCAGGTCTCTGATCTCCTCCCTACAGGCTGTCTCATCGTCGTCTGTGATCAGGCCTACCTCCGTCGTGTCATCGGCAAACTTAATGATGGTGTTGGAGTCGTGCGCGATCATGCAGTCGTGGGTGAACAGTGAGTACAGGGGGGGGACTAAGCACTCCGTGTTGAGGGTCAGCGTGGCGGATGTGTTGTTGCCTATCCTCACCACCTGGGGGCGGCCCAGGAGCAGTAAATGTCTAAACTTGGACAGGATGGTTTTTAGCACACTGGGCTGATTGAGGATGTCTGAAATACCTTGTATTCATACAATCAAGTTGCAAACTGTAAACTTCTTCCTGGTCTTGTGCAGTGAGATAGGGTTACACTGCCCTGTTTTTTAATTGGATTGAGAACAAATGTCCTTATATTTCTACGCATTGAATTGTTCAAATTTTTTATGTTTGATGCCTCAGATGTTATGTTTAACTTTTGTCGAACAGCAGTACTCTCAGCCACCACAAGAGGTCTGCATAATAATAATAATAATAATATGCCATTTAGCAGACGCTTTTATCCAAAGCGACTTACAGTCATGCGTGCATACATTTTTGTGTATGGGTGGTCCCGGGGATCGAACCCACTACCTTGGCGTTACAAGCGCCGTGCTCTACCAGCTGAGCTACAGAGGACCACATGTCCAGACACACCAACTCCTTATACTAAAAATGTATTCTCCACTAGATGGTCCCACTACTACAGAGTACAGACACTGTCCTGTTTAGTATTGGGGGGGTAGATCAGCTTAATAATGCAGATAGATTGTAACTTCCATCAATGTAATTGTCTGCATCACTTCCAATCCCCCATGTTTATATATATATATATATACACATATATACACACATACATATATATACATACATACATACATACATACATACATACATACATACATACATACATACATACATATATATATATACATATACATACACATACATATCCTTTAAAAAATATATATATTCCCCTTTATTACTTTCCAACCCCGCCACCCTTTCCCTACTTGGAGTAAACTAGCGAACAACAACGCCTAGGCCTCTACTTCCAGCCCATACCCACTATCTACATTTTATGGACACAGTCAATTTTACAATAATTACATTTTGTTTGTTCTTTCTCCTGAACTTCTTCTACTCTCAACCTCTCCGATCATTTTCATGATGTCCATCCGGTTCGCTTCTATATGCCATATCTTTCTAACTGTGCTCCTTCACAAAAGCTCCCAACCTACAACCCATACACTTATTATGGACACAGCGTGCCTACATTATTAGTTATCTTGTTATTAGTTGTTGTTAGTTGTAATTAGTCCCATCCTTCAACTCCATTCAACACTTCCCATCTATCTTTTAACACCATCCATATAGGATTTCTATTTGCCATATATATTTCAACTGTACTGTGATGTCTTACAAAAGTTCTGAACCTTTCTATTCTCATTGTGAATTGAAAATAAAATGTTTTGCTAATAGTATTATTATGTTATTGTCGATTGACTATGACTTTTCAGATCACCCAGTAATGCTATCTGCAAGGTTAGCTCCAGGTAAATATTGCAATCCTTCAGCCATTCCTGGACCTGTGACCAAAAACAAGCTACAAATGGACAGTACCAAAACAAATGATCTAATGATTCTGTCTCTTCACAGCAAAATCTGCAGAGCTGGGAAGATTGTATCCCCCATATAAATAACATTCTATTGGTAGCAAGAATTTTATATAATAATTTAAATTGAAAGATTCTAAGTTTTGAATCTGGTGTCGTTTTGCGAATCAGTTCATAAACACTATGCCATGGGATCGGTACGTCAAAAATCTCTTCCCAACTATTTTGCAATCTATATGGGACGGCTGTCAATCCCTTTGGTCCTTAAATGAAACTGATATACTTTTTTTATTTATCACAGTTTTCCTTAACCAATTATGTTCTTTAATGCAAGGCTGACAGACAAGTTCCTTACTTTCTCCCCCTTCCACTTTCCTCTAAGAGACTTGAGTTTGTCCTAATAGGAAACTGATGGAAAATTGTCAAGGGACAGAGACAGAGAGAGAGAGACAGAGACAGAGAGAGAGACAGAGACAGAGACAGAGACAGAGACAGAGAGAGAGAGAGAGACAGAGAGAGAGAGACAGACAGAGAGAGAGAGAGACAGAGACAGAGAGAGAGAGAGACAGAGACAGGGACAGAGACAGAGAGAGAGAGAGAGAGAGAGACAGAGACAGAGAGAGAGACAGAGACAGAGACAGGGACAGAGACAGAGAGAGAGAGAGAATTTTTGGTGCTCACCCTGAAGTGTTCTGAGTATAGGATGAACAGAGTTTTTGACATTGCAATTTATTTTCAAAGCCTGGAGGGGGATAAGTGTATTGTTTGTGTAATGTTACAACATTAAAACTGTTTGTTATGAGTGCTAATTATGCATTTAATTGTTCAATGCATTTAAATGTAATCATTTTGTGCACACATACTTGATATCATGTCTTATAAGCCGATATGGGCACCAATTGGTATACGACACAGAAATAAAATAAATAAATCATCAATCAAAAAAATTGATCCCATCTCTATAGCTCTCCCATGGTAGTGACTCTGACTCCCTGGTCCCAGTGAATCAGAAGAACCTCACACGTTTTCCATTGTCTAATCATCATCCATCTAAGCCCTTCCCACAGAGCAGTTCTCAACTCTGATTGGGTGTCGGAGTCATGTCCTTACCTTGGTGCCCTAGCCTTGGTGATAGTAACCTCCACAGACTATAGAGTTGCTGTTTGCTGTGTTTCTCTATTAGATTAGAGCCAGGAATACTGTCGCCAGTTAAGTTTTAAAATACCAGCCTGCTCTTTAACCACTGTTGGTTTTCTCTGCCCCACGCTAGTGGATTGCTCCATTATGCGATACCTCTGAGGTCAGGGTTAACAGGCGACCTCATCGCTTCTACTCTGCGGTTAGAAGAATGTCTCGTTTATCAGTACCATGTGCATTAGGGAATCACGTGACCGATCATTTGAATCATTACCAGCCCTGCAACGTTTCGGGTGTCATCTGGTTCATAGACAGGCAACAGGACCTACCAGAACCTTCCTCATCAGTTTGGTGGGGTTGCTGGGGCCAAATTCCCGTCCAACAAAAGCCATTGAAAGGAGCTCTTGTGCAGGGAACAGAACAGAGCGCACTCTGTGGAAAAGGTGTCGAAGGAAAACACAGGCCAAGGATTGCAGGGAGGGAGACTGCATGGTGATGCTGGTGCAGTATGGGATGGGTTGCTTTTTACCCAGACTCAAGCAGGCCTGTGATGGCCTGGTCCAAATGGATGGTTTGAGCACTGGAGAGAAGCCACTCTGACATGGCTTTTTCAGGGTGCACCAGGGCTGGGGTCAATTCGAATTGAAGGCAGTGAATTCAGGAAGTAAACTTAAACAACAATTACGCGTCACACCAGAAAGTTTATTAAACTTAAGGGAAAAGGGAAGTAGGGAGTGAATGAAGGCTCCAGGGGTAACAGGGATCCCGTCCAATGCGCTGGGTCTGTGCCCCCCAGTGGCAGCGATCGTCCTATGCAGCCGGTGGTGGGTGGTCCAGAAGTCCTGGGGGGAGACACAGACACAACAGGGCGGAATGAAACCAGGCAGCAGTACAGTTCAAGGGAAATCCAAAATACGTAGTAGCAAGGCAGAAGGCTGGTCAGAGTTACCGGGATTGAAGAGTAGTCAGGAGTCGTAATGGCAGAAGCAGGTCTGGATCTCCTGAGGCAGATGAGTATCCAAAAACAGGCAGGTCCGGGGTCACAAAACCAGGGGTGAGCCAGAAGCGCGAGCAAACAGGTTCCAGGTGTGAGCTTTGCAGACGATCTGACACCGGAGAGCTGAAAGACAGGGCCTTAAATACTGGGAGAGGTTAGTGGGTAATGCAGCGCAGCTGGCAGAGTAATTAGAGCCGAGCAGAGCAGGGACAGGTGGAGCTAGTTAGGCTGAGTAGAGAGAGAGTGGTGAGCAGAGTGGAAGAAAATTAAGGTGGTAACCCGGTGGAGTGAGAGGCTCATGACAGAACCCCCCAAGGGGCGGCCCCAGAAGTCCCAAGAGCAACACCACGCCGGGCGGGAGGAGGGGAGCCGGAGGAGGGCTAGAACTCCTCCGAACGGTCCAGTGAACGTCCTCATCCTCGGAGGAAGCCGGAGGGCCGTGGTCGGGGAGATGGGACAGGTCCCGAGACAGGATCAGGCACAGGACAGGAAGCCGAGCGGGCAGGACGGTTAGGGACCCCTCTGGGGCGGCCCCTACGGATTGCAGGTTGATCAGGATGCCGTTGGTGGAAAGCGGTGATGAGAGTCCTATCCACAATCCGACTAGCTGGCACCCAGGTCCTTTCCTCAGGTCCATAGCCCTCCCAGTCAATGAGGTACTGGAGACCCCTACCCCTCCGTCTGGACCGAAGCAGGCGGCGAGCCGGTGTAAACCAGACCACCATCGACGAGCCGTGGAGGAGGAGGACAAGGCGCAGCAGGGACCAGCGGACTCTCATGGATGGGCTTAATCTTAGACACATGGAAAGTGGGGTGCACCCTCAGGGGAATTAGGCAGTTGGAGCCGGACAGCAGTTGGGCTAATCACTCTTATGATAGGGAATGGGCCAATGAACCGAGGTGCCAGCTTCTGCGACTCCACCCTGAGTGGCAGGTTCTTCGATGACAACCACACCCTTTGACCAACATGGTAGGTGGGAGCAGGAATTCTCCGACGGTTGGCCCGGTAGTGTAGCTGGCAACGGATCTGAGGAGTGTGGCTCTAGCTTTGTTAAACACCTCTCTGAGACCATGGTAGCATTCTGGGACATTGGAGAGGTCAGGAGCGGAGTTAGTAGGTACTGGCCGAGGGGTAGTGCGGCAGCAAGCAGGCAGGTTCGGTGGCAGTCCTCTCCCCACTCCTGATCACCCGGTCACCCAGTCGAGCTGAGGGTTGTGCCGGCGGAGCCATGGGTAACCCAGGATGAGGGGTTGGCCTGGAGAGGGGAGCAGGTGAAACTGGATAGTTTCTTGATGGTTTCGGACAGACCCATCGAGACCGGGCCGTGACATGAGTGACCGATCCGAGTAAGTGTCCAGTCCAGTGCCCGGGCAGGAATAGGAGGTGTCAAACGGAGGTTCTCCAGTCCCAGTTGGCGTGCCAGCTTGATGTCCATTATGTTGGCTTCGGCGCCAGAATCCACCAGAGCAGCCAGGGTGTGAGTAGAGTCAGAGAGGCGGAGGTGAACTTGCAGCAGGGGTTTGCGGTCGGAGGACTGGATGGTCATTGAACTCAACCGGACTCCCCTATGCCCGGTGAGCTTCGGCCCTTTAAAGGGCAGGTTACCACACGATGTCCATCACCTCCACAATAGAGGCAGAGGTTTGAGGTGAGCGGTCGCTGGCGCTCTGCAGGAGTGAGAGAGGCTCGCCCAATCTCCATAGGCTCAGACTGATCAAGCTGACCTGGGTGAGTGGCAGTAGATGACAGGAGCCCAGTCGGATCTCTCCGAATGCCGGTAGTAGGTGGACCTTGGCGCCCCCCTCTCACGACACGGGTCTGTATCCTTCTGTCGATCCTGACAGTCAGTGCGATGGCTTCATCAAGAGTGGAAGGCAGTTCATGGAGACCAACTCGTCCTTGATATAGTCAGCCAAACTATGGAAGAACGCGTCCACCAACGATGATGTGTTCCAAGAACCTCGTCTAGCCAGGATTCGGAAGTCGATGGAATGGTCTGCGACTGTACGTCTGCCTTGTCGAATACTGAACAGTTCACGAGACGCCTCTGCGGTTGGTGAATCCAGGTCAAACACCTTCTGCATCTCCTCAGCAAACAGGTCGAAGGTTGCACATGCGGGGGTTTGACGTTCGAACTCTGCTGTTCCCCAGAGTCGAGCTCGGCCCGTCAGGTGCGTGATGGCATACCCAACTTTAGCCCCCTCCGTGGCGAAGGTCCTTGGCTGCAAGGAGAACTGAAGTCGGCAGCTAGTCAGGAATGGCCGGACCTGGGGTTGAATCGCCGTTGAACCGCTCGGGGTTTCCAATCTTGGGTTCGGAGCAGCGGCTGCAATGACCGGGGCAGGTAACTCGGGGGCAGGGCTGGTGGGCAGACTGGCTGGGGTCAGGTTGGTGAGGAGTTGAATGATCATGGCGAGTTGTTGTTGCTGCTGCTGGGACTGCTGCTGGTGCTGCTGGAACTGCTGATGCTGTTGGTGGCCGACCTGAAGCAGAGAGGTGATGTCGCCGCTCATGCGGCCTAGCTCTCTCTCTCCAGTGTGTTCCAGGCGTAGCATGGCGGTGGGTTGCTCAGGTTCTTCGGTTTCCATGTCGGGGGAAGTGTGCGCTGAGTCCATGATGGTCAGATCGTACTGTCACGATTCAGACAGGCGACCCACAATTCGTCACACCAGAAAGTTTATTAAACTTAAGGAAAAGGGGAAGTAGGGAGTGAATGAAGGCTCCAGGGTAACAGGATCCCGTCCAATGCGCTGGGTCTGTGCCCCCCAACAAAACCACAACCCCGCGCCAACACCCGAAAAGGCGGCAGAGCCGATCGTCCTATGCAGCCGGTGGTGGGTGGTCCAGAAGTCCTGGGGGAGACACAGACACAACAGGGCGGAATGAAACCAGGCAGCAGTACAGTTCAAGGGAAATCCAAAATACGTAGTAGCAAGGCAGAAGGCTGGTCAGAGTTACCGGGATTGAAGAGTAGTCAGGAGTCGTAATGGCAGAAGCAGGTCTGGATCTCCTGAGGCAGATGAGTATCCAAAAAACAGGCAGGTCCGGGGTCACAAAACCAGGGTGAGCCAGAAGCGCGAGCAAACAGGTTCCAGGTGTGAGCTTTGCAGACGATCTGACACCGGAGAGCTGAAAGACAGGGCCTTAAATACTGGGAGAGGTTAGTGGGTAATGCAGCGCAGCTGGCAGAGTAATTAGAGCCGAGCAGAGCAGGGACAGGTGGAGCTAGTTAGGCTGAGTAGAGAGTGGTGAGCAAGTGGAAGAAAATTGAGGTGGTAACCGTGAGAGTGAGAGGCTCATGACAAATTAAACATTTGAAAAAGACAGCATCTATTTTCAATGACTTCTCAATAAACTGAGGAGTAGAAGCTATCTATTTCCAAAGTTTTTCCATTTTTGAATTTTGAATAACAATTATCGATATGCCACACCTGTGGGGAAGGGGCAAATAACTGAGTTATCTTTGTATTCACACTACTCAACTCTTTTGCCAGTTCACTTCAGCTATGTTCTGGTCCGAGTCCTGTTTGTATTCACATTGCTATGTTTAGAAAGGAACCAATATATTTTTCCAACATTCCCTCAATGCACTCTGGGTTTTTACAAAGTGCAGGACAAGCCATTCCATCAGAACGTGTTATTGGACAGCTAGATATACCTACTTACATTTTGGAAGCTAATAGATTTGCTTTTAAGTTAAACGATGAGACAATGTAATTGTAATCAGAAGATACTATTAACATGTCAATATTATTGGTAACAGAATAAATAGCAGAAGAATAACTGCAGATTAAATAATGCTGTAATTGAAAATTGTACAACCAATGTAGGCTACTGCCCCTTTAACAGCTAGAATCGATTCTCACCAAATATGTTTTGGACTTATTACAGTATTCAAATCGAATAAACATCTTCTTCTTCTCTTAGCCTATTTATTACATATTGCAAGCGAATTATCTAAACTAAACATTTGCCTTTTACATTTTAGTCATTTAGCAGACGCTCTTATCCAGAGCGACTTCCAATTAGTGAGTGCATACATTTTTCATACTGGCCCCCCGTGGGAAAACGCCACACGTATTTTTGAATTTCTGTGTAATCCTTGACGATTGCTAATCAATATCCAAAAACAGCCCACATTTTTTTTTCTGCGAACCTGCACATCATTATCTTTGTGCCACCAATGTGAGGGGTTTATGGCAGGTGAAACGGTGTTGCAGTAGTCTAGTGCAGGGTTTTCCAAAATTCTGTCCCAAAAAAAAATGAGCGAACCACACCGAGTTCACAAAAACTGTCTGAAAGGGACCAAATGTGAAAACACCCTTAGACATGTTTGTGTGGTTAGATAGGACCGTGACTGAAGTAGTCTGGTACTCTTTACAGGCCTACTGTTGAGTTTTATATACAGTCTGTCAGAAGTTACTAACTGGCAGGAAAACAGAGGAAGTCTTACTTCTCATTGGATTGAATCTGAGGTATTCACCATCTCACTGTTCGGCCATGTTGTTGTTACTATCTCATAGTGTGGTGGCTGGGCCGTACAGAAACCAGTGGTGGTTGGGACATACATAAACCAGTGGTGGTTGGGCCGTACAGAAACCAGTGGTGGTTGGGCCGTACAGAAACCAGTGGTGGTTGGGACGTACAGAAACCAGTGGTGGTTGGGACGTACAGAAACCAGTGGTGGTTGAGCCATACAGAAATCAATCAATCAAATTGTATTTATAAAGCCCTTTTCACATCAGCAGATGTCACAAAGTGTAGGTTCATGCTCTACAACATTCGGAGAGTACGACCCTGCCTTACACAGGAAGCGGCACAGGTCCTAATGCAGGCACTTGTCATCTCCCGTCTGGATTACTGCAACTCGCTGTTGGCTGGGCTCCCTGCCTGTGCCATTAAACCCCTACAACTCATCCAGAATGCCGCAGCCCGTCTGGTGTTCAACCTTCCCAAGTTCTCTCACCTCACCCCGCTCCTCCGCACACTCCACTGGCTTCCAGTTGGAGCTCGCATCTGTTACAAGACCATGGTGCTTGCCTATGGAGCTGTGAGGGGAACGGCACCTCCGTACCTTCAGGCTCTGATCAGTCCCTACACCCAAACGAGGGCATTGCGTTCATCCACCTCTGGCCTGCTGGCTCCCCTTCCTCTGCGGAAGCACAGTTCCCGCTCAGCCCAGTCAAAACTGTTCGCTGCTCTGGCACCCCAATGGTGGAACAAGCTCCCTCACGACGCCAGGACAGCGGAGTCACTCACCACCTTCCGGAGACATTTGAAACCCCACCTCTTTAAGGAATACCTGGGATAGGATAAAGTAATCCTTCTACCCCCCCAAAAAAAACAATTGTAAAGTGGTTATCCCACTGGCTATTGGGTGAATGCACCAATTTGTAAGTCGCTCTGGATAAGAGCGTCTGCTAAATGACGTAAATGTAAATGTAATACAGAAACCCAGCCTAAAACCCCAAACAGCAAGCAATGCAGATGTAGAAGCACAGTGGCTAGGAAAAACTCCCTAGAAAGGCAGAAACCTAGGAAGAAACCTAGAGAGGAACCAGGCTCTGAGGGGTGGCCAGTCCCCTTCTGGCTGTGCCAGGTGGAGATTATAACAGTACATGGCCATTAAGGCCAGATTTTTCTCCAAGATGATCAAACGTTCATAGATGACCAGCAGGGTCAAATAATAATCACAGTGGTTGTAGAGGTTGCAACAGGTCAGTACATCAGGAGTAAATGTCACTTGGCTTTTCATAGCCGGGCATTTAGAGGTTGAAATAGCAGGTGCGGTAGAGAGAGAGAGTTGAAAACAGCAGGTCCGGGACAAGGTAGCACGTCCAGTGAACAGGTCAGGGTTCCATAGCTGCAGGCAGAAGAGTGGAAAGCAAGGAGTCATCAGGCCAGGTAGTCCTGAGGCATGGTCCTAGGGCTCAGGTCCTCCGGGAGGGGAGGGAGAGAGAATTAGAGGGAGCATACTTAAATTCACACAGGACACCAGATAAGACCGGAGAATAACACCATATATAACAGACTGACCCTAGCCCCCTGGCACATAGACTATTGCAGCATAGATACTGGAGACTGAGACGGACGGACGGACGGGGGATCGGGAGACACTGTGGCCCGACGATATCCCCAGACAGGGCCAACCAGGCAGGATATAACCCCACCCACTTTGCCAAAGCACAGCCCCCACATCACCAGAGGGATATCAACAGACCACCAACCTACTACCCTGAGACAAGGCTGAGTATAGCCCACGAAGATCTCCTCCACTGCACGAGCCCGAGGGGGCGGCAAACCGGACAGGAAGAAATCAGTGGTGGTTGGACCATACAGAAACCAGATTCCCTCTCGGTTCCCCCAGTGGTGAATGTTGCCTTGTCTCACCCAATGTCAACATGCAAGGAAATGAGCTCTAATTGCTGGACTGAGAAACAAGTAATTTACAGATAATGGCGTATGACTGTGACCCTTATACAGCGCCCAGCTGGTTTAGATCAGCACCAGCCACAGACCTCTCTTCCTAAATGAAGACACAACTTGGGTTTCACACAAACAAGGCTAATGCGTAGCACGCTAGGCTAATGTGTAGCACGCTAGGCTACTGCGTAGCACAATAGGCTAATGTGTAGCACGCTAGGCTACTGCGTAGCACACTAGGCTAATGCGTAGCACGCTAGGCTACTGAGAGGCATTATAGACGCTATGCTCCTTTAACAGAGGTTGTAAGGAAGGCTGTAGGACAATTTAGTACAGCATCCTATGTTGAAGGCGATTAAATGCTTTGGTCCTTCAAGCCAGATGCTAACATCTGTAGCAGAATGTACTGTGTGTTGGATGTGACTATGACCCAAACATCCTGAAGCCTTTTAGTACAGGTTGGGGTGCAATGGCAGTTGAATAATCACTTTGTACTTGTGCACATTCCCTGAGGCTGATTTAGATTTTAGTCATTTAGCAGCTGCTCTTATCCAGAGCAACTTACAGGAGCATCGACAGATTTTTCACCTAGTCGGCTCGGGGATTAGAACCAGCCATCTTTCGGTTACTGGCACAACGCTCTTAACCACTAAGCTACCTGCCGCCCCACTAAGCTACCTGCCGCCCTGAGGAATGCAAATGTTTTGCTAACAGCCCTCCACTGTCATGTGATGGAGGATAAGGCCTCATCATACTCACTAACTCACTCCCAGACCCTACTCAACCTATGTAGTTAGATCTGTGTAGTTCACAACCAAAGAAGGTAGTGAACGTTTTTCAGTGCACATTCTATATGGTTTGACATGCTGTCGTACAAAAGTATCCCTGATACAGTAATGCATTCATTGTAGATTAACTGTGACATTTATTTGACAGGCAGTCAAGCAATTAAACTAGTTTTCAGCTCCTGAACATCAATGCTGCTTTTCCACTGTTCCACAAGTCTTCCACTAGTTTATACACCCTGATGTTATACTAAGGATATTGTGTTTCCATATCTAGGGCTGATGTTATACTAAGGATATTGTGTTTCCATATCTAGGGCTGATGTTATGCTAGGGACATGGTGTTTCCATATCTAGGGCTGATGTTATACTAGGGACATGGTGTTTCCATATCTAGGGCTGATGTTATACTAGGGACATGGTGTTTCCATATCTAGGGCTGATGTTATGCTAGGGACATGGTGTTTCCATATCTAGGGCTGATGTCATACTAGGGACATGGTGTTTCCATATCTAGGGCTGATGTCATACTAGGGACATGGTGTTTCCATATCTAGGGCTGATGTCATACTAGGGACATGGTGTTTCCATATCTAGGGTTGATGTTATACTAGGGACATGGTGTTTCCATATCTAGGGCTGATATGGACATGGTGTTTCCATATCTAGGGCTGATGTTATACTAGGGACATGGTGTTTCCATATCTAGGGCTGATGTTATGCTAGGGACATGGTGTTTCCATATCTAGGGCTGATGTCATACTAGGGACATGGTGTTTCCATATCTAGGGCTGATGTTATACTAGGGACATGGTGTTTCCATATCTAGGGCTGATATGGACATGGTGTTTCCATATCTAGGGCTGATATGGACATGGTGTTTCCATATCTAGGGCTGATATGGACATGGTGTTTCCATATCTAGGGCTGACAGTGAGGACTGGTGAACATCTGCATCGTCAAACAGTTGCTCTGTGAGGTGTTAAACCTAGAATGTGTAAACCCATGTTCACAGTTTGCCATTGTTCTGTAAATGCATTGCCTTGGTCCCAAGTTAGAGCAGGCTGTAAATGCATTGCCTTGGCCCCAAGTTAGAGCAGGCTGTAAATGTCTTGCCTTGGCCCCAAGTTAGAGCAGGCTGTAAATGCATTGCCTTGGCCCCAAGTTAGAGCAGGCTGTAAATGCATTGCCTTGGCCCCAAGTTAGAGCAGGCTGTAAATGTCTTGCCTTGGCCCCAAGTTAGAGCAGGCTGTAAATGTCTTGCCTTGGCCCCAAGTTAGAGCAGGCTGTAAATGCCTTGCCTTGGCCCCAAGTTAGAGCAGGCTGTAAATGTCTTGCCTTGGCCCCAAGTTAGAGCAGGCTGTAAATGCCATGCCTTGGCCCCAAGTTAGAGCAGGCTGTAAATGTCTTGCCTTGGCCCCAAGTTAGAGCAGGCTGTAAATGTCTTGTCTTGGCCCCAAGTTAGAGCAGGCCTGCCTGAGCCACGGCCCAGTGGGACATGGGTTCCGGCCCGCATAGATGGAAACAGACAATTCTTACCCCTTTGGTTAAAACACGGAGGTAAATCCAGGTTTGGTGTTCTGGATAACTGGGCTAGTAAATGGTCTGTGGCTCCCTACAAGAGACTCCCACTGGTCATGGATCAGGGCCTAGGTCTCCCCAGCAGATCTCATGACGATTAGCAGCCCGTCAGCTGCAGGAAATGGTCGTACACCCCCCTAGCCTCCATGTCCATGTGTCTGCCAGGACCCTGATATATATCCTCCTTCGCTCACCCCTGTCTCCCCCCCCATCCCAGGAGGTGCGTTGAGTTACGGCATGAGGAGCAGCTAGCTGGAGCTTTCAGCTAATAAAGTCCAGACCTCGGAAGGGAGGCTAGCTGAGAATGTTTTCACAGATACGGCTCACAGTCTCCCGTTGTATTGTCTTTGGAGGCAACCAGCCATCCATCAGATGTCATTAGATCCCCGACTGGCTCTATCACGTTACACTGCAAAACCACTGGAAGAATAGGGAACGAAGAGAAATAGAAGTGTGGATGGGTTATTATCGTCTTTGAATGTTATGGTAATTATTTTTTTTAAAGAAATATGCCGTTTGTAATGTGAGATGAAGCTAAAAGCAGTTTCAAACCACAGACCCTCCGTCTAAATCCTGGTTAAGTATTGGTTGGAAGCTCTCTGGGTATAGAGGAAATAGAATGCTCCAATGTCAGCCACTATGCTAGATTCACTCAGCTACAATGTGAATACACACCACTGTACCTTCTCTGTTCCCTATTCAACTCATTTGGTAAACTTTCTCAGGTTAATGTGACTGAGCAAAATACACCACAGAAAAAATTGACATTAACCAAAACCGAATGGTAGCCTCTTAAACAGTAACAGTCTACGGCTAACCAAGGTTACACCACATCGTTTTAAAAACCTTCAGTACACAGGCTGCCTGAGCAGGATCTGCTGTTTGTGTGAGTGAGGGGGGTATCTAAACTGTTTCTGTTTGCCATGTTGGTTGGAGTTCTGCCTTCCCTTCAAGGCCTTCCTACAGCGGTGTCCACCTTTTTTGGACTGCTTTCTCTTGAGTCTTGCGTTTTCAATCTCGGATTCCACAGCTCTCACACAAAGCACAGATTATTCCCAAGCAGCGAACTGATTTGGGATGACGCTCTGCAGACCTGTCCAACACTAACGCTCTGCAGACCTGTCCAACACTAACGCTCTGCAGACCTGTCCCAACACTAACGCTCTGCAGACCTGTCCCAACACTAACGCTCTGCAGACCTGTCCCAACACTAACGCTCTGCAGACCTGTCCAACACTAACGCTCTGCAGACCTGTCCAACACTAACGCTCTGCAGACCTGTCCCAACACTAACGCTCTGCAGACCTGTCCAACACTAACGCTCTGCAGACCTGTCCAACACTAACGCTCTGCAGACCTGTCCAACACTAACGCTCTGCAGACCTGTCCAACACTAACGCTCTGCAGACCTGTCCAACACTAACGCTCTGCAGACCTGTCCCAACACTAACGCTCTGCAGACCTGTCCAACACTAACGCTCTGCAGACCTGTCCCAACACTAACGCTCTGCAGACCTGTCCAACACTAACGCTCTGCAGACCTGTCCAACACTAACGCTCTGCAGACCTGTCCAACACTAACGCTCTGCAGACCTGTCCAACACACAAGACAGCCATCCTCAGAACGGACACACAGACAGACATCCTCAGAACGGACACACAGACAGCCATCCTCAGAACGGACACACAGACAGCCATCCTCAGAACTGACACACAGACAGCCATCCTCAGAACGGACACACAGACAGCCATCCTCAGAACTGACACACAGACAGCCATCCTCAGAACTGATTCACTGCACCATCCCTTTCCCAGAACTCAGAGGAATGCTAGTTGTCATCACTTTGCTTTCAGTTCAGCCTTTCTACTGCCCAAGAAGAAAGAGAGAGCAGAAAGCTTAACCTAATCAAATGCAATACTCTGTTTGACGTGTGATGTTTCTGTGGATGCTGGCGGATCCACTAGTTCTCTGATCCACTAGTCCTCTGACAGGACCGCTAGTCCTCTGTCCCGATGGTCCTCTGTCCCGATGGTCCTCTGTCCCGATGATCCTCTGTCCCGATGGGCCTCTGTCCCGCTGGTCCTCTGATCCGCTGGTCCTCTGTCCCACTGGTCCTCTGATCCGCTGGTCCTCTGATCCGCTGGTCCTCTGTCATGGCTTGTATAGCCGGCCAAGCCATCGGAACAGTTAATCAAGTTCTACGTTACTGTCACGATTGATAAATCATTCCTGAGACGCATCATAAATGCAGGGCTTTCTTTCTTCTGGCCACAGAAACAGAGAGACCGCAGTTAACATTTCAATGATTACTTTTAAAACGGTTAACGACTAAACGGTCAGTACATGAAGCATGCAGGGACACATCAGGCAATTTTCTCTTCAGTTAGTGGCTTTGTCCTTAATGCCACCCTTTTTCCCTACATAGTGCACTGCTTTTGACTAGAGCACTATGGGCCCTGGTCAAAAGCAGTGCACTATATAGTGAACAGGGTGCCTTTTCGGACAAAGCCTGTGACTTTCTTTTGCTGACTTGTTCTACTTCTGAGACTGACTGCTGTTGCGTTGCGGTCTCCAGAAAACTGTGGGACATCGATTCAGGACAGAGAGCTGCTTTCCAAAACCCCTCAAAAGTAGTGCACTATATTATATGGAATAGGTTACCATTTCAAACTCAGCCCTGGTTTATAATTAGAGTGAGACATGGCGATATATCCAAGATAGCGTAACAGTGCAGTCGTGTTCTCTTGTGTGTCCGTGTAAATAGCCTTTTTTGTATTTTTTAAAATATATTTTACGTATATATTTCCCTATCACACTTTTCATCCTTCTACTAAATATACTTTCCTGCAACCCGCCTCACTCAATGTGGAACGGATTCTATTATTTACTCACCTTTATCTAGGATCTCTAGTTGAAACTAGCCAGCCAGCTAGCCAGCTAACTAGCAACTTGCTATTAGCCACCGTTAGCGGTTTTCACCCAGAACATCAGATTTTCTGCCGGAATAACTAAATCACTGGACCTTAACACCGGATCTAGCTAGCCGCAACCGAATGGATGTAGAATGGATGTTGCTGTAGGATAATCACCACTGCCCCCGTAGCACCAGTTAGCCTTGAGCTAGCCCCGGCTATCTACCTCTCTGTCTACCGGACGGGAGTAGCCAGCTAACCAGCTAACTAGCTACTTGCTATTAGCCACCGTTAGCGGCTTTTCTCCATTGTCCGTGGCCTGCACTACCTACCAGCCAGCTCTAGCCTGGACTATTATCGGCCAGTCTGCACTGTCTGCACAGCGAGTTATCAACCCAGAACATATCGGATTTTCTGCCGGAATCACTGAATCACTGGACCTTTAACACTGGATAATCGCAACTAGCTAGCTGCAACCAAATGAACGTTGTTGTTGGCTAATCAGCCTTGAGCTAGCCTTGAGTCAGGCACATCTCCCGGCTATCTACCTCTCTGTCAACCGGACGGGACCTCCTAGAGTCGGCACGGAGCCCTGCCGATCCATCACGACTGGTCTGCCGACGTAATCGTCTGTGGTTTCAACAGGCTTCCCGTTGCGACGACCACAAAGATCCATCTGCTAGCCCCGGCCCGCTAGCACACACAAACTACAACCGTGCTTCCTGCTCGCTGTGCTGAAGCACCAATTTGAACTGCTCTCGGACTCACATATTGCTGTTCACTGGACCTTATGATCACTCAACTGCACAGCTGATGCCTGCTGGACTGTTCCTTTACACGGTACCCTGTCCTGTTTATTCTGTTTAGCCTCAGCCCAAACTTTATCGCCATTACCAGTTGTTGTCTTAGGTCTCTCTAATAACACCTGTGATTGCTTTATGCCTCTCTCCCATGTCAATATGCCTTGCCTATTGCTGTTCCAGTTAGTTCTTATTATACAATTTCACTGTAGAACCCCAAGTCCCTCTCAAACTGCCTCAAATAGTTCCTTTGTTCCACCCCCCATACACGCCGAGACCGGCTCAATCGGTTCCTCCAGTGAAGCTATCTCTTTCATTGTTACCCAACGCTTAGGTTTACCTCCACTGTACTCATATCCTTCCATATCCTTGTCTGTACATAATGCCCTGAATCTTTTCTACAACGCCCAGAACTCTGCCCCCTTTATTCGCTGTACCCAACGCACTAGAAGACCAGTTCTTAAAGCCTTTAGCCGTATCCTTATTCTAGTCCTCCTCTGTTCCTCTGGTGATGTAGAGGCTAACCCAGGCCCTGCAGCCCCCAGTATCACTCCTACTCCCTAGGAGCTATTATTTGTTGACTTCTGTAACCGTAAAAGACTTGGTTTTCTGCACGTTAACATCAGAAGCCTCCTTCCTAAGTTTGAGTTATTCACTGCGTTAGCACACTCCACCAACCCTGATGTTCTAGCAGTGTCTGAATCCTGGCTTAGGAAGGCCACCAAAAATTCTGAAATGTCCATCCCCAACTACAACATTTTCCATCTAGATAGAACTGCCAAAGGGGGTGGAGTTGCAATCTACTGTAGAGATAGCCTGCAGAGCTCTATCATACTATCCAGGTCTGTGCCCAAACAGTTTGAGCTTCTACTTCTAAAAATCCACCTTTCCAGAAATAAGTCTCTCACTGTTGCCGCTTGCTACAGACCCCTCCAGCCCCCCAGCTGTGCCCTGGACACCATATGTGAATTGATTGCCCCCATTTATCCTCAGAGTTCGTACTGCTTGGTGACCTAAATTGGGATATGCTTAACACCCCGGCCATCCTACAGTCCAAACTAGATGCCCTCAATCTCACACAAATAATCAACGAACCTACCAGGTACAACCCTAAATCCGTAAACATGGGTACCCTCATAGATATCATCCTGACTAACTTACCCTCTAAATACACCTCCGCTGTCTTCAACCAGGATCTCAGTGATCACTGCCTTATTGCCTGCGTCCGTAACGGGTCCGCGGTCAAACGACCACCCCTCATCACTGTCAAACACTCCCTAAAACACCTTAGCGAGCAGGCCTTCCTAATTGACCTGGCCCGGGTATCCTGGATGGATATAGATCTCATTCCGTCAGTAGAGGATGCCTGGTTGTTCTTTAAAAGTAATTTCCTCTCAATCTTAAATAAACATGCCCCATTCAAAAAATACAGAACTAAGAACAGATATAGCCCCTGGTTCTCCTCAGACTTGACTGCCCTTGACCAGCACAAAAACATCCTGTGGCGTACTGCATTAGCATCAAATAGCCCCCGCGATATGCAACTTTTCAGGGAAGTTAGGAACCAATATACACAAGCAGTTAGGAAAGCAAAGGCTAACTTTTTCAAACAGAAATGTGCATCCTGTAGCACTAACTCCAAAAAGTTTTGGGACACTGTAAAGTCCATGGAGAATAAGAGCACCTCCTCCCAGCTGCCCACTGCACTGAGGCTCGGAAACACTATCACCACCGATAAATCTACAATAATCGAGAATTTCAACAAGCATTTTGCTACGGCTGGCCATGCTTTCCACCTGGATACCACTACCCCGGCCACCAGCTCTGCACCCTCCGCTGCAACTTGCCCCCCCCGCTTCTCCTTCACCCAAATTCAGATAGCTGATGGCCTGAAAGAGCTGCTAAATCTGGACCCCTACAAATCATCTGGGCTAGACAATCTGGACCCTTTCTTTCTAAAACTAGCCGCCGAAATTGTCGCAACCCCTATTACTAGCCTGTTCAACCTCTCTTTCGTAACGTCTGAGATCCCCAGAGATTACGCCCTCGTAAAACTGACTATCCTACCGATCCTTGACTTCGGCAATGTCATTTACAAAATAGCCTCCAACACTCTATTCAGCAAATTGGATGTAGTCTATCACAGTGCCATCCGTTTTGTCACCAAAGCCCCATATACTACCCACCACTGTGACCTGTACGCTCTTGTTGGCTGGTCCTCACTACATATTCGTCGCCAAACCCACTGGCTCCAGGCCATCTATAAATCAATTTGTAAGTCGCTCTGGATAAGAGCATCTGCTAAATGGCGTAAATGTAATGTAAATGTTTTACCCCATATGTAACTCTGTTGTTGTTTTCAATCGCACTGCTTTGCTTTATCTTGGCCAGGTCACAGTTGTAAATGAGAACTTGTTCTCAACTGGCTTACCTGGTGAAATAAAGGTGATAAAAAAAAAAAATAAGAACATGAGACATGTTGACCATGCCCTGCTGCTGAATAGATGAGAAATAAATAGGTTTTGTGCTGGAGAGTTGGATTGGTTCCAAAACGACCTCTCTGACAGAACCCAGTGTGTGGCGCAGTAGGAGGCATGAAGTCAGAGAAAGGAGTCCCTCAAGGGTCCATGTTAGGGCCGGTCCTTTTCACACTGTATATTAATGATGTTGGTGAACATGTTAACTTTGGGAAAAAAACTCCACCTGTATGACACAATTGTCTACTCCTCTGCCTCTAAAATTGAGAATGCATTTCAGGATTTGCAACTGGCTTTGGATGCCATTCAGAAACAACTCTTCCACCTGAAACTGTGCTGAATGCCAGAAAGACTCAGCACATGGTTTTGTCTAACCTCAAAGCAGACAAATGGAGTCATTTGCAGATTTTAACTTTAAATGGCCAACTGATCAGAAGGGTATATTCTTATAAGTACCTGGGCATATGTATAGATGAACAGCTTAATTTCAAACAGCACATTGAAAACTTGACAAAGAAACTGAAGCTGAAATTAGATTTTTATTTTAGGAACAAATCTTGTTTTTCCTATGTCAGATAGGAAGGATCTTGTACAAGGGCAATTTTTATCTGTGTTGGATTATGCTGGACGCGGTGTATCATGGATCACTTAGGGCTATAACTAATGCAAGACCCATCACTGTGAACTATACAACATGGTGAAGTGGCCCTCCCTTCCTACCAGAAGGCACGGGTACATATGTGTGTACAAGGCAGTGCTTTGGCTCCTCCCTACATATCTTTGACTCTTCCCTACGTATCTTTGCTCCTCACTTAACAACATCACAATCCTACAGCCTCCACTCTGTCAGTGCTCTCATTCTCAGTTCCCAGGGAAAGTATTGAAATGGGGGAAACAATCATTCTCCTACAACACTTCTTGGACTTGGAACAAACTACAAAATACTTTAAAACTGGAGGAGAGGGTGCCGCTGCCTGAGTTTAAAGCTCTGATAGAAGAGAATGTAATTGACCATTCTAATTGTTTTTTAATGTATTGTGTGTACATGTTGACTACTTCCTGTTGACCTCTTGCCAGGTCACCCTCGAAAAATAGGTTTCTAACCTCAAAGGCGATTTTCCTGGTTAAATAAAGGTTAAATGACATGTATTGGCATAATAAGATTAGCCATACCGTTTGCAATAAAAGCAGGACATTCTGGTTTGGTTGTCTGGTCTAATGGAAAATCCATTAGAAAGTACTCACTTCACGATTTCAGGTAAAAGCTAAATGGTCCAGTGGTTAAGATTGAAACCTACTAAAATGAAACAGATTAAATGTCCTGACTCCTCCACATTTTCACTCACTTTGATTTGTATCAATAAAAAAAAGAAAGTAATATTGGTCATTTTAGGTTGGCTAGGAGATGAGTAAACATTTAAAAAAATATCAAAGCAGCTGGTGAACCTTTAAGACTGGCATGATTGTGTGAATTCCTTTAAAGGGATGAGTCAATCAGTAAAGGAAGTCTGGGGATAAAAAAAAGTGGAATGATTGCAATGATACAACTTCATAATGTAATTGTAGATTTAGAAGGAATGTTCTCAAGCCTAATATAGCACATCTCCAACACTGTGTCTCAGCACGTTCTATGCTTTAACTACAACTGACTGAAACCACTGCTGCTCAAATGGAAGAAGAGTTGGGAGGAGGTGAAGAAGTAATGAACTCAAGGCAATATTTCTCTCTCTTAGGCTTCAATAAAAATAAAAAATACAATAAAAAGAAGACCACAGAGGAAAAGACTTGCTCTGCTTGTCGTGGATAAAACACACTGTTTACTGCTCCGTCTAGCGGTTGGTGTTGTGCTATGGTGGAGCCGGATTAGTCCGGTTGCCAACTCCTATGGTCATTGGCAGCACAGACAGATCTGGTACCAGGCTAGTGTCGGATGGCCCTGAGAGGACAGCCCTAATAGTCGATGCCCTGGTCGACCTCGTTGTAGTGGGCCACGTCGCTGTAGTTGTCCTCTTCCTGATAAGCCACTGGGTACTCCTCCACCTCGCCCTCCTGGAGGAACTCCTCTGCCTGATAGTCACTGTCGCTGATCTCTGAGCAGTTGGTGCCCTGGCTCCCGTCGGCATGGATGACGGGCTCGGTGGGCGAGCCGCAGTACTTGGGGTCGTACACCTGGCGTCCCAGGCCGTACGCGCTCATGCCCTTCTGGGACGCCGCCTTGTTGGTGCCCATCTGCAGGGAGATGGTGGAGTTGTCCACCGGCTGCACCTGCTTATTGTCGAAGATGTCACGACGCGTTCCCGGGCAGGACATACCGGCCTAGGAGAGAAGAGGGGACGGGGAGGGGGGACACATTTAGGAGATTTCCAAGAAAACTGTTCGGAGGCAGGAATATTGACCTGGATGGTCTTCTTCGAGACAAATATGTGTATTATGTATTTTAAACAATGTGATTATGGCAATGTGCAAAGTAGATCTAGATTCCCCCGTCTCTCTGTTACATTCCCCCGTCTCTCTGTTACATTCCCCCGACTCTCTGTTACATTCCCCCGACTCTCTGTTACATTCCCCCGACTCTCTGTTACATTCCCCCGACTCTCTGTTACATTCCCCCGACTCTCTGTTACATTCCCCCGGCTCTCTGTTACATTCCCCCGACTCTCTGTTCCATTCCCCCGACTCTCTGTTCCATTCCCCCGACTCTCTGTTACATTCCCCCGACTCTCTGTTACATTCCCCCGACTTTCTGTTACATTCCCCCGACTCTCTGTTACATTCCCCCGACTCTCTTGAGAGTAGCACTTGCTGGGTAGTTCCTTCCATCACATCATGGTTCCATCATGGTTTCAATAGTGGGAAGTGGACCCATGTAAAATCAACTGTGTGGGTTCTACCCATAGACATACACATTCACAGTGTTAAAATACACCATTGGTTTTACCTGGCTGGCTCCTTTGTTGGTGCCCATCTGCAGACTGATGGTGGTCTGGTCGTAAGGCTTGTCTGTCTGGGTCTTTGGGTCGTAAAGATGTCTCCTGGTCCCATATGCTGTCATACCAGCCTGGCTTGCACACTTGTTGGTCCCCATCTAAACACGGAGGAACATAGAACCATTAGCTGAATAGACCTATTACAAGTATCTGACATCTATTACAAGTATCTGACATCTATTACAAGTATCTGACATCTATTACAAGCATCTGACATCTATTACAAGTATCTGACATCTATTATAAGTATCTGACATATTTTACAAGTATCTGACATCTATTACAAGTATCTGACATATATTACACGTATCTGACATCTATTACAAGTATTTGACATATTTTACAAGCATCTGACATCTTTTACAAGTATCTGACATATATTACAAGTATCTGACATCTATTACAAGTATCTGACATCTATTACAAGTATCTGACATCTATTACAAGTATCTGACATCTATTACACGTATCTGACATCTATTACAAGTATTTGACATATTTTACAAGCATCTGACATCTTTTACAAGTATCTGACATCTATTACAAGGCGATTGTGCATGTATTACATTTGAAGAATCAGTGACATCAGCTACATATAAACATTCAATTAAAGGGATAATTTTCATTGGCACAATGTTGAACGGTAGAACAATGAACAAAAACAACACATTGTATAGTCACACCCAGTAACAGAGCCTTACAACCTATTGTCATCAACATCATCACCAATCATCCCCACCATGTCTTACCTGCAGTCCGATGACACACTGTCCAGCCTTGATCTTCTCATTGTCAAAATGGCGTGTCTGTTTGTCCGCGTATTTCACACCAATATCACACGACGTGTGCATGCCTTTGGTCTTTGCCTATGGAATGAGATAAGAATGTGGAAATATATTGATGCTACAGGTCTCTTGGAGAGAAGGAACCCTATCAGAAAGTATTGGTGACACTTCACTGTAGCTGTCAGCAAAGTATTTCTCCCAGTATACACTAATTACCATAAAAAACTACAAAGTATCACAAAAAAACATTTGGAAAGTCTTTGTACCCCCCTCACCATGCTGGCCAGGGAGAGCAGTGTGCTCTGGACTTGGGTCATGTTGCCGTTCTCAAACAGGTCGTTGGCCTCAAAGATGTCATTAGGCTTCATGCCATAGGCCAGGATGGCTTTGATGAAGTTGCCAAGGTTCTCCAGCTGGGGGGAACACAACAACACAGGTTACAGAGCTGGTACTATTTTCTACTCTATTTGACAAGACAATCCTATCCCTTCTACACCATTTCTATCTGAATGTTCTGTGACGTTACATCATCCTGAACAGGCCCCAGAACACAGAAGGGATGGGGAGGGGCATATCAGGGATGAGGGAGGGGCATAGCATGGATGGGGAGGGGCATAGCAGGGATGAGGGAGGGGCATAGCATGGATGGGGAGGGGCATAGCAGGGATGAGACAGGCATAGCATGCATGGGGGAGGGGCATAGCAGCGATGGGGAAGGGACTTAGGTACAAACATCAGAAAGTAATAACTCCTTAAAGAAGGTGTTGAGACAGAAAGCGAGAGAGAGAGAGAGAGAGAGAGACAGAGAGACAGAGCGAGAGAGACAAACAGACAGAGACAGAGAGAGAGGTGAAGGCTTAATGAATAGCCACTCTATGGCTTCTGTGCTCTCTTGAAAAAAGTGTTCATATTATTACAGAAGGGTGTGAACAACACCATACACTGGGGTTATGTTTGAGGAAGGCATTAACCTACCTTGTACCAGTTCAGAGCATTAGCCTACCTTGTACCAGTTCAGAGCATTAGCCTACCTTGTACCAGTTCAGAGCATTAGCCTACCTTGTGCCAGTTCAGAGCATTAGCCTACCTTGTGCCAGTTCAGAGCATTAGCCTACCTTGTACCAGTTCAGAGCATTAGCCTACCTTGTACCAGTTCAGAACATTAGCCTACCTTGTACCAGTTCAGAGCATTAGCCTACCTTGTGCCAGTTCAGAACATTAGCCTACCTTGTGCCAGTTCAGAGCATTAGCCTACCTTGTACCAGTTCAGAGCATTAGCCTACCTTGTACCAGTTCAGAGCATTAACCTACCTTGTGCCAGTTCAGAACATTAGCCTACCTTGTACCAGTTCAGAGCATTAACCTACCTTGTGCCAGTTCAGAACATTAGCCTACCTTGTGCCAGTTCAGAGCATTAACCTACCTTGTGCCAGTTCAGAGCATTAACCTACCTTGTACCAGTTCAGAACATTAGCCTACCTTGTGCCAGTTCAGAACATTAGCCTACCTTGTGCCAGTTCAGAGCATTAACCTACCTTGTGCCAGTTCAGAACATTAGCCTACCTTGTGCCAGTTCAGAACATTAGCCTACCTTGTGCCAGTTCAGAGCAATAGCCTACCTTGTGCCAGTTCAGAGCATTAGCCTACCTTGTGCCAGTTCAGAACATTAGCCTACCTTGTGCCAGTTCAGAACATTAGCCTACCTTGTGCCAGTTCAGAACATTAGCCTACCTTGTGCCAGTTCAGAGCATTAACCTACCTTGTGCCAGTTCAGAACATTAGCCTACCTTGTGCCAGTTCAGAACATTAGCCTACCTTGTGCCAGTTCAGAGCATTAGCCTACCTTGTGCCAGTTCAGAGCATTAGCCTACCTTGTGCCAGTTCAGAGCATTAGCCTACCTTGTGCCAGTTCAGAACATTAGCCTACCTTGTGCCAGTTCAGAGCATTAGCCTACCTTGTGCCAGTTCAGAGCATTAGCCTACCTTGTGCCAGTTCAGAGCATTAGCCTACCTTGTGCCAGTTCAGAGCATTAGCCTACCTTGTGCCAGTTCAGAACATTAGCCTACCTTGTGCCAGTTCAGAGCATTAGCCTACCTTGTGCCAGTTCAGAGCATTAGCCTACCTTGTGCCAGTTCAGAGCATTAGCCTACCTTGTGCCAGTTCAGAGCATTAGCCTACCTTGTGCCAGTTCAGAACATTAGCCTACCTTGTGCCAGTTCAGAGCATTAGCCTACCTTGTGCCAGTTCAGAGCATTAGCCTACCTTGTGCCAGTTCAGAGCATTAGCCTACCTTGTGCCAGTTCAGAACATTAGCCTACCTTGTGCCAGTTCAGAGCATTAGCCTACCTTGTGCCAGTTCAGAGCATTAGCCTACCTTGTGCCAGTTCAGAGCATTAGCCTACCTTGTACCAGTTCAGAGCATTAGCCTACCTTGTGCCAGTTCAGAGCATTAGCCTACCTTGTGCCAGTTCAGAGCATTAGCCTACCTTGTGCCAGTTCAGAGCATTAGCCTACCTTGTGCCAGTTCAGAGCATTAGCCTACCTTGTGCCAGTTCAGAACATTAGCCTACCTTGTGCCAGTTCAGAACATTAGCCTGCCTTGTGCCAATTCAGAGCATTAGCCTACCTTGTGCCAGTTCAGAGCATTAGCCTACCTTGTGCCAGTTCAGAGCATTAGCCTACCTTGTGCCAGTTCAGAACATTAGCCTACCTTGTGCCAGTTCAGAGCATTAGCCTACCTTGTGCCAGTTCAGAGCATTAGCCTACCTTGTGCCAGTTCAGAACATTAGCCTACCTTGTGCCAGTTCAGAGCATTAGCCTACCTTGTACCAGTTCAGAGCATTAGCCTACCTTGTGCCAGTTCAGAGCATTAGCCTACCTTGTGCCAGTTCAGAGCATTAGCCTACCTTGTGCCAGTTTAGAGCATTAACCTACCTTGTACCAGTTCAGAGCATTAGCCTACCTTGTACCAGTTCAGAGCATTAGCCTACCTTGTGCCAGTTCAGAGCATTAGCCTACCTTGTGCCAGTTCAGAGCATTAGCCTACCTTGTGCCAGTTCAGAGCATTAGCCTACCTTGTGCCAGTTCAGAACATTAGCCTACCTTGTACCAGTTCAGAACATTAGCCTACCTTGTACCAGTTCAGAGCATTAGCCTACCTTGTACCAGTTCAGAACATTAGCCTACCTTGTACCAGTTCAGAACATTAGCCTACCTTGTGCCAGTTCAGAGCATTAGCCTACCTTGTGCCAGTTCAGAGCATTAGCCTACCTTGTGCCAGTTCAGTTGGGAGTGGTTTATTTTCTTTATCGAGCCAGGCTGCAGTTTGTTTATCAGGCTAGGGGAAAGGAGAGAAAGAGTTATGCCTTAAAGCGCTCATGTTCAATGTAAAAATGGCATCTTACAACAAACATGCTAGTAGCTTTTAACAAGTGAATCTTGGGGAGGATTATATCTGCAGTATGGACTTGTGTATCAAATGTGTATTCCACTGGAATGTGAAATAGACAATATGCTAATCGTCACATCAATCTGTGGACAGTGACTGGAGTGCGATTGATTACCCATGTGTAAAATCAAAGTCAGTGTTTCCACCTGGAAAACATTAGCTACAGGTCACAGAACAGTGTGGAGGAGACACACACACACACACACACACACACACACACACACACACACACCTGCCTGCAATGTCAACACTCTGTCAGTGTCAGCTCTTCTGAGAAACACACACACACACACACACTTACTCTCCCAGGATGACTCCGTCCTTCAGGCCCTTCTGGAAGTTCTCTCCTATGGCCATCCCAGTCACCTCCTCGATCCAGAACCGAAGCTCCTCCTCCTTTTGCACGTCATATTTCCCTGCGATCTGAGAACAGTTAAGTGTCTTAGTAGAAGTTTGCATCTTTGTAATCTCTGAACTTTAAAGCCATATCTCTCATGTCCTGGCCAGATACTATGGTCAAGTATGTCACAAGAGACTAGTGTATTTGTAACAACACCTTGCCCTTTAAAACTGTCATCCATCAACTGTCTAATTAAATACATCCTTCTGATAGTTGTATTTCATAATTTGACAGGGTTAAGAGATGTGAAAATGTCTCAAGCTGCTTTGAAATAAGGAACTGAGCCAAAATCACATCTCACGCCAATAAACCCAGCGAGAGAGGTGTGTCCATGTGTTCCATAATCAACCTCATGAGTTTCTCTCTATTTAGTGTCAGATCACAACAGCGAATGAACGGCGGACATGCAAACACTCCCCGAATCAGCTATGGGGGGGGGGGAACCTCATGTTTGGATGGTGTGTTTCATAATCTACTTTGACATTGTTTTAAATCACTGGTTTTCCCTTCGAGAGGAATCTGTCAGGAGTTATCCAAAAATGTACACCTCAGATGTCAGCTAGGCAGGCTGTTACAGTGCTGTCAGGGGCAGAGATTACGGATTTGTACCAAATGGCACCCTATTCCCCATTTAGTGCACTATAAAAGGAATAGGGTACCATCAGGTCTTCAGCTTCATCTGGGCTGCGAGGTCAACAGCCGGAGGGGGACTGGGAGGGTTCAAGCTCAAAACGTTCGACTGTCTGTGCCGAACAGTAAAAAAAAAAAAAAAAACTGACGTTTGGCTTTAAAATGTTGTTGTGCCAACCAGACATTTAGCAGACTGATTCATGTGATGTGGATGAACAAACAGTAAGGTCACCAGGGTTGTGGTGAGTCACAACGTTACATGTAATACTTTCAGATATCCACGTTGGCTTCAATAAAGTCAGTGTGAGAAAAATAAACAGATAAACATAATTTATGATTCTACTTCAAATGCAATTCATAGGGGAGAAGATTCTGAAAGTTACAAAACCCACGATGCAACCACATTATTTATACTGAGAACAAAAGAGAAAAATGCAGAGTTTGGTTTTCGCCAGGCATTGCTGGAACCATGTCGTCCAAAAAGTTATACTTTTGAATCATCTGTCCATAGAACGTTCTTCCAAGAGTCTTGATGATCATCCAGGTGCTTTTTGGCAAACTTGAGTCAACTTTTTGGACGAGATGGGTCCCATTATGCCTGGCGAAAACCAAACACTGAATTCCACAGTAAGAACATCATACCAAAGGTCAAGCATGGTGGTGGTGGTGTGATGGTTTGGGGATGCTTTGCTGCCTCAGGACCTGGACGACTTGCCTTAATAGAAGGAACCATGAATTCTGCTCTGTATCAGATAATTCTACAGGAGAATGTCAGGCCATCCATCTGTGAGCTGAAGCTGAAGCGCAGCTGGGTCATGCAGGAAGACAATGATCCAAAACACACAATCAAGTCTACATGAAAATTGCTAAAAAGCAACAAATTTGAAGTTTTGGAATGGCCTAGTCAAAGTCCAGACCTAATCCCAATTGAGATGTTGTGGCAGGACTTGAAACGAGCAGTTCATGCTTGAAAACCCACACGTCACTGAGTTAAAGCAGTTCTGCATGCAAGAGTGGGCCAAAATTCCTCCACAGCGACGTGAGAGACTGATCAACAACTACAGGAAGCATTTAGTTGGAGTCATTGCAGCTAAAGGTGGCACAACCAGTTATTGAGTGTAAGGGGGCAATTACTTTTTCACACAGGGGAATTGGGTGTTGCATAACTTTGTTTATGAAATAAATATGTAATTGTTGTGTTATCTGTTCACTTATGTTCCCTTTATCTAATATTAGGTTTTGGTTGAAGATCTGATAACATTCAGTACCACAAATATGCAAAAGTAGAGAAAATTAGAAAGGGGGCAAATACTTTTTCATAGCACTGTATAGCCCTATACAGTATATATAGATGCCCTATACAGTATATATAGATGTCCTAGCCTAACTCTTTCAGGTAATACTTTAAAATGCACTATTAGCCTGATATTTAGCTAATTAATGATGGGGTTGCATAATAAGCTTCTAACTTTATAGCCTCTGTCTCTTGTGCAACACCCACCCACACACACACCTGTTCTCCACTGGCCTCTCTCCTTAAAAACAACGCTCCTTAGCTCTTGGGAGTCCCACACTGGAAAAACTAGACTAGAATAGCTTGCTGGAGATTATTTTATTAGCATTTCTTATACCAATAGACTATTCGAAGAGGGACGCACGCAAGCTCGTTTGCTGAATGTTAAATACAGCGGCCAATAGAACTCACGGACAGATTGAAAGAAGAGGGCACGTACGTTGGCGGTAGAATATAGCAGTTATTTATTCAGACCCGTTCAATCGTCCTGAAGAGAAGTGAAAGGCTTCTGCATCTAATTCTAGTCCTATATTATTCAAGGATGTCATTAGAATGGTGAAGATCAGGACAACGAAACGTATTTCATTTAACTGTTGGAAGCGAGGAAGGAATGAAGCAACACTAGAGAGAGAGAGAGAGAGGAGGTAGGCTAATAACATTAGGGGAAATATTATCAAAAGGTATATATGTGTCAGCCTACTAATTATACAAATAGGCCCTATTATATTTCCAAATTAAAATCTAATTCGCTAACCTATACTGGTAACTTTGTAGGCCGCATGTGCTGCACCAGAATCACATGTTCTCTTCTGCTTTATCATGGTTTGAACATTGTGTGTAATTCCAGTCCATATAATACAGTATAATACAATACAGTACAGTAATACAGTTCACACTCCAAAAGATTAGCCTACTGGAGCTAGTTTCATTTATTTACCCAAGAGAGCATATAGCTAGCTACATCTATGGGCTCTTATATAGCTAGCTACATCTAAGGGCTCTTATATAGATAGCTACATCTATGGGCTTTATATAGCTAGCTACATCTATGGGCTTTATATAGCTAGCTACATCTAAGGGCTCTTATATAGCTAGCTACATCTAAGGGCTCTTATATAGCTAGCTACATCTATGGGCTTTATATAGCTAGCTACATCTATAGGCTTTATATAGCTAGCTACATCTATGGGCTCTTATATAGCTAGCTACATCTATGGGCTCTTATATAGCTAGCTACATCTATGGGCTTTATATAGCTAGCTACATCTATGGGCTTTATATAGCTAGCTACATCTATGGGCTTTATATAGCTAGCTACATCTATGGGCTTTTATATAGCTAGCTACATCTATGGGCTTTTATATAGCTAGCTACATCTATGGGCTTTATATAGCTAGCTACATCTATGGGCTTTATATAGCTAGCTACATCTATGGGCTTTATATAGCTAGCTACATCTATGGGCTTTTATATAGCTAGCTACATTTATGGGCTTTTATATAGCTAGCTACATCTATGGGCTTTATATAGCTAGCTACATCTATGGGCTTTATATAGCTAGCTACATATATGGGCTTTTATATAGCTAGCTACATCTATGGGCTTTATATATAGCTAGCTACATCTATGGGCTTTTATATAGCTAGCTACATCTATGGGCTTTTACATAGCTAGCTACATCTATGGGCTTTATATAGCTAGCTACATCTATGGGCTTTATATAGCTAGCTACATCTATGGGCTTTATATATCTAGTAGCCTATATCAAATATGTATTGGATAACGGCACAAACATTTGGGATTTGGGCTGTTGTTAATGTAGGGCTCATAAAATGTATTTAATGTATGGCTCATCAGGCACAGGTAGCATCAGGTTTGAATTTTCATGCAGATCAAAGCTCTAATCAAATCCAGACATGTACGGTCGTGGTCAACATTTTTGAGAATGACACAAGTATTGGTCTTCACAAAGTTTGCTGCTTCAGTGTTTTTAGATATTTTTGTCAGATGTTACTATGTTATACTGAAGTATAATTACAAGCATTCCATAAGTGTCAAAGGCTTTTATTGACAATTACATTAAGTTTATGCAAAGAGTCAATATTTGCAGTGTTGACCCTTCTTTTTCAAGACCTCTGCAATCCGCCCTGGCATGCTGTCAATTAACTTCTGGGCCACATCCTGACTGATGGCAGCCCATTCTTGCATAATCAATGCTTGGAGTTTGTCAGAATTTGTGTTATTTTTTTTTTCACCCGTCTCTTGAGGATCGACCACAAGTTCTCAACGGGATTAAGGTTGGGGAGTTTCCTGGCCATGGACCAAAAATGTTGATGTTTTGTTCCCCGAGCCACTTAGTTATCACTTTTGCCTTATGGCAAGGTGCTCCATCATGCTGGAAAAGGCATTGTTCGTCACCAAACTGTTCTTGGATGGTTGGGAGAAGTTGCTCTCGGAGGATGTGTTGGTACCATTCTTTATTCATGGCTGTGTTCTTAGGCAAAATTGTGTTTTTTACTGTTTACTGTTGGCATGACACACCACTGATGGTAGCGCTCACCTTGTCTTCTCCGGACAAGCTTTTTTCCGGATGCCCCAAACGATCGGAAAGGGGATTCATCAGAGAAAATGACTTTACCCCAATCCTCAGCAGTCCAATCCCTGTACCTTTTGCAGAATATAGTATATAGTCTGTCCCTGATGTTTTTCCTGGAGAGAAGTGGCTTCCTCGCTGCCCTTCTTGACACCAGGCCATCCTCCAAAAGTCTTCGCCTCACTGTGCGTGCAGATGCACTCACACCTGCCTGCTGCCATTCCTGAGCAAGCTCTGCACTGGCGGTGCCCCGATCCCGCAGCTGAATCAACTTTAGGAGACGGTCCGGGCGCTTGCTGGACTTTCTTGGGTGCCCTGAAGCCTTCTTCACAACAATTGAACCTCTCTCCTTGAAGTTCTTGATGATCCGATAAATGGTTGATTTAGGTGCAATCTTACTAGCGGCAATATCCTTGCCTGTGAAGCCCTTTTTGTGCTTAGCAATGATGACGACACGTGTTTCCTTGCAGGTAACCATGGTTAACAGAGGAAGAACAATGATTTCAAGCACCACCCTCCTTTTAAAGCTTACAGTCTGTTATTCTAACTCAATCAGCATGAGTGATCTCCAGCCTTGTCCTCGTCAACACTCTCACCTGTGTAAACGAGAGAATCACTGACATGATGTCAGCTGGTCCTTTTCTGGCAGGGCTGAAATGCAGTGGAAAAGTTTTTTGGGGATTAAGTTAATTTTCATGGCAAAGAGGGACTTTGCAATGAATTGCAATTAATCTGATCACTCGTCATAACATTCTGGAGTATATGCAAATTGCCATCATAAAAACTGAGGCAGTAGACTTTGTGAAAATTAATATTTGTGTTATTCTCAAAACGTTTGACCACGACTGTATATGCTTTATAATGCTTTTGAATGACACTTCCGGTTTTGGCGGAAAATACCGGGTTACCCGGGAGAAAAGTGATTTATTCTCGGGATGGAACATTTGTAAAATACCGGGAATATATTCAACCCTAGAAGAGATGGTATTGACATCATGGTCATGGATAGTAGCCACCAGAGGAAGTGATGCTATTGACCGGATCTCTCTTTTGACGAACATATCAAGAATATTTAAAGGACAGCTTTTATCCATCTTTGTAACATTGCAAAAATCCAAAAATGATGCAGAAAAGCTAATACATGCTTTTGTCACTTCTAGATTAGACTACTGCAATGCTCTACTCTCCGGCTACCCGGATAAAGCACTAAATAAACTTCAGTTAGTGCTAAACACGGCTGCTAGAATCTGGACTAGAACCAAAAAATTTGATCATATTACTCCAGTACTAGCCTCTCTACACTGGCTTCCTGTTAAGGCTAGGGCTGATTTCAAGGTTTTACTGCTAACCTACAAAGCATTACATGGGCTTGCTCCTATCTATCTCTTCTGATCCAGCCGTACATACCTACACGTACGCTACGGTCACAAGACGCAGGCCTCCTTATTGTGCCTAGAATTTCTAAGCAAACAGCTGGAGGCAGGGCTTTCTCCTATAGAGCTCCATTTTT
This sequence comes from Coregonus clupeaformis, assembly GCF_020615455.1. NCBI lineage: Eukaryota > Metazoa > Chordata > Actinopteri > Salmoniformes > Salmonidae > Coregonus > Coregonus clupeaformis. The sequence continues at coordinate 50,365,717 of NC_059198.1, read as the reverse complement.
ATGGAATGGTCTGCCTATCCATGTGAGAGACGCAGACTTGGTCTCGACCTTTAAGTCTTTACTGAAGACTCATCTCTTCAGTAGGTCCTATGATTGAGTGTAGTCTGGCCCAGGGGTGCGAAGGTAAACGGAAAGGCACTGGAGCGACGAACCGCCCTTGCTGTCTCGGCCTGGCCGGCTCCCGTCTCTCCATTGGGATTCTTTGCCTCTGACCCTATTACGGGGGCTGAGTCACTGGCTTACTGGTGCTTTCCATGCCGTCCCTAGGAGGGGTGCATCACTTGAGTGGGTTGAGTCACTGATGTGATCTTCCTGTCCGGTTTGGAGGAGATCGTGCAGTGGAGGAGATCTTTCGTGGGCTATACTCAGCCTTGTCTCAGGGTAGTAGGTTGGTGGTCTGCTGATATCCCTCCAGTGGTGTGGGGGCTGTACTTTGGCAAAGTGGGTTGGGTTATATCCTGCCTGGTTGGCCCTGTCCGGGGGTATCGTCGGACGGGCCACAGTGTCTCCCGACCCCCCACCTCAGCCTCCAGTATCTATGCTGCAATAGTCTATGTGCCGGGGGGCTAGGGTCAGTCTGTTATATATGGTGTTATTCTCCTGTCTTATCTGGTGTCCTGTGTGAATGTAAGTATGCTCCCTCTGGTTCTCTCTCTCTCCCTCCCCTCCCGGAGGACCTGAGCCCTAGGACCATGCATCAGGACTACCTGGCCTGAAGACTCCTTGCTGTCCCCAGTCCACCTGGTCGTGTTGCTGCTCCAGTTTCCACTCTTCTGCCTGCGGCTATGGAACCCTGACCTGTTCACCGGACGTGCTACCTTGTCCCAGACCTGCTGTTTTCAACTCTCTCTCTCTCTACTGCACCTGCTATTTCAACCTCTAAATGCCCGGCTATGAAAAGCCAAGTGACATTTTACTCCTGATGTACTGACCTGTTGCAACCTCTACAACCACTGTGATTATTATTTGACCCTGCTGGTCATCTATGAACGTTTGAACATCTTGAAGAACAATCTGGCCTTAATGGCCATGTACTGTTATAATCTCCACCCGGCACAGCCAGAAGGGGACTGGCCACCCCTCAGAGCCTGGTTCCTCTCTAGGTTTCTTCCTAGGTTCCTGCCTTTCTAGGGAGTTTTTCCTAGCCACCGTGCTTCTACGTCTGCATTGCTTCCTGTTTGGGGTTTTAGGCTGTCCCTCGGAGGGGTGCGTCACTTGAGTGTGTTGAGTCACTGACGTGATCTTCCTGTCCGATTTGTCGCCCCCCTGTATAGGGGTTTTAGGCTGGGTTTCTGTATAGCAGTTTGTGACATCTGCTGATGTAAAAAGGGCTTTATAAATAAATGTGATTGATTGATTGATGGATAGTAGCCATCAGAGGAAATGATGATATTGACATCATGATCATGGATAGAAGCCATCAGAGGAAGTGCGCTATTGACATCTGATAGAAGCCATCAGAGTTTATATCCATAAGCCATCAGAGGAAATGATGATATTGACATCATGATCATGGATAGAAGCCATCAGAGGAAGTGATGCCATTGACATCATGGATAGAAGCCATCAGTGAATGTGAAGCCAACTACAGTTCCATGTCCATGTCGCGCGCTCTCTCACACACACACACACACACACACACACACACACACACACACACACACACACACACACACACACACACACACACACACACACACACACACACACACACACACACACACACACACACACACACACACACACACACACACGCTAAGTAAAGAACACATCCCCGCATCCCTGGAGCCTTTAATGACAGGCTGCCAAAAACACTGCATGACGCAAAACCTCATTCATGTAAACAGATGTACAGGATCTGCTAAAAATGGTAGGCCTACATCGAGAAAAAATAACCCCCGATTTGTTCTGCCACTAGTGTTTCTGTGATGTACTGTACTTCAGTGTCAATGACTAAGCACGGTTCTGTAAACAACGGCGTAAATGTAACTACGCTTTGCATGGTACTGTCGGAGGAGCAGTTGCAGTCGCCCATTAGCTCATAGTCCATTGTAAACAGCTCAGGGTCCACCGTAAACAGCGCTTCAACATTGGCCTATGTCCTAACAAACACGGCCTGTCAACAAACACATCTCGCAGACACTCTCTAGTCATCCACCGTGAGTCAGGCAGACAGACAAACTCATCTCTATGAGCTAGTCACAGAGGAAAGAGACGACAACATCTGGCCTCCACTCCACTCTTTTTAACGCCTTTTTCTCTACATTGAACTGCTAAACGTATCTTATTCCCTGTGCATGGATTACTGCTAAACATATCTTATTCCCTCTGTATGGATTACTGCTAAACGTATCTTATTCCCTGTGCATGGATTACTGCTAAACATATCTTATTCTTTGTGCATGGATTACTGTTTAACGTAGTTTATTCCCTGTGCATGGATTACTGCTAAACATAGTTTATTCCCTGTGCATGGATTACTGCTAAACGTAGTTTATTCCCTGTGCATGGATTACTGTTTAACGTTGTTTATTCCCTGTGCATGGATTACTGCTAAACATATCTTATTCTTTGTGCATGGATTACTGTTTAACGTAGTTTATTCCCTGTGCATGGATTACTGCTAAACATAGTTTATTCCCTGTGCATGGATTACTGTTTAACGTTGTTTATTCCCTGTGCATGGATTACTGCTTAACGTAGTTTATTCCCTGTGCATGGATTACTGTTAAACATATCTTATTCTTTGTGCATGGATTACTGTTTAACGTAGTTTATTCCCTGTGCATGGATTACTGCTAAACGTAGTTTATTCTGTAAGTCGCTCTGGATAAGAGCGTCTGCTAAATGACTAAAAATGTAAAAAAATGTATTCCCTGTGCATGGATTACTGCTTAACGTAGCTTATTCCCTGTGCATGGAGTACTGTTTAACGTAGTTTATTCCCTGTGCATGGATTACTGTTTAACGTAGTTTATTCCCTGTGCATGGATTACTGCTAAACGTATCTTATTCCCTGTGCATGGATTACTGCTAAACGTAGTTTATTCCCTGTGCATGGATTACTGCTAAACGTATCTTATTCCCTGTGCATGGATTACTGCTAAACATATCTTATTCTTTGTGCATGGATTACTGTTTAACGTAGTTTATTCCCTGTGCATGGATTACTGCTAAACGTAGTTTATTCTGTAAGTCGCTCTGGATAAGACGTCTCTAATCTAAAAAAAATCCTGTGCATGGATTACTGTTTAACGTTGTTTATTCCCTGTGCATGGATTACTGCTAAACGTAGTTTATTCCCTGTGCATGGATTACTGCTTAGCGTAGCTTTTTCCCTGTGCATGTATTACTGTTAAACATATCTTATTCTTTGTGCATGGATTACTGCTAAACATAGTTTATTCCCTGTGCATGGATTACTGCTAAACATAGTTTATTCCCTGTGCATGGATTACTGCTAAACATAGTTTATTCCCTGTGCATGGATTACTGTTTAACGTTGTTTATTCCCTGTGCATGGATTACTGTTAAACATATCTTATTCTTTGTGCATGGATTACTGTTTAACGTAGTTTATTCCCTGTGCATGGATTACTGCTAAACGTAGTTTATTCTGTAAGTCGCTCTGGATAAGAGCGTCTGCTAAATGACTAAAAATGTAAAAAATGTATTCCCTGTGCATGGATTACTGCTTAACGTAGCTTATTCCCTGTGCATGGAGTACTGTTTAACGTAGTTTATTCCCTGTGCATGGATTACTGTTTAACGTAGTTTATTCCCTGTGCATGGATTACTGCTAAACGTAACTTATTCCCTGTGCATGGATTACTGCTAAACATAGCTTATTCCCTGTGCATGGATTACTGCTTAATGTAGTTTATTGCCTGTGCATGGATTACTGCTAAACGTAGTTTATTCCTGTGCATGGATTACTGCTAAACATAGCTTATTCCCTGTGCATGGATTACTGCTAAATGTAGTTTATTCCCTGTGCATGGATTACTGCTAAACATAGTTTATTCCCTGTGCATGGATTACTGCTAAACATAGTTTATTCCCTGTGCATGGATTACTGTTTAACGTTGTTTATTCCCTGTGCATGGATTGCTGCTTAACGTAGCTTATTCCCTGGGGTAACGACAGCCTTTGAGGACCACTCTATGTGACACTAAAAGCTGGAAGCAGTTCTCTCTCCCAGCACAGCAGTCCTTATCTAGGAACACTGCCAGGAACCCGTCCTCTCCACCCCAAGCACTTCCTGATGACGCTGCAGAAACATCTGGAAGGAGAAGGTTTGGAGGTACAGAAGGCCTAATTCAATGTAAGCTAGATACACCACTGTCTCGAGGCAATTGTTGTTTAATTCAATAACATGTGTAGCATACAGTCTCCAGTCTGGTGTTGTTTCTCTCTCTTCTATAGTCATAAAGTACCATTCCCATTTACGCAATATCTTATATAATTGATGGCATCTCTAACCGGGAGCTTGACCGATAGAATGAAACCAGAACATTCTTTGACCAGAATGACCCCCACTTGATTAACCATTTGTTCAATCACAAACATGACCAAGTATTGAACCTAGCTTGAACAAACAGTCCAGCTGGTATTCATTCATATTTAATCACTATCCGGTAGCTCTGGAAACGCTCAGCAGATCACATAAAGGGAAAATGTAAGAGATTGGCTGTGCTAGAAATGTGTAGTGAACTAGAAATGTTTACATATACAGTGCCTTTAAAAGTATTCAGACCCCTTGACTTTTTCAAAATGTTGTTATGTTACAGCCTTATTAAAAAAAAATGTTTTATAAAAATTGAAAACAGTGACACCTTATTTATATAAGTATTCAGACCCTTTGCTATGAGACTCGAAATTGAGCTCAGGTGCATCCAGTTTCCATTGATCATCCTTGAGATGTTTCTAAAACTTGATTGGAGTCCACCTGTGGTAAATTCAATTGATTGGACATGATTTGGAAAGGCACACACCTGTCTATATAAGGTCCCACAGTTGACAGCGCATGTCAGAGCAAAAACCAAGCCTTGAGGTCGAAGGAATTGTCCATAGAGCTCAGAGACAGAATTGTGTCAAGGCACAGATCTGGGAAAGGCTACCAAAACAATTCTGCAGCATTGAAGGTCCCCAAGAACACAGTGCCCTCCATCATTCTTAAAATGGAAGAAGTTTGGAACCACCAAGACTCTTCCTAGAGCTGGCCGCCCGGCCAAACTGAGCAATCGGGGGAGAAGGGCCTTGGTCAGTGAGGTGACCAAGAAGCCGATGGTCACTCTGACAGAGCTCTAGAGGTCCTCCGTGGAGATGGGTGAAACTTCCAGAAGGACAACCATCTCTGCAGCACTCCACCAATCAGGCCTTTATGGTAAAGTGGCCAGACAGAAGCCACTCCTCAGTAAAAGGCACATGACAGCCCGCTTGGAGTTTGCAAAAAGGCACCTAAAGACTCTCAGACCATGAGAAACAAGATTCTCTGGTCTGATGAAACCCTGATTGAACTCTTTGGCCTGAATGCCAAGCGTCACGTCTGGCACCATCCCTACGGTGAATCATTGTGGTGGCAGCATCATGCTGTGGGGATGTTTTTCAGCGGCAGGGACTGGGAGACAAGTCAGGATCGAGGAAAAGATGAACGGAGCAAAGTACAGAGAGATCCTTGATGAAAACCTGCTCCAGAGCGCTCAGGACCTCAGACCTTCCAACAGGACAACGACCCTAAGCACACAGCCAAGACAACACAGGTGTGGCTTCAGGACAAGTCTCTGAATGTCCTTGAGTGGCCCAGCCAGAAATAATTTTAATCAATTTTAGAATAAGGCTGTAATGTAATAAGGCTGTAAAGGGGTCTGAATACTTTCCGAAGGCACTGTAGCTTGGAGCCTAAATAAATCCAAGCACTGTTATAGTAAAAAAAAAAAACTTTTAAAAAAAGGTTCACATTTAGGCAAAATCTTAACTTGAGACATAAACCTACTTTTCCATAAAATCGGGATGATACCAGTATCGTGGCATGGAAACAAAACACGAAGCAGATTTAACTTCTTTAGGAAAACAGCCCTAATGTTGGAAACAAACAAACATTATGTTGTCATCCTGAGTCAAACACATCTTTCACAAGCTATAGCACGCAATATTTTACTTACAGCAGGTTTTTTAAAGGACCAAAGAATTGTCTGCTTCGTGTATACATTTTCCCAATGGAAAATATATCGCAATACTGGTATGGTTCCTGCCCTAACAAAAAAAAACACCAGACTCAATAATATTCCATCAAGTCTTTAATGTGTTGTAACAGACAATAGTGTTATCACAAACAAATACCTGCACAAGATATCATTATCCTTCCTAAAGACTCAGCCAAGTTGAACATGTCAAGGTTGGTGAAAACCCCACTATTTATCTCGCTGGCCTGGAATCTGAAAGTAAAAAAAGCTGAACAATGGTTCACGAAAAGGGCTCAGTTCACATTCACCCCAAAACAGCATCACATGGTTTAATATGACAGGAATCAGAATCTCACTGTGAAAAGAAGATCCAGCCTGAACCAATGCAGGGAGGGAAATAGTATGGGAAAACTCCAACCTGCAACCCATCTCCCTGCAGCTCTCTCTCTCTCTCTCTCTCTCCATCTGTAATGAAGACACTCCAGCTATTTTGGAACTTTTCCAGCTGAAAAATAATATCCCACTTATAAATACAGATAGGGCTCTACCTGTGCAGAGCACATGGTCCTTTGGAGCAGTGGCTTCTTCCTTGCTGAGCGGCCTTTCAGGTTATGTCTATATAGGACTCGTTTTCCTGTGAATATAGATGCTTTTGTACCTGTTTCCTCCAGCATCTTCACAAGGTCCTTTGCTGTTGTTCTGGGATTGATTTGCACTTTCCGCACCAAAGTACGATCATCTCTAGGAGACAGAACGCGTCTCCTTCCTGAGCGGTATGACGGCTGCGTGGTCCCATGGTGTTTATACTTGCGTACTATTGTTCGTACAGATGAACATGGTATCTTCAGGCGTTTGGAAATTGCTCACAAGGATGAACCAGACTTGTGGAGGTCTACAATTGTTTTTCTGAGGTCTTGGCTGATTTCTTTAGATTTTGCCATGATGTCAAGCAAAGTGACACTGTGTTTGAAGGTAGGCCTTGAAATACATCCACAGGTACACCTCCAATTGACTCAAATTATGTCAATTAGCCTATCAGAAGCTTCTAAAGCCATGACATTATTTTCTGGAATTTTCCGAGCCGTTTAAAGGCACAGTCAACTTAGTGTATGTAAACTTCTGACCCACTGGAATTGTGAAACAGTGAATTATAAGTGAAATAATCTGTCTGTAAACAATTGTTGGAAAAATGACTTGTGTCATGCACAAAGTGGATGTCCTAACCGACTTGCCAAAACTATAGTTTGTTAACAAGACATTTGTGAAGTGGTTGAAAAACAAGTTTTAATGACTCCAACTTAAGTGTATGTAAACTTCCGACTTCAACTGTATATATACCAAAAAAATTGTAATTCTTGTTCCGAACCCACTGCCCTCAAGTCGTCGTTAAATTGTCAACTATGCTTCAGAACCAAAAAGTTACGCGTCTTGATTGTTGACCAATGCCAGTGGCCAGTCATCAGAATTGACGTGCAAAGGCCGACGTGCATATCCAGATTTGTGACCAGAAAGAAGTTTGTTTCATTTCTTCCAGTTTTGCCTGAAACAGACTAGGCCTACGTTTATCGTCGATATAAATTACAGTTTCGCATTCTACTACTGACTCATCTCTGCCAGAGCAGTAGGCTACCTGTGATTTCATTGATCATTTTCAAATTTCAGATAGGCGTAGTTTGAGTGGCTAAATGTCTAAAGATGATCAGCTGTAACATGGCACTGCCTTCAATATTATGAGATGAAGACGTAACATATTCTGGCAAATTTATTACGATATATTTTTAAGCAGGGCTACCCGGCTGACAACGAGCACTCCGCAGGCTTGTCTGCCCTCCAAAGTGACATGCTTTCCATCCGATTCCTGCAACCTCTGCCATAGGTCGGCCGTATGGTTCTGCTTCATCTGGACTCCAGAGAAGTGAAATGATGTATCCACAGTTGATATCTGCTGAATGACTTTCAGCTCAAAATGTTTTACACCACTCCTTTTTTGGGGGGGTCGCGGGATAGCTGGCAACAAATAGAGTTGGGTTGGATATAGTCATGGTAGGTTACATTATTTCTTACAAATAGTTTAGCAAAATAATTGACTCAGATTGTGCTGCTTTCCCCTCATGTAATAATTGCTCAACGAGTCTGACCACGGTTGCGTGATTTTTTTTGGGGGGTGTGCCCTTTTTTGTTTGTTTGACCTCTTCCCCCCAAAAGGTCTGAATACAGTAATGAATACAGTAAGGTCTGTGGCCCTGAATACAGTAATGAATTCAGTAAGTTCTGAGTGCCGGCCCTGAATACAGTAATGAATTCAGTAAGTTCTGTGCACGGCCCTGAGTACAGTAATGAATACAGTAAGTTCTGTGCACGGCCCTGAATACAGTAATGAATACAGTAAGTTCTGTGCACGGCCCTGAATACAGTAATGAATACAGTAAGTTCTGTGCACGGCCCTGAATACAGTAATGAATACAGTAAGGTCTGTGCACGGCCCTGAGTACAGTAATGTACACACACTTAAGGGTAAAAAAACATTGAGCAAAAGTATTTTATTTATTTTTACACACAGGTAGGTCATTCAAAACGTTGGTCTAATGGTCTGATGTGATGTCATTGGCCTCCCCCTTTGCTTGAGGAGCAATAGAGAACAAAAGAGGAACCCCCCTCACACACTTGTGCCACGTCATGAGGAAACCTGGACCACCTATTGAGATGCGCCCTGTTGTTAAGTAAATCAGGTGATAAATGAGGTGAAAATCAGACTGGAGTTGATGGTTAAGGAGTCAGCATGCTTCGGTTTACAGGTCTTTCTTCATCCCACTCCTGCCTGCACCCGCAGCCTGTTCATACTGCACCCGCAGCCTGTTCATACTGCACCCGCAGCCTGTTCATACTGCACCCGCAGCCTGTTCATACTGCACCCGCAGCCTGTTCATACTGCACCCGCAGCCTGTTCATACTGCACCCGCAGCCTGTTCATACTGCACCCGCAGCCTGTTCATACTGCACCCGCAGCCTGTTCATACTGCACCCGCAGCCTGTTCATACTGCACCCGCAGCCTGTTCATACTGCACCCGCAGCCTGTTCATACTGCACCCCCCGCCCACACAGCTGGCTTTCTGTCCCGACTCCCACCGTCTACCGGAAGAACTGGTCCCGAACCCAACCGCAGTCCCGCAATGTTATTTTAGGCGTATGCGACGCAGCTCACCAGCCATGGTCCCAGCAATTATGCGCCAAATAGGCAATATCAAAAATGTGCAAAAAAATAACCAAAGAAGTTAAATTACTAGAGATTCTCTAATGGCCCATTTATATTCGGCTATCGGTATTACTAAGCTATATCAGCCACTATGCTATCGGTATTACTAATCTATATCAGCCACTATGCTATCTGTATTACTAAGCTACATCAGCCACTATGCTATCGGTATTACTAAGCTATATCAGCCACTATGCTATCTGTATTACTAAGCTATATCAGCCACTATGCTATCGGTATTACTAAGCTATATCAGCCACTATGCTATCGGTATTACTAAGCTATATCAGCCACTATGCTATCTGTATTACTAAGCTATATCAGCCACTATGCTATCGGTATTACTAAGCTATATCAGCCACTATGCTATCGGTATTACTAAGCTATATCAGCCACTATGCTATCGGTATTACTAAGCTATATCAGCCACTATGCTATCGGTATTACTAAGCTATATCAGCCACTATGCTATCTGTATTACTAAGCTATATCAGCCACTATGCTATCGGTATTACTAAGCTATATCAGCCACTATGCTATCGGTATTACTAAGCTATATCAGCCACTATGCTATCGGTATTACTAAGCTATATCAGCCACTATGCTATCTGTATTACTAAGCTATATCAGCCACTATGCTATCGGTATTACTAAGCTATATCAGCCACTATGCTATCGGTATTACTAAGCTATATCAGCCACTATGCTATCGGTATTACTAAGCTATATCAGCCACTATGCTATCTGTATTACTAAGCTATATCAGCCACTATGCTATCGGTATTACTAAGCTATATCAGCCACTATGCTATCGGTATTACTAAGCTATATCAGCCACTATGCTATCTGTATTACTAAGCTATATCAGCCACTATGCTATCGGTATTACTAAGCTATATCAGCCACTATGCTATCGGTATTACTAAGCTATATCAGCCACTATGCTATCTGTATTACTAAGCTATATCAGCCACTATGCTATCTGTATTACTAAGCTATATCAGCCACTATGCTATCTGTATTACTAAGCTATATCAGCCACTATGCTATCGGTATTACTAAGCTATATCAGCCACTATGCTATCTGTATTACTAAGCTATATCAGCCACTATGCTATCGGTATTACTAAGCTATATCAGCCACTATGCTATCGGTATTACTAAGCTATATCAGCCACTATGCTTGATGTAGTGGGAAGAGAGCAGAGTTGGAGAGACTTTCTCTTGAGCTATTTTTATAGCTTACTTTTTAGGAGTGGGGAGATATTCAGACGGAGAAATATGGGTGATCAATATTTATTTATAGGCAATGTGGTAAACTACGACCATAATTACAGTGGGGGGAAAAAGTATTTAGTCAGCCACCAATTGTGCAAGTTCTCCCACTTAAAAAGATGAGAGAGGCCTGTAATTTTCATCATAGGTACACTTCAACTATGACAGACAAATTGAGGAAAGAAATTCCAGAAAATCACATTGTAGGATTTTTAATGAATTTATTTGCAAATTATGGTGGAAAATAAGTATTTGGTCACCTACAAACAAGCAAGATTTCTGGCTCTCACAGACCTGTAACTTCTTCTTTAAGAGGCTCCTCTGTCCTCCACTCGTTACCTGTATTAATGGCACCTGTTTGAACTTGTTATCAGTATAAAAGACACCTGTCCACAACCTCAAACAGTCACACTCCAAACTCCACTATGGCCAAGACCAAAGAGCTGTCAAAATTGTAGACCTGCACCAGGCTGGGAAGACTGAATCTGCAATAGGTAAGCAGCTTGGTTTGAAGAAATCAACTGTGGGAGCAATTATTAGGAAATGGAAGACATACAAGACCACTGATAATCTCCCTCGATCTGGGGCTCCACGCAAGATCTCACCCCATGGGGTCAAAATGATCACAAGAACGGTGAGCAAAATTCCCAGAACCACACGGGGGGACCTAGTGAAGGACCTGCAGAGAGCTGGGACCAAAGTAACAAAGCCTACCATCAGTAACACACTACGCCGCCAGGGACTCAAATCCTGCAGTGCTAGACGTGTCCCCCTGCTTAAGCCAGTACATGTCCAGGCCCGTCTGAAGTTTGCTAGAGTGCATTTGGATGATCCAGAACAGGATTGGGAGAATGTCATATGGTCAGATGAAACCAAAATATAACTCTTTGGTAAAAACTCAACTCGTCGTGTTTGGAGGACAAAGAATGCTGAGTTGCATCCAAAGAACACCATACCTACTGTGAAGCATGGGGGTGGAAACATCATGCTTTGGGGCTGTTTTTCTGCAAAGGGACCAGGACGACTGATCCGTGTAAAGGAAAGAATGAATGGGGCCATGTATCGTGAGATTTTGAGTGAAAACCTCCTTCCATCTGCAAGGGCATTGAAGATGAAACATGGCTGGGTCTTTCAGCATGACAATGATCCCAAACACACCGCCCGGGCAACGAAGGAGTGGCTTCGTAAGAAGCATTTCAAGGTCCTGGAGTGGCCTAGCCAGTCTCCAGATCTCAACCCCATAGAAAATCTTTGGAGGGAGTTGAAAGTCCATGTTGCCCAGCGACAGCCCCAAAACATCACTGCTCTAGAGGAGATCTGCATGGAGGAATGGGCCAAAATACCAGCAACAGTGTGTGAAAACCTTGTGAAGACTTACAGAAAATGTTTGACCTGTGTCATTGCCAACAAAGGGTATATAACAAAGTATTGAGAAACTTTTGTTATTGACCAAATACTTATTTTCCACCATAATTTGCAAATAAATTCATTAAAAATCCTACAATGTGATTTTCTGGAAAATTGTTTCTCATTTTTGTCTGTCATAGTTGACGTGTACCTATGATGAAAATTACAGGCCTCTCTCATCTTTTTAAGTGGGGGAACTTGCACAATTGGTGGCTGACTAAATACTTTTTTTCCCCACTGTACATTTAGGAAGTACATTTCCTTGGAAAGATAACTGCCCCGAGCTTCTCTGTCCCATGCATAGGCTACAGCCTACTCTATTTAATTGATACCACATCTCGCAGGGATGGCTGCTGAACTTGAAAGCGATGATGATAGAGGTTTTGCCTACATTTTATAGGAGGACGGACTGCAGGCAGAGACACATAAAATGGGTAATCACTACTTATTGAAAATGAAAAAGGCATAACGCTCGCTCACCATAGTAGCCCAACATGCTGACATGTTGCGTGTTAAGTTGCCCGTGTTACATGCGTGAGCGTTGCTAAATGTACTTACTCATACATGTTATTCAATCATTTCATCCAAACTGCTTGCGCTTGTCAACGAGCGACTGTGTAGCCAGGCACTAAGATAGAACTTGGTTCTATTTTTGATGAGCTGCAAGTCCCACCTCTCCCATCGGTGTTTAGGAGCATTTACCCACGTGGGTGATTGAAAGATGAACTGAGGTCCACACTCATATAATGTCAGAAGAAGAAGAAATCTGCATCTTGAAAACTTGATTGCTGACAAGCAAAACATTTTGGAACTATGTCAACAATGGACTAATGAAACAAACACCAGCAGATAGTTTTTGGGTGGAGTTTTCCTTTAAGAGCTTGCATAATTATTGGGTGTCTAGTAGTTCCAAGTCTGCAATCTGTCTCCTGCCAAAGACTCAGCAGAGATCTACAACCAAATTCTCTGTTTGCTTGATGAGCCAACAACTCACCCACCCAAAGGCAAACTCTGACTTCAACGGAGGGAAAACAAACAACCAAGGCAGACTCAGACCTACAGGTACAGTGAGGCCCTGCAGCCTCACCATCTGGGATCAATCGTTTTAGCAAGCATGTGTATTAGGTGAGTGATCAGATACATGTGATGGGATCTCCCATCTGCCCCTAAATGTGATGTAATCTCCCATCAGACCCTACATGTGATGGGATCTCCGATCAGACGCCCCCCCAAGTCACCTTTTGCAGCAATTTCAGCTGCAAGTCTCTTGGGGGTATGTCTCTATAAGCTTGGCATATCTAGCCACTGGGAATTTTGCCCATTCTTCAAGGCAAAACTGCTCCAGCTCCTTCAAGTTGGATGGGTTCTGCTGGTTCACAGCAATCTTTAAGTCATACCACAGATTCTCAATTGGATTGAGGTCTGGGCTTTGACTAGGCCATGCCAAGACATTTAAATGTTTCCCCTTAAACCACTCGAGTGTTGCTTTAGCAGTATGCTTAGGGTCATTGTCCTGCTGGAAGGTGAACCTCCGTCCCAGTCTCAAATCTCTGAAGACTGAAACAGGTTCCCCTCAAGAATTTCCCTGTATTTAGCGCCATCCATCATTCCTTCAATTCTGACCAGTTTCCCAGTCCCTGCCGATGAAAACCATCCCCACAGCATGATGCTGCCACCACCATGCTTCACTGTGGGGATGGTGTTCTCGGGGTGATGATAGGTGTTGGGTTTGCGCCAGACATAGCGTTTTCCTTGATGGCTAAAAATCTCAATTTTAGTCTCATCTGACCAGAGTACCTTCTTCCATTTGTTTGGGGAGTCTCCCACATGGCTTTTGGCGAACACCAAACGTGTTTGCTTATTTATTTAAGCAATGGCTTTTTTCTGGCCACTCGTCCGTAAACCCCAGCTCTGTGGAGTGTACGGCTTAAAGTGGTCCTATGGACAGATACTCCAGTCTCCGCTGTGGAGCTTTACAGCTCCTTCAGGGTTATCTTTGGTCTCTTTGTTGCCTCTCTGATTAACACCTGCTGCGTTAGAAAAGGTTGGTGACCACTGCACTAACCTGAGTCAAGATCACTTTCGCATTCAAAAAGCAAGCCGAGCTCCAACGCAAAAAAAATAAGGTTGGTGTCCGCGCCGAATTAGCAGAACTCTAATTAGCATCATACAAAAATCCCCATAAAAAATCCAACAGCTTAAGCTAGAGATATCGATCCACCACTTCACTTCCGCGGTGAAAGGTGACCAAGCTAGAGCGGTGTTTGTCAGACCATGAGACATCCCGAAAATCGGTCTTCTCAATAAATCGTCTGTAGCGTCCGAACGGTTTGGCCTTTACACTATTCTGACCCCTCTATGGAAAGATGAGACTTTCACGAACACGATGGCGTTCTCCGTTGTGCGTCTTGGGACTCGTCTGAAGTCGGTAGAGCCGATCTGCCAACTTCTGTCTGTAACGTCCGAACAGTTTGGGCTACCCACTAATATGACCCCTCTGTGGAAAGGCGAAACTCTAAGACGCCCACAGGCCTCACAAGACTAGTCCGACGGTCCCCCAGTACCAATTGAAAAAAATTAAGGGCTGGCCGTCTCAGGCTAGGACAGCAGAGTCCATGCCCATCTTCCGAAAAACAACAATACCTGACCAAGGAGGATTTGTCTTTATTTTTACTATTTTCTACATTGTGGAATAATAGTGAAGATATCAAAACTATGAAATAACACATATGGAATCATGTAGTAACCAAAAAAGTATTAAACAAATCAAATTATATTTTATATTTGAGATCCTTCAAATAGCCAACCTTTGCCTTGATGACATCTTTGCACACTCTTGGCATTCTCTCAACCAGCTTCACCTGGAATGATTTTCCAACAGTCTTGAAGGAGTTCCCACATAAGCTGAGCACTTGTTGGCTGCTTTTCCTTCACTCTGCCTTCAGACTCATCCCAAACCATCTCAATTGGGTTGAGGTTGGGGGATTGTGGAGGCCGGGTCATCCGATGCAGCACTCCATCACTCTCCTTCTTGGTAAAATAGCCCTTACACATCCTGGAGGTGTGTTGGGTCATTGTCCTGTTGAAAAACAAATGATAGTCCCACTAAGCCCAAACCAGATGGGATGGCGTAACACCTCCTCCTCCACGCTTTATGGTGGGAACTACACATGCGGAAAACATCCGTTCACCCAAACCGTGTCTCACAAAAACACGGCGGTTGGAACCAAAAATCTCAAATTTGGACTCCAGACGAAAGGACTAATTTCCACCGGTCTAATGTTCATTGCTCGTCTTTCTTGGCCCAAGCAGGTCTCTTCTTCTTATTGGTGTCCTTTAGTAGTGGTTTCTTTGCAACAATTTGACCATAAAGGCCTGATTCACACAGTCCCCTCTGAACAGTTGATGTTGAGATGTATCTGTGACTTGAACTCTGTGAAGCATTTATTTGGTCTGCAATTTCTGAGGCTGGTAACTCTAATGAACTTATCATCTGCAGCAGAGGTAACTCTGGGTCTTCCATTCCTGTGGTGGTCCTAATGAGAGCCAGTTTCATCATAGCGCTTGATGGTTTTTGCAACTGCACTTGAAGAAACGTTCAAAGTTCTTGAAATGTTCCGTATTGACTGACCTTCATGTCTTAAAGTAATGATGGACTGTCGTTTCTCTTTGCTTATTTGAGCTGTCCTTGCCATAATATGGACTTGGTCTTTTACCAAATAGGGCTATCTTCTGTATAACCCCCCTACCTTGTCACAACACAACTGATTGGCTCAAATGAATTAAGAAGGAAATAAATTCCACAAATTAACTTTTAAGAAGGCACACCTGTTAATTGAAATGCATTCCAGGTGACTACCTCATGAAGCTGGTTGAGAGAATGCCAAGAGTGTGCAAAGCTGTCATCAAGGCAAAGCTGTCATCAAGGCAAATATAACATATTTTGATTTGTTTAACACTTTTGTTACTTCATGATTCCATATGTGTTATTTCATAGTTTTGATGTCTTCACTATTATTCTACAGTGTAAAAAGTAGTAAAAATAAAGAAAAACCCTTGAATGAGTAGGTCAATCAAATGTATTTATAAAGCCCTTTTTACATCAGCAGATGTCACAAAGTGCTAGGTGTGTCCAAACCTTTTGAAAGAGTTTGACCGGTTGATGACCACTGGGTTAGAGGCTACTTGGTGGTAACCCAACTCCTTCTGGTCTCATTAAACAACTCTCTCTTTCACATTGAAAGCACCAGAATCTAGGAAAGCTCTACCCTTAACAAGAGCAGTGACCTCAAGAACTGGATGAATAATTCATCTTGAAGTTCCCTCCAACTGCTGTAGAAAAGATGTAACAGATGTGTTTTCATGTGTTCCAAGGCTCCAGAGGGAATTCCTGCTCTATTTCTTGAGAAGTAAGGCCAAGGAAACACCAGTCAGACATTTGGTCAACACTTCAACCGGAGAGTGGTGGTGACCCGCTGGACAGCACTGCAGGGAAGTTTGATTACTAATGAGTGACGTGATGATTTGAAGG
The DNA here is from genome assembly GCF_020615455.1 of Coregonus clupeaformis. Taxonomy (NCBI): domain Eukaryota; kingdom Metazoa; phylum Chordata; class Actinopteri; order Salmoniformes; family Salmonidae; genus Coregonus; species Coregonus clupeaformis. Next base: position 50,349,065 of record NC_059198.1, on the reverse strand, counting down.
ACTATATAAATAATATGGGCTAAGGAAAAGTAACTTTGAACACACTGACAGTTCCAAAAATGCAGAATTTTTTTCTATTAGCGGTTTCTTATTTTCTGTAAAATAACTCAAAGTGTGTACATTAAAATTTTCATTTAAAGTGTGTTTGCATGTGTGACTTGTGTGCGCGCAGTTGATTGACAGTTGCTGGTCATCTTTCGAGGTGAACAAGCATATACAGAAAACCAAGCTGCTTTCCATATCCAGCTGTCAGAATCCAGGATATTTATTACAAGCGGCTCTCAAATAAAGCCTGTGTGTTGGCAGCCACCCTGGAAAATATCGGAAAGCACACAAGCATTCGAAAAACGAGAGATAATATTTTCATTTAAATGGTTTCCCCGGCTGGGCCAGCTCAGCGTTGGTTGAACTACTCTCATTCATCTGATTCAGTCGAGGTTCAGGAGATTACCTCACCCAAAAACTTGTCATAAACAGGGGCCACTTAAGCAGTTAATATAAAAAGGTCCAATACAGCCGTTTTTTTATCTCAATATCAAATCATTTCTGGGTAACAATGAAATACCTTACTGTGATTGTTTTCAATTTAAAATGGTCAAAAAGAAACAAGTTGCTTTTTAGCAAAGAGCAATTTCTCAAGCAAGAACTTTGCTGGGAGTGGTCTGAGTTGGGAGGGGGAAACTGAAAACTAGCTGTTATTGGCTGAGAGGTTTGGAACACTCTTTCCTATTGCTAGCTATATTAACTAATTTACCGCCTGGTGTCGTCACCAGGCAGGCCAAAAACCACCAAAAGAGGCAGAGATGTCAGACAGTCTTTTCAAACAGCTCTTACACTAAAAGGGCATTATCATACTTTTCACAGCATTTTCCAACCTCAGTGTGTAATTCTATATTAAACACAGGACATTTTCGTCTGCACTGGGCCTTTAAGGAATGAGATGGTCTGGTATTTTATTTAACCAGGTAAGCCAGTTGAGAACAAGTTCTCATTTACAACTGTGTTGCTATGGTGACCAATGATCTAAGGCGGGGATTTGCATAGAAGTGATTTATAGATGACCTGGAGCCAGTGGGTTTGGCGACGAATATGTAGTGAGGACCAGCCAACAAGAGCGTACAGGTCACAGTGGTGGGTAGTGTATGGGGCTTTGGTGACAAAACGGATGGCACTGTGATAGACTACATCCAATTTGCCGAGTAGAGTGTTGGAGGCTATTTTGTAAATGACATCGCCGAAGTCAAGGATCGGTAGGATAGTCAGTTTTACGAGGGCATGTTTGGCAGCATGAGTGAAGGAGGCTTTGTTGCGAAATAGGAAGCAGATTCTGGATTTAACTTTGGATTGGAGATTCTTAATGTGAGTCTGGAAGTTGAGTTTACAGTCTAACCAGACACCTAGGTATTTGTAGTTGTCCACATACTCTAGGTCAGACCCGTCGAGAGTGGTGATTCTAGTCGGGCGGGCGGGTGCAAGCAGCGTTCAATTAAAGAGCATGCATTTAGTTTTCCTAGCGGTCTCATTAAGACATGACAAACAGAGAGAGATGGTTTGAGACACAGGATTTTAACCCTGTCTGGAACCACAGCTCAATCAATCTGTTCTCGTAATATCCCATCTTCCCGTAGAGAGACTTCTCAAAAGGACACAACTCATAGTCCAACAGAAGGGCGAGAGAAAGACAGTGAGAGAGAGAGAGATGTCAGGCAGTAGCTCAGTGAATTAGAGATCTTTCGGATTGTGTTGTTTGTTGCCCGGGAACCTTGGTTTCCAGGTTCCAGTTTCTCATGTTCAGGAAGTGTGCCAATGTGATACTATTGGATGCTGGTGATAGATATGGATCATTGAGGAATTCTAAGCATGTCTGACATGCGACTTCAACGCGACTTCAGTACAGGTTATTGTTATGCCAGAATTATTAATAGCATGCAGGTTTCTCCAGTTTCTTCTGTGCATTCAGTCAGAGCTTGATAAATTGACATCTGGTGACATTTGACAAACTACTGACTCGGTGTCAAAAGTTTACATAGAAATCTGTCACTTAAAAGCCAGCCAGACTATACATTTTTGTCATTTAGCAGACGCTCTTATCCAGAGCAACTTACAGTTAGTGAGTGCATACATTATAATATTTTTTATTTTTTTCATACTGGCCCCCCATGGGAATTGAACCCACAACCCTGGCGTTGCAAACACCATGCTCTACCAACCATGCCAGCCATTCCCTCCCCTACCCTGGGCCAATTGTGCGCCGCCCCATGGGTCTCCCGGTCGCGGCCGGCTACAACAGAGCCTGGATTCGAACCAGGATCTCTAGTGGCACAGCTAGCACTGCGATGCAGTGCCTTAGACCACTGCGCCACTCGGGAGTAGGACTGTGTAGGCTACTCTAACAACACTGGATATGTTTCTGTCAATGATCAGCTTTCTGCTAACTTGCAACACACTTCCAGTATCCCAGATTCCACTGTGTTGTCCTGGTCAATTTCTCCTTCAGTTTTGTTGAAAAGTGCCCACTGTCTTTTCTCTCTAACCTGATGTTCCCCACATTGGCCAAAAGTAAGTAGACTATGACAGCCTGCTTATCTTTTATATCAGTAGAGAACGCTTGGTTTGCTTGCTGTTGACACCAATGCTATCAATGCAAATAGAGACTGTACACACGAGACACAGTTTCACATAGCCGACTAACACGTTAAACATGGGCCTATCTCCTCCGGCCTTGACTGCCTGTTTTCGATGGGTAGGCTGACCGACGATGTCATGATTCAGTCATTTCCTACAGAGAGAGACAACTCTTGGTAGCCTGGGAGACCAATGTGCTATGAACCAGACATTCCACTAATGATATGATATTGCGTGAATCTTTTCCTCTGAGCACTGCTTGACAGTATCCATACAGCCAACTTTTCTACTAAAATATACAATCCACACTATTTACTACTGTTCAATGGTCATTTCAACTAATTATATACCCATTGAGCATAACTACGTTTAGTTTAACTGTCTTACCTTGAATGTAAGACAGAATGTAAGTAAAGTTGTTTTTATCTCAATATTTCTTTTTTTTTTCTTTTTTTTTTGTAAAGTTTTTTTTTTAAACGACCATTTTGATCTCTCATGGACTGTAAGTACTTGCATCCATAACTCGCATCTACACCATTTGAGAGTGGTTACATTTCTCTCATTTATATGGGCTGTCATTGAAACACATTCAGGAGCATGGCTTTAAACCATAGATGTTTTTGTTCAATTGACATGAATTAACCTATTCCAACATCTGACTGACAGCTGTACAGTTAATTACACTGTTACAATGGAAAGTCCTCATCTCTCCCCATTGCCCAATTGAAATGTGGGGCCATAGCCGATCTATCCATCGCCCCTAAATTGCGGACTCCTGTCTCCCCGCTACGAACAATTAATTGGCCTTGGCTTACATTCATGCAACTTCCAATTGATTGGTTTTATTGAAATATTTCGTAAAATGTAGGCCCGCTTATCTTAACTGATGTGAGAGAAACTCCAGGCAAACTATTTTCTACTTTTCGTCGAAGTTTCCATGTAGCCTATTAATCTTAACAGTGCATCTGAGTGGAATAAACCCCCGTCTGAAAACAAAGACAGATGTTGAACTCTGCCTGTAGGCCTATCCTAGACGACTAAACTCAACTCCACGATGTACGGGGGCGCTTTAATCGGCTACCTGTATCCTAACCTACCTGTAGCACGCAGCAGCACACTTGGTTGGTTCCGTTGGTTAGTAAAAAACGTCAATAATAAACCAAAATGTCGGGTTCTTTACTCACTTTGCTTTTCACCTCCGCTGATAATCCGTAGGCTGGTCCCTTATTGAATGAAGTCATCTTTGTTTCAGATTTAAAAGTCTATATCCCTTGCTATAAAGTAGCGGGAAAGATTCCTTTCAGTTACTTTGTATCACTCAATGAACAGCGTACTTCGGGGTCCCGTTCAGTCAGTCCAAAAGAGGAGTTTAAATCCGCGCAAATGGGGTGTTGTGTGAGTATCGCAGTGGCGGGGTCGGACTCTGAAACTCTCCGCTTCAATACAGCACTTCAGAGCCAATCACAGGAGCGGAATCTACATACCGTTTCCTCATTGTTGGAGGCTGCTACTGTTGCACATTTATATGGCAGTGACTTATGACCGTCAGTTCAACAAGAACAATACTACACGTTATCTATTAATACTGAGCATTTGGTTTGACATGAAAATGTCCTCTCTAATAATGCTGTGGCTACACATTTCAGTTATTCAGAATGAAAAAAGGACAGCAATTGAAGCGCAATAGCCTATAAGTTATACATTTATTTGTTTGGTGATCTGTAGCCTACTAAAATTAAATAAACACTGACTTATTTACATTCCCTATAACAAGCCTACGTTGATCAACCTGATCTAGGTTCCTCTTACAGATTGGATAGGGTGGCAGGGAGTCTAGCGGTTAAGAGCAATGGGCTGGGAACTGAAAGGTCATTGGTTTGAATCCCTGAGCCGACTAGGTGAAAAATCTGTGCAAGTGCCCTTGACCAAGGCACTTAACTGCTCTGGATAAGAACATCTAGTAAATCACTGAAGATATCAATTAAATCTTGGTTGCTGCCATGCATTTTATTGGTGTAATAAGTTTTCTCCATGAATAACAGCCAAGCTGCTACACACTGAAAGTCAAATCAAATCAAATGTTATTTGCCACATGTGCCGAATACAACAGGTGTAGACCTTACAGTGAAATGCTTCCTTACAGGCCCTTAACCAACAATGCAGTTAAGATATTTTTTTTAAAAGTGTTAAGTAAAAAATAGATAAGTAAAAAATAAAATACAAAAAATAATTAAAGAGCAGCAGTAAAATAAAATAACAGTAAGGAGGATATATACAGGGGTAGGGAGGATATATACAGGGGTAGGGAGGATATATACAGGGGTAGGGAGGATATATACAGGGGTAGGGAGGCTATATACAGGGGTAGGGAGGATATATACAGGGGTAGGGAGGATATATACAGGGGTAGGGAGGATATATACAGGGGTAGGGAGGATATATACAGGGGTAGGGAGGCTATATACAGGGGTAGGGAGGATATATACAGGGGTAGGGAGGATATATACAGGGGTAGGGAGGATATATACAGGGGTAGGGAGGATATATATATATATAGGGGTAAGGAGGCTATATACAGGGGTAGGGAGGATATATATATATACAGGGGTAGGGAGGATATATACAGGGATAGGGAGGATATATACAGGGGTAGGGAGGCTATATACAGGGGTAGGGAGGATATATACAGGGGTAGGGGAGGATATATGCAGGGTAGGAAGGCTATATACAGGGGTAGGGAGGATATATACAGGGGTAGGGAGGATATATACAGGGGTAGGGAGGATATATATATATATAGGGGGTAGGGGAGGCTATATACAGGGGTAGGAGGATATATATATATATACAGGGGTAGGGAGGATATATACAGGGATAGGGAGGATATATACAGGGGTAGGGAGGCTATATACAGGGGTAGGGAGGATATATATATATACACAGGGGTAGGGAGGCTATATACAGGGATAGGGAGGATATATCAGGGGTAGGAGGCTATATACAGGGGTAGGGAGGCTATATATATATACACAGGGGTAGGGAGGCTATATACAGGGGTAGGGAGGCTATATATATATACACAGGGGTAGGGAGGCTATATACAGGGATAGGGAGGATATACAGGGGTAGGGAGGATATATATATATACACAGGGGTAGGGGAGGCTATATACAGGGGTAGGGGAGGCTATATATAACACAGGGGTAGGGAGGCTATATACAGGGATAGGGGAGGATATATACAGGGGTAGGGAGGCTATATACAGGGGGTAGGGAGGCTATATATATATATACACAGGGTTAGGGAGGCTATATACAGGGGTAGGGAGGATATATACAGGGGGTAGGGAGGCTATATATATATATACACAGGGGTAGGGAGGCTATATACAGGGGTAGGGAGGATATATACAGGGGTAGGGAGGCTATATATATATATACACAGGGGTAGGGAGGCTATATACAGGGGTAGGGAGGATATATACAGGGGTAGGGAGGCTATATATATATATACACAGGGGTAGGGAGGCTATATACAGGGATAGGGAGGATATATACAGGGGTAGGGAGGCTATATACAGGGGTAGGGAGGCTATATACAGGGGTAGGCAGGCTATATACAGGGGTAGGGAGGATATATACAGGGGTAGGGAGAATATATACAGGGATAGGGAGGATATATATATATATACAGGGGTAGGGAGGCTATATACAGGGGTAGGGAGGATATATACAGGGGTAGGGAGGATATATATATATATACAGGGGTAGGGAGGCTATATACAGGGGTAGGGAGGATATATATATATACAGGGGTAGGGAGGCTATATACAGGGGTAGGGAGGCTATATACAGGGGTAGGGAGGCTATATACAGGGGATAGGGAGGATATATATATATATACAGGGGTAGGGAGGCTATATACAGGGGTAGGGAGGCTATATACAGGGGTAGGAGGATATATCAGGGGTAGGGAGGCTATATATATATATACACAGGGGTAGGGGAGGCTATATACAGGGATAGGGAGGATATATATATATACAGGGGTAGGGAGGCTATATACAGGGGTAGGGAGGCTATATACAGGGGTAGGGAGGCTATATACAGGGGTAGGGAGGCTATATATATATATACACAGGGGTAGGGAGGCTATATACAGGGGTAGGGAGGATATATATATATACAGGGGTAGGAAGGCTATATACAGGGGTAGGGAGGCTATATACAGGGGTAGGGAGGATATATACAGGGGTAGGGAGGATATATATATATATACAGGGGTAGGGAGGCTATATACAGGGGTAGGGAGGATATATATATATATACAGGGGTAGGGAGGCTATATACAGGGGTAGGGAGGCTATATACAGGGGTAGGGAGGCTATATACAGGGATAGGGAGGATATATATATATATACAGGGGTAGGGGAGGCTATATACAGGGGTAGGGAGGCTATATACAGGGGTAGGGAGGATATATACAGGGGTAGGGAGGCTATATATATATATACACAGGGGTAGGGAGGCTATATACAGGGATAGGGAGGATATATATATATATACAGGGGTAGGGAGGCTATATACAGGGGTAGGGAGGCTATATACAGGGGTAGGGAGGCTATATATATATATACACAGGGGTAGGGAGGCTATATACAGGGATAGGGAGGATATATATATATACACAGGGGTAGGGAGGCTATATATATATACACAGGGGTAGGGAGGCTATATACAGGGGTAGGGAGGCTATATATATATACACAGGGGTAGGGAGGCTATATACAGGGGTAGGGAGGCTATATACAGGGGTAGGGAGACTATATATATATACACAGGGTAGGAGGCTATATACAGGGGTAGGGAGGCTATATATATACACAGGGGTAGGGGAGGCTATATACAGGGGTAGGGAGGATATATATAATACACAGGGGTAGGGGAGGATATATACAGGGTAGGAGGATATATATATATACACAGGGGTAGGGAGGCTATACAGGGGTAGGGAGGATATATATATACACACAGGGGTAGGGAGGATATATACAGGGGTAGGGAGGATATATATATATACACAGGGGTAGGGAGGATATATACAGGGGTAGGGAGGATATATATATATATACACAGGTGTAGGGAGGCTATATACAGGGGTAGGGAGGATATATATATATACACAGGGGTAGGGAGGCTATATACAGGGGTAGGGAGGCTATATACAGGGGTAGGGAGGATATATACAGGGGTAGGGAGGATATATATATATACACAGGGGTAGGGAGGCTATATACAGGGGTAGGGAGGATATATACAGGGGTAGGGAGGATATATATATATACACAGGGGTAGGGAGGCTATATACAGGGGTAGGGAGGATATATATAGATATACACAGGGGTAGGGAGGCTATATACAGGGGTAGGGAGGCTATATACAGGGGTAGGGAGGATATATACAGGGGTAGGGAGGATATATATATATACACAGGGGTAGGGAGGCTATATATATATATATATATACAGGGGTAGGGAGGCTATATACAGGGGTAGGGAGGATATATATATACACAGGGGTAGGGAGGCTATATACAGGGTAGGAGGCATATATATATACACAGGGGTAGGGAGGCTATATACAGGGGTAGGAGGCTATATATATATACAGGGGTAGGGAGGCTATATACAGGGGGTAGGAGGCTATATATATACACAGGGGTAGGGGAGGCTATATACAGGGGTAGGGAGGCTATATATATACACACAGGGGTAGGGAGGCTATATACAGGGGTAGGGAGGATATATATATATACACAGGGGTAGGGAGGCTATATACAGGGGTAGGGAGGCTATATATATATACACAGGGGTAGGGAGGCTATATACAGGGGTAGGGAGGATATATATATATACACAGGGGTAGGGAGGCTATATACAGGGGTAGGGAGGCTATATACAGGGGTAGGGAGGATATATACAGGGGTAGGGAGGCTATATATATATACACAGGGGTAGGGAGGCTATATACAGGGGTAGGGAGGCTATATATATATACACAGGGGTAGGGAGGCTATATACAGGGGTAGGGAGGATATATATATATACACAGGGGTAGGGAGGATATATACAGGGGTAGGGAGGATATATATATATACACAGGGGTAGGGAGGCTATATACAGGGGTAGGGAGGATATATATATACACACAGGGGTAGGGAGGATATATACAGGGGTAGGGAGGATATATATATATACAGGGGTAGGGAGGATATATACAGGGGTAGGGAGGATATATATATAGTATACACAGGTGTGGGAGGCTATATACAGGGGTAGGGTATATATATATATACACAGGGTAGGGAGGCTATATACAGGGTAGGGAGGCTATATACAGGGGTAGGGAGGATATATACAGGGGTAGGAGGATATATATATATACAGGGGTAGGAGGCTATATACAGGGTAGGAGGATATATACAGGGGTAGGGAGGATATATATATATACAGGGGTAGGGAGGCTATATACAGGGGTAGGGAGGATATATAACAGGGGTAGGGAGGATATATACAGGGGTAGGGAGGATATATACAGGGGTAGGGAGGATATATACAGGGTAGGGAGGATATATATATACACAGGGGTAGGGAGGTTATATATATACATATATACAGGGGGTAGGGAGGCTATATACAGGGGTAGGGAGGATATATATATACACAGGGGTAGGAGGCTATATACAGGGGTAGGGAGGTAATATATATACACGGGGGTAGGGAGGCTATATACAGGGGTAGGGAGGCTATATATATACAGGGGTAGGAGGCTATATACAGGGGTAGGAGGCTATATATATATACACAGGGGTAGGGAGGCTATATACAGGGTAGGGAGGCTATATATAAACAGGGGTAGGGAGGCTATATACAGGGGTAGGGAGGATATATATATATACACAGGGTAGGGAGGCTATATACAGGGTAGGGAGGCTATATATATATATCACGGGGTAGGGAGGCTATATACAGGGGTAGGGAGGATATATATATACACAGGGGTAGGAGGCTATATACAGGGGTAGGGAGGCTATATACAGGGGTAGGGAGGATATATACAGGGGTAGGGAGGATATATATATATACACAGGGGTAGGGAGGCTATATACAGGGGTAGGAGGCTATATACAGGGGTAGGGAGGATATATATATACAAGGGGTAGGGAGGCTATATACAGGGGTAGGGAGGATATATATATATACACAGGGGTGGGAGGCTATATACAGGGATAGGGAGGCTATAACAGGGGTAGGAGGATATATACAGGGGTAGGGGGATATATATATCTGGAGGCTATATACAGGTAGGGAGGATATATATATATTTCAGGGAGGGGCTTCGGGGTGTTTTTGGAGGGCTATATACAGGGTAGGGGGTATATATATACACACAGCGTTAGGTATATACAGGGGTAGGGAGGCTATATATACACAGGGGTAGGGGTATATACAGGGGTGGGGTATTATATATACACAGGGGGTAGGAGGCTATATACAGGGGTAGGGAGGATATATATAGCTATATACGGGGTAGGGGGATATATATACAGGGGTAGGGGGCTATATACAGGGTAGGGAGGCTTTACAGGGGTAGGAGCTATATACAGGGGTAGGGAGGATATATATATATACACAGTAGGAGGCTATATACGGGGTAGGGAGGATATATATATATATATATACAGGGTAGGAGGCTATATACAGGGGGTAGGGGGATATATATATAATAATAATAATTAGTCATTTAGCGACGCTTATCCAAGCGACCTTACAGGGAAACATTTAGGTTAGATGCCTTTTTGCTCAAGGGCACATCGACAGACTTTTTCACCTAGTGCTTGGGATTAGAACCAGCGACCTTTTATCTACAACGCTCTTAACCACTAAGCTACCTGCCGCAGATAGATATATATATACACAGGGGTAGGAGGCTATATACAGGGGTAGGGGGCTATATTTTCACAGAGGGGTAGGGAGGGCTATATACAGGGTAGGGAGGCTATATATATACACAGGGGTAGGGAGGCTATATACAGGGGTAGGGAGGCTATATATATACACAGGGGTAGGGAGGCTATATACAGGGGTAGGGAGGCTATATATATATATACAGGGGTAGGGAGGCTATATACAGGGGGTAGGGAGGATATATATACACAGGGGGTAGGGAGGCTATATACAGGGGTAGGAGGCTATATATATATACACAGAGGGTAGGAGGCTATATACAGGGGTAGGGAGGATATATATATATACACGGGGTAGGGAGGCTATATACAGGATAGGGGATATATACAGGGGTAGGGGGCTATATACAGGGGTAGGGGCTATATATATATATACACAGGGGTAGGGAGGCTATATACAGGGGTAGGGAGGCTATATACAGGGGTAGGGAGGCTATATACAGGGATAGGAGGCTATATACAGGGGTAGGAGGATATATATATATATATCACAGGGGTAGGGAGGCTATATCAGGGGTAGGGGAGGCTATATACAGGGGTAGGAGGATATATACAGGGGTAGGGAGGATATATACAGGGGTAGGGGGTATACGGGGTAGGGGATATATCAGGGTTGGATTTCAGGGGTAGGGGTATATACAGGGTAGGAGGCTATATACAGGGGTAGGGAGGATATATACAGGGTAGGGGGATATACAGGGGTAGGGAGGCTATATACAGGGTAGGGAGGATATATACAGGGGTAGGGAGGCTATATCAGGGTAGGAGGCTATATACAGGGGTAGGGGGCTATATACAGGGGGTAGGGGGATATATACAGGGGAGGGGCTTATATATATACAGGGGTAGGAGGGATATATACAGGGGGTAGGGAGGATATATACAGGGGTAGGAGGATATATACAGGGGTAGGGAGGTATATACAGGGAGGGAGGCTATATGGGTAGGGAGGCTATATACAGGGGTAGGAGGCTATATACAGGGGTAGGGAGGATATATACAGGGGGTAGGGAGGATATATACAGGAGGGAGGATGATATACAGGGATAGGGAGGATATATACAGATAGGGAGGATATATACAGGGATAGGGAGGATATATATATACAGGGGTAGGGAGGCTATTATACAGGGATAGGAGGATATATACAGGGGTAGGGAGGATATATACAGGGATAGGGAGGATATATACAGGGATAGGGAGGATATATACAGGTAGGGATATATATATACAGGGATAGGGAGGATATATATATATACAGGGGTAGGGAGGATATATATATATACAGGGATAGGGAGGATATATATATACAGGGGTAGGAGGATATATACAGGGATAGGGAGGATATATATATATACAGGGGTAGGGAGGATATATATATACAGGGATAGGGAGGTATATATAATACAGGGGTAGGGGGATATATATATATCAGGGATAGGGAGGATATATATATACAGGGTAGGGAGGATATATACAGGGATAGGGAGGATATATATATACACAGGGTAGGGGATATATACAGGGATAGGGAGATATATATATACAGGGGTAGGGAGGATATATATACAGGGGTAGGAGGCTATATACAGGGGTAGGGAGGATATATACAGGGATAGGAGGATATACAGGGTAGGAGGATATATACAGGGGATAGGGGATATATATATACAGGGGTAGGAGATATATATATATACAGGTGTAGGAGGCTATATACAGGGTAGGGAGGATATATATATATACAGGGTAGGGAGGCTATATACAGGGATAGGAGGATATATACAGGGGTAGGGAGGATATATACAGGGGTAGGAGGATATACAGGGGTAGGGAGGATATATATCAGGGGTAGGGAGGATATATATATATCAGGGGGTAGGGAGGCTATATACAGGGATGGGAGGATATATATATATACAGGGGTAGGGAGGATATATACAGGGGTAGGGAGGATATATACAGGGTAGGGAGGGATATATACAGGGGTAGGGAGGCTATATTACAGGGATAGGGAGATATATATATACAGGGTAGGGAGGATATATATATATACAGGGGTAGGGAGGCTATATACAGGGATAGGGAGGTATATATCAGGGGTAGGAGGCTATATACAGGGATAGGGAGGATATATATATACAGGGGTAGGGAGGATATATCAGGGGTAGGGGGATATATACAGGGGTAGGGAGGCTATATACAGGGGTAGGGAGGATATATACAGGGGTAGGGAGGATATATATACAGGGGTAGGGAGGATATATACAGGGTAGGGAGGATATATACAGAGGTAGGGAGGCTATATACAGGGTAGGGAGGATATATACAGGGGTAGGAGGCTATATACAGGGGTAGGAGGATATATAACAGGGGTAGGAGGATATATACAGGGGTAGGGAGGCTATATACAGGGGTAGGGAGGCTATATACAGGGATAGGAGGATATATATATATACAGGGGTAGGGAGGATATACAGGGTAGGGAGGCTATATACAGGGGTAGGGAGGATATATATATATATATACAGAGGGTAGGAGGCTATATACAGGATAGGAGATATATATATATATATATATATATATATATATATATATATATACTATATATATATATACAGGGATAGGAGGATATATACAGGGATAGATATATATATATATATATATACAGGGGTAGGAGGCTATATACAGGGATAGGGAGGATATATATATATACACACGGGGTAGGGAGGCTATATATACAGGGTAGGGAGGCTATATATATATACACAGGGGTAGGGAGGCTATATACAGGGTAGGAGGCTATATATATATACACAGGGTAGGGGAGGCTATATACAGGGGTAGGGAGGATATATATAGATATACACAGGGGTAGGGAGGCTATATACAGGGGTAGGGAGGCTATATATATATACACAGGGGTAGGAGGCTATATACAGGGTAGGGAGGATATATATACACAGGGGTAGGGAGCTATATACAGGGATAGGGAGGATATATACAGGGGTAGGGAGGCTATATACAGGGGTAGGGAGGCTATATATATATATACACAGGGGTAGGGAGGCTATATACAGGGGTAGGGAGGCTATATACAGGGGTAGGGAGGATATATACAGGGGTAGGGAGGATATATACAGGGGTAGGGAGGATATATACAGGATATGGAGGATATATCAGGGTAGGAGGATATATACAGGGGTAGGGAGGCTATATACAGGGGTAGGGAGGATATATACAGGGTATGGAGGATATACAGGGGGTAGGGAGGATATACAGGGTAGGGAGGCTATATACAGGGGTAGGGAGGATATATACAGGGGTAGGGAGGATATATACAGGGGTAGGGAGGATATATACAGGGGGTAGGAGGCTATATACAGGGTGTAGGGAGGATATATACAGGGGTAGGGAGGATATATACAGGGGTAGGGAGGCTATATACAGGGGTAGGGAGGATATATACAGGGGTAGGAGGCTATATACAGGGGTAGGAGGCTATATACAGGGTAGGGAGGCTATATACAGGGGGTAGGGAGGATATATACAGGGTAGGGAGGCTATATATATACAGGGTAGGGAGGATATATACAGGGTAGGGAGGATATATACAGGGGTAGGGAGGATATATACAGGGGTAGGGAGGTATATACAGGGGTGGAGGCTATATGCAGGGGTAGGGAGGCTATACACAGGGGTAGGGAGGCTATATACAGGGGTAGAGGATATATACAGGGTAGGGGATATATACAGGATAGGGGAGATATATACAGGGATAGGGAGGATATATACAGGGATAGGGAGGATGATATACAGGGATAGGGAGGATATATATATATACAGGGTAGGGGAGGCTATATACAGGGATAGGGAGGATATATACAGGGGTAGGGAGGATATATACAGGGATAGGGAGGATATATATATATACAGGGATAGGGAGGATATATATATATACAGGGGTAGGGAGGATATATATATATACAGGGATAGGGAGGATATATATATATACAGGGGTAGGGAGGATATATATATATACAGGGATAGGGAGGATATATATATAGGGTAGGAGAGGATATATACAGGGATAGGGAGGATATATATATATCAGGTAGGGAGGATATATATATATCAGGATAGAAGATATATATATATACAGGGTAGGGAGGATATATATATACAGGGATAGGAGGATATATATACAGGGTAGGGAGGATATATACAGGGATAGGGAGGATATATATATATACAGGGTAGGAGGATATATACAGGGATAGGGGGAGGATATATATATATCAGGGTAGGGAGGATATATACAGGGGTAGGGAGGATATATATATATATACAGGGGTAGGGAGGCTATATACAGGGATAGGGAGGCTATATACAGGGGTAGGGAGGATATATATATATACAGGGGTAGGGAGGATATATACAGGGGTAGGGAGGATATATACAGGGATAGGGAGGATATATACAGGGGTAGGGAGGATATATACAGGATAGGAGGATATATATATATACAGGAGTAGGAGAGGATATATATATAATACAGGGGTAGGGAGGCTATATACAGGGTAGGGAGGATATATACAGGATGGAGGATATATACAGGGGTAGGGAGGATATATACAGGGATAGGAGGATATATACAGGGGTAGGGAGGATATATATATACAGGGGTAGAGGCTATATACAGGGATAGGGAGGATATATATTATATACAGGGTAGGAGGCTATATACAGGGATAGGAGGATATATATATATACAGGGGTAGGGAGGATATATACAGGGGTAGGGGAGGATATATACAGGGATTAGGGGATATATACAGGGGTAGGGAGGATATATATATACAGGGGTAGGAGGCTATATACAGGGATAGGGAGGATATATATATATATATACAGGGGTAGGGAGGATATATATATATACAGGGGTAGGGAGGATATATACAGGGGTAGGGAGGATATATACAGGGGTAGGGGGGATATATACAGGGGTAGGGAGGCTATATACAGGGATAGGGAGGATATATATATATACAGGGGTAGGGAGGATATATATATATACAGGGGTAGGGAGGCTATATACAGGGATAGGGAGGATATATATATATACAGGGGTAGGGAGGCTATATACAGGGATAGGGAGGATATATATATACAGGGGTAGGGAGGATATATACAGGGGGTAGGGAGGATATACAGGGTAGGGAGGCTATATACAGGGGTGGGAGGATATATACAGGGGTAGGGAGATATATACAGGGGTAGGGAGGATACATACAGGGTAGGGAGGATATATACAGGGGTAGGGAGGCTATATACAGGGGTAGGGGGAGGATATATACAGGTAGGGAGGCGTATATACAGGGGTAGGGAGGATATATACAGGGGTAGGGAGGATATATCAGGGGTGGGGAGCTATATACAGGGTAGGAGGCTATATACAGGGATAGGGAGGATATATATATATACAGGGTAGGGAGGATATATACAGGGTAGGGAGGCTATATACAGGGGTAGGGAGGATATATATATATATATACAGGGGTAGGAGGCTATATACAGGGATAGGAGGATATATATATATATATATATATATATATATATATATATATATATATATATATATATATATATACAGGAGTAGGGAGGCTATATACAGGGATAGGGGATATATATATATATATATATATATATATATATATATATATATATATATATATATATATATATATATATATATATATACAGGGTAGGGAGGCTATATACAGGAGATAGGAGGATATATATATATATATATATATATATATATACACAGGGTAGGGAGGCTATATACAGGGGTAGGGAGGATATATATATATATATACAGGGGTGGTATTATATATATATATATATATATACACTGCTCAAAAAATCAAGGGAACACTAAAATAACACATCCTAGATCTGAATGAATGAAATAATCTTATTAAATACTTTTTTTCTTTACATAGTTGAATGTGCTGACAACAAAATCACACAAAAATTATCAATGGAAATCAAATGTATCAACCCATGGAGGTCTGGATTTGGAGTCACCCTCAAAATTAAAGTGGAAAACCACACTACAGGCTCATCCAACTTTGATGTAATGTCCTTAAAACAAGTCAAAATTAGGCTCAGTAGTGTGTGTGGCCTCCACGTGCCTGTATGACCTCCCTACAACGCCTGGGCATGCTCCTGATGAGGTGGCGGATGGTCTCCTGAGGGATCTCCTCCCAGACCCGGACTAAAGCATTCGCCAACTCCTGGACAGTTGTGGTGCAACGTGGCATTGGTGGATGGAGCGAGACATGATGTCCCAGATGTGCTCAATTGGATTCAGGTCTGGGGAATGGGCGGGTCCATAGCATCAATGCCTTCCTCTTGCAGGAACTGCTGACACACTCCAGCCACATGAGGTCTAGCATTGTCTTGCATTAGGAGGAACCCAGGGCCAACCACACCAGCATATGGTCTCACAAGGGGTCTGAGGATCTCATCTCGGTACCTAATGGCAGTCAGGCTACCTCTGGCGAGCACATGGAGGGCTGTGCGGCCCCCCAAAGAAATGCCACCCCACACCATGACTGACCCACCGCCAAACCGGTCATGCTGGAGGATGTTGCAGGCAGCAGAATGTTCTCCACGGCATCTCCAGACTCTGTCACGTCTGTCACATGTGCTCAGTGTGAACCTGCTTTCATCTGTAAAGAGCACAGGGCGCCAGTGGCGAATTTGCCAATCTTGGTGTTCTCTGGCAAATGCCAAACGTCCTGCACGGTGTTGGGCTGTAAGCTCAACCCCCCACCTGTGGCGTCGGGCCCTCATACCACCCTCATGGAGTCTGTTTCTGACCGTTTGAGCAGACACATGCACATTTGTGGCCTGCTGGAGGTCATTTTGCAGGGTTCTGGCAGTGCTCCTCCTGCTCCTCCTTGCACAAAGGCGGAGGTAACAGTCCTGCTGCTGGGTTGTTGCCCTCCTACGGCCTCCTCCACGTCTCCTGATGTACTGGCCTGTCTCCAGGCAGCGCCTCCATGCTCTGGACACTATGCTGACAGACACGGCAAACCTTCTTGCCACAGCTCACATTGATGTGCCATCCTGGATGAGCTGCACTACCTGAGCCACTTGTGTGGGTTGTAGACTCCGTCTCATGCTACCACTAGAGTGAAAGCACCGCCAGCATTCAAAAGTGACCAAAACATCAGCCAGGAAGCATAGGAACTGAGAAGTGGTCTGTGGTCACCACCTGCAAAACCAGTCCTTTATTGGGGGTGTCTTGCTAATTGCCTATAATTTCCACCTGTTGTCTATTCCATTTGCACAACAGCATGTACAGTTTATTGTCAATCAGTGTTGCTTCCTAAGTGGACAGTTTGATTTCACAGAAGTGTGATTGACTTGGAGTTACATTGTGTTGTTTTAAGTGTTCCCTTTATTTTTTGAGCAGTATATATATATATATATATATATATATATATATATATATATATATATATATATATATATATATATATACACATACATTTTTATTTTATTTTTTATTTCACCTTTATTTAACCAGGTAAGCCAGTTGAGAACAAGTTCTCATTTACAACTGCGACCTGGCCAAGATAAAGCAAAGCAGTGCGATAAAAACAACAACACAGAGTTACATATGGGGTAAAACAAAACATAAAGTCAAAAATACCACAGAAAATATATATACAGTGTGTGCAAATGTAGCAAGTTATGGAGGTAAGGCAATAAATAGGCTATAGTGCAAAATAATTACAATTAGTATTAACACTGGAATTATAGATGTGCAAGAGATTATGTGCAAATAGAGATACTGGGGTGCAAATGAGCAAAATAAATAACAATGTAAATAACAATATGGGGATGAGGTAGTTGGGTGGGCTAATTTCAGATGGGCTGTGTACAGGTGCAGTGATCGGTAAGGTGCTCTGACAACTGATGCTTAAAGTTAGTGATGGAGATAAGAGTCTCCAGCTTCAGAGACTTTTGCAATTCGTTCCAGTCATTTGCAGCAGAGAACTGGAAGGAATGGCGGCCAAAGGAGGTGTTGGCTTTGGGGATGACCAGTGAGATATACCTGCTGGAGCGCATACTACGGGTGGGTGTTGCTATGGTGACCAATGAGCTAAGATAAGGCAGGGATTTGCCTAGAAGTAATTTATAGATGACCTGGAGCCAGTGGGTTTGGCGACAAATATGTAGTGAGGACCAGCCAACAAGAGCGTACAGGTCACAGTGGTGGGTAGTATATGGGGCTTTGGTGACAAAACGGATGGCCCTGTGATAGACTACATCCAATTTGCTGAGTAGAGTGTTGGAGGCTATTTTGTAAATGACATCGCCAAAGTCAAGGATCGGTAGGATAGTCAGTTTTACGAGGGCATGTTTAGCAGCATGAGTGAAGGAGGCTTTGTTGCGAAATAGGAAGCCGATTCTGGATTTAACTTTGGATTGGAGATTCTTAATGTGAGTCTGGAAGGAGAGTTTACGGTCTAACCAGACACCTAGGTATTTGTAGTTGTCCACATACTCTAGGTCAGACCCGTCGAGAGTAGTGATTCTATTCGGGTGGGCGGGTCCCTGCAACGTTCGTACATACACACACATACACAGGGGTAGGGAGGATATATATATATACATACAGTTGAAGTCGGACGTTTACATACACCTTAGCCAAATACATTTAAACTCAGTTTTTCACAATTCCTAACATTTAATCCTAGTAAATATTCCCTGTCTTAGGTCAGATAGGATCACAACTTTATTTTAAGAATGTGAAATGTCAGAACAATAGTAGAGATAATTATTTATTTCAGCTTTTATTTCTTTCATCACATTCCCAGTGGGTCAGAAGTTTACATACACTCAATTAGTATTTGGTAGCATTGCCATTAAATTGTTTAACTTGGGTCAAACGTTTCGGTTAGCCTTCCACAAGCTTCCCACAATACGTTGGGGTAATTTTGGCCCAATCCTCCTGACAGAGCTGGTGTAACTGAGTCAGGTTTGTATACCTCCTTGCTCGCATACGCTTTTTCAGTTCTGCCCACACATTTTCTATAGGATTGAGTGCAGGGCATTGTGATGGCCACTCCAAAACCTTGACTTTGTTGTCCTTAAGCCATTTTCCCACAACTTTGGAAGTATGCTTGGGGTCATTGTCCATTTGGAAGACCCATTTGCGACCAAGCTTTAACTTCCTGACTGATGTCTTGAGATGTTGCTTCAATATATCCACATAATTTTCCATCGTCATGATGCCATCTATTTTGTGAAGTGCACTAGTCCCTCCTGCAGCAAAGCACCCCCACAGCATGATGCTGCCACCCCCGTGCTTCACGGTTGGGATGGTATTTGTAAGTCGCTCTGGATAAGAGCGTCTGCTAAATGACGTAAATGTAATGTAAATGTGTTCTTCGGCTTGCAAGCAACCCCCTTTTTCCTCCAAACATAACAATGGTCATTATGGCCAAAAAGTACGAACTTCGTCCCCATGTGCAGTTGCAAACTGTAGTCTGGCTTTTTTATGGCGGTTTTGGAGCAGTGGCTTCTTCCTTGCTGAGCGGCCTTTCAGGTTATGTCGATATAGGACAAATTTTACTGTGGATATAGATACTTTTGTACCTGTTTCCTCCAGCATCTTCACAAGGTCCTTTGCTGTTGTTCTGGGATTGATTTGCACCAAAGTACATTCATCTCTAGGAGACAGAACGCATCTCCTTCCTGTGCGGTATGACAGCTGCGTGGTCCCATGGTGTTTATACTTGCATACTAGGTCCCGTGTAGCTCAGTTGGTAGAGCATGGCACTTGCAACGCCAAGGTTGTGGGTTCGATTCCCACAGGGGACCAGTATGAAAAATGTCTGCACTCACTAACTGTAAGTCGCTCTGGATAAGAGAGTCTGCTAAATGACTAAAATGTAATGAATGTGGTACCTTCAGGCGTTTGGAAATTGCTCCCAAGGATGAACCAGACTTGTGAAGGTCCACAATTCTTTTTCCGAGGTCTTGGCTGATTTCTTTAGATTTTCCCATGAGGTCAAGCAAAGAGGCACTGAGTTTGAAGGTAGGCCTTGAAATACATCCACAGGTACACCTCCAATTGACTCAAATTATTAATTAAACTTCTGATCCACTGGAATTGTGATACAGTGAATTATAAGTGAAATAATCTGTCTGTAAACACTTGTTGGAAAAATTACTTGTGTCATGCACAAAGTAGATGTCCTAACCGACTTGCCAAAACTATAGTTTGTTAACAAGACATTTGTGGTGTGGTTGAAAAACAAGTTTTAATGACTCCAACCTAAGTGTATGTAAACTTCCGACTTCAACTGTATACAGGGATAGGGAGGATATATATATATATACATACAGGGATAGGGAGGATATATATATATATACATACAGGGGTATAGCCTCCATAATGAGTCCATAATAAGCAGTATTGATCCTTTGCCACCATTCAAGGTGGAATAGAGGAGGCTCAAGGGCATGACACACACACACACAATGCTGTTTTCTTTGTTGAGATAACGATCTTCCAATGTCATTCAACCTTTGCGGTGTGTATAAAGGGACCTTGTTTGAAAGTATGCAGTTTGTCAGTGTCAGGTTTACAGGCAATAGTTTAGAACAGAAGTACAGTGGTTTCATAATCTTCAACACTCCACCTGTTCACCTGGTAGAGGAGCTGGGCAGAGTCATATAGGAGCTGGGCTGAGTCATACAGGAGCAGAGTCATATAGGAGCAGAGCAGAGTCATACAGGAGCAGAGTCATAAAGTAGCAGAGCAGAGTCATACAGGAGCAGAGTCATAAAGTAGCAGAGCAGAGTCATATTGGAGCAGAGTCATATAGTAGCAGAGCAGAGTCATACAGGAGCAGAGTCATATAGGAGCAGAGCAGAGTCATATAAGAGCTGAGCAGAGTCATATAGAAGCTGAGCAGAGTCATATAGGAGCAGAGCAGAGTCATATAGAAGCAGAGTCATATAGAAGCAGAGTCATATAGTAGCAGAGTCATATATTAGCAGAGTCATATAGGAGCAGAGTCATATAGTAGCAGAGTCATATATTAGCAGAGTCATATAGGAGCAGAGTCATATAGGAGCAGAGTCATATAGGAGCTGAGCAGAGTCATATAGGAGCAGAGTCATATAGTAGCAGAGTCTTATAGGAGCAGAGTCAAATTGGAGCAGAGTCTTATAGGAGCAGAGTCATATAGGAGCAGAGTCATATAGGAGCTGAGCAGAGTCATATAGGAGCAGAGTCTTATAGGAGCAGAGTCATATTGGAGCAGAGTCATATAGGAGCTGAGCAGAGTCATATAGGAGCAGAGTCATATAGGAGCAGAGTCTTATAGGAGCAGAGTCATATAGGAGCAGAGTCATATAGGAGCTGAGCAGAGTCATATAGGAGCAGAGTCATATAGGAGCAGAGCAGAGTCTTATAGTAGCAGAGTCATATAGTAGCAGAGTCATATTGGAGCAGAGTCATATAGTAGTAGAGTCATATAGGAGCAGAGTCTTATAGGAGCAGAGTCATATAGGAGCAGAGTCATATAGGAGCTGAGCAGAGTCATATAGGAGCTGAGCAGAGTCATATAGTAGCAGAGTCATATAGGAGCAGAGTCATATAGGAGCAGAGTCATATAGGAGCTGAGCAGAGTCTTATAGTAGCAGAGTCATATAGGAGCAGAGTCATATAGTAGCAGAGTCATATAGGAGCTGAGCAGAGTCTTATAGGAGCAGAGTCATATAGTAGCAGAGTCATATAGGAGCAGAGTCATATAGTAGCAGAGTCATATTGGAGCAGAGTCATATAGTAGTAGAGTCATATAGGAGCAGAGTCTTATAGGAGCAGAGTCATATAGGAGCAGAGTCATATAGGAGCTGAGCAGAGTCATATAGGAGCTGAGCAGAGTCATATAGTAGCAGAGTCATATAGGAGCAGAGTCATATAGGAGCAGAGTCATATAGGAGCTGAGCAGAGTCTTATAGTAGCAGAGTCATATAGGAGCAGAGTCATATAGGAGCAGAGTCATATAGTAGCAGAGTCATATAGGAGCTGAGCAGAGTCTTATAGGAGCAGAGTCATATAGTAGCAGAGTCATATAGGAGCAGAGTCATATAGTAGCAGAGTCATATAGGAGCTGAGCAGAGTCTTATAGGAGCAGAGTCATATAGTAGCAGAGTCTTATAGGAGCAGAGTCATATAGTAGTAGAGTCATATAGGAGCTGAGCAGAGTCTTATAGTAGCAGAGTCATATAGTAGCAGAGTCATATTGGAGCAGAGTCATATAGTAGTAGAGTCATATAGGAGCAGAGTCTTATAGGAGCAGAGTCATATAGGAGCAGAGTCATATAGGAGCTGAGCAGAGTCATATAGTAGCAGAGTCATATAGGAGCAGAGTCATATAGGAGCAGAGTCATATAGGAGCTGAGCAGAGTCTTATAGTAGCAGAGTCATATAGTAGCAGAGTCATATAGGAGCAGAGTCATATAGGAGCAGAGTCATATAGTAGCAGAGTCATATAGTAGCAGAGTCAAATAGGAGCTGAGCAGAGTCTTATAGTAGCAGAGTCATATAGGAGCAGAGTCATATAGGAGCAGAGTCATATAGGAGCTGAGCAGAGTCATATAGGAGCAGAGTCTTATAGGAGCAGAGTCATATAGGAGCAGAGTCTTATAGGAGCAGAGTCTTATAGGAGCAGAGTCATATAGGAGCAGAGTCCTATAGGAGCAGAGTCATATAGGAGCAGAGTCATATAGGAGCTGAGCAGAGTCATATAGGAGCAGAGTCTTATAGGAGCAGAGTCATATAGGAGCAGTCATATCGGAGCAGAGTCTTATAGGAGCAGAGTCATATAGGAGCAGAGTCATATAGGAGCAGAGTCATATATTAGCAGAGTCATATAGGAGCAGAGTCTTATAGGAGCAGAGTCATATAGGAGCTGAGCAGAGTCTTATAGTAGCAGAGTCATATAGTAGCAGAGTCATATAGGAGCAGAGTCATATAGGAGCAGAGTCATATAGGAGCTGAGCAGAGTCATATAGGAGCAGAGTCTTATAGGAGCAGAGTCATATAGGAGCAGAGTCATATAGGAGCAGAGTCTTATAGGAGCAGAGTCATATAGGAGCAGAGTCATATAGTAGCAGAGTCATATAGGAGCAGAGTCATATAGGAGCAGAGTCTTATAGGAGCAGAGTCATATAGGAGCAGAGTCATATAGGAGCAGAGTCATACAGGAGCAGAGTCATATAGGAGCTGAGCAGAGTCATATAATAGCAGAGTCATATAGGAGCTGAGCAGAGTCTTATAGTAGCAGAGTCATATAGGAGCTGAGCAGAGTCTTATAGTAGCAGAGTCATATAGGAGCTGAGCAGAGTCATATAGTAGCAGAGTCATATAGGAGCAGAGTCATATAGTAGCAGAGTCATATAGGAGCAGAGTCATATAGGAGCAGAGTCTTATAGGAGCAGTCATATAGGAGCATAGTCTTATAGGAGCAGAGTCATATAGGAGCAGAGTCATACAGGAGCAGAGTCATATAGGAGCTGAGCAGAGTCATATAGGAGCTGAGCAGAGTCTTATAGTAGCAGAGTCATATAGAAGCTGAGCAGAGTCATATAGGAGCAGAGTCATATAGGAGCAGAGTCATATAGGAGCAGAGTCATATAGGAGCAGAGTCATATAGGAGCAGAGTCATATAGGAGCAGAGTCATATAGGAGCAGAGTCATATAGGAGCAGAGTCATATAGGAGCAGAGTCATACAGGAGCAGAGTCATATAGCAGCAGAGTCATATAGGAGCAGAGTCTTATCTTCTGCTTCACTTCTTGGTAAAGTCTCATTTAATATATTTGGATGATCTATTCTCATAAAGTCCTTTATTGAGTTATGGTCAAGCTTCCTAAATGTTCAGCTATACCTCTCGACTTAGTAAGAGGCCAGAAGGGCTCAGATATTAAAAGATATGGTCTGTGTGTGTTGAGTCAGTTACATACACTAAATGACCAAAAGTATGGGCATTAATATGGAGTTGGTCCAACCTTCGCTGCTATAACAGCCTCCACTCTTCTGGGAAGGCTTTCCACTAGATGATGGAACATCGCTGCGGGGACTTGCTTCCATTCAGCCACGAGCATTAGTGAGGTCTGGCACTGATGTTGAGTGATTAGGCCTGGCTCGAAGTCGGCGTTCAAGCCAGATATACCGTAGCTACATATTTGGTATGAATTCCATTCAGTATTTCTTTACACTGCACCATAAATTAAAGTACCATTTCATAACACATTCAACTGGTCCAAAACATCTTTACATTGTTATTATATGTAAGGCTCGATGTTCCAAAACATCTGCATTGAAGTTTGTAGAAAAATGTCCATCAAGCAAGCAACCTATTAAACATGATTTATCTGAGCAAAGTGTTCCCATTTGTAAGAACAAAGGAAGTCTTTTTTCCAGATAGTCTATTCAGAGTCAGACTATCCTTCCTAGGTAAATTGATTTGGGGTATTTGTCTTTCAGGGTGGACCACTGCACAAAGAAGTAGTCTGAGAAGTGATAGAGGATCTTCCCGGACAGCGACAGGCTTTCCACTCTGCAGATGCTCTCAACGTAGACAATCAGGACCTTCTTCAATCCCAGGAGGCCCAGGAGGAGTCCTGCCGTGCACAGGGGGACGCAGGTCCCAGGGCCGTTACACAGCACCTGAAACGAGAGAGAGAGAGAGAGAAGAGAGAGGAGAGAGCGAGGGGGAGAGAGACAGAGAGCGAGATAAGCACATGTTTATACAGCGTGACACTCCCGAGCCTCTCCGAGAGAGGGAAAGAGGGGTAGGGATAGAGGAGAGGGAGTATGGTCTGGGAAGGAGGAGAGAGGAAAGAGGGGGTAGGGATAGAGGAGAGGGAGTATGGTCTGGGAAGGAGGAGAGAGGGAAAGAGGGGGTAGGGATAGAGGAGAGAGGAGGAGTATGGTCTGGGAAGAAGGAGAGAGGGAAAGAGGGGGTAGGGATAGAGGAGAGAGGAGTATGGTCTGGGAAGGAGGAGAGAGGGAAAGAGGGGGTAGGGATAGAGGAGAGAGGAGTATGGTCTGGGAAGGAGGAGAGAGGGAAAGAGCGGGTAGGGATAGAGGAGAGAGGAGTATGGGCTGGGGAGGAGGAGAGAGGGAAAGAGGCGGGTAGGGATAGAGGAGAGAGGAGTATGTCTGGGTAGGAGGAGAGAGGGAAAGGGGGTAGGGATAGAGGAGAGAGGAGGGTATGGTCTAGGTAGGAGGAGAGAGGGAAAGGGGGTAGGGATAGAGGAGTATGGTCTGGGAAGGAGGAGAGAGGGAAAGAGGGGGTAGGGATAGAGGAGAGGAGTATGGTCTGGGAAGGAGGAGAGAGGGAAAGAGGGGGTAGGGATAGAGGAGAGAGGAGTATGGTCTGGGAAGGAGGAGAGGGGGAAAGAGGGGGTAGGGATAGAGGAGAGTGAGGCTGTAGGGTTTGGGAATTACAGGAAGACAGACAGACGGCTGTGGAGACACAGGGCTGCAGGGTCTGGAATATACAGCCAGACGGCTGTGGAGACACAGGGCTGCAGGGTATGGAATATACAGCCAGATGGCTGTGCAGACACAGGGCTGCAGGGTCTGGAATATACAGCCAGACGGCTGTGGAGACACAGGGCTGCAGGGTCTGGAATATACAGCCAGACGGCTGTGCAGACACAGGGCTGCAGGGTCTGGAATATACAGCCAGATGGCTGTGGAGACACAGGGCTGCAGGGTATGGAATATACAGCCAGACGGCTGTGGAGACACAGGGCTGCAGGGTCTGGAATATACAGCCAGACGGCTGTGGAGACACAGGGCTGCAGGGTCTGGAATATACAGCCAGACGGCTGTGGAGACACAGGGCTGCAGGGGGGAACTCAGTCAGGCTCTCAACTTACTGCTGAGAATTAGAATACACAGATAATGTGGTTGTGCATCAGCAGTCACTCAATTAGCCCATGTCTGCGTCACAGGAGGTTGGTGGGACCTTAATTAGGGAGGACCGGCTCGTGGTAAAGGCTGGAGCGGAATTAGTGGAACAGTATCAAATACGTCAAACATTGTGTTTGATGCCATTGGCTCCGTTTCAGCCATTATTGTGAGCCGTCCTCCCTTCAGCAGCCTCCACTGGTCTGCATAAACTTTTTATTCAGATCGGTAAATTAATCTAGCGGCCAGCTATCTAAACTTGTGGTAAGCATGGTGGAATTACCGACCTGGGTGGGGCCCATTGATAATCAGTTACATTTGCCTCCACCCTTTGGCAAAATGTGTAGAATTGCAGGAAATGAGTTATACAATTCTTAAATCTTCTCTGCACACAGCAGCAGCAGAGAAGTCTCTTATTAAGGGTAATACAGGTGTGATATATATAACCCTTCCTGGCGTTAAGGGTAATACAGGTGTGATATATATAACCCTTCCTGGCGTTAAGGGTAATACAGGTGTGATATATATAACCCTTCCTGGCGTTAAGGGTATTACAGGTGTGATATATATAACCCTTCCTGGCGTTAAGGGTAATACAGGTGTGATATATATAACCCTTCCTGGCGTTAAGGGTAATACAGGTGTGATATATATAACCCTTCCTGGCGTTAAGGGTAATACAGGTGTGATATATATAACCCTTCCTGGCGTTAAGGGTAATACAGGTGTGATATATATAACCCTTCCTGGCGTTAAGGGTAATACAGGTGTGATATATATAACCCTTCCTGGCGTTAAGGGTAATACAGGTGTGATATATATAACCCTTCCTGGCGTTAAGGGTAATACAGGTGTGATATATATAACCCTTCCTGGCGTTAAGGGTAATACAGGTGTGATATATATAACCCTTCCTGGCGTTAAGGGTAATACAGGTGTGATATATATAACCCTTCCTGGCGTTAAAGGGTAATACAGGTGTGATATATATAACCCTTCCTGGCGTTAAGGGTAATACAGGTGTGATATATATACCCTTCCTGGCGTTAAGGGTAATACAGGTGTGATATATATAACCCTTCCTGGCGTCAACATATTTCACATCCTTGCAGCTCAAGTTCCCGGCAGCGAGGTCACCGTCTGTGTCCCAAATGGTACCCTATTCCCTATATGGTCCCTGGGCAAAAGTAGTGCACTAGATAGGGAATAGGGTGGCATTTGGGTCACTGCCAGTGTCAAGCAGCAGTGACGAGGTCCATGATGAATACTGTACGACTGATACAGTATGGTTCATGGTTGAATGTGGAGAGAGACATCTGTGAAAGTAAGACCAGAACCTCTTTAAAGCTGGGATCCTTAGTTGCTACATCCATTTTTGGACTTGTAAAATAATGATGTATACACACACCCATTGATTTTTGAAGAATATGACTTACAAATGCCTCATGAGCTTAGTTCAACTGTCGTACCCCATCAGAACCCAAAACGTACGTTTGTTTTTTTACTCTGTTTGTAATGTAATGTACAGTAAATGTAAACAGACACGATATAGCCTCAAAACATGGTTACAACTATACTTTTGATATCATGGATGGTCAGTCCTTGCTTCCATAGCTCTGCCTTTGAATTTCCTCAGGCCCCTCCCTCAACTTCTCACCAACATTTTTTTTTATTTTTTTTAGAGGGAAGTCATACTGAGGTTAGGGTCTCTTTTACAGATGAGCCCTGCATAAATACATCGAACACAATTACAAAACATAAGAAAAACAGACATTTATCAACACAGAGGTCTCTGATCATTACTCTGAACTGACCCAGGGGGTCCAGAACATCTCCTTTCAGAGAGCTCTGTAAGTTGTTCCACATAAACGGCACAGAAAAACTAAAAGCAGCTTTAGCCAACTCTGTGGAGACCGAAGGGGCCTCCAGTGTTATCCAAGCCTGAGACCGGGTTTGGTCATTTGTAATTCTAAATTGAATTAATGATAGATACATAGGAAGTTACTGCATGAGTGCTTTGGAGATAAACACAAGAGAATGCTACTCTCTCCTTATATACAAAGAGGCCCAACCCACTTTTTGATGCAAAACACAGTGGTGAATTCTAGAACCATCACCAGTAATAAACCTAAGGGCCCAATGGTGAATTCTAGAACCATCATGAGTAATAAACCCAAGGGCCCAATGGTGAGTTCTAGAACCATCACGAGTAATAAACCCAAGGGCCCAATGGTGAGTTCTAGAACCATCACCAGTAATAAACCTAAGGGCCCAATGGTGAGTTCTAGAACCATCACCAGTAATAAACCCAAGGGCCCAATGGTGAGTTCTAGAACCATCACCAGTAATAAACCTAAGGGCACAATGGTGAGTTCTAGAACCATCACCAGTAATAAACCCAAGGGCCCAGTGGTGAGTTCTAGAACCATCACCAGTAATAAACCTAAGGGCCCAATGGTGAATTCTAGAACCATCATGAGTAATAAACCCAAGGGCCCAATGGTGAGTTCTAGAACCATCACGAGTAATAAACCCAAGGGCCCAATGGTGAGTTCTAGAACCATCACCAGTAATAAACCTAAGGGCCCAATGGTGAGTTCTAGAACCATCACCAGTAATAAACCCAAGGGCCCAATGGTGAGTTCTAGAACCATCACCAGTAATAAACCTAAGGGCACAATGGTGAGTTCTAGAACCATCACCGTAATAAACCCCCGTGGTGAGTTCTAGAACCATCACCAGTAATAAACCCAAGGGCCCAGTACTAGAACCATCACCAGTAATAAACCTAAGGGCCCAATGGTGAGTTCTAGAACCATCTCCAGTAATAAACCTAAGGGCCCAATGGTGAGTTCTAGAACCATCTCCAGTAATAAACCTAAGGGCACAATGGAAAACAGCATCTAGTGGTTTAACTGTAGATGCTGCTGCATGCATATTGATAATATCCCCAGAATCTAAAATAGACATAAAAGTGGCCTGGACAATTTCCTTCCTATTAACAAAAGTCAGACATACTTTGTTTCTGTAAAATATAATAATAATAATAATATGCCATTTAGCAGACGCTTTTATCCAAAGCGACTTAGTCATGTATGCATACATTTTTACGTATGGGTGGTCCCGGGGATCGAACCCACTACCCTGGCGTTACAAGCGCCATGCTCTACCAATTGAGCTACAGAGGACCACAGAAACCAACCTTGAACTTCAACTTCTTCACCAGCTCAGTGACATGTTTTTTAAATGAGAGTTTGTCACAAAGCCAGATACCAAGATATACAGCATGTAGGAATGCATGCATGAGAGCACCAGCTGTTCTGGATGACTATGTGATCACGCTCTCCGTAGCCGATGTGGTTAAGACTTTTAAGCAGGTCAATATTCACAAGGCCGCAGGGCCAGATGGATTACCAGGACGTGTACTCCGAGCATGTGCTGACCAACTGGCAAGTGTCTTCACTGACATTTTCAACATGTCACTGACTGAGTCTGTAATACCAACATGTTTCAAGCAGACCACCATAGTCCCGTGCCCAAGGACACCAAGATAACCTGCCTAAATGACTACCGACCCGTAGCACTGACGTCTGTAGCCATGAAGTGCTTTGAAAGGCTGGTCATGACTCACATCAACACCATTATCCCAGAAACCCTAGACCCACTCCAATTTGCATACCGCCCCAACAGATCCACAGATGATGCAATCTCTATTGCACTCCACACTGCCATTTCCCACCTGGACAAGAGGAACACCTACGTGAGAATGCTATTCGTTGACTACAGCTCAGCATTCAACACCATAGTGCCCTCCAAGCTCATCACTAAGCTAAGGACCCTGGGACTAAACACCTCCCTCTGCAACTGGATCCCGGACTTCCTGACGGGCCGCCCCCAGGTGGTAAGGGTAGGTAACAACACATCTGCCACACTGATCCTCAACACGGGGGCCCCTCAGGGGTGCGTGCTCAGTCCCCTCCTGTATTCCCTGTTCACCCACGACTGCGTGGCCAGACACGACTCCAACACCATCATTAAGTTTGCCAACGACACAACAGTGGTAGGCCTGATCACCGACAACGATGAGACAGCCTATAGGGAGGAGGTCAGAGACCTGGCCGTGTGGTGCCAGGACAACAACCTCTCCCTCAACGTGACCAAGACAAGACAAAGGAGATGATTGTGGACTACAGGAAAAAAAAAAAGAGGACTGAGCACGTCCCCATTCTCATCGACGGGGCTGTAGTGGAACAGGAACCCCCCCCCCCCCAGACAGCCAGACTACATGCATTAGACTGTCTCACTGATAGATTGGCGGTTTAAACAGCTGCTTGACGTAAACGTCTGAATGTCACTTTTCTACCATTACTACCATTATTATTATTTTTGACAGCTGGAGTGGAGACAGGGTTTGGGTTACCGTGGAGATGTCAACGAGGCTCTGTTTGAACAGATGGAACAGCGAAATACCGACCGACTGCGATTGGGGCCCACAGTCAACCTACAGATGCCTGGAGGTTTAAACAGCAGTGATATCAGAATGAGTGACACACACGCAATTAAAATAAATCAATAGTCTCTCCCCACAATGCTGTTACTATTCATGAATGTAAAGGGTTTTATTATAAGCAAGACCCTGAAAAGAAATACCTTATTCTGGGCTACCAGCAAAGTTCAAAAGTATCCAGATCAAGTCACCATTTTGTTAGCGTTGGCACTATTGGAACTGCTTCCAAAATAAGAAAATATATTTCCTTCTCTGAAACCAGTCTTGAGATAAAACTACCTACGTCAGTATACAGCCTAAATATATTCTGGAATGCATTACGTCACCAAGTTCTATGCTAGCAAACAGAAGTTGTTGTTGTTCTCTCTCTCTCTCTCTCTCTCTCTATCTGTCTTTATCTCTCTATCTGTCTTTATCTCTCTATCTGTCTTTATCTCTCTATCTGTCTTTATCTCTCTCTCTGTCTTTATATCTCTCTCTCTCTCTCTCTCTCTCTCTCTCTCTCTCTCTCTCTCTCTCTCTCTCTCTCTGCATCCCTGTTGTCCCAAGAGACAGAGGGGGGGGGACCTGACCATCCGTCTCCCCTCTCCCTCTTCCTCTTCCAGAGCGGAGCTGCAGAGTTAAAGTATCAGCTGGTGCCGAACCGAGCTCGGCTACCCGAACCGAACGAGTGTGCTCCACACTCCCTTAAAAACACCTTCGCTTGAAAAACAAGAAAAAAAGCGGCAATAGTACTGTTTGTCCATTTTGAGAAGCCGTAGCCAGTATACACTTCCTCAAAATAGTCTGAATTAATTTAAGATAAAATTAATAAATTTATTGAGTTGACGTTTTTTGTCTAAAGAGATCTTAGTCGTGTAATTTTACATCTACCTAAGATGTTCGGTGCAGTATTTCTCAATGAAAACGTGTGCATGAAAATGAGTCGTCTCTCGTTGAATGACAAAGACTTTATTGAATAATCCCTACTGTTGACCAATCACCGACGAATTGGCGTAGACTTCAGCTACCGACTTCGGCTTGCCTCGAGAAAAATGTTTGTGTGCCTGAACAGCCGAAAAAAAAACCTTACCGATGTAAATGAACAAAAATGTCAAGATCTCTCCCTCCCTCTCCCTCCAATTTTAAACTGAAGACATATGCAGCCTATCAATTCTTTTAATAGCATTATGCTTCATTATTCCTTATTCACATTAGCAAAATGACAAGACATATTAAAGAACTGAACTCATGAATTGATATCTAGGCCTACAATAAGAGTTATAAAGAACCAAATCTACGTTTCTGAGTTGAGTGAAACTGGTTTCCTCCAAACACAGACACAGACAGACCACTGAAAGGCCCATGAATCATGAACATGTAATGAATATGACAGAACGGGAAGACATTTTACACACAAACTGTGAGGGACTTTGACTAGTGTGAGAAGACTGAAGGCCGTGAAATGTTTAACATTGTAGATTAACGCCTGGAAGACAAACGTTGATAACGATGTGGTAGCAAAGGTATCTGAAAATGAAGTCGGGAGAATGGTACCATAGCCTGGTCCCAGATCTATTGTTTAGCCAACTCCTATGGTGATTGTTTGGCATGGCGATCCACCATAGGAGTTGGCAAGACAGCACAAACAGATCTGGGACCAGGCTATGGTTGCACACTGGGGGGCTGTATCCTAAACCAACTATGTCTGGACGGATTATATTCCATTACGAATAAACCTCCCATGTCTGGTCTGAGAGAGACTCAATGGGATAGGGTACAGCAGCGTCCTGTAGATCTAAAGTACCATGTCAGGCCTAATTAGGCTATACGAGATATTACATTATGATTCAACCTACCATGTCTGGCCTGAGCCTGAACACCAGAGGAATGGCGTAGAGCAGGGCGTTCAGAGTGGTGACCACAGAGGAACTCCAGGACTGACGCACCTCACGGCTACGAGGGATCCTCTGGATGGTAAACTTGACGGGGAGGGAAGTGATGAAATGAGAAGGGTAGCTTAAAATCTCACAGGGCCAATTGATAGGACAAAGTAGGCTAAAAGATACACGTTACAGCAGGGACAGGTGCCATAAGCAATGCTGACTACACAGAGACAAATCTAGCTCAACGGCAAGTAAGCAAGTGATGGGAAGTTTTGTCACACCAAATAAAATAAAAAAAGGAGTTGACGCCATCTGGTGGTGAGGATAAGACTTGCACTGAGAACTCGATTTACACTACTGATCAGAATCTCATCTCAACGAGAATTAACAAACATAGACGTTCTGAATAGAACTGCACTCATAAAAGATCATTGCAACAGAGAGGAATTCATATTTCAAATAATGGTAACAATGCATCTTTAGACCTTAACGTGTCCATGTTTTTCCATATTTTGAAAGGAAAGCTGATGACGGTGTCTGAAATAGGCTACTCAAGAACTACGCTAGTTAATTTGCAAGAGGCTGTATGCCTACCTGGCCTTTTGAACCAGTGTCTTTCTTTGCGTTTTCAAAGGTGCGTATCTTGTCTTCACTCATCTTGTCCGTGTCTGCGATGATATAGTGTCTTGGGCTGTAGGACTGGGAGAGACTCTCCATCAGGCGCAGGATCTCAGTGGTATGTCCCCCTGAAGAAAAACCACAGTGAATGCATAGATGTAACGCAGGCTACATGGTCAATGGAAGCAAGCACTAGTATTATCCCCCGGGTCTCTTTTCAATGTTGCTCTGTGTTACAATAATCCAAAACAGTTTAAACAAAGTATATCCACAAAGCAAAAATCTTAGATTTTACAAGTACATTTCACAATGAACAGGTCCTGTATTAAAAGTCTTAATTAAACCAGGATGTCAAGCTGTAATAGATCCTGAAGGACTGAGCAGCCCTATACCTAAAAGCAGTTTGGCACAAATCAGAGGAGACAGATAGATCATTTCACCATCATTTAGAACTGGCATGAGTGTCACCTGTACTATCTTCTTCCTGTAGTCAAAGGTCAAGCAGGACTATTCTAAATAAGAAACCAAGGTTAATTCTCTGTGTTTTAGTTCGTTTATCTACAGTGCCAGTCAAACGTTCGGACACACCTACTCATTCAAGGGTTTTTCTTTATTTTTTAAATAATTTTCTACATTGTAGGATAATAGTGAAGACATCAAAACTATGAAACACATATGGAATCATGTAGTAACCAAAAAAGTGATAAACAATTCAAACTATATTTCTTTAAAGTAGCCACCCTTTGCCTTGAGGACAGATTTGCAAACTCTTGGCATTCTCTCAACCAGCTTCATGAGGAAGCTTTTCCAACAGTCTTGAAGGAGTTCCCTCATATGCTGAGCACTTGTTGGCTGCTTTTCCTTCACTCTGTGGTCCAACTCATCCCAAACCATCTCAATTGGGTTGAGGTTGGGGGATTGTGGAGGCCAGGTCATCTGATGCAGCACTCCATCACTCTCGTTCTTGGTCAAATAGCCCTTACACAGCCTGGAGGTGTGTTTTGGGTCATTGTCCTGTTGAAAAACAAATGATAGTCCCACTAAGCCAAAACCAGATGGGATGGCGTATCGCTGCAGAATGCTGTGGTAGCCATGCTGGTTAAGTGTGCCATGAATTCTAAATAAATCACAGACAGTGTCACCAGCAAAGCACCCCCACACCATAAAACCTCCTCCTCCACGCTTCACAGTGGGAGCCACACATGCAGAGATCATCCGTTCACCTACTCTGAGTCTCACAATGACACGGCGGTTGGAACCAAAAATCTCAAATTTGGACTCATCAGACCAATGGACAGATTTCCACCGGTCTAATGTCCATTGCTCGTGTTTCTTGGCCCAAGCACGTCTGGTGTCTAAAGAAACCTTTAGTAGTGGTTTCTTTGTAGCAATTCGGCCATGAAGGCCTGATTCACGCAGTCTTCTCTGAATAGTTGATGTTGAGATGTGTCTGTTACTTGAACTCTGTGAAGCATTTATTTGGGCTGCAATCTGAGGTGCAGTTAACTCTAAAGAACCTATCCTCTGCAGCAGAGGTAACTTTGGGTCTTCCTTTCCTGTGGCGGTCCTCATGAGAGGCAGTTTCATCATAGCACTTGATGGTTTTTGCGACTACACTTGAAGAAACTTTCAAAGTTCTTGAAATGTTCCGGATTGACTGACCTTCATGTCTTAAAGTAATGATGGACTGTCATTTCTCTTTGCTTATTTGAGCGGTTCTTGCCATAATATGGACTTGTATTTTACCAAATAGGGCTATCTTCTGTATACCACCCCTACCTTGTCACAACAGAACTGATTGGCTCAAACGCATTAAGAAGGAAATAAATTCCACAAATTAACTTTTAATTAGGCACACCTGTTAATTGAAATGCATTCCAGGTGACTACCTCATGAAGCTGGTTGAGAGAATGCCAAGAGTGTGCAAAGCTGTCAAGGCAAAGGGTGGCTATTTGAAGAATCTCAAATATATTTTGATTTGTTTAACACTTTTTTGGTTACTTCATGATTCCATGTGTTATTTCATAGATTTGATGTCTTCACTATTATTCTACAATGTAGAAAATTGTAAAAAATAAAGAAAAACCCTGGAATGAGTAGGTGTGTCCAAACTTCTGACTGGTACTGTATATGCGTTTTAAAATATAAAACGTATCAATCAATTGGTGCTGCACTCAAGCTAGCCTATAGGCTACATTATGCAAGGCAGTGGGGTCAATATTATGAGATTTGGATAACATAAACTTTAATGTCAACAAGGGAGTTTTCTATGGAATGTAAAGCAAGCTGGCGTGTTTCACAGAGAGGGCACTAGAGAACAAAACAGTATCATCCGTATTAAGGTGCAATTTACAATTACTCACAGATAAGCCAATAGTGTTTATAAAGAAAGTTAAAATGTGATGTTTTGACATAAAACACTGACTGTGCATTATAATGTAACTGCCTAAAAAAAATACATTTAGCTTTAGGCTGGTCTCCTTTGGTCATCTTCCCCGGCCACATTATGTTTGTTATTGGGTGACGTCAGCCCTAATAACTAGGTTACCTAGCTACCTAAACAAAGCGAATCTTTATTACTACTCTGTAGTTTAATAGCTAGCATAAAAGCAGCAAGAAATGCCACTTGAGTGTAAAGTAAAGAGTAAAGCCTAGTAATTGATAAAGATGAATAAATTCCCAAAAAGCAAAGGATTGGCTCGGACGCTTCACTACCTGCTGCTAGCTTAGCTAGCTAGCTAGCCTCTACTTTTACAAAGTCGTTACCTGATCCAGCAACGACAAGCACGCAGACGGGACCTTTCTCTCCCGGTTTACATTTTGATCCACAACGAATCACAATCAGAAGCCGCACAATAACACAAATCACCGTAAAACAAAGTCCTGTGAATAATCCTAACAACAGTGCCATGGTTGCTACTACGGACACTCGTTTGGACCAGATGGAGCGGAGCGCAAAAGCGTTATTAATGTACAGCTTCCTGGAAACGGTTATAGCAACAATAAAATGGATGTCATTGGGGAAAACCAAACTGCTGAGATTGGTTTTGATTAAGCTTCAACCATTAATCAAGGAAGTTTTTTGGTTTAGTTTAGTTTATTCAACAAAACAAGTCAGCATCATCAATATGTCTAGCAAGTATCCAGACCACAAAATGCAACATCCTCTGGCATGTGCCTGCAATCATTCTGTATTTGATGGCCATACTGTCATGGCAAAACCTGTCAATATAATAATCTCAGTAATAACCGTTTCTACTACATTGAACCAGAACATGCCGGATCAGAAGTCTATTTTAATAGGCCAGGTGGATTGGCTTGGGGAGCCAATGCAACCCCAAATCTCAAGCAATGTTAGCCTATGTATTGCTTGAGCCTGGGTCTAGTCTAAACCACCTCTGGTAGGCTATACTCTCCCCCTTTTTACCTCCATCTGAGTCACGGGACCAATGTGACTGACAGAGTTCTAGCCATGGTCTTTTCAGCAACACCAAA
This sequence comes from Coregonus clupeaformis, assembly GCF_020615455.1. Taxonomy (NCBI): domain Eukaryota; kingdom Metazoa; phylum Chordata; class Actinopteri; order Salmoniformes; family Salmonidae; genus Coregonus; species Coregonus clupeaformis. The sequence goes on along the minus strand of NC_059198.1, from coordinate 50,311,916 downwards.
CATTGTCACTGTTGACCAGGGAGTTAAGTTGATACTAGCAAATTGACATATGAATAGGCCTATCTCTTTAAGAATGTAGCTGTAATTTGATCCCCATATGATAGAGTGCCTTGCCCAACTGTAACGTCCCCATCACTTCCATAAACGAGCATCAGTTTCGCCGCATCACACACGGCTGTCAATATGCGTGTTTTGTGGGGTGGATTTATCATACAGTGCAATGCAGTTTAGAACTACGGTTCCCTTTTGCACGGTAGAATCGGGCTTGTAGGCTCAGAGAGCTATATTAAAATTACTAAACATGGCATCGGACAGAATTTGCCATTCCTTCGCACCATCACAAATCAGTTGAGTTCGGAACATAGATGTAAATTGCAGCCTGGAGAAAGGTAAGTCTGACTGTTCATGTGTGTCTCTTAGGCTATGTGGGTTTATTATTTTGAAGCATACGCTATGTTACAGTTGTTCTCTTTCTTTCTAAAATGTAAAGGGAATGCCGTTCGTGCAATTCAACGTGAGCTGGCCCGTGCATGTTGTTGGTTACACTGGTTGAAAAAATCCGAATGAAAATGATCAAGGAATAAATTGACTGAATGATCTTTGATTGTAAAGTCATCTACCAAGATGTAACTGCATGGTTTCAATGCTACACGTTATGTCACAGCCGATTCTGCGATTGATAGGCTACATTACACATACTGTATATTACATGATAGGCTACATTACACATACTGTATATTACATGATAGGCTACATTACACATACTGTATATTACATGATAGGCTACATTACACATACTGTATATTACATGATAGGCTACATTACACATACTGTATATTACATGATAGGCTACATTACACATACTGTATATTACATGATAGGCTACATTACACATACTGTATATTACATGATAGGCTACATTACACATACTGTATATTACATGATAGGCTACATTACACATACTGTATATTACATGATAGGCTACATTACACATACTGTATATTAAATGTTTTCTCTGTATCTGTAGGCATATACTGCAATTCAGATTTTAGCTGCAAATGTGTAGCCTACAAGAAATGAAATGAAATGAAACAATAAACCCTGCATATATATATATATATATATATATATATATATATATATATATATATATATGAAACCTGCATATATATATATATATACCAATGAAACAATAAACCCTGCATATATATATATATATATATATATATATATATATATATATATATATATATATATATATATATATATATACTGCTCAAAAAAATAAAGGGAACACTTAAACAACACAATGTAACTCCAAGTCAATCACACTTCTGTGAAATCAAACTGTCCACTTAGGAAGCAACACTGATTGACAATACATTTCACATGCTGTTGTGCAAATGGAATAGACAACAGGTGGAAATTATAGGCAATTAGCAAGACACCCCCAATAAAGGACTGGTTTTGCAGGTGGTGACCACAGACCACTTCTCAGTTCCTATGCTTCCTGGCTGATGTTTTGGTCACTTTTGAATGCTGGCGGTGCTTTCACTCTAGTGGTAGCATGAGACGGAGTCTACAACCCACACAAGTGGCTCAGGTAGTGCAGCTCATCCAGGATGGCACATCAATGCGAGCTGTGGCAAGAAGGTTTGCTGTGTCTGTCAGTGTAGTGTCCAGAGCATGGAGGCGCTACCAGGAGACAGGCCAGTACATCAGGAGACGTGGAGAAGGCCGTAGGAGGGCAACAACACAGCAGCAGGACTGCTACCTCCGCCTTTGTGCAAGGAGGAGCAGGAGGAGCCCTGCCAGAGCCCTGCAAAATGACCTCCAGCAGGCCACAAATGTGCATGTGTCTGCTCAAACGGTCAGAAACAGACTCTATGAGGGTGGTATGAGGGCCCGACGTCCACAGGTGGGGGTTGTGCTTACAGCCCAAACCCGTGCAGGACGTTTGGCATTTGCCAGAGAACACCAAGATTGGTAAATTCGCCACTGGCGCCCTGTGCTCTTCACAGATGAAAGCAGGTTCACACTGAGCACATGTGACAGACGTGACAGAGTCTGGAGACGCCGTGGAGAACGTTCTGCTGCCTGCAACATCCTCCAGCATGACCGGTTTGGCGGTGGGTCAGTCATGGTGTGGGGTGGCATTTCTTTGGGGGGCCGCACAGCCATCCATTTGCTCGCCAGAGGTAGCCTGACTGCCATTAGGTACCGAGATGAGATTCTCAGACCCCTTGTGAGACCATATGCTGGTGCGGTTGGCCCTGGGTTCCTCCTAATGCAAGACAATGCTAGACCTCATGTGGCTGGAGTGTGTCAGCAGTTCCTGCAAGAGGAAGGCATTGATGCTATGGACCGCCCGTTCCCCAGACCTGAATCCAATTGAGCACATCTGGGACATCATGTCTCGCTCCATCCACCAACGCCATGTTGCACCACAGACTGTCCAGGAGTTGGCGGATGCTTTAGTCCAGGTCTGGGAGGAGATCCCTCAGGAGACCATCCGCCACCTCATCAGGAGCATGCCCAGGCGTTGTAGGGAGGTCATACAGGCACGTGGAGGCCACACACACTACTGAGCCTCATTTTGACTTGTTTTAAGGACATTACATCAAAGTTGGATCAGCCTGTAGTGTGGTTTTCCACTTTAATTTTGAGGGGTGACTCCAAATCCAGACCTCCATGGGTTGATACATTTGATTTCCATTGAACATTTTTGTGTGATTTTGTTGTCAGCACATTCAACTATGTAAAGAAAAAGTATTTAATAAGATTATTTCATTCATTCAGATCTAGGATGTGTTATTTTTAGTGTTCCCTTTATTTTTTTGAGCAGTTTATATATATATATATATATATATATATATATATATATATATATATATATATATATATATATATATATATATATACATATATATATTGCAGGGTTTATTGTTTCATTGGTCCATTTCATCTTGTAGGCTACACATTTGCAGCTAAAATCTGAATTGCAGTACAAGCCTAAAGATAAAGACAAAACATTTAAGTAGACATAACAATTACAGTGGGGAGAACAAGTATTTGATACACTGCCGATTTTACAGGTTTTCCTACTTGCATGTAGAGGTCTGTAATTTTTATCATAGGTACACTTCAACTGCGAGAGACGGAATCTAAAACAAAAATCCAGAAAATCACATCGTATGATTTTAAAGTAATTAATTTGCATTTTATTGCATGACATAAGTATTTGATCACCTACCAACCAGTAAGAATTCCGGCTCTCACAGACCTGTTAGTTTTTCTTTAAGAAGCCCTCCTGTTCTCCACTCATTACCTGTATTAACTGCACCTGTTTGAACTCGTTACCTGTATAAAAGACACCTGTCCACATACTCAATCAAACAGACTCCAACCTCTCCACTATGGCCAAGACCAGAGAGCTGTGTAAGGACATCAGGGATAAAATTGTAGACCTGCACAAGGCTGGGATGGGCTACAGGACAATAGGCAAGCAGCTTGGTGAGAAGGCAACAACTGTAGGCGCAATTATTAGAAAATGGAAGAAGTTCAAGATGATGGTGAATCACCCTCGGTCTGGGGCTCCATGCAAGATCTCACCTCGTGGGGCATCAACGATCATGAGGAAGGTGAGGGATCAGCCCAGAACTACACGGCAGGACCTGGTCAATGACCTGAAGAGAGCTGGGTCCATAGTCTCAAAGAAAACCATTAGTAACACACTATGCCATCATGGATTAAAATCCTGCAGCGCACGCAAGGTCCCCCTGCTCAAGCCAGCGCATGTCCAGGCCCGTCTGAAGTTTGCCAATGACCATCTGGATGATCCAGAGGAGGAATGGGAGAAGGTCATGTGGTCTGATGAGACAAAAATAGAGCTTTTTGGTCTAAACTCCACTCGCCATGTTTGGAGGAAGAAGAAGGATGAGTACAACCCCAAGAACTCCATCCCAACCATGAAGCATGGAGGTGGAAACATCATTCTTTGGGGATGCTTTTCTGCAAAGGGGCAGGACGACTGCACCGTATTGAGGGGAGGATGGATGGGGCCATGTATCGCGAGATCTTGGCCAACAACCTCCTACCCTCAGTAAGAGCATTGAAGATGGGTCGTGGCTGGGTCTTCCAGCATGACAACGACCCGAAACACACAGCCAGGGCAACTAAGGAATGGCTCCGTAAGAAGCATCTCAAGGTCCTGGAGTGGCCTAGCCAGTCTCCAGACCTGAACCCAATAGAAAATCTTTGGAGGGAGCTGAAAGTCTGTATTGCCCAGCAACAGCCCCGAAACCTGAAGGATCTGGAGAAGGTCTGTATGGAGGAGTGGGCCAAAATCCCTGCTGCAGTGTTTGCAAACCTGGTCAAGACCTACAGGAAACATATGATCTCTGTAATTGCAAACAAAGGTTTCTGTACCAAATACTTATGTCATGCAATAAAATGCAAATGAATTACTTAAAAATCATACAATGTGATTTTCTGGATTTTTGTTTTAGATTCCGTCTCTCACAGTTGAAGTGTACCTATGATAAAAATTACAGACCTCTACATGCTTTGTAAGTAGGAAAACCTGCAAAATCGGCAGTGTATCAAATACTTGTTTTCCCCACTGTAGGTAGATTAACAAAACAAAGACATTGATGGTGATGAAGCCAGCTCGGAGAGTTCCTTCACAACGGAGTGTGCCAGTTAATGACAGCGACTGGTGCTTCTAACAACCCACTGGAGTTAGGTTAGATGATTTGATGATGGTGATGCCAGATGATGCAGTTGGCTTGCTGGCCCTGATGTCGTCCTCAGCCTCTCTGTAGCCTTCCTGTAATGCCAGGTCGGGTGATGCATGCAAGCAAAGCCCCAAACCCAGATTATTAACCAGATACTCAAGTGGCCGCTCTAACAATGAAAATAAATGTATTTAAAAATGGAAGGCAGTTGGGTTGGGAGGAGGCAGGTGGGACCATTCTAGCCAATGAGAGGGCAGATATGCGTTTGAACAATAGGCACAACGGTTTCCATTAGTTACCGGAATGTTAGGATATATAAATTATCCTGTACAAGCTTTTGTGCCGAATACATTACCTTGTTACAGGTGTCAAGCTTTTGGGCATGTGGCAGCAGTGTGTAGGAGGGAGGTTCCGAGGTGTGAGAAGTGTGCAGAAGGGCATGAGACAAAGGAATGTGTAGCATTGGGGAAAGTAGTGGTACGTGTTAGTTGTAGGGGTTCCCATGGGGCTGGGGATCAGACATGTCCGGTGTGAGAGAGAGAGAGGCAGGTTGAGGTTTCCAGGGTAGAGAGGCAGGTTGAGGTTTCCAGGGTTAGAGTAGTGCAGAAGTTGTCATATGCTGAGGCAGTGAAGAAAGTAGAGGAAGATGGGTCAAGGGGGAGGGATCCTGAGAGGAGTGGTGGGAGGAGTAGATCTGTACCAGTACAGAGGGATAAACCAACAAGTGATATATGTTTCAGTAAGATTGGATTTTTGGCATTTATAGTGATGGTTATCAACTGTACTGCAGGGATGGAACGTAAGTCACAGAAAATAGAGGTTGTGGTGGCAGCTGCAGAGAGGTATTTGGGTGTGCGAGACTTGACATCAGAAGAGTTACGTGGTGTGTTGAGTGGTGGTGTCCCATCCTTTCAGGCTGTTGGCCTGAAGTAGGAATAAATATATTTAAATAGTGGAGTATGGTATTTATTATTATTATTATTATTATTATTATTATTATTATTATTATTATTATTATTTTAATTTTTGTGAGTATAGTGTTAGATGGTAGGGTATTTGTAGTATTTTATTTTTTTAAAGCAAAGTATAAGGGAGTTAAACTCCAGCCTAGTAGGTGGCGGTAATGCAACATTTATTGGATGCCAACCGCCGTTAAACCTCATCGAAGAAGAAGAAGAAGAAGAAGAAGAATTAGTTACCGCAGCTACAAAAGTCAAAATTGGCTATATCTTAAAAATGCATGAAAACAACAATTTGCTTTTTGGTTTTAATTTAAAGTTAGGGTTAGAAACCTGGTCTCAAAGCATTTTGTATAATTCTCTGTATGTAAATTGGAGACACTCCATCTAGTATGATATGTTACATTTCGTACGGTATGTATTAATTTGTGTATGTCCATCATCCATTTCGTATCATATGTTACGAAGTACAATTTGTATGATATGTTACGATTTTGCAAAATGTACAATATGTTATGAATTTGCAAAACATACAATATGTTACAAATTTGCTAAACGGATGATATGTTACGAATTCCAATTTGTTGTGGCTAACGTTAGCTAGGTGGCTAATGCTAACGTTAGCTAGCTGATTAATGTTAGCTAGGCTAGGGGTTAAGGTTATGAGTTAGGTTAAAGGGTTAGGGGAAGGGTTAGCTAAAAGGGTTAGAGTTAGGGTTAGCGGAAGGGTTAGCTAACATGCTAAGTAGTTGAAAAGTGGCTAAATAGCTAAAATGCTAAAGTTGTCCGTGATGAGATTTGAACACACAACCTTTGGGTTGCTAGGCGTTCGCGATTGTTGTGTTACCATATGTTGTTGTTATCTAGAAAATAATAATGGAAAAAAGCTTAGTCTAATACAGCCTTCACACCAATTAGCCTACAGGTATACGCCATATCAATTAATAAGGCTGATGGAACAGATCAGAAGGTTTAGCTTAAAATGTTAATAAACTAAATGTTGATAAACTTCTGCAGCAATGTGCACACAGCGGTAGACTTACAGTACCAGTCAAAAGTTTGGACACACCTACTCATTCCAGGGTCTGTCTTTATTTTTACTATTTTCTACATTGTAGATTAATAGTGAAGACATCAAAACTATGAAATAACACATATGTAATCATGTAGTAAGCAAAAAAAAAAAAACTGTGTTGGGTCATTGTCCTGTTAAAAAACAAATGATAGTCCCACTAAGCCCAAACCAGATGGGATGGCGTATCGCTGCAGAATGCTGTGGTAGCCATGCTGGTTAAGTGTGCCTTGAAATAAATCATAGACAGTGTCACCAGCAAAGCACCCCCACACCATAACACCTCCACCTCCATGATTTATGGTGGGAAATACACATGCAGAGATCATCCGTTCACCCACACAAAGACACGGCGGTTGGAACCAAAAATCTCAAATTTAGACTCCAGACCAAAGGACACATTTCCACCAGTCTAATGTCCATTGCTCGTGTTTCTTGGCCCAAGCAAGTCTCTTCTTCTTATTGGTGTCCTTTAGTATTGGTTTCTTTGCAGCAATTCGACCATGAAGGCCTGATTCACGCAGTCTCCTCTGAACAGTTGATGTTGAGATGTGTCTGTTACTTGAACTCTGTGAAGCATTTATTTGGGCTGCAATTTCTGAGGCTGGTAACTCTAATTTAACTTATCATCTGCAGCAGAGGTAACTCTGGGTCTTCCTTTCCTGTGGCGGTCCTCATGAGAGCCAGTTTCATCCTAGCGCTAGATGGTTTTTACACTGCACTAATATGGACTTGTTCTTTTACCAAATAGGGCTATCTTCTGTATACCTTGTCACAACACAACTGATTGGCTCAAATACATTAAGAAGGAAAGAAATTCCACAAATTAACTATTAAGAAGGCACACCTGTTAATTGAAATGCATTCCAGGTGACTACCTCATGAAGCTGGTTGAGAGAATGCCAAGAGTGTGCAAAGCTGTCATCAAGGCAAAGGGTGGCTATTTGAAGAATCTTAAATATAAAATATACAGTACCGTTCAAAAGTTTGGGTTCACTTAGAAATGTCCTTGTTTTCGAAAGAAGAGCAATTTTTTTGTCCAATTGATCAGAAATACAGTGTAGACATTGTTAATGTTGTAAATGGCTATTGTTGCTGGAAACGGCTGATTTTTAATGGAATATCTACATAGGCGTACAGAGGTCCATTATCAGCAACCATCAGTCCTGTGTTCCAATGGCACGTTGTGTTTGCTAATCCAAGTTTATCATTTTAAAAGGCTAATTGATCATTAGAAAACCCTTTTGCAATTATGTTAGCACAGCTGGAAATTGTTGTGCTGATTTAAAGAAGCAATAAAACTGGCCTTCTTGGGACTAGTTGAGTATCTGGAGCATCAGCAATTGTGTAGTGTATTTTTATTTTTATTTGTTTAATCGTTTTTTGGTTACTACATGATTAGATATGTGTTATTTCATAGTTTTGATGTCTTCACTATTATTCTACAATGTAATTTTTTTTTACATATAAACAAAAACCCTTGAATGAGTAGGTTTGTCCAAACCTTTGACTGGTAGTGTATGTGCAAATGTTCTAAAATGCAGTTTGCGGGAAAACATGCGAGCGGTTTCATGGACAGAGATGGTAATATCCGTTAGACATTTAGAAAGAGGGGAGATCTAAAGATGCAACAACTATCATGGGTTGCTAATATGACTAGGGTAATGCCTTTGGTTGCTAGACAATGAAAGAAAGTTGAAAGAACGAATAGAACGGGAGAAGGCATATGAGGAAGTCTTTATAAAATAATTGCCTCAACATTTCTATGGTGGGATTTTGGCTATAGGCTACTTTGAAGCAAGATAATACATGCCTCATAATATGGAGTAAAACGTCCAGGTTTCAAACAATTAAGGAAGAGGACAAATATAGCAAAGCTAACAATAGGCCTAACCGTATTCTGGTAGATGGAAAGGCTTTCTCAAAAAACCTTCTCAATTAAACGTTAACTAGCTACAAAGTAGCCTATGCCTACATGGCAGAATGATATCATGATTATTTTCATCAATCCCATCAAGTGGCCATTTGTTTTGCAAACTCCATGTGCTACTGAATCACTGCTAACCAAACAACAGTTCTAGGTGCCTGTGCACTTGAATTAATGGGTAACGACACTCAAAAATATAAACATCCCCTGTCACTTAGGCCCTGCCGGTAGCCTACACAGCTCCACCAGTAGAACACCATTTTCTACAGTTCATTTGTTAACAATGACCCAGCAAATTACATTGGTTGTCCCTCAATTAATAAAACCTATAATTTGTTATTTGCGAAATCCATTTTTTACAAGCATCTGAATGCTGAAGCTGCCGTGCAGATGTACCAAAGCTGAAGCGCATAGCACGTCCAGATGTACCAAAGCTGAAGCACGTCCAGATGTACCAAAGCTGAAGCACGTCCAGATGTACCAAAGCTGAAGCACGTCCAGATGTACCAAAGCTGAAGCACGTCCAGATGTAGCAAAGCTGAAGCACGTCCAGATGTACCAAAGCTGAAGCACGTCCAGATGTACCAAAGCTGAAGCACGTCCAGATGTACCAAAGCTGAAGCACGTCCAGATGTACCAAAGCTGAAGCACGTCCAGATGTACCAAAGCTGAAGCACGTCCAGATGTAGCAAAGCTGAAGCACGTCCAGATGTACCAAAGCTGAAGCACGTCCAGATGTACCAAAGCTGAAGCACGTCCAGATGTACCAAAGCTGAAGCACGTCCAGATGTACCAAAGCTGAAGCACGTCCTGATGTAGGAATAGTAGAACAGGGACAGGGTAGGTCTACCTTTCGTTGGCAAGAGCAGCTGCATCTCCCTTACTGTGCGCACAGTTATCTGACATGTAGATCAATGTCATACTCAGTTACATGCATAACAGTTTGATAGGCTGAAGGAGAGGACGCGTCAATTCAGTCACAACAGATTAGAGGTATTTTCAGAATAAGGCAGAAAAAAATGTACATGAGTAAAATACGTTAGTGCACCGGCGATTCGTAATGTTTGAATTGGTTTCTTACAGATGCCACATTTGGATCGGTTTGGGCTCCCGCGGAGGGGACCGATGCATATTTGTGAATTGTTACATCCCTAACACCTAATGTCCACCAGATGCATCAAACTCTGCGTTCTGGCGGAAGTCATTCATTGTCAACGGAGCAGTCCGCAAGAGCATGTTGGGGATGCCGCACTAGGCTGCGGTGCGTTCTGTGTACCGGATGCGTTCAATGTTTTCAACTCGTGCGTTGCTTTAATGTGGTACACAAATGGAAGAACACACACAGACTCCAACTAGCTAGCTTTTAGCTTTTAGCTAGTTGAAAAGCGAAGCACATGTACGGAAAATCCGGCCTAGATATCCGGCAAAACTATTTTTTTTTATTTAACCAGGTAAGCCAGTTGAGAAAAAGTTCTCATTTACAACTGCGACCTGGCCAAGATAAAGCAAAGCAGTGCGATTAAAAACAACAACACAGAGTTACATATGGGGTAAAACAAAACATATGGTGGACATGAGGCATAATGACCACCAGTGGTACACTGCATTTATGCATAGGTTTATACAAGTAAGTGGTAGCAATCTAGAACCATCATCGTTCTACTTAATTCTATGTCCATAATATGTTTAATTTTATGCATATCTAAGCATACCTCTTGGGCTGTCTGTATCATGTCTGTATTTGTTTTAATTTAAGAAATGAAATATGCTTCTCTGCATCTCTGCTAAAATGTGAGTCTTATTCAGTACATTTAGTTATTGCTTGCTTTTCTAAAGTCTACCAATCTTGCCAGCAGTCATGCCAGCTAATATAGTTAGACAAGCTAGCTACTCTAACTTGATTGATTGTCACGGTTTCGGCCGAGGCTGCTCCTCCTCCTTGTTCGGGCAGGCTTCGGCGGTCGTCGTCTCCGGAGTACTAGCTGCCACCGTTCTTTGTTTTCTATGTTTGATTGGTTTGGTCTGTTTAGTACACCTGTTCATGTTTAGTGTTTATTATGTGTCCTATAAGTTCTCGTGGTTTCTGTCATGTGTTGTGTGTAATTGTTTTCCTGTCGCTTGGTGCAGTGCTGTTTGCTAGACTCTCTTTGTTTTACCGTCGCACTATTGTTCGTGCGCAGTTCGGTTTGGGAGTATTTTACGCACTGTGGCGTATGTTTCGCCTCCGGGTTGTTTGACCCGTGTTTTGATTTTGGATTTTCTAGTAAAGTCTGGATTAACTGAGCTCCTGTGTCCTGCTATTGATTCGCACCACATCCGCATCAGAGTTCGTGACATTGATAGCCTGAAATGGCTTCTTGGTAGCTAGTGATGAGGCTAGAAGATTGAACCTATCTGGGCTAGCTAAAGACAACGTCATAACATTGCTAGTAGTATTACAGAGAAACAACAACAAATACATAAACGCACACACACACATACTAACTTTCACAGGATGACCCAAACATTTTTCAGACTCCAGCCACCCAAGTCATAGACTGTTCTCTCTGCTACCGCACGGCAAGTGGAACCAACAGGACCCTGAACAGCTTCTACCCCCAAGCCATAAGACTGCTAAATAGTTAGTCAAATAGTTAACCAAATAGCTACCTGGACTATCTGCATTGACCCCTTTTGCCCTAACTTTTTTTGAATCATCACATATGCTGCTGCTACTATTTATAAAGAGTCATAATACCCATAAAACCTAGCGGTCAAACAGGGAAATGGTTCCAATTGTTTTTCCACCATTCATTTTTCCCATAGGGGATTTTAGAAACACTTAAAATAAGGGCTGTGTTTAATGTAGGCTTACCCTGGCATGACATTTTCATAACCATTTAAATCCCTCTAGGACAAGGTGACTTTTATCAATATATTGGCCTGTATTTACCCTCCCAAAATGAAACGCTAATTAGCTGCTAATGTGGCTATCATAAAGAACTACAAATGCCATGATGATCTGGACGAGACTGTCAAATCGAGGTAAAGGTAAGAATCTCTGGATTAACTATCTATTGTTAGGTAAATGTAGTAATGAATAAATTGGCTACATTTCTTTAAATGGACAATTCTGTGAACTGTCTTGTGCACGTTTTAAATTGACACAATACCTGTTAGCAAAGGTGTCAGCGAGATATGACACACATGAGCGTGCAGGGATTTGTAGTTTTGCATGATGTCTACTTTGATGCTAATTAGCATTTTCGATTCTGAGAGTAAATACAGGCGAATATATTGATAAAAGTCACCTTGTCCGAGAAAGATTTACATGGTTATCAAAACGTCACGCCAGGGTTAGCCTACATAAAACAGCCCTTATTTTAAGTGTTTCTAAAATCCCCCATTTGAAAAATGAATGGTGGAAAGTGTATTGGAACCATTTCCCTGTTTGACCGCTAGGTTTTATGGGTATTATGACACCTCCACTGTGGGGCTCTATTATCTATCCTGTTGCCTAGTCACTTTATTCCAAGTTATATTTGCATATCTACCTCAATTACCTTGTACGCCTGCACATTGACTCAGTACTGGTACCCTGTGTATGTAGCCAAGTTATCGTTACTCATTGTGTATTTATTATTACTTTTATTATTACGTGTTATTACTTTTCTATGATTTCTCTATTTTCTTTCTCTCTGCATTGTTGGGAAGGTCCCGTTAGTCACCATTCCACTGTTAGTTTCACCTGTTGTTTACGAAGCATGTGACAAATACCATTTGATTTGATGACTCCATCCCTCGGGACCTTTTGATTGTAAACCACAGTGATTGAATTAGCTCAATGGGAGAGTCATCAGAAGCTACAGCAGATGTCCTTTGCGAGTGCGCGAGTGCGTTCTTTGCTTTCTGCACTGCAGAGCTATGCTGATGCGTGTATCTCTGAGTGGCAGGATCTGGCTGGTTTACCGCCACACACCACTCGTGAGGCTGAGACAGGCTGTCTCCTGGGTCACAGCCCTCCCACCTCTGCTGCTTGGAAAAGGCTTACAGCTGTGGCTGGGGGCTGGACCTGTTGTACACAATAATAGTCCCTTGCACAGGGGGGGGGGGATTCACAGTGTAATAGCCGAGTAGCCTATTGACTTGTATAGGCAATAATAATACATTACTGTAAATGTGGTTACCTGAAGTGACAGACACATCTTTGGAGAGCAGAACCTACATGCTATGCTGCAGAGTACAAAATGTAAGACTAATTTTAGTAGCTGCATTTTACTGCATGAATGGGTACTGCCGGAATTCATGTAGCAACATAGTACAGTAGGAAATGAGGAAGTGACGTTCTAGGGTGTCCAATCGCAGCAGCATCAGGAAGTGACGTTCTAGGGTGTCCAATCGCAGCAGCATCAGGAAGTGACGTTCTAGGGTGTCCAATCGCAGCAGCATCAGGAAGTGACGTTCTACGGTGTCCAATCGCAGCAGCATCAGGAAGTGACGTTCTAGGGTGTCCAATCGCAGCAGCATTAGGAAGTGACGTTCTAGAGTGTCCAATCGCAGCAGCATCAGGAAGTGACGTTCTAGAGTGTCCAATCGCAGCAGCATCAGGAAGTGATGTTCTAGGGTGTCCAATCGCAGCAGCATCAGGAAGTGACGTTCTAGGGTGTCCAATCGCAGCAGCATCAGGAAGTGACGTTCTAGGGTGTCCAATCGCAGCAGCATTAGGAGGTGACGTTCTAGAGTGTCCAATCGCAGCAGCATCAGGAAGTGACGTTCTAGAGTGTCCAATCGCAGCAGCATCAGGAAGTGACGTTCTAGGGTGTCCAATCGCAGCAGCATCAGGAAGTGATGTTCTAGGGTGTCCAATCGCAGCAGCATCAGGAAGTGACGTTCTAGGGTGTCCAATCGCAGCAGCATCAGGAAGTGACGTTCTAGGGTGTCCAATCGCAGCAGCATCAGGAAGTGAGGTTCTAGGGTGTCCAATCGCAGCAGCATCAGGAAGTGACGTTCTAGGGTGTCCAATCGCAGCAGCATCAGGAAGTGACGTTCTAGGGTGTCCAATCGCAGCAGCATCAGGAAGTGACGTTCTAGGGTGTCCAATCGCAGCAGCATCAGGAAGTGACGTTCTAGGGTGTCCAATCGCAGCAGCATCAGGAAGTGACGTTCTAGGGTGTCCAATCACAGCAGAATCAGGAAGTGACGTTCTAGGGTGTCCAATCGCAGCAGCATCAGGAAGTGACGTTCTAGGGTGTCCAATCGCAGCAGCATCAGGAAGTGACATTCTAGGGTGTCCAATCGCAGCAGCATCAGGAAGTGATGTTCTAGAGTGTCCAATCGCAGCAGCATCAGGAAGTGACGTTCTAGGGTGTCCAATCGCAGCAGCATCAGGAAGTGACGTTCTAGGGTGTCCAATCGCAGCAGCATCAGGAAGTGACGTTCTAGGGTGTCCAATCGCAGCAGCATCAGGAAGTGACGTTCTAGGGTGTCCAATCGCAGCAGCAACCACGATAATCTCCAGTCGTTCGGTTCTCCTCTGCCTAGAGACTGCACTGTGTGTAAGTGGCTTCTGCTGGTCTGAGCTGGCGCTTGTCGATGTTTGAGCCAAAGGTTTATCTGTATGGATCAGCGCCTTCTACGCTGCACAGTTCAGAAAGGAAGATTCTGCAGAAGAAGGAGCCCATCTCTATGGATACTTACTGTAGAACTCCAGACATCACTGTTGTGTGCTACAGTTTGCCTTCTAGACTCCTGACATCGTCTCAAGCTCAATGGAAACCAGATTTATGTTTGATGCATAGGCCTATATGGTCAGATTTAGTAAACGTTCGCCCCAGTTAAACCTGCCAACTAGGGTAACCTAAAATGGCTCAACTAACAGACTACGCCAGTTCCTGTTTGATGAGGGGGAACAACTCAACCAGTATAGGACAGGTGGTGACAGGACCATCTCAACCAGTATAAGAGAGGTGGTGACAGGACCATCTCAACCAGTATAAGAGAGGTGGTGACAGGACCATCTCAACCAGTATAAGACGGGGTGACAGGACCATCTCAACCAGTATAAGACAGGGGGTGACAGGACCATCTCAACCAGTATAAGACAGGGGATGACAGGACCATCTCAACCAGTATAAGACAGGGGGTGACAGGACCATCTCAACCAGTATAAGACAGGTGGTGACAGGACCATCTCAACAAGTATAAGAGAGGTGGTGACAGGACCATCTCAACCAGTATAAGACAGGTGGTGACAGGACCATCTCAACCAGTATAAGACAGGTGGTGACAGGACCATCTCAACCAGTATAAGACAGGTGGTGACAGGACCATCTCAACCAGTATAAGACAGGGGATGACAGGACCATCTCAACCAGTATAAGACAGGGGGTGACAGGACCATCTCAACCAGTATAAGACAGGTGGTGACAGGACCATCTCAACCAGTATAAGACAGGTGGTGACAGGACCATCTCAACCAGTATAAGAGAGGTGGTGACAGGACCATCTCAACCAGTATAAGACAGGGGATGACAGGACCATCTCAACCAGTATAAGACAGGGGGTGACAGGACCATCTCAACCAGTATAAGACAGGGGATGACAGGACCATCTCAACCAGTATAAGACAGGTGCTGACAGGACCATCTCAACCAGTATAAGACAGGGGGTGACAGGACCATCTCAACCAGTATAAGACAGGTGGTGACAGGACCATCTCAACCAGTATAAGACAGGGGATGACAGGACCATCTCAACCAGTATAAGACAGGTGGTGACAGGACCATCTCAACCAGTATAAGACAGGGGATGACAGGACCATCTCAACCAGTATAAGACAGGGGGTGACAGGACCATCTCAACCAGTATAAGACAGGTGGTGACAGGACCATCTCAACCAGTATAAGACAGGTGGTGACAGGACCATCTCAACCAGTATAAGAGAGGTGGTGACAGGACCATCTCAACCAGTATAAGACAGGTGGTGACAGGACCATATCAACCAGTATAAGAGAGGTGGTGACAGGACCATCTCTACCAGTATAAGACAGGTGGTGACAGGACCATCTCAACCAGTATAAGACAGGTGGTGACAGGACCATCTCAACCAGTATAAGACAGGGGATGACAGGACCATCTCAACCAGTATAAGACAGGTGGTGACAGGACCATCTCAACCAGTATAAGACAGGTGGTGACAGGACCATCTCAACCAGTATAAGACAGGGGATGACAGGACCATCTCAACCAGTATAAGACAGGGGGTGACAGGACCATCTCAACCAGTATAAGACAGGGGATGACAGGACCATCTCAACCAGTATAAGACAGGTGCTGACAGGACCATCTCAACCAGTATAAGACAGGGGGTGACAGGACCATCTCAACCAGTATAAGACAGGTGGTGACAGGACCATCTCAACCAGTATAAGACAGGTGGTGACAGGACCATCTCAACCAGTATAAGAGAGGTCGTGACAGGACCATCTCAACCAGTATAAGACGGGGTGACAGGCCCATCTCAACCCGTATAAGAGAGGTGGTGACAGGACCATCTCAACCAGTATAAGACAGGTGGTGACAGGACCATCTCAACCAGTATAAGACAGGTGGTGACAGGACCATCTCAACCAGTATAAGACAGGGGGTGACAGGACCATCTCAACCAGTATAAGACAGGGGATGACAGGACCATCTCAACCAGTATAAGACAGGGGGTGACAGGACCATCTCAACCAGTATAAGACAGGTGCTGACAGGACCATCTCAACCAGTATAAGACAGGGGGTGACAGGACCATCTCAACCAGTATAAGACAGGTGCTGACAGGACCATCTCAACCAGTATAAGACAGGGGATGACAGGACCATCTCAACAAGTATAAGAGAGGTGGTGACAGGACCATCTCAACCAGTATTAGACAGGTGGTGACAGGACCATCTCAACCAGTATAAGAGAGGTGGTGACAGGACCATCTCAACCAGTATAAGAGAGGTGGTGACAGGGCCATCTCAACCAGTATAAGAGAGGTGGTGACAGGACCATCTCTACCAGTATAAGACAGGTGGTAACAGGACCATCTCAACCAGTATAAGAGAGGTGGTGACAGGACCATCTCAACCAGTATAAGACAGGTGGTGACAGGACCATCTCAACCAGTATAAGACAGGGGATGACATGACCATCTCAACCAGTATAAGACAGGGGGTGACAGGACCATCTCAACCAGTATAAGACAGGGGATGACAGGACCATCTCAACCAGTATAAGACAGGTGCTGACAGGACCATCTCAACCAGTATAAGACAGGTGGTGACAGGACCATCTCAACCAGTATAAGAGAGGTGGTGACAGGACCATCTCTACCAGTATAAGACAGGTGGTGACAGGACCATCTCAACCAGTATAAGACAGGTGGTGACAGGACCATCTCAACCAGTATAAGACAGGTGGTGACAGGACCATCTCAACCAGTATAAGAGAGGTGGTGACAGGACCATCTCAACCAGTATAAGACAGGTGGTGACAGGCCACCTATTGGATCAAGAGCAATACAATGGACCAGGCAAAACTCTAAAAAATATACCATTTTATTACAATAAACTTATTTCAGTTACAGGTTCAAAACCAACTACCAATCTTCTTTCTTTCAAGCCAGTATCGCAACATTAGATACCCAGATGGTGTCGTGCACTCCACTCAGACAATAATACATACCCAGGACTCGTGCACTGTCACTTTAAGACCATCATCATCATCATCATCATCATCACGACAAAAGAAGCCACCGTCACCCGGAGCATGGGGAGTGGCGTTTTTACAAAGAACCACCAAAATAACAAATGATAGCAGACAACCTTAAAGTCCACCTTACGACATGCCCACCATATCTACACAGGCCTTTTAACATTTAGCCTACAGCCGAACACATTTACTACATATAATGATCTACTACAGTGTCTCTGGTGTAATGCCTGGGCGCTGTGTTTATAGGTGAACTATTTTGTTTACGCTTTTCCTGCACCCTGTCCCCTGGCAATAACGTCAGAATAGCCACAAACTGTTTATTATCCACAGCACGTCCTCTGTTTGTGTCAGTGTGCCTCTTTCAATCGATCAAACGTTATTAATAGAGCATATTTCTTACAGGTGATGCCTTTCAAAGCGATTAACAAATGAAATAATACAAGGTGGATTGTGACCCGCTGTTCATCAGCCGAAAGCACCCGGCTTCTCCACTCCCCTAGTTCAGCCAAGAGAAATGTGGGTGTTCTGCTAAACATTCACAGACTTGGTTGAGTTTCCACTGACTGACACACATTCACAGCTGTCACACTGGGACAGTCACACCACAGTCACACTGGGACAGTCACACCACAGTCACACCATGGATTTGCAGTAAGGGAAATGTCTGTGGTGCAATACAAGTGATAAGCTCGAGGTTGGCCCACAAATATGTCCTATCTTCCTGACCTAACCCCAGTATACTGCCTGTCTACCTAGCAGTTCCTGACCTAACCCCAGTATACTGCCTGTCTACCTAGCAGTTCCTGACCTAACCCCAGTATACTGCCTGTCTACCTAGCAGTTCCTGACCTAACCCCAGTATACTGCCTGTCTACCTAGCAGTTCCTGACCTAACCCCAGTATACTGCCTGTCTACCTAGCAGTTCCTGACCTAACCCCAGTCTACAGCCTGTCTACCTTGTAGTATCCACAGTAGTTTTATTTTTTTTACCTACATGTTATTATCTCAATGTAGCCTAAATGTATTTAGTTGAATCTATCTGACTGATCGTTCAACTCTCATCCTCTCTCGTTCTCCCTCTCTGTCTTCTCCCTCTCTCTTTCTCCCTCTCTCTTTCTCCCTCTCTCCCCTCCCCCTCTCTCTTTCTCCCTCTCTGTCCTCTCCCTCTCTCTTTCTCCCTCTCTCTTTCTCCCTCTGTCTTCTCCCTCTCTGTCCTCCCCCTCTCTCTTTCTCCCTCTCTGTCTCTCTCTTCTCCCTCTCTGTCCTCCCTCTCTCTTTCTCCCTCTCTGTCTTCTCCCTCTCTGTCCTTACCTCTCTCTTTCTCCCTCTCTCTTTCTCCCTCTGTCTTCTCCCTCTCTCTTTCTCCCTCTCTCTTTCTTCCTCTCTGTCCTCCCCCTCTCTCTTTCTCCATCTCTGTCCTCTCCCTCTCTCTTTCTCCCTCTCTCTTTCTCCATCTCTGTCCTCTCCCTCTCCCCTCCCCCTCTCTCTTTCTCCCTCTCTGTCCTCTCCCTCTCTGTCCTCTCCCTTTCTCCATATCTGTCCTCTCCCTCTCTCCCCTCCCCTCTCTCTTTCTCCCTCTCTCTTTCTCCCTCTGTCTTCTCCCTCTCTGTCCTCTCCCTCTCCCTTTCTCCATCTCTGTCCTCCCCCTCTCTCTTTCTCCCTCTCTGTCCTCCCCCTCTCTCTTTCTCCCTCTCTGTCCTCTCCCTCTCTCTTTCTCCCTCTCTCTTTCTCCATCTCTGTCCTCTCCCTCTCTCCCCTCCCCCTCTCTCTTTCTCCCTCTCTGTCCTCCCCCTCTCTCTTTCTCCCTCTCTGTCCTCCCCCTCTCTCTTTCTCCCTCTCCTTCTCTGTCCTCTCCCTCTCTCTTCCTCCCCCTCTCTCTTTCTCCCTCTCTGTCCTCTCCCTCTCTCTTTCCCCCTCTCTCTTTCTCCCTCTCTGTCCTCCCCCTCTCTCTCTCCCTCTCTCTCTCCCTCTCTGCCCCCCTCTCTCTTTCTCCCTCTCTGTCCTCTCCCTCTCTCTTTCTCCCTCTCCCTTTCTCCATCTCTGTCCTCTCCCTCTCTCCCCTCCCCCTCTCTCTTTCTCCCTCTCTGTCCTCTCCCTCTCTCTTTCTCCCTCTCTATTTCTCCCTCTCTCTTTCTCCCTCTCTGTCCTCCCCCTCTCTCTTTCTCCATCTCTGTCCTCTCCCTCTCTCCCCTTCCCTCTCAATTCAATTCAATTCAATTTTCAATTTAAGGGCTTTATTGGCATGGGAAACACATGGTAACAATGCCAAAGCAAGTGAAGTAGATAATAAACAAAAGTGAAATAAATAATAAAAATTAACCATAAATATTACACTCAGAAAAGTTCCAAAAGAATAAAGATATTTCAAATGTCATATTATGTGCAAATAGTTAAAGTACAAAAGGGAAAATAAATAAACATAAATATGGGTTGTATTTACAATGGTGTTTGTTCTTCACTAGTTGCGCTTTTCTTGTGGCAACAGGTCACTGTGGTATTTCACCCAGTAGATAAGGGAGTTTATCAAAATTGGGTTTGTTTTCGAATTCTTTGTGAATCTGAGGGAAATATGTGTCTCTAATATGGTCATACATTTGGCAGGAGGTTAGGAAGTGCAGCTCAGTTTCCACCTCATTTTGTGGGCAGTGTGCACATAGCCTGTCTTCTCTTGAGAGCCAGGTCTGCCTATGGCGGCTTTTCTCAATAGCAAGGCTATGCTCACTGAGTCTGTACATAGTCAAAGCTTTCCTTAAGTTTGGGTCAGTCACAGTGGTCAGGTATTCTGCCACTGTGTACTCTCTGTTTAGGGCCAAATAGCATTCTAGTTTGCTCAGTTTTTTTGTTAATTCTTTCCAATGTGTCAAGTAATTATCTTTTTGTTTTCTCATGATTTGGTTGGGTCTAATTGTGTTGCTGTCCTGGGGCTCTGTAGGATCTGTTTGTGAACAGAGCCCCAGGACCAGCTTACTTAGGGGACTCTTCTCCAGGTTAATCTCTCTGTAGGTGATGGCTTTGTTATGGAAGATTTGGGAATCGCTTCCTTTTAGGTGGTTGTAGAATTTAATGGCTCTTTTCTGGATTTTGATAATTAGCGGGTATCGGCCTAATTCTGCTCTGCATGCATTATTTTGTGTTTTACGTTGTACACAGAGGATATTTTTGCAGAATTCTGCAATCAGTCTCTATTTGGTGTTTGTCCCATTTTGTGAATTCTTGGTTGGTGAGCGGACCCCAGACCTCACAACCATAAAGGGCAATGGGTTCTATAACTGATTCAAGTATTTATAGCGAGATCCTAATTGATATGTCGAATTCTATGTTCCTTTTTATGGAATAGAAGGCCCTTCTTGCCTTGTCTCTCAGATCGTTCACAGCTTTGTGGAAGTTACCTGTGGCGCTGATGTTTAGGCCGAGGTATGTATCCTTTTTTTGTGTGCTCTAGGGCAACGGTGTCTAGATGGAATTTCCAAATCAAATCAAAGCAAATTTTATTTGCCACATGCGCCGAATACAACAGGTGTAGACATTACCGTGAAATGCTTACTTACAGCCCTTAACCAACAATGCATTCATTTTTTTAGAAAAAAGTAAAATAAAACAACAACAACAAAAAAGTGTTGAGAAAAAAAGAGCAGAAGTAAAATAAAATAACAGTAGGGAGGCTATATATACAGGGGGGTACCGGTGCAGAGTCAATGTGCGGGGGCACCGGCTAGTTGAGGTAGTTGAAGTAATATGTACATGTGGGTAGAGTTAAAGTGACTATGCATAAATAATTAACAGAGTAGCAGCAGCGTAAAAAGATGGGGTGGGGGTGGGGGGGCAGTGCAAATAGTCCGGGTAGCCATGATTAGCTGTTCAGGAGTCTTATGGCTTGGGGGTAGAAGCTGTTGAGAAGCATTTTGGACCTAGACTTGGCGCTCCGGTACCACTTGCCGTGCGGTAGCAGAGAGAACAGTCTATGACTAAGGTGGCTGGAGTCTTTGACAATTTTGAGGGCCTTCCTCTGACACCGCCTGGTATAGAGGTCCTGCATGGCAGGAAGCTTGGCCCCAGTGATGTACTGGGCCATACGCAGTACCCTTTGTAGTGCCTTGTGGTCGGAGGCAGAGCAGTTGCCATACCAGGCGGTGATGCAACCAGTAAGGATGCTCTCGATGGTGCAGCTGTATAACTTTTTCAGGATCTGAGGACCCATGTCAAATCTTTTCAGTCTCCTGAGGAGGAATAGGCTTTGTCGTGCCCTCTTCACGATTGTCTTGGTGTGTTTGGACCATGATAGTTCATTGGTTATGTGGACACTAAGCAACATGAAGCTCCCAACTGTTCCACTACAGCCCCGTCGATGAGAATGGGGACGTGCTCAGTCCTCTTTTTTTCCTGTAGTCCACAATCATCTCCTTTGTCTTTGTCACATTAAGGGAGAGGTTGTTATCCTGGCACCACACGGCCAGGTCTCTGACCTCCTCTCATCGTTGTCGGTGATCAGGCCTACCACTGTTGTGTCGTCAGCAAACTTAATGATGGTGTTGGAGTCGTGCCTGGCCATGCTGTCATGGGTGAACAGGGAGTACAGGAGGGGACTGAGCACGCACCCCTGAGGGGCCCCCGTGTTGAGGATCAGCGTTGCAGATGTGTTGTTACCTACCCTTACCACCTGGGGGCGGCCCGTCAGGAAGTCCAGGATACAGTTGCAGAGGGAGGTGTTTAGTCCCAGGATCCTTAGCTTAGTGATGAGCTTTGAGGGCACTATGGTGTTGAATGCTAAACAGCTAGACAGACAGACAGACAGACAGACAGACAGACAGACAGACAGACAGACAGACAGACAGACAGACAGACAGACAGGCAGACAAATAGACAGACAAACAGACATACAGACAGACATACTGTCTGACTCTCTGCTATCTGACTGACTGACTCTCTGCTATCTGATTGTCTGACTCTCTGATATCTGACTGACTGACTCTCTGATATCTGACTGCCAAACTCTCTGCTATCTGACTGACTGACTCTGTGCTGTCTGTCTGTCTGTCTGCCTACATGACTGAGTGACTGACTGACCCCTGAACCGTGTTTCATCTCCTGCTCTAATTGGTCTGAATCTGTCTGCCGGTGGTCGTGCAACCAATCAGTTAATTCACCCTGCGCCCTCCTGCGCTATGCATATGAACGCTTCATCTGCATCACTTATTAAAGTGTTTTATCACAGACTAGTACATGTTTTCCCCCTCCAGGATGGAGAAGCTGTCTTCATTAAAGTACGGGGGATTCTATTGGGGGGATATAGGTAGCACACAGGAGGAAATTTTTCTCTGTTGAGATCATTTACTTTTGATTTTCTAGCCAAGTGTAAAATGTTCCTGTTTTGAATAATTTAATAGAGTGAGTTAGGTCTGCTCTATACCAAATTAGCATACCCCCTGAGTCCCTTCCCTGTTTCACACCTACCAGCTCTCTGTAACCTAGAGGGCAACCAGTGGGTCCATCTCCTCTATACCATGTTTCTTGTAGGATGACAATGTTAGTATTTCTGATTTATTTGGTGAAGTCCAGGTTCCTGCTCTTTAGGCCAAAGGCAGATGACCTCAGACCTTGGATATTCCAGGATGAGATAGTGAAGGCTTTGTGTTCCATAAAGTGTCCAATGTTGTTAGTCGTGTGGTTTGGCCTCAGACCAGTAGGTGTGAGCAGAGCCTGCTGAGCATCTGGTACATGCCATTGGCTTGGGCTAGTGTAAGAGTGGGGGTTGGGCCTGTTTGTCTGCTCACAGCCTGGGTGTAAATGTGACTTTCATGTTGAGGCCTTCTTTGTGGGAGTGGGGGGCATGGGGTGGGCAGGAGGGGCATATGTCTGAATTGAGGGTGCCTAAATGTGGTGTGGGCATGGTTGATTTGGGGGGGTGTTGATTGGTTGGGGCGGGGGTGTGGATGTGGCTGGTGCTGTGGTCTGGATGTAGGTCCTCTTGGCGTGGGTCCTCTATGTGTAGGTTCGGGGTGGGGTCCCGCAGGTCTGGGAGAGTGTCTCGCTGGTCTGGGCGGGGTGTCTGTTGATCTGTTGCTCCTGTGTGAGGTGTTGGGGCTGTGGTTGAGGGCGATGTCCTTTAGTGTCCGGGCAAAGGTGGGCACTGCTGCCTTGTATAGGTGGACCTGGTCATAAAGGCTGTTCAAGTCCAGGGTGGAGTGGTGGGCCAGGTAGACATTTGGTTTTGAGGCTCAATCACGAGAAATACTTGTTTACCCGCTGTATGGTAGCAGGGTGGAAGTCTTTTCGTGGTAACAGGGTTGAGATAACCACTTGTGTGTTGGGGAAAGTAGAAGAAGCTTTTTCTTTCACTCCCTTGAGTGCTGTGGCCACCCTTTCCTGCTGTGTTCTCAGGTCGTTTGTGCCTGTGTGTATTATTATGTGGCTGGGTGACCCTAGTCGGTCCTCAGACAGAAGGTCTAGGGCGCACTGGGTGTTTGGACACCAGAGTTTAGACACTGTATGTTTGGGAAAAAGTTTATTTTCTTGTAAATATTTCCTGTTTGAGTCCATAAAGAGTACAATCTGTGGCTTGTGTATGTCCTCAGTGGGTGTGGGGGGTTGTCAGCAGGGCTATCAGGGTGGCTGACAGAGGGGGGGGTGCTCAGAGGGGGTGGGATCCCCTGGGCTTGGGGTTTCTCATTTGTCTGTCCTGCTGTGATGTCGAGGATATGGTCAGGGTCTGAGGTGGGCTGTTCTGCTGGCTTCTCTGCGGGGGTGGCCAGCTCTCTAATGGGTTGTTCTCTGTCACACGCCATCCCCCTCACCTTCTCCTCCAGCACTCTGATCCTCTCCTCTAGTGCTCTGTTCTTCTCCTGCTCCTGCTCTTTCTCCTGTTGATGTTGTCTCACCACAGTCCAGAGTGCAGACATGTCTCTCTCCACCTCCAGCTCTCCGGGTCTGGTTGATGGGGTGTGGTTGAGCTGGACAATTTTTTGTGCTGACTGAAGTGTAATCACCTGCTGTTCCAGCTCCACCTGCCTTACCTCCAGCCGGGTGAATTTATCCTTCATTTCAATGAGGTAGTTGGACTCTGTGCTGGAAGGTTGACTTTCCGCTTGGGGTTGCTCGTCAAATCTGATTTGATTTGATTTGTATAATGAGGAGGTCTGGTCTGACATGCTTCGGGTGGGGGTACCTTATCCTGCTGAGAGACCTTATCCTGCTGAGCTATCTCTTTGATTAGGTGAAAGTCCAGCTGGAACTGTTTGGGGTTGCCCTGTCCATTACTGTTCCAGACTTGTACAGGTTGACATTGGCTGTCTCAGAGGCCGCGTTGTCAAGTATCCTGAGTTTCCACCCATTGCCTCCCTCTCTCTCTCTCTCTCTCTCTCTCTCTCTCTCTCTCTCTCTCTCTCTCTCTCTCTCTCTCTCTCTCTCTCTCTCTCTCTCTCTCTCTCTCTCTCTCTGTCTCTCTCTCTCTCTCTCTCTCTCTCTCTCTCTCTCTCTCTCTCTCTCTCTCTCTCTCTCTCTCTCTCTCTCTCTCTCTCTCTCTCTCTCTCTCTCTCTCTCTCTCTCTCTCTCTCTCTCTCTCTCTCTCTCTCTCTCTCTCTCTCTCTCTCTCTCTCTCTCTCTCTCTCTCTCTCTCCCTCCCTCCCTCCCGTGGGGTTAGGCAGCCATGGACCTGTTCAGCCAGCTGATCCTAGTCATCTTGGTCACCAGTTGCCTCTCCTTCCAGTGGCTCTTCCACCGGGTCAGTCCCTGGGTCTCCCCCCGTGCCAGTCCTGGCTTCCTACGCCTGGCAGACCAGCAGAAGGTGGAGTGGAACTCAAGGTACAGGACACTGGCTACTCGCTGCAACACTGATATCATATGATCATTCTTCATGTGTCACTACATACATGCTTACATTGGAAGCTAATGTAGAATAGATAGCTTCTTCCATTGCATCGTCCAACTCATCAACAAAATTGCGGGTCAGAATATTTACTGTAAAGTTTCGACAATCTGCGATAAAGTTGTTATTGTTGTTAATTTTTCAACGCTTCAAGTCACCCAGCTGTTTTCACAGGTCATTACACAGTTAATTTCCCAGGTCATTTCCCAGTTCATTACTAAGGTCATTGCACAGGTCATTACTCAATGTGGCTCCTTATCTCACCAGATGCTCTCATCAAACGATCTGCCATAAACACATTTATCACAGCATTTAGTCCTCTGTGTTCCATGAATCATAACCATCATGGTGTCATGATCACCCCACACATTCTCAGTTATTACAACCGCCCATTTTTTATCTATAGACTATTGACTTGATTATTGACTTGTCTGTCTGCAAAGGCACAGCTGTTTTGAAGATTACAGATGACCCTCAGATGACCCTGTCTGTGAAGGTTCTGTAGTGGTCTGGTCTTGCTCTGGCCTGTGCCAATGGCCAGGGGGAGAGATGGACAGACTGGCAGACAGACGGACAGACAGACAGACTGGCAGACAAATAGACAGACAAACAGACAGACAGACAGACAGACAGACAGACAGACAGACAGACAGACAGACAGACATACTGGCAGACTCTCTGCTATCTGACTGACTGACTCTCTGATATCTGACTGATTGACTCTCTGCTATCTGATTGTCTGACTCTCTGATATCTGATTGATTGACTCTCTGATATCTGACTGACTGACTCTCTGCTATCTGATTGTCTGACTCTCTGATATCTGATTGATTGACTCTCTGATATCTGACTGACTGACTCTCTGCTATCTGATTGTCTGACTCTCTGCTATCTGATTGTCTGACTCTCTGATATCTGACTGACTGACTCTCTGATATCTGACTGATTGACTCTCTGATATCTGACTGACTGACTCTCTGCTATCTGATTGTCTGACTCTCTGATATCTGATTGATTGACTCTCTGATATCTGACTGACTGACTCTCTGCTATCTGATTGTCTGACTCTCTGCTATCTGATTGTCTGACTCTCTGCTATCTGATTGTCTGACTCTCTGCTATCTGACTGCCAAACTTTCTGCTATCTGACTGCCAAACTCTCTGATATCTGACTGACTGACTCGCTGCTATCTGATTTTCTGACTCTCTGATATCTGACTGACTGACTCTCTGATATCTGACTGACTGACTCTCTGATATCTGATTTTCTGACTCTCTGATATCTGACTGACTGACTCTCTGATATCTGACTGACTGACTCTGATATCTGACTGTCTGACTCTCTGATATCTGACTGACTGACTCTGATATCTGACTGTCTGACTCTCTGATATCTGACTGACTGACTCTCTGATATCTGATTTTCTGACTCTCTGATAACTGACTGACTGACTCTGATATCTGACTGTCTGACTCTCTGATATCTGACTGACTGACTCTGATATCTGACTGTCTGACTCTCTGATATCTGATTTTCTGACTCTCTGATATCTGACTGACTGACTCTCTGCTATCTGACTGTCTGACTCTCTGATATCTGACTGACTGACTCTCTGATATCTGACTGACTGACTCTCTGATATCTGTCTGACTGACTCTCTGATATCTGACTGTCTGACTCTCTGATATCTGACTGACTGACTCTCTGATATCTGACTGACTGACTCTCTGATATCTGACTGTCTGACTCTCTGATATCTGACTGACTGACTCGCTGCTATCTGATTTTCTGACTCTCTGCTATCTGACTGACTGACTCTGCTATCTGACTGACTGACTCTCTGATATCTGACTGACTGACTCTCTGATATCTGACTGATTGACTCTCTGATATCTGACTGTCTGACTCTCTGATATCTGACTGCCTGACTCTCTGATATCTGACTGTCTGACTCTCTGATATCTGACTGCCTGACTCTCTGATATCTGACTGTCTGACTCTCTGATATCTGACTTTCTGACTCTCTGATATCTGACTGCCTGACTCTCTGATATCTGACTGCCTGACTCTCTGATATCTGACTGCCTGACTCTCTGATATCTGACTGACTGACTCTGTGCTATCTGACTGACTGACTCTGTGCTATCTGACTGACTGACTCTGTGCTATCTGACTGACTGACTCTGTGCTGTCTGTCTGCCTGACTCTGTGCTGTCTGTCTGTCTGTCTGCCTGCATGACTGAGTGACTGACTGACCCCTGAACCGTGTTTCATCTCCTGCTCTAATTGGTCTGAATCTGTCTGCCGGTGGTCGTGCAACCAATCAGTTAATTCACCCTGCGCCCTCCTGCGCTATGCACAGGAACGCTTCATCTACATCACTTATTAAAGTGTTTTATCACAGATTTGACATGGTGTGTATGTTTTATCACAGATTTGACAAGGTGTGTATGTTTTATCACATATTTGACAAGGTGTGTATGTTTTATCACATATTTGACAAGGTGTGTATGTTTTATCACAGATTTGACAAGGTGTGTATGTTTTATCACATATTTGACAAGGTGTGTGTTTTATCACATATTTGACAAGGTGTGTGTTTTATCACAGATTTGACAAGGTGTGTATGTTTTATCACAGATTTGACAAGGTGTGTGTTTTATCACATATTTGACAAGGTGTGTATGTTTTATCACATATTTGACAAGGTGTGTGTTTTATCACATATTTGACAAGGTGTGTGTTTTATCACAGATTTGACAAGGTGTGTATGTTTTATCACATATTTGACAAGGTGTGTATGTTTTATCACAGATTTGACAAGGTGTGTATGTTTTATCACAGATTTGACAAGGTGTGTATGTTTTATCACAGATTTGACAAGGTGTGTGTGTTTTTATCACATATTTGACAAGGTGTGTGTTTTTATCACAGATTTGACAAGGTGTGTATGTTTTATCACAGATTTGACAAGGTGTGTATGTTTTATCACAGATTTGACAAGGTGTGTGTGTTTTTATCACATATTTGACAAGGTGTGTGTGTTTTAGGACGGTGTCCACACTTCATGCCCTGGTGGTGGGGCTCTTTTGCCTCTACATCCTGCTGTTTGACGACGCCGTCAATGAAGACCCTGTCTGGTGAGAACTCTGTCGCTTTGTCGTAGTGCGTGATGGTAGCACGGTGCTGTGTACGTACTGTATGAACCGTGTTGTAATGTGTTGAACGTTTTCCGGTCTTTTTCCTGCCAACAGGGGAGATCCCACACTTGTGAAGATAAATGTTGGCATGACAACAGGCTACCTCATATCTGGTGAGAACTCACTGACACACTTGCAACGTTCCTCGTTCACCACAGGCCATCTTGGACGTCTTTAGCCACACTTTCGGCAACGTCGACCATTTTCAGTTTCGTTCTGTTCTTTTGGGCTGTACCAGGAAAATTGTTGTTGTTTGCGTTGCATTTATAAACACAGCTTTTTGTTCACCTGCTGCAATATGTTCTCAGTTAACCCCTGTGTTGCTCTTTTCATTTGTGTTCCAGATCTGCTGTTAATATTTTACTATTGGAAGGCGATAGGTGACAAGTTTTTTGTCATTCACCACCTAGCAGCGCTGTATGCTTACTACTATGTACTGGTGAGTTCCCCACTGTCCAATAGCAGAATGAGCAGGTGGTCCTCTGTAGCTCAGCTGGTAGAGCACGGCGCTTGTAACGCCAAGGTAGTGGGTTCGATCCCCAGGACCACCCATACACAAAAAATGTATGCACGCATGACTGTAAGTCGCTTTGGATAAAAGCGTCTGCTAAATGGCATATTATATTATTATTATATTATGGGAAAGATACAGCTAAAGGTGAACAGCTGTGTGTTGGTGATGGCAGGAGCAGGGAGGGTGAGTGAGTGTCATGCTGTGCGATGGTGATGGCAGGAGCTGGGAGGGTGAGTGAGTGTCATGCTGTTCGATGGTGATGGCAGGAGCTGGGAGGGTGAGTGAGTGTCATGCTGTGCGATGGTGATGGCAGGAGCAGGGAGGGTGAGTGAGTGTCATGCTGTGCGATGGTGATGGCAGGAGCAGGGAGGGTGAGTGAGTGTCATGCTGTGCGATGGTGATGGCAGGAGCAGGGAGGGTGAGTGAGTGTCATGCTGTGTGATGGTGATGGCAGGAGCAGGGAGGGTGAGTGAGTGTCATGCTGTGTGATGGCAGGAGCAGGGAGGGTGAGTGAGTGTCATGCTGTGTGATGGCAGGAGCAGGGAGGGTGAGTGAGTGTCATGCGGTGTGATGGCAGGAGCAGGGAGGGTGAATGAGTGCTAACAAGCTAACATAGCTTTGCTCCTGTTAGCTCCGCTAGAACTCTGCCTGTGAGAACATGTGACGTTAACCCTGCTGGCACTAATTTCACATGTTCTTCTAATGCCTCTCATTAGCTAGTCCTCAGCTGTTGAAAAGACAAGCAGGAAATCAGTTAGAATTGTATCAGGCCATACTCTACTGTAGGCTTGGTTTTAGGAGACTGTGTTCAGTTGCACACGCAGAAGCAGGACTCCTGACTCCTCATCAGATTAGATGTTGTGTTGTCAAGCTTTTGGGAGTTGCTTGTTGATTGTCTCTAGTGTGAAAAAGGTTATGGTTAATGATACAATAATTATGTGTTATTTTGTGGTTAGGATGATCGTTAGCGACAGTTTGGATTGAAAGAACATTGATAGATTTGATATCGTTGAGTTTCAGCTATGACCATGCTTCATCAGCACTGTCTTGTCAAGCAACTTGTCTTGTTTGACTGGACAGTGACACAGAAGCTGGTTATAACCACTATAACCACTGTTTATAATGCTGAAACCGGTTGTAAGCTGGTTATAACCACTATAACCACTGGTTATAATGCTGGAACAGGTTGTAAGCCCAGTCATCCAGGACACTGCTGTTCACCCTTGGTCTGTAGTCTTCCAGGTCACCTGGTTCTATATCTCATGATTATGGCTATGATGACAGTGTTGGTATTTTTCTGCATGGAATGCTCAGTGATGGAAGTGAAGTGGCCGACACCCTCCTTACCCTTCCTTTCCTCATCACCTTCCCATTAAAATACCTGCTTTTCTTTCACTGACCCCTCGGGCTTGTGTGGAGCTGGGCTGAGCTGCGCATGCCTCCATTTCTCCTGACTTCCCCAGTGTTTGTGGAGGGGGTCTCCAACAGTACTGTATGTGCATGCCAAAACAGCTTACTTACTACCTCCTACTGTTCTGTCTCCTTCCTCTCCCACTCTCCACCTCTGCCCCACTATTTCCAGAGCTTCTTCTCCCTTGTCTGTTCTGGCAGAGGGCCCTTGAGAGCGACTGAACTGTTAATGATGACACTTTGCCGTGTGTGATGCTTGAATGCGTCATTCGTCTATGAATGTGTGCTCACTATAATGCCCCACGGTAGCTCTGTGAGGGCTTTCCTTCTAGCTCTGTGAGGGCTTTCCTTCGAGCTCTGTGAGGGCTTGCCTTCTAGCTCTGTGAGGGCTTTCCTTCTAGCTCTGTGAGGGCTTGCCTTCTAGCTCTGTGAGGGCTTGCCTTCTAGCTCTGTGAGGGCTTTCCTACTAGCTCTGTGAGGGTTTGCCTTCTGTTTTAAGAAAGGCAAAGAAAAGGCCTTGGTTCAGGCCAACCCAAATCCTTCAACCTTTTTACAATAATTATCCCTTAGCATTGTATGCAAATTGTATTCTTACCCAACTGAATTAAATTAAGACACTTGAAGGACAGTAATGTACAGTGCAATGCATTCCTGATGTAAATGTTGTTGTTTTCTTTACCTTTCTTCCTAGAGACAGAAAGTCCATTATGTTAAAGCAGCAGAGCAAAATGGATGCTGTTGTTGAAAACTGCAATAAGCACACTACTTCTACTACTTAAGATAATTGACCGTGTGGTTAAATTGTCTTGCTGCTACAACTGATTGGTGATCATAAGAACAGATGGCACAGTGGTTTAGGCCGTACTCTCACTGGACATTCATGACTGTGCTTAATATGGTCAACAGAAAGCACTCTGTCAACATAAAGCCCTCGTTCGCTAACATCTGACTTAATTCATAACTTACTAATTGATTGACTTACTTTTTTTGTGTGATTTGGTATCAAAGCTGGTATATGTGAGTATGTTGTTAATTCGGTGACTAGGCATAGTATTAGTTAAACCAGCTGGTATATGCAGATTGTGTTATGTTGTTATGATGTCATACTAGATCATTGGGAAAACAATCAGGCTATCCTCAGAACTTGCGTTCGGATAGCTAGCTAAACAAGCAGATGAATTCATAGGCTAATATTTGATTGCTGTTTGAGTTCTAAAACTCATGCTAAACTATCAACCGAGTGGCGCAGTGGTCTAAGGCACTGCATCGCAGTGCTAGCTGTGCCACTAGAGATCCTGGTTCGAATCCAGGCTCTGCTGTAGCCGGCCGCGACCGGGAGACCAATGGGGCGGCGCACAATTGGTCCAGGGTAGGGGAGGGAATGGCCGGCAGGGAGGTAGCTCAGTTGGTAGAGCATGGAGTTTGCAACGCCAGGGTTGTGGGTTCGATTCCCACGGGGGGCCAGTATGAAAATAAAAAAGAATGATGTATGCAACTGTAAGTCGCTCTGGATAAGAGCGTCTGCTAAATGACGTAAATGTAATGTAAATGTTGTTGCACCTTTTTTCTTGTTGTTGTTGCTTCTATCTATAGCTGCACCTTTTTTCCCCCTAATCTATCTTTATCCTTCGCTAATATGATTTCTTAAAATAATATAATATATAATAATAATAATATCGTCCCACAATTACCAGCAAAACATTCAAGCAAAAAAACTACCAAAATTCCAAATTCAAACCTTTCAGACCAGGCCTGACTCCTCTGGACTGAATCATTCCTGTCTCGTCTGTTGCCATTGCTGTTGCGCTACACTGAGCAGATCTGACCCATCTGTCCGGTAACAGTATAGACTTACCAGTATCTAGAGGTGTTCGCATAGAGACGCTGGGAAAGTTCATATCCTCT
This sequence comes from Coregonus clupeaformis, assembly GCF_020615455.1. Classification (NCBI taxonomy): domain Eukaryota; kingdom Metazoa; phylum Chordata; class Actinopteri; order Salmoniformes; family Salmonidae; genus Coregonus; species Coregonus clupeaformis. The sequence goes on along the minus strand of NC_059198.1, from coordinate 50,279,606 downwards.
CGGGTGTAGACGAAGCAGATTCTGTCCTGAGAGTGAGACTGCTTATGAGGTAAGTTTCCCCTTTTTTTCTATTTATTTTAGGCCTGAAAAAAAGGATATATGATGAGAGAGAGAGAGAGAGAGAGAGCGAGAGAGCGAGAGAGAGCCTTAACTGCTGCTCATGTGAGGCTATTAATAGCCTATATGTCTTATGCAGTACCTTCCTATAACAGCATTTGAATATACGCTAAGCATGGCTCTTATACGGTGCATTCGGAAACTATTCAGACCCCATGACTTTTTCCACATTTTGTTACGTTACAGCCTTATTCCCTAAAATGGATTAAATAAATAAAAATCCCCATCAATCTACACACAACACCCCATAATGACAAAGCAAAAACAGGTGTTTAGACATTTTTGCAAATTGATTTAAAAAAAAACGGAAATATAACATTTACATAAGTATTCAGACCCTTTACTCAGTACTTTGTTCAAACACATTTGGCAGCTATTACAGCCTCGTATCTTAATAATAATAATAATATGCCATTTAGCAGACACTTTTATCCAAAGCGGCTTACAGTCATGCGTGCATACATTTTTACGTATCTTCTTGGGTAAGACGCTACAAGCTTGGCACACCTGTATTTGGGGAGATTCTCCCATTCTTCTCTGCAGATCCTCTTAAGCTCTGTCGGGTTGGATGGGGAGCGTTGCTGCACAGCTATTTTCAGGTCTCTCCAGAGATGTTTGATCGGGTTCAAGTCCGGGTTCTGGCTGGGCCACTCAAGGACATTCAGAGACTTGTCCCGAAGCCACTCCTGCATTGTCTTGGCTGTGTGCTTAGGGTTGTTGTTCTGTTGGAAGGTGAACCTTCACCCCAGTCTGAGGTCCTGAGCGCTCTGGAGCAGGTTTTCATCAAGGATCTCTCTGTACTTTGTTCCGTTCATCTTTCCCTCGATCCTGACTAGTCTCCAAGTCCCTGCCGCCTGAAAAACATCCCCACAGCATGATGCTGCCACCACCATGCTTGTGGATGGTGCCAGGTTTCCTCCAGACGTGACGCTTGGCATTTAGACGAAAAAGTTCAATCTTGGTTTCATCAGACTAGAGAATCTTGTTTCTCATGGTCTGAGAGTCTTTAGGTGCCTTTTGGCAAACTCCAAGCAGGCTGTCATGTGCCTTTTACTGAGGAGTGACTTCCGTCTGTCCACTCTACCATAAAGGTCTGATTGGTGGAGTGCTGCAGAGATGGTTGTCCTTCTGGAAGGTTCTCCCATCTCCACAGAGGAACTCTGGAGCTCTGTCAGAGTGACCATCGGGTTCTTGGTCACCTCCCTAACCAAGGCCCTTCTCCCCCGATTGCTCAGTTTGGCCGGGCAGCCAGCTCTAGGAAGAGTCTTGGTGATTCCAAACTTCTTCCATTTCAGAATGATGGAGGCCACTGTGTTCTTGTGGATCTTTAATGCTGTAGAAATGTGTTGGTACCCTTCCCCAGATCTGTGCCTTGACCCAATCCTGTCTCGGAGCTCTACGGAGAATTCCTTTGACCTCATGACTTGGTTTTTGCTCTGACATGCACTGTCAACTGTGTGACCTTATATAGACAGGTGTGTGCCTTTCTAAATCATGTCCAATCAATTGAATTTACCACAGGTGGACTCCAATCAAGTTGTAGAAACATCTCAAGGATGATCAATGGAAAAAGGATGCACCTCAGCTCAATTTAGAGTCTCATAGCAAAGGGTCTGAATACTTATGTAAATAAGGTATTTCTGTTTTTTGTTTTTTATAAATTTGCAAAAATGTCTAAACCTGTTTTCGCTTTGTCATTATGTGGTATTTGTGTGTAGATTGATGAGGGGGAAAAATACTATTTAATCCATCTTAGAATAAGGCAGCAACGTAACAAAAATGTGGAAAAAGTAAAGGGGTCTGAATACTTTCCGAATGCACTGTATTGGCTAATCATTGCTCATTTGGCTAACGGCTGAATGTCTACTCGTCAAACCCTGGCTGTACGTGCACACTGTGTTGTTAGCAGTGGCGCTATCCTATTTACTTTTTGTATTGTAATTTAGCTGTTTCACCGCCGACAGCCTTTTCAACTTCCCGTGGTCTTTCGGTACTGAAGCCTCATAGCTGTAGTCGAGGCTGTCATCTCAACTATACCCTCAATCATACGAATGGGTTTATTAGGGTCTACTGGAGAAAAGCCTTCAGAATGTAGCTGATTCTCCTGAGGGATGAGGCTTTTCTGTTTGATCTGAAAAATAGGAAGCAGAGCCGACCTATATTCAGAAAGGGATTTCAATTATTTAATTTTAGATCTGAAAATGTCTCCTTAATCTCAGTTTTGGTTCAGCACGATGATGTCTGATAGATCAAAAGGTATTTTCACCATTTTAATTCCAGGTACAGTATATAATACTACGTCTGTTTAACTTTTTTCCTGCTTGTTATTGCTGTTGGAAAATACATTTATTTTTGTATCTGAATATTGTGTGATCATGAAATTGATGTTGATGGGCTAAAAAGTGAAGTATGGTAAAAGTGAGATAATTAACTTGTTTCCCCCCCCCCAAAAAAAGTATTAATTATCACATGCCTTGTGTTCTTTTGTTATTGACGATGGATTAATATTTCTGGGCACAAACGAGTGTGATGACCTCACTTTAACCATACTGATGTGATGTTTGATCAAACGAAAGCATTTTGAGTCCCTTGCTTTCCCTTTTTCATTGTTTCTCTCTCCGTTTTCTTCTTTTCACCTTGTTCCTCCAGAGACAAGGAATGTTGCCTTATTTTGCTAACTTCCGTCTGCTTGCCGAGTTCTCCACGCCGTGTGTGAACCAGCGGTAGGTAGCAGATGCACTGTATACAAACACATGTAATATGTCTATGGTCGGTACCCAGCCACACTGAGGCCTGATCCTGGACAGGGCAGTGACACTCAGAGACCCTGCAAAGCAGCTGCTGAAGAAATAAACCCTGTTAACCCTCATACTGCCAACATATTTTACATACATTAATTACCAACTGGGGTCATTTTGACCCCAAGAAGAAACTATTGGAAAAAGCAACACTCCTAGCAAACTATCAACTTAATTCTTATCAAAACATCCATAAAAATGTAAATAATGTTCTGAAATAAAAAGTAACCAAACAGACTGTTCTTTTACCAAAATTACAGTTCATTAGCATATTCTGTAAAAACGAAAATATACATTTTTCCCTTAACCAATGTGTAGCTTTTTTCCAAAGTACAATCCACATAAGTACAAAAACACAGATGTACCGTCATTTGATTGTAGTAACATTTAAATTTTTTGAAATTTTGAAATAATTACAAATGTTGTCATATTTATGCAGTAAAAACAACTGCCATTTAAAGGGGCGGGACACCAACATTTGAAATATACTTAATTTTATTAACAAAAAAGTAATTCATCAATTCATCTTGAGAGACAATGTCCAACAATATGGCTTAGTTTTATTTATTTACTTACCCCAAAGCCAGCATTATCATTGCTGCTAGTGAAACAATGGGAGTTGTAGGGCCTATGGCAGGATGCTTAAAAAAGCCTCAATCCTAATTTCAAACCAAATGCTATAGCAACCCAAATATCCTAACAAGTTGCACATATAGAATATTGGAGGATATTGTAGGAATTCTGGTATTTATATAACATTTCCCATAACCCCCCCCACCCCCCAAAATCAATACTTTGTAGATCCACCTTTTGCAGAAATTACAGCTGCAAGTCTCTTGGGGTATGTCTCTATAAGCTTGGCACATCTAGCCACTGGGATTTTTTGCCCATTCTTCAAGGCAAAACTGCTCCAGCTCCTTCAAGTTGGATGGGTTCCGCTGGTGTACAGCAATCTTTAAGTCATACCACAGATTCTCAATTGGATTGAGGTCTGGGCTTTTCAAGACATTTAAATGTTTCCCCTTAAACCACTCAAGTGTTGCTTTAGCAGTATGCTTAGGGTCATTGTCTGTTGGAAGGTGAACCTCTGTCCCAGTCTTAAATCTCTGGAAGACTGAAACAGGTTTCCCTCAATAATTTCCCTTTATTTACCGCCATCCATCATTCCTTCAATTCTGACCAGTTTCCCAGTCCCTGCCGATGAAAAGCATCCCCACAGCATGATGCTCCCACCACCATGCTTCACCTTGGGGATGGTGTTCTCGGGGTGATGAGAGGTGTTGGGTTTACGCCAGACATAGCGTTTTCCTTGATGGCCAAAAAGCTCAATTTTAGTCTCATCTGACCAGAGTACCTTCTTCCATATGTTTGGGGAGTCTCCCACATAGCTTTTGGCGAACACCAAACGTGTTTGCTTATTTTTTTCTTTAAGCAATGGCTTTTTTCTGGCCACTCCTCCGTAAAGCCCAGCTCTGTGGAGTGTACGGCTTAAAGTGGTCCTATGGACAGATACTCCAATCTCCACTGTGGAGCTTTGCAGCTCCTTCAGGGTTATCTTTGATCTCTTTGTTGCCTCTCCGATTAATGCCCTCCTTGCCTGGTCTGTGATTTTTGGTGGGCGGCCCTCTCTTGGCAGGTTTGTTGTGGTGCCATATTCTTTCCATTTTTTTATAATGGATTTATTGGTGCTCCGTGGGATGTTCAAAGTTTCTGATATTTTTTTATAACCCAACCCTGATCTGTACTTCTCCACAACTTTGTCCTGTTTGGAGAGCTCCTTGGTCTTCATGGTGCCGCTTGCTTGGTGGTGCCCCTTGCTTAGTGGTGTTGCAGACTCTGGGGCCTTTCAGAACAGGTGTATATATACTGAGATCATGTGACACTTAGATTGCACACAGGTCACTTAGATTGCACACAGGTGGACTTTATTTAACTAATTATGTGACTTCTGAAGGTAATTGGTTGCACCAGATCTTATTTAGGGGCTTCATAGCAAAGGGGGTGAATACATATGCACGCACCACTTTTCCGTTATTTTTTTCATTTCATTTCACCAATTTGGACTATTTTGTGTATGTCCATTACATGAAATCTAAATAAAAAACCATTTAAATTACAGGTTGTAATGCAACAAAATAGGAAAAACGCCAAGGGGGATGAATACTTTTGCAAGGCACTGTATGAGCTGTTTTGACTGCAACTAAGCATATATGTAAGGTCATTTTAGATTTTGATAACCAGGTATAACCATAGACGAGTGCATAAGGTGATCCATCTCTGCAGGTGGTCTGTCTATCATGTCAGGATCACTGATAAAGGTATAACATTATGTCTCCAGAGAAACCTGGATTCAAATAGACTTTTTTAGATTTGCCCTAGAATAACTACTTTCGCTGGAATACACACCACTACAGCTGTGTAGATTTACAGCGTATCTGAGTGGTGTTTTGCAGTTCTATCAAGTATTTATACCATTGGCAGACTGTATTCCATTGGCAGATTTTTATATGTACATAAATACGGTAATTTTGGTTTTGTACACAGTCATACGATATGTGGTATAGAAAAGTACATGGGGTCCTGCTATATCTCTGTAGATAATCTGTTTTATCTGGTCAGAATCACTGATACAGGTCCTGCTATATCTCTGTAGATAATCTGTTTTATCTGGTCAGAATCACTGATACAGGTCCTGCTATATCTCTGTAGATAATCTGTTTTATCTGGTCAGAATCACTGATACAGGTCCTGCTATATCTCTGTAGATAATCTGTTTTATCTGGTCAGAATCACTGATACAGGTCCTGCTATATCTCTGTAGATAATCTGTTTTATCTGGTCAGAATCACTGATACAGGTCCTGCTATATCTCTGTAGATAATCTGTTTTATCTGGTCAGAATCACTGATACAGGTCCTGCTATATCTCTGTAGATAATCTGTTTTATCTGGTCAGAATCACTGATACAGGTCCTGCTATATCTCTGTAGATAATCTGTTTTATCTGGTCAGAATCACTGATACAGGTCCTGCTATATCTCTGTAGATAATCTGTTTTATCTGGTCCGAATCACTGATACAGGTCCTGCTATATCTCTGTAGATAATCTGTCTATCTGGTCAGAATCACCCGTGTTTACGATTTTCATATATAGATTTTACTGGAAATGTTTTGTGTTCACGTGTGAAAGATTACCCTTCATCTTGTTTGAATCCTGTTCGGCCCAGAGTCGGGTTGCTCCTCCTTTACATCACTGTACTGACTGTCTTTTCTTTACATCACTGTACTGACTGTGTCTGTCTTTACATCACTGTACTGACTACGTCTTTCTTTACATCACTGTACTGACTGTGTCTTTCTTTACATCACTGTACTGACTGTATTTCTTTACATCACTGAACTGACTGTCTTTCTTTACATCACTGTACCAGCTGTGTCTTTCTTTGCATTGTTGTACTGACTGTCTTTCTTTACATCACTGTACTGACTGTGTCTTTCTTTACATCACTGTACTGACTGTGTCGTTCTTTACATCGCTGTACTGAACGTCTTTCTTTACATCACTGTACTGACTGTATCGTTCTTTACATCACTGTACTGACTGTATTTCTTTACATCACTGTACTGACTGTCTTTCTTTACATCACTGTACTGACTGTCTTTCTTTACATCACTGTACTGACTGTGTCGTTCTTTACATCACTGTACTGACTGTGTCGTTCTTTACATCACTGTACTGACTGTATTTCTTTACAACACTGTACTGACTGTATTTCTTTACATCATTGTACTGACTGTCTTTCTTTACATCACTGTACTGACTGTCTTTCTTTACATCACTGTACTGACTGTGTCGTTCTTTACATCACTGTACTGACTGTGTCGTTCTTTACATCACTGTACTGACTGTATTTCTTTACAACACTGTACTGACTGTATTTCTTTACATCACTGTACTGACTGTCTTTCTTTACATCACTGTACTGACTGTCTTTCTTTACATCACTGTACTGACTGTGTCTTTCTTTACATCACTGTACTGACTGTGTCGTTCTTTACATCACTGTACTGACTGTGTCTTTCTTTACAACACTGTACTGACTGTATTTCTTTACATCATTGTACTGACTGTGTCTTTCTTTACATCACTGTACTGAACGTCTTTCTTTACATCACTGTACTGACTGTGTCTTTCTTTACATCACTGTACTGACTGTATTTCTTTACATCACTGTACTGACTGTATTTCTTTACATCACTGTACTGACTGTGTCTTTCTTTACATCACTGTACTGACTGGGTCTTTCTTTACATCACTGTACTGACTGTGTCGTTCTTTACATCACTGTACTGACTGTGTCGTTCTTTACATCACTGTACTGACTGTGTCGTTCTTTACATCACTGTACTGACTGTGTCGTTCTTTACAACACTGTACTGACTGTATTTCTTTACATCACTGTACTGACTGTGTCTTTCTTTACATCACTGTACTGAACGTCTTTCTTTACATCACTGTACTGACTGTGTCTTTCTTTACATCACTGTACTGAACGTCTTTCTTTACATCACTGTACTGACTGTATTTCTTTACATAACTGTACTGACTGTGTCTTTCTTCCAGGTGGTTCTTTGAAGTGTTAGGTTACCCCAAGTCCTCCAGGCCCAACATTGCTAACGGGATGGCTATGGCCCTGGTCTTCTTCCTGGTTCGCATCGCCGTCATGCCTCTCTACTACAGCCGCATGTGGTCCGTGTACGGTACCGAAGCCTTCTACCGCGTCCCGCTGGAAGGCCGCGCTGCCTGGATCATCTCCAGCGTCTCGCTGGATGTCATGAACGTCATGTGGATGCACAAGATCGCCCGCGGCTGCTACAAGGTTATGTGCTCGGCCCGACGGCACAAAGTGGAGACACAAGAGAATGGAAAGACTGACTAAGAAGCAAGAGGATGGTTGATGTAATGGGTAGGGGGAACCCATTGAACCACTGTCCTCTTTTTAGTGCACAATTGGATTAGTACCTGACTAGGACTGTTTCAGGGTCAATTAACTCACACCAAAAGCCAAGTTTCACACTGACTGAATTTTATGGTGGTGGACGCAGGACATTTCTAGTTTCCCTTTTGAGATTGGAGCATTGAGCTGGATGTAGGCAAAGAGAGAATAACTGGGGCGGTGGTTGGTGAAACTATTAGCAACACTTTCTGTGCATGGCCAATTTTTTTTCTCTGTGTTTTATCACAAAACAGCATGTCTGGGATGACGTATCAGTTTTTCACCAAGTCAAACGTTTACTGCTTGTTCCAGACTATAGACTCAATGTGTGATGCTCATGTGCTCCCCAAAGTAACCTGAAGCCCCTCACTTCATTTTGCTCTTTTTGATATTCTGGTTGTCTGAATCCCAGAGGTTATATATTTACATTTTGAGGAATTCATTATTGTGAGTACAAATAAAATTACAGGTTTTTTTTAACTGTTTTTTTGGGACCCAACCAACCCAAATAACCCAACCAACCCAAATAACCCATGCAGGAAATGTTTTAGTAATGGTCCGTGTCATTAAAAAGCTGCTGTCTGCTGAGGCAGGGCAGGGTGTAGCATCTTTCTCTTTAAACCCAAACTGACTGTCTGTCAGAAGACTGGATGAACATCTAGTGCAGAGGAGTGAGTTCAGCTGAAAGACACCTCTCAGGGAGACACTCTGATACAGAGACAGACCCCTGGCTCAAAGAGGACAGACCCCTGGCTCAACGAAGACAGACCCCTGGCTCAAAGAGGACAGACCCCTGGCTCAAAGAGGACAGACCCCTGGCTCAAAGAAGACAGACCCCTGGTTCAAAGAAGACAGACCCCTGGTTCAAGAAGACAGACCCCCTGGCTCAAAGAGGACAGACAACCCCTGGCTCAAAGAAGACAGACAACCCCTGGCTCAAAGAAGACAGACCCCTGGTTCAAAGAAGACAGACCCCTGGTTCAAATAAGACAGACCCCTGTTTCAACGAAGACAGACCCCTGGTTCAAAGAAGAGAGACAGACCCCTGGTTCAAAGAGGACAGACCCCTGGCTCAAAGAGGACAGACCCCTGGCTCAAAGAGGACAGACCCCTGGCTCAAAGAAGACAGACCCCTGGTTCAACGAAGACAGACCCCTGGCTCAAAGAGGACAGACCCCTGGCTCAAAGAAGACAGACCCCTGGCTCAAAGAAGACAGACCCCTGGTTCAACGAAGACAGACCCCTGGCTCAAAGAAGACAGACCCCTGGCTCAAAGAAGACAGACCCCTGGCTCAAAGAAGACAGACCCCTGGTTCAAAGAAGACAGACCCCTGGTTCAAAGAAGACAGACCCCTGGTTCAAAGAAGACAGACAGACCCCTGGTTCAAAGAAGACAGACAGACCCCTGGTTCAAAGAAGACAGACCCCTGGTTCAAAGAAGACAGACAGACCCCTGGTTCAAAGAAGACAGACCCCTGGTTCAAAGAAGACAGACCCCTGGTTCAAAGAAGACAGACCCCTGGTTCAAAGAAGACAGACAACCCCTGGTTCAAAGAAGACAGACACCCCTGGTTCAAAGAAGACAGACACCCCTGGTTCAAAGATGACAGACATACCCCTGGTTCAAAGAAGACAGACATACCCCTGGTTCAAAGAAGACAGACATACCCCTGGTTCAGACAGACATACCCCTGGTTCAAAGAAGACAGACATACCCCTGGTTCAAAGAAGACAGACAAACCCCTGGCTCAAAGAAGACAGACAAACTCCTTGTTCAAAGAAGACAGACAGACCCCTGGTTCAGAGAGGACAGACATACCCCTGGTTCAAAGAAGACAGAGACCCCTGGTTCAAAGAAGACAGACCCCTGGTTCAAAGAAGACAGATCCCTGGTTCAAAGAAGACAGATCCCTGGTTCAAAGAGGACAGACCCCTGGTTCAAAGAAGACAGGCCCCTGGTTCAAAGAGGACAGACCCCTGGTTCAAAGAAGACAGACCCCTGGTTCAAAGAAGACAGACCCCTGGTTCAAAGAAGACAGACCCCTGGTTCAAAGAAGACAGACCCCTGGTTCAAAGAAGACAGACCCCTGGTTCAAAGAGGACAGACCCCTGGTTCAAAGAAGACAGACCCCTGGTTCAAAGAAGACAGGCCCCTGGTTCAAAGAGGACAGGCCCCTGGTTCAAAGAGGACAGACCCCTGGTTCAAAGAGGACAGACCCCTGGTTCAAATGGATTAAGGCCTCCTATGGGCCACTCACTCTCTGGGAAAAGTTAAAGTAGGGGAAAAGGGAACGTTAAAGAAGAAATGCATGAATCGATTCCTTACATTTGTCCAGCCGGGTTAGATTTAGGAGCATTTTGATTCTAAATTAATGTTGATATTTTTTGTTTTAATCAAAAATGGGACTGTGCTGATTGTGCGATAGGATATGTCATGCTGCTTGCTTGTCTGACAAAAAGGATGTTGAAAGGGAACTTTGAGAATGTGTTAGTTGAAGCGATAGGGAAACGCATCGTGAGAGGTGTCAGCTGGATTCTAACATTCCTCTCAGATTTTATTTACTCTTGACGATATAAGAAATGTGAGCTTTTTGTCCTCAACATTTAAATAATTAATTAGAGTTTAAATACCATAATCACATAACATGTACAGTGAGGGAAAAAAGTTTATTTGAACAGTGAGAGACAGAATAACAACAACAAAATCAAGAAAAACACATGTCAAAAATGTTATAAATTGATTTGTTATTCTGTCTCTCACTGTTCAAATAAACCTACCATTAAAATTATAGACTGATAATTTCTTTGTCAGTGGGCAAACGTAAAAATCAGCAGGGGATCAAATACTTTTATATCTCACTGTATGGAGACAATTTGTTTTTCTCTTTCTACTCTACACACATACTGTCAATACCAACGTATATGTACAGTCAACTGGTGCATGCTGGAATTAATTGTTATGTACTGGGTATCAGATCAATATGGAACTTGAGGTTACGCCCTTTTTTGGACAAGGGGCCATTGAGACAATGTGATTGGATGAGTATGTTCCCTCTGAGCTCGACCCAATGGCTACTAACACTCACCTTGTTCTAAGATCTTGGTGTAAGGAACTTCTTCTGAACTGCATTAAATGTTATTTATTATTACCAGTTATGTACTGGAGCAACAGTTCAATGTTTGTACTTATATACACTGAGTATACCAAACATTAGGCGCACCTTCCAAATATTTAGTTGCACCCCCTTTTGCCCTCAGAACAGCCTCAATTTGTCGGGGCGCGGACTCAACAATGTGTTCGAAAGTGTTCCACGGGGATTCTGGCCCATGTTGATGGCCAGTGCTTCCCAAAGTTTGTGCCAAGTTGGCTGGATGGTGGACCATTCTTGTTACGCATGGGAAACTGTTGAGCGTGAAAAACCCAGCAGCGTTGCAGTTCTTGACTCAATCCGGTGTGCCTGGCACCTACTACCATACCCTGTTCAAAGGCACTTAAATATTTTGTCTTGCTCATTCACCCTCTGAATGGCACACATACACAATCCATGTTTCAATTGTCTCGAGGCTTAACAATCCTTCTTTAACCTGTCTCCTCCCCTTCATCTACACTGATTGAAGGGGATTTAAGTTACATCAATAAGGGATCATAGCTTTTACCTGTCATAGTAGGGGCAGGTGTTCCTAATGTTTTGTCCACTCGGTGCATTTTTTTTTATTTAAGGAGATGTATAATTTATATGGCAAAAGAGGTATTCATGATTTATCTTTAGTAGATTTATGAGGAAAAGTTGTCATGATACTAGTAACATACATTTATAATCAATGTATAATATGCCTGCCTTTCGTTTAAAGTGCACAAACACACATTCAAGACTAGTACTTGTAGAGTCTTAAGAAAAGAAGGTGTGTCATACTACATTTGCAAACTGTAAACTGAAAGCAATTTTATTGCAAGCTGTATTTTTGTTTCTTTTTTAAAATCCTGGATATGTACATGATGATTAACCCCATGAGTATTCTTTGGTAGGCCTACTTGTTCATTATGGAATCCAGTGATGATGATGATGATGATGATGATGAACATGTGAAAACAAAAAATGTGGCTAACACCCAGCACAGAAATATCCAATTAGGAAAATTATACTTGAATATTATAAGAATCGGCACAGTTGCAACATGGGCAGTACAAACAAACATGAACACCTTACGTTTTGCATTTCATTATAATTCTCTATAGCTTCGTCAAGTAAACCAGAAAGTACACTGGTGATGTTACAACATAGGCTTTCAGTCCTCTCATTCTGCAAGTGTTCGGTGAATGAATGAGGGGGGATACACAGGCTAAGATGGTTCAGTGAAGTGAGCCCTGAATTTTATGAATGTATTCATGTTGTTCAAAAAACATTGGCTGCTGGCCGTTGTTGACTTTTTGTTGGTGATCTTTTACAGTACATGTAAAATCTGTGAAGATATGTGTTCCTTTTTATGATTTAATTTTTTTTGTTTTTATTAAAATGAGGAGGGTATGGGGTCCAATGTTGACCCATAATGAGGAGGATATTGGGTCCAATGTTGACCCATAATGAGGAGGATATTGGGTCCAATGTTGACCCCTAATGAGGAGGATATTGGGTCCAATGTTGATCCATAATGAGGAGGATATTGGGTCCAATGTTGACCCATAATGAGGAGGATATTGGGTCCAATGTTGACCCCTAATGAGGAGGATATTGGGTCCAATGTTGACCCATAATTAGGAGGATATTGGGTCCAATGTTGACCCATAATGAGGAGGATATTGGGTCCAATGTTGACCCCTAATGAGGAGGATATTGGGTCCAATGTTGACCCATAATGAGGAGGATATTGGGTCCAATGTTGACCCATAATGAGGAGGATATTGGGTCCAATGTTCACCCAAAGATAAAAATATACTATAAAACATTCAGCAGCAACCCTTGACCTGTTTGAAGAAAGGGAAAGTTTAGCCCACATGTTGGCCAGAAAATTAGCACTTTTTAAATGTCTAATTGAATGAACACTTGTTTGTCTTAATTTTACACACCTGATGCCATTTGTCTGGGTAAAGCAATAGGAAGAATTTTAAGTGTCAATAAAGGTTCAGAATCAAACAGTTTGCTTACTGTCTGTTACATTATGAAGGGGATGGGGGGCATCAAATATAACAAATGAACATACAGGTAACTGCTCAAATTAAGGAAACACCAACATAAAGTGTCTTAATAGGGCGTTGGGGCACCACGAGCCACCAGAACAGCTTCAATGGAACTTGGCATAGATTCTACAAGTGTCTAGAGCTGTTGGAGAGATGCAACACCATTCTTTCACGAGAAATTCTGTAGTTTTGTGTTTTGTTGATGGTGGTGGAAAACACTGTCTCAGGCACGGCTCCAGAATCTCCCATAAGTGTTCAATTGGGTTGAGATCTGGTGACTGAGACGGCCATGGCATATTGGTTTACATCGTTTTCATGCTCATCAACCCATTCAGTGACCACTCGTGCCCTGTGGATGAGGGCATTGTCATCCTATGGGAGGCATAGCAATGGTAGCCAAAATAACGGCCAAAATAATGGCCTTCTCAGCATTTTTATACATGACACTAAGCATGATGGGATGTTAACTGCTTAGTTAACTCAGGGACCACACCTGTGTGGAAGCACCTGCTTTCAATATTCTTTGTATCCCTCATTTACTCAAGTGATTATTTTATATTGGCAGTTACCTGTACAAGGCTGTAGCTCTGTGGAAAACTATGTCAAGAAGATCATCAAGGACCGAGAGACTGATAAACAGCTTCTATCTCCAGGCCATCAGACTGATAAACAGCTTCTATCTCCAGGCCATCAGACTGATAAACAGTCATCACTAGCTGGCCTCCGTTATGTAACCTGCCCTGAACCTTAGGACATAGAGTCATTGAACACTGGTCACTTTAATAATGTTTACATACTTTACCCACTGTATAACTTGCTACATTTGCACACACTGTATATATATATTTTCTGTTGTATTTTTGACTTTATGTTTTGTTTTACCCCATATGTAACTCTGTGTTGTTGTTTTTATCGCACTGCTTTGCTTTATCTTGGCCAGGTCGAGTTGTAAATGAGAACTTGTTCTCAACTGGCTTACCTGGTTAAATAAAGTTGAAATAAATAAATTAAAAATAATAATATGTATGTAATCTATTTCACCATCCATATTTCATACTTATTTTATACTGCCCCCCGTGGATCACAAACTGCGGGCCCAACTGAGCTACATCCTGCCGGCATTCCTCAGCTGGGCAACCCCCTGGGGGATTAAATTATTCTAGTCATGGCTCATCCTATATAACTACTGCTGTACACACCTTTTTCTATTCATGTACTGTCCATATCGACTATACACACCATTCACATACATATATACATATTTATATTACGGACTCTTATTGCTCTTTCTGATATTGATCATTCTGATGTCTTTATTATTATTTTTTTTTTAATTTAACCAAACTTTTGGATAATGTGTGTATTGTTATTGTATTGCTAGATATTTCTGTATTGTTGGAGCTAGAAACATAATAATTTCGCTGCACCAGCGATAAAATCTGCAAAACCGTGTACGCGACCAATAAACTTCGGTTTGATTTGCACCATAGGGTTACATTGACACAGGTCTGCTATGGTACTGTTTCCCTACTAAACATGCCACCTGTTCACTGTGTTTACCACTGACCACTGCACAGGTTTTCTGGATCATAGAAACAGACGCCATTCATCAAAAGTATATGACGTGTCATAATATAATATAATATGCCATTTAGCAGACGCTTTTATCCAAAGCGACTTACAGTCATGTACGCATTCATTTTTACGTATGGGTGGTCCCGGGGATCGAACCCACTACCCTGGCGTTACAAGCGCCATGCTCTACCAATTGAGCTACAGAGGTCATCAAAACACTAGTGACCACAATCAATAAATTCATGTTTATTCATGGCTAAATTTAATATACTCTGTTTTATAACATTTTTATAAAAATCACCAACACTACTCTCTTGTTTATCAAGGCATTAAGCATCCATTTTTCTAGGTTCTAGATATCTAGTTTGCTTCGCTGATGGAGGAAATGCTAGTTAGCTATAAAGCTACATTGCCTTGGATTGCAGCTAACCTGTATGCTAGCCGGAGCACAGGAGGTTGGTTGCACCTTAATTGGGGAGGACGGGGCTCGTCGTAATGGCTGGAGCAGAATCAGTGAAACGGTATGAAATACATCAAAACACATGGTTTACATGTGTTTGATGCCATTCCATTCACAGCAGTGCCAGCCTTTATTATGAGCCTTCCTCCCCTCCACAATGCCAGAGTCATGTATTTTTTCCTAAATATGTAGCCAGCCAGCTAACTCGAATTGCAATGTTGGATAGACAGCTCATTTGTTCCATTTATGAAAATAGCGACAATTATCTCACAGTATTTTTAATTTATCCAATCTTCACCCAACGCAGCATACATGTGTGTAAAAACAGCTAACGTTATCTAGCCCATCTGTAGCCCCCAACTAACTGGCTTACTAGCTAGTTAGCTAGCTGAGTTCCAGTTATTGTCTGATTTATTTTTCAGCTATCTTATTTGAACACCGAATGACCACAAGCTGCCTGGTAGCTAGCTTGATGTCCCTGCCTTGCCATTGCATCATTGGCTATCTTGCCAGCATGCATGGATGAATACAGACGTCAGTCATTTAATGTTAGCAAGCAAAGACAACCGTCGTTTTCAATGAATAAACTGGCTTGGTAGTGATCAGCACACAAATATGTATCTTGCCGATGATAGCCTGCCATACATGCGTTGCTGAGCTGGGGCTACGATGTTATCAGAAAGTGTACTAGCTAGCTACTTGTCTGGCATAAACCATAGCCTACATGTCCACATTTTAATTTGAGAGTTGTTTTCCTCTGCTTGCCCTCTTGCTACCAGGTTAGCACTAGTTGCTTGCTAGTAGCTAATGTTATACACAGAAAACAACAACCTCTGTTTAAAAGACGATGTTATTTATTGACTGTGATATCCTTCATCTATGAATAAGTGAACCGGCCCGGGCTATCATATCATTGGTCGTTGTTTAAAAGAGTTTTGGAAGTGGTACATTGACCTCACATAGCTAGAGGTAGCTAGTGGCTCACTGCCGTCATCTGCTGGATAACTTTGAGACTACATCATGAAATAGCAGCGATATTGACAATGGTTCATAGTCCTTACCGTACTGTCAACTACATTATGTGATTACTGATTTGTAAATACAGAGCACAACTATTCAGAGAACCGTGCAGAGAACCGTGCAGAGAACGCCACCTGGAACTAAATTTGCTTACTATTGTGACATCATGGTGATCTCTCATATAGCTCTGAAACAAAGCGTGCCATGACTATGAAAATGATATATTCTGAATCGGGACAAAGGCTATTTTGAGTTTAGGGTTTAGGTGTAGGGTTAGGGCTACAATTAGGGTTAAGGGTTAGGGAAAATAGGATTTTGAATGTAAACACATTTTTGGTCCCCACAAGGATGGAAGAACAAGTGTGTGTGGAGGTGTTTAACTATACTTCCCTTCAACTACAACTCCCCACAACTATAGTAAACCAACAAAGATTTGACCAACTGGGGACATTTTGTTAGTCCCCACAAGGTCAAATGCTATTCAGGGTTGAGGTTAGAATTAGTGTTAGGGTTAGAATTAGGTTTAGGTTTAGGGTTAGGGAAAATAGTATTTTGAATGGAACTGAATTGTGTGTCCCCACAATGTTAGTTGTACAAGACTGTGTGTGTGTGTGTGTGTTGAAAAAAGCTGTGGATTTTTCGCCATCCTTCCCTGATTCAGAATATATAATTTCATAGTCATGGCTTGCTTTGTGTAAGAGTTATTATATATATTATTTTTTTTCAAAAAAAAGCTGTGGATTTTTCGCCATCCTTCCCTGATTCAGAATATATAATTTCATAGTCATGGCTTGCTTTGTGTAAGAGTTATTATATATATTATTTTTTTTCAAAGAAAAGAAGGTGTGGATTGTTCTCCATCCACCCCTGATTCAGAATATTACCATCTTCATAATCATGGCATGCTTGGTTCAATAGCTATTGACAAGAGAACCGAATATCCAATATAATTTATAAAAGAATTTACCTCGGTTGACTGTGCTTGCCTAACTAACTGCTAGCATTAGCTGACAGACCCATGTGTAGACATGCATTACTATGAATAGGGGGTTAGTTATCAGTAGCTATGGACGGACAGCTGTTGCTTAGCTAGCTACTGTAGCTAGCTAGCTAGCATTTATGAGACAGACCCAGAGCTGAAGCTAACTAGACTAGACTCATTAAGCTAGCTAACATCTGATCACTTATGTCCTCTAGGACTAGCCTATCTTTCTGGACAAGGGCAAGGCAGGTCTGTCAGGATGTGTGCCACAATGTCCAGTCTTGCTCTACCCCCCAGTCAGGGCCGAGGCTATGACGGTCGCTCCCCGTCCTGCGTTCCGTGTCAGCGTGGCCACCATTACAGAGCTGTCCTATGCACCAGGCACATGAACCAGTCAAAGGTAGGCTCTGTCCCCGCTTCCTCACCAGGACCAATAGATTGCCGGTCTATGTCGCTTTTATAGATGTTTTTCCCCGGAGCTTTGCTTAACATGTACTATTATTGTGGTCCTCTGTAGCTCAGCTGGTAGAGCACGGCGCTTGTAACGCCAAGGTAGTGGGTTCGATCCCCGGGACCACCCATACACAAAAAAAAGAAAATGTATGCACGCATGACTGTAAGTCGCTTTGGATAAAAGCGTCTGCTAAATGGCGTATTATTATTACTAGTTATAGTGTATAAATATATAAAAGGCGTCAGGTAGCAGTTAGAGCATTGGGGAAGTAAGCGGAAGGTCGCTGGTTCCAATACGATGTGCCTTTGAGCAAGGCACTTAAGTTAACCCTAGTTTGCTCGAGGGGCGCCGTACTACTATGGCTGACCCTGTAAAACAGCACATTTCATTGCACCTATCCTGTGTATGTGACATTAATACATCTATTTTTTTTTAGAAATATATATTTTTTTTTTTTTACAATTTGCATTCTGTGTAGAGATTGCTGTTGGCTGATCTGTGTTGTATGTAGGTGACAGGTTGTGGAAACAAATTACCTCTCTGACAACAATACATCCTTTATCTATTCTTTGACGCTTGTCTCTTTGGAGCAGGACTTTTTCCTGACTGTGACCTACCTAGATCTGTGTTGTAACTTTGATTTCTCCATCCCATGGCCTCAGTAGTTGCCCATCCATAAGAGTGCCCAATGCACCAGTCTACTGCCCCTGCCGCAGGGTCCGTGCACCAGGACCGGGCCTATGAGTTTGTGGAGTGTCCTATGAAGACAGCAGCTGCACAGGGCCAGACTGACATCGACCCCGCTAACATGGTCAGTAAGATGATAAAGCATCTAAATGTTCCCTGTTAACTGACTAATACCAGTCTAACTGTAGCTAGGTTATGGTTATGGTTTTCCATCCCCATGGTATCAGTTGATTTGGTTGGTTGTTTGACGGGTGCTCAACAAGAGTTGAGAAGGACTGGTCATCAGGACTGGTCATTCAACTGAGACTGCTCTTCTCTGTGTCACGGAGGCTCTCCACACTGCTAAAGCTAACTCTCTCTCCTCTGCTCTTGTCCTTCTAGACCTGTCTGCTGCCTTTGATACTGTGAACCATCAGATCCTCCTCTCCACCCTCTCCGAGCTGGGCATCTCCGGCGCGGCTCACTCTTGGATTGCGTCCTACCTGACCGGTCGCTCCTACCAAGTGGCGTGGCGAGAAGCTGTCTCCGCACCACGTGCTCTCACCACTGGTGTCCCCCAGGGCTCAGTTCTAGGCCCTCTCCTATTCTCGCTATACACCAAGTCACTTGGCTCTGTCATATCCTCACATGGCCTCTCCTATCATTGCTACGCTGACGATACACAACTAATCTTCTCCTTTCCCCCTTCTGATAACCAGGTGGCGAATCGCATCTCTGCATGTCTGGCAGACATATCAGTATGGATGACGGATCACCACCTCAAGCTGAACCTTGGCAAGACGGAGCTGCTCTTCCTCCCGGGGAAGGACTGCCCGTTCCATGATCTCGCCATCACGGTTGACAACTCCGTTGTGTCCTCCTCCCAGAGTGCGAAGAGCCTTGGCGTGACCCTGGACAACACCCTATCGTTCTCCGCTAACATCAAGGCGGTGACCCGATCCTGCAGGTTCATGCTCTACAACATTCGGAGAGTACGACCCTGCCTTACACAGGAAGCGGCACAGGTCCTAATCCAGGCACTTGTCATCTCCCGTCTGGATTACTGCAACTCGCTGTTGGCTGGGCTCCCTGCCTGTGCCATTAAACCCCTACAACTCATCCAGAATGCCGCAGCCCGTCTGGTGTTCAACCTTCCCAAGTTCTCTCACGTCACCCCGCTCCTCCGCACACTCCACTGGCTTCCAGTTGAAGCTCGCATCTGTTACAAGTCCATGGTGCTTGCCTATGGAGCTGTGAGGGGAACGGCACCTCCGTACCTTCAGGCTCTGATCAGTCCCTACACCCAAACGAGGGCATTGCGTTCATCCACCTCTGGCCTGCTGGCTCCCCTTCCTCTGCGGAAGCATAGTTCCCGCTCAGCCCAGTCAAAACTGTTCGCTGCTCTGGCACACCAATGGTGGAACAAGCTCCCTCACGACGCCAGGACAGAGGAGTCACTCACCACCTTCCGGAGACATTTGAAACCCCACCTCTTTAAGGAATACCTGGGATAGGATAAAGTAATCCTTCTACCCCCCCACCCCCCCCCCAAAAAAAAAATAAAAAAAAATAAATGTAAAGTGGTTGTCCCACTGGCTATAGGGTGAATGCACCAATTTGTAAGTCGCTCCGGATAAGAGCGTCTGCTAAATGACGTAAATGTAAATGTAAATGAGAAGGGAAAGGCTTGATGTGGGAAAACTCACTTTATAAAAGTTGATTTAAGAGGAAAAAGGTTCAACATGTTGTCGGCTAACGTTATCATCCTGTTCTGTCCAGATGCCTCCCCCCAACCAGTTACCTGCTCCAGACCCCCCCTCCCCCCAGCCAGTTACCTGCTCCAGACCCCCCCTCCCCCCAGCCAGTTACCTGCTCCAGACCCCCCCTCCCCCCCGCCAGCTACCTGCTCCAGACCCCATTTAAACTAGGTTACCTGCTAGGATCCTGACATCTAAACCAGTTACCTGCTGCGATGCTCCCGACATTTCTAGGTTAACTGTGGTGTTGACCCATTTAAACTAGGTTAACTGTAGGATGTTGACATTTAAACTAGGTTAACTGTAGGATGTTGACATTTAAACTAGGTTAACTGTAGGATGTTGACATTTAAACTAGGTTAACTGTTGGATGTTGACATTTAAACTAGGTTAACTGTTGGATGTTGACATTTAAACTAGGTTAACTGTTGGATGTTGACATTTAAACTAGGTTAACTGTTGGATGTTGACATTTAAACTAGGTTAACTGTTGGATGTTGACATTTAAACTAGGTTAACTGTTGGATGTTGACATTTAAACTAGGTTAACTGTTGGATGTTGACATTTAAACTAGGTTAGCTGTAGGATGTTGACATTTAAACTAGGTTAACTGTAGGATGTTGACATTTTAAACTAGGTTAACTATAGGATGTTGACATTAAACTAGGTTAACTGTAGGATGTTGACATTTAAACTAGGTTAACTGTAGGATGTTGACATTTAAACTAGGTTAACTGTAGGATGTTGACATTTAAACTAGGTTAACTGTTGGATGTTGACATTTAAACTAGGTTAACTGTAGGATGTTGACATTTTAAACTAGGTTAACTATAGGATGTTAACATTAAACTAGGTTAACTGTAGGATGTTGACATTTAAACTAGGTTAACTGTAGGATGTTGACATTTAAACTAGGTTAACTGTTGGATGTTGACATTTAAACTAGGTTAACTGTTGGATGTTGACATTTAAACTAGGTTAACTGTTGGATGTTGACATTTAAACTAGGTTAACTGTTGGATGTTGACATTTAAACTAGGTTAGCTGTAGGATGTTGACATTTAAACTAGGTTAACTGTAGGATGTTGACATTTTAAACTAGGTTAACTATAGGATGTTGACATTTAAACTAGGTTAACTGTAGGATGTTGACATTTAAACTAGGTTAACTGTAGGATGTTGACATTTAAACTAGGTTAACTGTAGGATGTTGACATTTAAACTAGGTTAACTGTTGGATGTTGACATTTAAACTAGGTTAACTGTAGGATGTTGACATTTTAAACTAGGTTAACTATAGGATGTTAACATTAAACTAGGTTAACTGTAGGATGTTGACATCTAAACTAGGTTAACTGTAGGATGTTGACATTTAAACTAGGTTAACTGTAAGATGTTAACATTAAAACTAGGCTAACTACACCATTCTCCTTCCATCCTTTTTATTTCAGTCGGTATACTCGGTTCGTTTGGGTGGTAAAGATTTTAACACTTCCGTTGAGTATTTATAAAAAATGATGACAAGACCACTATTAGTGCATCTGTCTGACCTTAATATACTGTAGGGCTTTGCTACATATCTAGTATGATCCAAACTCCTCCTATTCAGTTGGGGTTGTCACTCACTCTTACGAATAGATGCTTTTAAACTATTATGTTGTCAAACCATTGAATGGACTCATTTTGTTTTTGACTTAAGACCCTTCCTGTTTTTTCATTGTACGGTGATGTTACACATACAGTGAGGGAAAAAAGTATTTGATCCCCTGCTGATTTTGTATGTTTGCCCACTGACAAAGAAATGATCAGTCTATAATGTTAATGGTAGGTTTATTTGAACAGTGAGAGACAGAATAACAACAAAGAAATCCAGAAAAAACGCATGTCAAAAATGTTATAAATTGATTTGCATTTTAATGAGGGAAATAAGTATTTGACCCCCTCTCAATCAGAAAGATTTCTGGCTCCCAGGTGTCTTTTATACAGATAACGAGCTGAGATTAGGAGCACACTGGAGTGCTCGTAATCTCAGTTTGTTGCCTGTATAAAAGACACCTGTCCACAGAAGCAATCAATCAATCAGTTTCCAAACTGCTCAAGAAAGCACATATACAGGCCCGTCTGAAGTTTGCCAATGAACATCTGATTGATTCAGAGGAGAACTGGGTGAAAGTGTTGTGGTCAGATGAGACCAAAATCGAGCTCTTTGGCATCAACTCAACTCGCCGTGTTTGGAGGAGGAGGAATGCTGCCTATGACCCCAAGAACACTATCCCCACCATCAAACATGGAGGTGGAAACATTATGCTTTGGGGGTGTTTTTCTGCTAGGGGGACAGGACAACTTCACCGCATCAAAGGGACGATGGACGGGGCCATGTACCGTCAAATCTTGGGTGAGAACCTCCTTCCCTCAGCCAGGGCATTGAAATGGTCGTGGATGGGTATTCCAGCATGACAATGACCCAAAACACACGGCCAAGGCAACAAAGGAGTGGCTCAAGAAGAAGCACATTAAGGTCCTGGAGTGGCCTAGCCAGTCTCCAGACCTTAATCCCATAGAAAATCTGTGGAGGGAGCTGAAGGTTTGAGTTGCCAAAGGTCAGACTCGAAACCTTAATGACTTGGAGAAGATCTGCAAAGAGGAGTGGGACAAAATCCCTCCTGAGATGTGTGCAAACCTGGTGGCCAACTACAAGAAACGTCTGACCTCTGTGATTGCCAGCAAGGGTTTTGCCACCAAGTACTAAGTCATGTTTTGCAGAGGAGTCAAATACTTATTTCCCTCATTAAAATGCAAATCAATTCATAACATTTTTGACATGCGTTTTTTTTGATTTTTTTGTTGTTATTCTGTCTCTCACTGTTCAAATAAACCTACTATTAAAATTATAGACTGATCATGTCTTTGTCAGTGGGCAAACGTACAATATCAGCAGGGGATCAAATACTTTTTTCCCTCACTGTAGCTAGGCCTATTCAGAATTGTAGCTAGTTTTCTTTCTCTGTTCTGTCTAGTTATATAGCCATGCCGTATATCTACATGTATTTCCCAGTCAGCTACTGTGGTAAGCTATGCTGATTGATTTTATTTATTGTCTGTGAGGTTAATTTCTGTGTGTACAGCTGCTTGTTTTCAAACATTATTCTATTAAACCAAACTACCATAAAACTTGGTTCTACTGGCTCTGAAACCATTGAACCAAACTAGCATTAAACTTGGTTCTACTGGCTCTGAAACCATTGAACCAAACTAGCATTAAACTTGGTTCTACTGGCTCTGAAACCATTGAACCAAACTACCATTAAACTTGGTTCTACGGGCTCTGAAACCATTTAACCAAACTACCATTAAACTTGGTTCTACTGGCTCTGAAACCATTTAACCAAACTACCATTAAACTTGGTTCTACTGGCTCTGAAACCTTTGAACCAAACTACCATTAAACTTGGTTCTACTGGCTCTGAAACCATTTAACCAAACTACCATTAAACTTGGTTCTACTGGCTCTGAAACCATTGAACCAAACTACCATTAAACTTGGTTCTACTGGCTCTGAAACCATTTAACCAAACTACCATTAAACTTGGTTCTACTGGCTCTGAAACCATTTAACCAAACTACCATTAAACTTGGTTCTACTGGCTCTGAAACCATTGAACCAATCTACCATTAAACTTGGTTCTACTGGCTCTGAAACCATTTAACCAAACTACCATACAACTTGGTTCTACTGGCTCTGAAACAATTAAACCAAACTACCATTAAACTTGGTTCTACTGGCTCTGAAACCATTTAACCAAACTACCATTAAACTTGGTTCTACTGGCTCTGAAACCATTAAACCAAACTACCATTAAACTTGGTTTACTGGCTCTGAAACCATTGAACCAAACTAGCATTAAACTTGGTTCTACTGGCTCTGAAACCATTGAACCAAACTACCATTAAACTTGGTTCTACTGGCTCTGAAACCATTAAACCAAACTACCATTAAACTTGGTTCTACTGGCTCTGAAACCATAGAACCAAACTACCATACAACTTGGTTCTACTGGCTCTGAAACCATTTAACCAAACTACCATTAAACTTGGTTCTACTGGCTCTGAAACCATTAAACCAAACTACCATTAAACTTGGTTCTACTGGCTCTGAAACCATTTAACCAAACTACCATAAAACTTGGTTCTACTGGCTCTGAAACCATTGAACCAAACTAGCATTAAACTTGGTTCTACTGGCTCTGAAACCATTGAACCAAACTAGCATTAAACTTGGTTCTACTGGCTCTGAAACCATTGAACCAAACTACCATTAAACTTGGTTCTAGGGGCTCTGAAACCATTTAACCAAACTACCATTAAACTTGGTTCTACTGGCTCTGAAATCATTTAACCAAACTACCATTAAACTTGGTGCTACTGGCTCTGAAACCTTTGAACCAAACTACCATTAAACTTGGTTTTACTGGCTCTGAAACCATTTAACCAAACTACCATTAAACTTGGTTCTACTGGCTCTGAAACCATTGAACCAAACTACCATTAAACTTGGTTCTACTGGCTCTGAAACCATTTAACCAAACTACCATTAAACTAGGTTCTACTGGCTCTGAAACCATTTAACCAAACTACCATTAAACTTGGTTCTACTGGCTCTGAAACCATTGAACCAAACTACCATTAAACTTGGTTCTACTGGCTCTGAAACCATTGAACCAAACTACCATTAAACTTGGTTCTACTGGCTCTGAAACCATTTAACCAAACTACCATTAAACTTGGTTCTACTGGCTCTGAAACCATTGAACCAATCTACCATTAAACTTGGTTCTACTGGCTCTGAAACCATTTAACCAAACTACCATACAACTTGGTTCTACTGGCTCTGAAACCATTAAACCAAACTACCATTAAACTTGGTTCTACTGGCTCTGAAACCATTGAACCAAACTACCATTAAACTTGGTTCTACTGGCTCTGAAACCATTAAACCAAACTACCATTAAACTTGGTTTTACTGGCTCTGAAACCATTGAACCAAACTACCATTAATCTTGGTTCTACTGGCTCTGAAACCATTGAACCAAACTACCATTAAACTTGGTTCTACGGGCTCTGAAACCATTAAACCAAACTACCATTAAACTTGGTTCTACTGGCTCTGAAACCATTGAACCAAACTACCATACAACTTGGTTCTACTGGCTCTGAAACCATTTAACCAAACTACCATTAAACTTGGTTCTACTGGCTCTGAAACCATTAAACCAAACTACCAATAAACTTGGTTCTACTGGCTCTGAAACCATTTAACCAAACTACCATTAAACTTGGTTCTACTGGCTCTGAAACCATTAAACCAAACTACCATTAAACTTGGTTCTACTGGCTCTGAAACCATTGAACCAAACTACCATTAAACTTTGGTTCTACTGGCTCTGAAACCATTTAACCAAACTAGCATTAAACTTGGTTCTACTGGCTCTGAAACCATTGAACCAAACTACCATTAAACTTGGTTCTACTGGCTCTGAAACCATTGAACCAAACTACCATTAAACTTGGTTCTACTGGCTCTGAAACCATTGAACCAAACTACCATTAAACTTGGTTCTACTGGCTCTAAAACCATTGAACCAAACTACCATTAAACTTGGTTCTACTGGCTCTGAAACCATTGAACCAAACTACCATTAAACTTGGTTCTACTGGCTCTGAAACCATTTAACCAAACTACCATTAAACTTGGTTCTACTGGCTCTGAAACCATTTAACCAAACTACCATTAAACTAGGTTCTACTGGCTCTGAAACCATTTAACCAAACTACCATTAAACTTGGTTCTACTGGCTCTGAAACCATTTAACCAAACTACCATTAAACTTGGTTCTACTGGCTCTGAAACCATTTAACCAAACTACCATTAAACTTGGTTCTACTGGCTCTGAAACCATTTAACCAAACTACCATTAAACTTGGTTCTACTGGCTCTGAAACCATTGAACCAATCTACCATTAAACTTGGTTCTACTGGCTCTGAAACCATTTAACCAAACTACCATACAACTTGGTTCTACTGGCTCTGAAACCATTAAACCAAACTACCATTAAACTTGGTTCTACTGGCTCTGAAACCATTGAACCAAACTACCATTAAACTTGGTTCTACTGGCTCTGAAACCATTGAACCAAACTACCATTACACTTGGTTCTACTGGCTCTGAAACCATTTGGGTCTCTTTTCCTTCTGGGTCAGATGCATTTGTATTTTGAGTGCCATCTTCTGGTTTAGGGATGAAACTACTTCATCTAAAAGTGTAGCTAGGCAATATGAACAGCAAGTGGAGCAATAGCTCCAGGATACGTCCCCTTCTATATCACCACCGTTGCACGAGTACCCACATTCCACGCCAGGGCTCATTGCGAGCCAGCCCATAGTTCGGTCAATTCATAAAAGTGCAGTTCACAGTGTGTTGAATGTGAAAGAAAGGCTTATGATTAAGGAAAGCTACAGAAATTCAATTAATCTCACCTGAAACCTTTTTTTTTCTCACATTCAAAACTTGTAGGCCTAACCATTATGTAAATGAGAACCAACCACTCCACGGTCTGTAGATCGGCTCATGTTACAGTATTGTATCTGTACCTCTTTATAAAAGGAACGGAATAGAGATTTGAAAGTAAAAAAAAACAAAACAGGTGATGTTTCAGTTTCCTTTGAAGAGGGGTGAATAGAGTTGGACAGTAACAGGGTGCACCTGCTGGTGCTGAGTGGGTGTCAGGGCCGTACACAGACTTTTCAGGGGGCGTGTCCCTATTTACTTCTGCAACCACACACTCATCAAAACAACATCAAAACAATCTGTAAACTACTTACAATGCCTCCTAAACACAATTGACATCGGGAAAAGAGGGTGGGCCAATATTGATGATGTAGGGTAAATTAAGTGTTAATCAAATGTTATGCTGCTGTGGCAGTACTGTTGATATTTAAACCAGATAGCTAGCTACACACACTCAACCGGTGATGGCATCTTGCAAGAGAAAGGGAACGAGAGAGAGGGAAAGAGAGAGAGGGAAAGAGAGAGAGGGAAAGAGAGAGAGAGAAAGAGAGCGGGGGAAAGAGAGAGATGGAAAGAGTGAGAGGGAAAGAGAGTGGGGGAAAGAGAGAGAGGGAAAGAGAGTGGGAGAAAGAGAGTGGGGGGGAAGAGAGAGGGAAAGAGAAAAGAGGGAAAGAGAAGAGAGGGAAAGAGAGAGAGGGAAAGAGAGAGGGGGAAAGAGAGAGAGGGAAAGAGAGAGTGGGAAAGAGAGCGTGGGAAGAGTGAGATGGAAAGAGAGTGGGGGAAGAAAGCAGGGGATAGGGAGAGGGAAAGAGAAATGGAAAGAGAGCGGGGGAAAGAGAGCGGGGGAAAGAGAGAGCGGGGGAAAGAGAGCGGGGGAAAGAGAGAGCGGGGGAAAGAGAGAGCGGGGGAAAGAAAGCGGGGGGAAGAGAGCGGGAAAGAGAAATTGAAAGAGAGCGGGGGAAAGAGAGCAGGGGAAAGAGAGAGAGGGAAAGACAGCGGGGGAAAGAGAGAGAGGGAAAGAGAAGGGAAAGAGATCGGGGGAAAGAGAGCGGGAGAAAGAGAGAGGGAAAAAGAGAGAGGGAAAGAGAATGGAAAGAGAGTGGGGGAAAGAGAACGGGGGAAAGAGAGCGGGGGAAGAGAAAGGGGGAAGAGAGAGAGGGAAAGAGAGAAAGGGAAGGAGAGTGGGTTAAAGAGAGCGGGAAAGAGAGAGGGGAAAGAGAGAGAGGGAACGAGAGTGGGTTAAAGAGAGCGGGGGAAGAGAGAGAGGGAAAGAGAGAGAGGGAAAGAGAGCGAGGGAAAGAGAGTGAGGGAAAGAGAGTGAGGGAAAGACAGTGAGGGAAAGCGAGTGAGGGAAAGCGAGTGAGGGAAAGATAGCGGGTGAGAGAGAGAGGGAAAGAGAGAGAGGGAAAGATAGCGGGTGAGAGAGAGAGGGAAAGAGAGCGGGGGAAAGAGAGAGCAAGAGGGAGAGAGAGGTAAAGAGGGAGTGAAAGAGTGCAAGAGGATGAGGGAAAAAGCCAGTCTATCTAAAAAACTGGAGGCCTCTTACACTTCAATGTTGTGATGCAAAAATACTAGTGAAATGCATAGCACTCAGAATTAAAAAGGTTTTACCAGGTATTGTTCATCCTGATCAGTTTTTTACATGGACGATACATTGGAGATAATATAAGAACAACATGAAATATCTAAGAAGCCAGGCCTGCTATTTATAGTGGATTCTGAAAAGGCCATTGATAAAGTAAGACTGGATTTTATTTGTAAATGGCTGGATTTTTTCAATTTTGATGATTCTCTTATAAAATGTTTAAAAGTAATGTATAGCAACCCCAGGTGTAAAATAGTAAATAGCGGCTACTTCTCAGAGAGTTTTGAATTGTCAAGAGGAGTTAAACAAGGGTGTCCGCTGTCACCATATGTATTCATTAAGGCCATCGAAATGCTAGCTATTAAAATCAGATCAAATAACAACAACAGAGGATTAGAACTCCAAGGCATAAAAACAAAGGTGTCCATGCCGATGACTCAAGTTTTATATTGATAAAAAAAAAAAACATAAAGTCAAAATAAAACATAAAAAAAAGTACGTTTGAATGACACTGAGTGGCAGTGTTGTTACAGCTAATGCCTGTTTGCCTGAAGCTGATGCCGTGCAGGTGTTTGTACACATGCATATACACACACACACACACTCATTCAAATGCACACACGTGCACATACACGGACACACACACACACACACACACACACACATATAGAGTGGGGGAAAAAAATATTTAGTCAGCCACCAATTGTGCAAGTTCTCCCACTTAAAAAGATGAGAGAGGCCTGTAATTTTCATCATAGGTACACGTCAATTATGACAGACAAATTGAGGAAAAAAAATCCAGAAAATCACATTGTAGGATTTTTAATGAATTTATTTGCAAATTATGGTGGAAAATAAGTATTTGGTCACCTACAAACAAGCAAGATTTCTGGCTCTCACAGACCTGTAACTTCTTTAAGAGGCTCCTCTGTCCTCCACTCGTTACCTGTATTAATGCCACCTGTTTGAACTTGTTATCAGTATAAAAGACACCTGTCCACAACCTCAAACAGTCACACTCCAAACTCTACTATGGCCAAGACCAAAGAGCTGTCAAAGGACACCAGAAACAAAATTGTAGACCTGCACCAGGCTGGGAAGGTCTACAATTTTGCAATAGGTAAGCAGCTTGGTTTGAAGAAATCAACTGTGGGAGCAATTATTAGGAAATGGAAGACAAAATGATCACAAGAACGGTGAGCAAAAATCCCAGAACCACACAGGGGGGCCTAGTGAATGACCTGCAGAGAGCTGGGACCAAAGTAACAAAGCCTACCATCAGTAACACACTACGCCGCCAGGGACTCAAATCCTGCAGTGCCAGACGTGTCCCCCTGCTTAAGCCAGTACATGTCCAGGCCCGTCTGAAGTTTGCTAGAGTGCATTTGGATGATCCAGAAGAGGATTGGGAGAATGTCATATGGTCAGATGAAACCAAAATAGAACTTTTTTGGTAAAAACTCAACTCGTCGTGTTTGGAGGACAAAGAATGCTGAGTTGCATCCAAAGAACACCATACCTACTGTGAAGCATGGGGGTGGAAACATCATGCTTTGGGGCTGTTTTTCTGCAAAGGGACCAGGACGACTGATCCGTGTAAAGGAAAGAATGAATGGGGCCATGTATCGTGAGATTTTGAGTGAAAACCTACTTCCATCAGCAAGGGCATTGAAGATTAAACGTGGCTGGGTCTTTCAGCATGACAATGATCCCAAACACAATGCCCGGGCAACGAAGGAGTGGCTTCGTAAGAAGCATTTCAAGGTCCTGGAGTGGCCTAGCCAGTCTCCAGATCTCAACCCCATAGAAAATCTTTGGAGGGAGTTGAAAGTCTGTGTTGCCCAGCGACAGCCCCAACACATCACTGCTCTAGAGGAGATCTGCATGGAGGAATGGGCCAAAATACCAGCAACAGTGTGTGAAAACCTTGTGAAGACTTACAGAAACGTTTGACCTGTGTCATTGCCAAGAAAGGGTATATAACAAAGTATTGAGAAACTTTTGTTATTGAACAAATACTTATTTTCCACCATAATTTGCAAATAAATTCATAAAAAATCCTACAATGTGATTTTCTGGAATTTTTTTCTCATTTTGTCTGTCATAGTTGACGTGTACCTATGATGAAAATTACAGGCCTCTCTCATCTTTTTAAGTGGGAGAACTTGCACAATTGGTGGCTGACTAAATACTTTTTTTCCCCCACTGTAAATAGTGCCATACATGCACTCAAACATATTCAGTTGGCCTTGCTGTCATGATTTTTGTCGTCCTTGACGTCTTTTGTTTTTTTGCATTGTTGTTTTCTGTTTTCCTTTGTCTTTCTCATTTTTCTCATTTGTTCATTTTGTTGGTTGTTGGTGCTTTGTGGAACGGGGGTCTTGGGGGTGGGGAATGGAATTATTGTATTTTTCTCAGGGGTGGACTGTGTGTGTGTGTGTGGGGTGGGGGGTCTCGGATGGTTGAGGGGAACAGTGGGGGGTATCTTGGAGGCCTGGTGGCCTGACGGTTGGGAGCCGGTGGCTGATGGATCGCTGGTTCGGTTCCCCGCTTTTGACCTTGTGGGAGATCTGTCGATGTGCCCTTGAGCAGGGCATTGACCCTGGTTGCTTCTGTGGGTCAACTCTGTTAGATGACTAATGTGATGTACAGTTGAAGTCGGAGGTTTACATACACTTAGGTTGGAGTCATTAAAACTAGTTTTTCAACCACTCCACAAATGTCTTGTTAACAAACTATAGTTTTGGCAAGTCGGTTAGGACATCTACTTTGTGCATAACTGTCACGATCGTCTGAAGAAGCGGACCAATACGCAGCGCGTGGAGTGAACATGATGACTTTATTTCATAAAGCAACCACGAAAAAACAACAAATGACGATAGTGAAGTCCTCTGTAACACTGACAGAAACATGGAACAAAAACCCACAAACACACAGTGAAAACACACAGTATAAATATGGCTCCCAATCAGAGATAACGAGCCAACAGCTGACACTCGTTACCTCCGATTGGGAGTCATATGACTAACAAGCTACTCCAACCAAACATAGAAATACACAACTAGAATACCCAACATAGAAATACACCCAAGTGAAAAATAACAACCCTGGCTCAATAATAAAGTCCATGGAGCCAGAGTGTCACAGTACCCCCCCCTAAAGGTGCGAACTCCGGGCGCACCAGCATACAGTCTAGGGGAGGGTCTGGGTGGGCGTCTGTCCATGGTGGCGGCTCTGGCACTGGTCGTGGTCCCCACCCCACCATAGTCACTACCTGCTTACGTAGCCTCCTCCAAATGACCACCCTCCCATTTAACCCCACTGGATTAAGGGGCAGCACCGGACTAAGAGGCAGCACCGGACTAAGGGGCAGCACCGGACTAAGGGGCAGCACCGGACTAAGGGGCAGCACCGGACTAAGGGGCAGCACCAGGATAAGGGACAGCACCAGGATAAGGGGCAGCACCAGGATAAGGGGCAGCACCAGGATAAGGGACAGCACCGGGCTAAGGGGCAGTACCGGACTAAATGGCGGATCCTGGCTGGACGGCTCTGGCGGATCCTGGCTGGACGGCTCATGGCTGGCTGACGGATCTGGCTGCTCATGGCTGGCTGACGGATCTGGCTGCTCATGGCTGGCTGAAGGATCTGGCTGCTCGTGGCTGGCTGACGGATCTGGCTGCTCATGGCTGGCTGACGGATCTGGCTGCTCGTGGCTGGCTGACGGATCTGGCTGCTCGTGGCTGGCTGACGGATCTGGCTGCTCATGGCTGGCGGAAGACTCTGGCTGATCCTGTCTGGCGGAAGGCTCTGGCTGATCCTGTCTGGCGGACGGCTCTGGCTGATCCTGTCTGGCGGACGGCTCTGGCTGATCCTGTCTGGCGGACGGCTCTGGCTCCCCGTCTGACGGAAGGCTCCAGCGGCTCCTGTCTGGGCGGAAGGCTCTAGCGGCTCCCGATCTGGCGGACGGCTCTGAAGGCTCATGGCAGACGGGCGGCTTTGCAGGCTCAGTACAGACGGGCGGCTTTAGCGCCGTTGGGCAGACGGGTAGTTCAAGCGCCGTCGGGCAGACGGGCAGTTCAGGCGCCGTTGGGCAGACGGGCAGTTCAGGCGCCGTTGGGCAGACGGGCAGTTCAGGCGCCCGTTGGGCAGACGGGCAGTTCAGGCCCCGTTGGGCAGACGGCAGACTCTGGCCGCCTGAGACGCCCCGTAGGCCTGATGCGTGGTGCCGGAACTGGTGGTCCCAGGCTGAGGACACGCATCTCAGGGCTAGTGCGGGGAGAAGGAACAGGGCATGCTGGACCCTGAGGACGCACATAAGGCCTAGTACGTGGTGCCGAACTGGTGGTCCCGGACTGAGGACACGCATCTCAGGGCTAGTGCGTGGAGCAGGAACCGGCCGGGCTGGGCTGGCGACGCACCCGTAGGCTTCGTGCGTGGCGCAGGAACAGGCCGGGCTGGGCTGGTGACGCACCCGTAGGCTTCGTGGCGTGGAGCAGGAACCGGCCGGGCTGGGCTGGCGACGCGCACCGTATCCCTGGTGCGTGGAGCAGGAACAGGCCGGGCTGGCTGGCGACGCGCACCGTATCCCTGGTGCGAGTGGCCGGAACAGGCCGAACGGGCTGGCGACGCGCACCGTATCCCTGGTGCGAGTGGCGACAGGCGGGCCGGGCTGGCGAAGCGCACCGTATCCCTGGTGCGAGTAGCCGGAACAGGCCGGGCCGGGCTGGCGTAGCACACCGTGGACCTGGTGCGTGGAGTAGGAACAGGCCGGTCCGTACCGGGAACACACACCACTGGCCTTAACTGGGGATCAGGAACGGGCCGGACCGGACTGGTAACACACATCAGTCTCTCACGCCGTGCCACAACAACTTCCCTCCCTCTACTCGCCAATGGCTCCCGTAATCCGATAGCCTTCTCTCCATATCTCCCTGTGGCAGCCTCCTGCTGCCCAGCCGCCCAAGCCATGTGCCCCCCCCCAAAATTTTTTGGGGGTTGCCTCTCGTCCTTCCAACGATGGACCTGCTGACGCCGTTGCTCCTCTCTCGCCAGGGCCTTGATTCTCCCCCAAGGTCCCTTGCCCCCGAGCATGTCCTCCCAAGACCACGATTTGCCCACCTGGGCCATCGCCAGCCTCTCGATCTCCTTACCAGGCGCTTCCTCCCATGTCCAGCTGTCTTGCTCCTGGACACGCTGCTTGGTCCTTTTACGGTGGGTTTTTCTGTCACGATCGTCTGAAGAAGCGGACCAATACGCAGCGCGTGGAGTGAACATGATGACTTTATTTCATAAAGCAACCACGAAAAAACAACAAATGACGATAGTGAAGTCCTCTGTAACACTGACAGAAACATGGAACAAAAACCCACAAACACACAGTGAAAACACACAGTATAAATATGGCTCCCAATCAGAGATAACGAGCCGACAGCTGACACTCGTTACCTCCGATTGGGAGTCATATGACTAACAAGCTACTCCAACCAAACATAGAAATACACAACTAGAATACCCAACATAGAAATACACCCAAGTGAAAAATAACAACCCTGGCTCAATAATAAAGTCCATGGAGCCAGAGTGTCACAATAACACAAGTAATCTTTCCAACAATTGTTTACAGACAGATTATTTCACTTATAATTGACTGTATCAAAATTCCAGTGGGTCAGAAGTTTACATACACTAAGTTGACTGTGCCTTTAAACAGCTTGGAAAATTCCAGAAAATGATGTCATGGCTTTAGAAGCTTCTGATAGGCTAATTGACATCATTTGAGTCAATTGGAGGTGTACCTGTGGATGTATTTCAAGGCCTACCTTCAAACTCAGTGCCTCTTTGCTTGACATCATGGGAAAATCAAAAGAAATCAGCCAAGACCTCAGAAAAACAATTGTAGACCTCCACAAGTCTGGTTCATCCTTGGGAGCAATTTCCAAACGCCTGAAGGTTCCACGTTCATCTGTACAAACAATAGTACGCAAGTATAAACACCATGGGACCACGCAGCCGTCATACCGCTCAGGAAGGAGATGCGTTCTGTCTCCTAGAGATTAACGTACGTTGGTGCGAAAAGTGCAACTCAATCCCAGAACAACAGCAAAGGACCTTGTGAAGATGCTGGAGGAAACAGGTACAAAAGTATCTATATACTCAGTAAAACGAGTCCTATATCAACATAACCTGAAAGGCCGCTCAGCAAGGAAGAAGCCACTGCTCCAAAACCGCCATAAAAAAGCCAGACTACGGTTTGCAACTGCACATGGGGACAACGATCGTACTTTTTGGAGAAATGTCCTCTGGTCTGATGAAACAAAAATAGAACTGTTTGGCCATAATGACCATCGTTATGTTTGGAGGAAAAAGGGGGTTGCTTGCAAGCCGGAGAACACCATCCCAACCGTGAAGCACGGGGGTGGCGGCATCATGCTGTGGGGGTGTTTTGCTGCAGGAGGGACTGGTGCACTTCACAAAATAGATGGCATCATGAGGAAGGAAAGTTATGTGGATATATTGAAGCAACATCTCAAGACATCAGTCAGGAACTTAAAGCTTGGTCGCAAAATGGGTCTTCCAAATGGACAATGACCCCAAGCATACTTCCAAAGTTGTGGCAAATGGCTTAAGGACAACAAAGTCAAGGTATTGGAGTGGCCATCACAAAGCCCTGACCTCAATCCTATAGATAATTTGTGGGCAGAATCTGAAAAAACTTGTGCGAGCAAGGAGGCCTACAAACCTGACTCAGTTACACCAGCTCTGTCAGGAGGAATGGGCCAAAATTCACCCAACTTATTGTGGGAAGCTTGTGGAAGGCTGTCCGAAACGTTTGACCCAAGTTAAACAATTTAAAGGCAATGCTACCAAATACTAATTGAGTGTATGTAAACTTCTGACCCACTGGGAATGTGATGAAAGAAATAAAAGCTGAAATAAATAATTCTCTCTACTATTATTCTGACATTTCACATTCTTCAAATAAAGTGGTGATCCTAACTGACCTAAGACAGGGAATTGTTACTAGGATTAAATGTCAGGAATTGTGAAAAACTGAGTTTAAATGTTTTTGGCTAAGGTGTGTATGTAAACTTCAGACTTCAACTGTAGATGTTGAGCGGCTTCACTGCATTTAGATGTTTTAAATATTCAAATTAAAAAAAGAGAAGAGGGAAAGAGAGAGGGAGAGAGAAAGAGGGAAAGATAGAGCGATAAAGGGGAGAGAGAGGAGAAGAGAGAGAGAGGGGGAAAGGGTGAGAGATAACAAGGGAGAGAGCAAGAGGGAGGGAGAGAGAGGGCGAGAGGAAAAGAAAGAGGGAGAGAGGGAGGGGGAAAGAGGGAGAGAGGGAGGGGGAAAGAGGGAGAGATAGAGGGTAAGAGAGAGAGAGGGAAATAGCGAAAGCGAGGGAAAGAGTGAGAGGGAAAGAGAGAGAGATAGAGAAAGAAAAAGAGCTTTACTCTACCAGTGAATATCACTTATTATAAATGAGATCATTAACTATCAGCTCTTGGAATACCCAGGGCCTGTACTCTTCACATTTTGGTTATAAAACAACAAATCCAGAATTTCTTAAAAACATCAAGGGACAGGACATCATAATCCTACTGGAAACATGGTGTCGTGGAGACATTTATACTCAGTGTCCCTCAGGCTATAGAGAAAGTTGACTACCATCAATTAAACATAAAATATTTAAACGGGACCAGGACTCATCATTTGGCATAAGCAGGACTTAGCACTGAATGAAATGAAAAATGGTACTAACCACATTTGGCTAAAACTTAACAAAGGTACAATCTATTGTGACAATGATGTACATATGTGCAGTTTATGCTCCTCCTTCAGATTCATCATATTATGATGATAATTTTTTTGACAATATCCATACAGAAATCTTTCAATTTCAGGCAGAGAGTAAAGTGCTGCTTTGTGGAGATTTCAATGCAAGATCAGGTTCTGAGCCTGACTACACTGATGCGGGAGGTAACCACCACATATTTGGACACCCCTCCTTGTACAGTAGCCCTATTATAAATTATAGAAACAGTCCTGACCAAATACTGAACAAAAATGGGAAGGAGTTAGTGGATCTCTGTCGAGCCTTAGGCCTGTACATGCTTAATGGTAGAATCAGAGGGGACTCTTTAGGTCGGTTTACTTACTGCTCAGCTCTTGGGACAAGTGTAGTCGATTATGCCATCACTGACCCTCCTCCATAAGTTCATTCACTGTCAGACCACAGACACCATTGTCAGATCACAGTCAGATCAACGTGTTTCTGAAGAAATTAACCAGCAATACTCTTTTTTTTTTCTTTTTTTTTTTACAGCCCAATAAACTCTGCAACATGAACCAATTGTACAGATGGGCTCCAAACAGTGCAGAGAAATTCTTTGAAACATTGAACTCAAATGAAATGATGAACAGGTCTTCAATAACTCACAATACCAAAACAATAAAGAAGGTGTCAATTCGGCTACTCGAAACATCAATTGCATATTCCTAAAAGCAGCATCAAAAGCAAATTTGAGAAAACCAAAGAAATGCAACATCAGAAACAAAATACTGAACGTTTCTGAAAAATTGTTTTATAACGAATGTGAAACAATTAGAAAACACCTAAGACAAACATAAACAGCAAAACAACCCAGAGCTACGCTATGAATACTTTGAAACTCTTAAACAGTATAACCATACACTGAAATGCAAGAAATTGAATTATACGAATAAGACACTTGATGAAATTGAAAACGCAATTGACTAAAATCACTTCTGGGACATGTGGAACAATTTAATTTAATTTAAGCACGACAAAGCCACAAGAATTAGACATATAAGATGAAGGAATTTTGACAACTTATTTTGAGAATCTATACAAAAACATCCCACAAAAATACAACATAACCGATTTAGAAATGCTTAAAAACAGCACACCTGAGTTGCAAAATGCTGTGTTTAAATTGTTCAACATGGTACTAACTTCTGGCTGCTTTCCTGATGTCTGGAACCAGGGGCTCATCTCCCCTATCCACAAAGGTGGAGACAAATCAGACCCCAATAATTACAGGGGAATCTGCATAAACAGCAACTTGGGAAAGGTTTTCTGTAGCATTTTGAATTCAAGAATCCAAACCTTTCTTCAAGAAAAAAATGTAATAAGTAAATGTCAAATTGGCTTTCTCACTAACCATTGCACTACTGACCATATATACACCTTGCACACACTAATTAATAAACACCAAAAAGAGGGAAAGAGAGAGAGAGAGAGAGGGAGAGAGAGAGAGAGAGAGAGAGAGAGAGAGAGAGAGAGAGAGAGAGAGAGAGAGAGAGAGAGAGAGAGAGAGAGAGAGAGAGAGAGAGAGAGAGAGAGAGGGAAAGAGACCGAGAGGTAGAGAGCGAGAGGGAAAGAAAGAGAGAGTGAGAGGGAAAGAGACCGAGCGAGGGGGAAAGAGAGAGAGAGGGGGGAGAGCGAGAGGGAAAGAGGGAGGGAGTGAGCGAGAGGGAAAGAGACTGAGCGAGAGGGAAAGAGAAAAAGAGAGAGTGAGAATATGTGACTGTGGTTCTAACCTACTGGGACCTGGCCTTAACAGTTGTCAGGGATGTTTTACTGCTTGAATCCCAATGCCTTTTCCTTCCCCCATCACACACACCAGCATCCCACACACCAGCATCCCACACACCAGCATCCCACACACCAGCATCCCACACACCAACATCCCACACACCAGCATCCCACACACCAGCATCCCACACACCAACATCCCACACACCAGCATCCCACACACCAGCATCCCACCACAGCACATGGATCCTCAACTCAAATATTTAGTAAATGAAGGATCATTTATCCTTTCTGGTCTCTCCTGTCTGTATTTACATAGCAAAGAGTGAGTGTGTATATACGGGGGATACAATCTTCCCAGCTCTGCAGATTTTGCTGTGAAGAGACAGAATCATTAGATCATTTGTTTTGGTTTTGTCCATTTGTAGCTTGTTTTTGGACACAGGTCCAGGAATGGCTAAAGGATTGCAATATTTACCTGGAGCTAACCTTGCAGATAGCATTACTGGGTGATCTGAAAAGTCATAGTCAATCGATCAATAATATAATAATACTTTTAGCAAAAATGTTTATTTTTAATTCACAATCTGTAGAAGCAATGAGAATAGAAAGATTCAGAACTTTTGTAAAACATCACAGTACAGTTGAAATATATATGGCAAATAGAAATCCTATATGGAGGGGTGTTAAAAGATAGATGGGAGGTGTTGAATGGAGCTGAAGGATGGGGCTAATTACAACTAACAACTAATAACAAGATAACTAATAATGTAGGCACGCTGTGTCCATAATAAGTGTATGGGTTGTATGTTGGGAGCTTTTGGGAAAGAGCACGGCACTTTTGGTAGAGCACGGCACTTATAACGCCAGGGTAGTGGGTTCGATCCCCGGGACCACCCATACACAAAACATTTTTATGCACGCATGAATAAAAGCTTTGGATAAAAGCGTCTGCTAAATGGCATATTATTATTATTTATTATTATAGCACAGTTAGAAAGATA
Source organism: Coregonus clupeaformis (assembly GCF_020615455.1). Lineage (NCBI taxonomy): Eukaryota > Metazoa > Chordata > Actinopteri > Salmoniformes > Salmonidae > Coregonus > Coregonus clupeaformis. Next base: position 50,240,886 of record NC_059198.1, on the reverse strand, counting down.
TGGCATATAGAAGCAAACCGGAAGGACATCATGAAAATGATCGGAGAGGTTGAGAGTAGAAGAAGTTCAGGAGCAAAAACAAATAAAATAGAATTGTTGTAAAATTGACTGTGTCCATAAGGTGTAGATAGTAAGTAGAGGCTGGAAGTAGAGGCCTGGGCATTGTTGTTCACTAATTTACCCCAAGTAGGGAAAGGATGGTGGGGTTGGAAAGTAATAAAGGGGAGTATATATATATATTTTTTTAAGGATATGTATATATAAAAACATGGGGGATTGGAAGTGATGCAGACAATTACATTGATGGAAGATACAATCTATCTGCAATATTAAGCTGATCTACCCCCCAAAAAAAAAGATGTGTGTGGGTGCGCATATTGTATAGGGTATTGTTATTTGATTGAATCCCCTCTTTCTTTCAATTGAACCAGTGTCAGTATTCAAATCTTGAATGTATTGGTGGTAATGTGGTTGTGCACATGCATAATGACAGCTCACTCCATGTCGTGTTGATTCACCTCCAAGCTAGATATTCCCTTGCTTCTTTTACGGTGAGAACAGCAACCATAAATACTCAAAGAGGAACTTGACATTGGCTGATAATTGTGTGTACATAAGCTTCAATAAATCACTTAGGAGGAGAAAGCAGTGCACAGCGGGGAGGCCTAATCTCCAAGGATTTCTCTGCCTAGAACTGCAAATTAACAGTGACACAAAATTTGGTTGGCTAATTCCCCTCCTGTTAGCTGACAAAAAAGGAAATAACTTTGGTTTGGTTTTGCCTGTGGAAAGGTGTTGATGTGTTGTAGGATAGCGTTCATGCTGAGGGTGTAAACACCTAGTAGTCTTTCTAGGTTAGAATTGTAATAATAATAATAATAATAATATGCCATTTTAACAGACGCTTTTATCCAAAGCGACTTACAGTCATGTGCGCATACATGTTTACGTATGGGTGGTCCCAGGGATGGAACCCACTACCCTGGCGTTACAAGCGCCATGCTCTACCAATTGAGCTACAGAGGGACCACAATTGTAGAATTGTTAATGTCACTTACATGTTAAGAATGCCAAATACATTGATTGAGGCGCACGTAGCTGTCATGGCGCTACATGCTTTAAGACCACGTCCAGTCTGTTTAGAGCGAAGGTCTTGTGAAACAGCATAGTAGTGGGTATCCTGCTTCATCTTCAATGCACCCTATTCCCTATGTATTCCCTTATGGGTCCTGGTCAAAAGCAGTGTACTACACAGGGAATAGGAGGGCTGACGTTCTGTGATGTAGACAGGGTCAGTAACATGTTCACTCGTGTCCGTACCTGTTGTAATATTAGTGGTGAAATCTCCACCCTGCAGCTGTAGTTGGCTACGAAGGCGATCTGTTAACACCCCAGCGACAAAGGCCTTACATTTCCCTACCCTGTTTCATTTATGCACTCTCTAAAAACCGCCTCAAGGCTTTTTAAATACTTAAGCATCTTTGTCCTGGACCTGATATTGTCAGATTGTCATATGAGGCCCCTCCGTTTCACAGGTTGTGGTTGGAGGCGAGAGAGCGAGTGAGAGATAGAGAGAGAGGGGGGGGAAGAGAGAGCGGGAGAGGGAGAGAGAGAGGGACAGAAAGAGAGAGAGAGAGAGAGAGAGAGAGAGAGAGAGGGCAGAGAGAGAGAGAGAGAGAGAGAGAGGGCAGAGAGAGAGAGAGAGGCCAGAGAGAGAGAGAGAGAGAGAGAGAGAGAGAGGGGGGCAGAGAGAGAGAGAGGCCAGAGAGAGAGAGAGAGAGAGAGAGAGAGGGCAGAGAGAGAGAGAGAGGGAGAGAGCGAGAGAGAGAGAGAGAGAGAGAGAGAGAGAGGGCAGAGAGAGAGAGAGGCCAGAGAGAGAGAGAGAGAGAGGGCAGAGAGAGAGAGAGAGAGAGAGGGCAGAGAGAGAGAGAGGCCAGAGAGAGAGAGAGAGAGAGAGAGAGAGAGAGAGAGAGGCAGAGAGAGAGAGAGAGAGAGAGAGAGAGAGAGAGGCAGAGAGAGAGAGAGGCCAGAGAGAGAGAGAGAGAGAGAGAGAGAGAGAGAGAGAGAGAGAGAGGGCAGAGAGAGAGAGCGAGAGAGAGAGAGGGCTATTGCAAAAGGACATCTGAAATGAGTGTCATGGTTTCATGCCTCTATTGAGACGTAATCAGTCCAGTTTCGAATTTGTGCACTCAGTTTATCACACAACCGGGAGCAATGAGACTGACTTTTATGGTGTAGTCAACTAGCAGACACAGAGAGGCTGGGCTCTACCATTGTTGTTTAATGGAAACAGGAGACAGATAGGCAAAGGGGGATAGCAGTTTGTGCATATAATTACTTGTACAATGATCACCTCGTTTCTCCTAAATTGGATCAATAGCACAATACCTGAATCCCTATTTAATATCTGTCACCCCTCAGAGAAAGGAGGAGAGAAGAGAGGGAACAAATAAAGATAAACAGAGGCTCGGTCTGAAGACACTACTGGCTGTCTCCCTGTCGGTCTCTAGTCCTCTCTCTCTCTTTAGTCCTCTCTCTCTCTTTAGTCCTCTCTCTCTCTCTTTAGTCCTCTCTCTCTCTCTCTCTTTAGTCCTCTCTCGCTCTCTTTAGTCCTCTCTCGCTCTCTTTAGTCCTCTCTCTCTCTTTAGTCCTCTCTCTCTCTCTTTAGTCCTCTCTCTCTTTAGTCCTCTCTCTCTCTCTCTTTAGTCCTCTCTCTCTTTAGTCCTCTCTCTCTCTCTCTTAGTCCTCTCTCTCTCTCTTTAGTCCTCTCTCTCTCTCTTTAGTCCTCTCTCTCTTTAGTCCTCTCTCTCTCTCTTTAGTCCTCTCTCTCTCTCTTTAGTCCTCTCTCTCTTTAGTCCTCTCTCTCTCTCTTTAGTCCTCTCTCTCTCTCTTTAGTCCTCTCTCTCTTTAGTCCTCTCTCTCTCTCTTTAGTCCTCTCTCTCTTTAGTCCTCTCTCTCTTTAGTCCTCTCTCTCTTTAGTCCTCTCTCTCTCTCTTTAGTCCTCTCTCTCTCTCTTTAGTCCTCTCTCTCTTTAGTCCTCTCTCTCTTTAGTCCTCTCTCTTTCTCTCTTGCTCTCTCTCTCTTTCAATTTTCAATTCAATTCAAATTGCTTTATTGGCATGACGTAACAATGTACATATTGCCAAAGTGTACTTTGGAAATGAAGTGATTTATGTTGCAATATTAACATAATTAAAATAATAATACTACTACTAATAATACTAATAATGAAGATTGTCAATGGGACAATCAGTAACAAATATAATCATACAATTGACAATAACAATGGCATAGAGGACATGTGTAGGTTGGTTGGTCTGTCAGACACTGTCACTCATCTTATGGCAGGCAGTATTGTAGTGTGCTGCCAACCCACAGCTCTCTGCGTCCTCCCCCAACAGGACGGGTAGCCTGAGTCCTCCCCCAACAGGACGGGTAGCCTGAGTCCTCCCCCAACAGGACGGGTAGCCTGAGTCCTCCCCCAACAGGACGGGTAGCCTGAGTCCTCCCCCAACAGGACGGGTAGCCTGAGTCCTCCCCCAACAGGACGGGTAGCCTGAGTCCTCCCCCAACAGGACGGGTAGCCTGAGTCCTCCCCCAACAGGACGGGTAGCCTGAGTCCTCCCCCAACAGGACGGGTAGCCTATTCTCATCACAGAGGTCTTTGAAACCTTAAATAAGGGTTTCAAATTAGGGGAAATGACGCTACATTTTTTATATTTTTACATTTTGTCAGGAAATGCAGCTCTGTCTCAGGTTCGGCTGTGGTGCAGTGGTTGCACAGCCTTTTCCTCTACAGGGAGACAGGTTTTCCTGTGTCTACCCTTCTCAATGGCAAGGCTGTGCTCACTGAGCCTGTACGTTGTCAAGGTTTTTCTAAGGGTTTGATCAGTAAACATGGTCAAATAGTTTGCCATGGTGTTCTGTCCATTTAGGGTCAGAAAGCACTACATTTAGTTGTAATTTAGTTTATTCTGATAGATTGGATGTTGTGGTCCTGAGGCTTCAGTGTGTTAGTAGAACAGGTTTGTGAACTCAGCCCCAGGACCAGCTGGATGAGGGGACTCTTTTCTTTGCTCAGCTCTTGGCATCGCAGGGCTTGGTAATGATATGAGAGGGGGTCACTGGATTTTAGATGTTTCCAAAACTTAATTGCTATTTTTTGAGTTTTTAGTATTAGTGGATATTGGCCTAATTCTGCCATGCTTGCATTGTTTATAGTTTTCCTCTGGACATGTAGGAGACTCTTACAGAACTCTGCATGCATTGTTTCGATGGGGTGTTTGTCCCATTGGGTGAAATCTTGTTTTGCAAGTGGACCCCACACCTCGCTGCCATAAAGTGCAATTGGTTCAATGACACTTTCAATTTTAGACACATTTTTATAGGTATTTCAATTTGAATTGTTTTTTTAATGGCATAGAATGCTCTGTGTGCTTTCTCTCTCAGTTCATTCACTGCCTCTTTTAGGTGTCCAGTTGAGCTTATTTTTAAACCTAAGTAATTGTAGTGTGTGCAGTACTCTATATATGTTGTACCAATTGAGAACTTTGGTCTAATTCCCTGAGATCTGGATCTTCTCTGGAAAATCATTATTTTAGTATTTTTGGGGTTTACTGCCAGGGCCCAGTTCTGGCAGTACTGCTCTAGCAGGTCCAGGCTCTGCTGTAGGCCATGTGCTGTGGGGTGACAGCAGGCACAGGTCATCTGCCAAGAGCAGGCATTTAACTTCAGAATTGTGGTGACTAACACCAGGGACTGAGGATTCTTCTAGAATAGTGGCCAATTCGTTGATGTAAATATTTTAGAGCTCGGGGGGTGAGATTGCGACCCTGGCGAAGGCCCCGCCCATGGTTAAAGAATTCTGTTATTTTCTTGCCAATGTTGATGTTGCACGTATGCTTTACCCCCTATACCACTTTAAATAACTTTGTAGAACAGTCCTGAATGCCAAATAGAATCAAATGCTTTTTGGAAGTCGATAAAGCAAGCGTACATTTTGGTATTATTTTGGTGGACATGTTTATCTATCAGGGTGTGTAGGGCGGAAATATGATCGGTGGTGCAATGTTGTTTTTTATATGTTTTGGTATAAATCCAATTTGGCTTTTACTCAAGACATTGTGCTTATTAAGGAAGTTTAGAACTCTTACATTTATAATACTACAGAAAACCTTCCCCAGGTTACTGTTCACACAAATGCCTCTGGAATTGTTAGGGTCAAATTTGTCTCCGTTCTTAAATATTGGGGTCATTGATTCCAGATGTCAGGGAAATAACCTACATTCAGGATCAAATTAAACAGTTTTAACAGTGAATTTGAGCATCTCATTTAGGATCACCATCAGCTCCACATGCTTTTTTTTAATTTGAGGGTCTGCACTTCCTTATAGAGCTCTGGTCAGTAATTGGGGAGTCCAATGGATTTTGATTGTCCTTTATAGCTTTTTCCAATCCATTCAACTTCTCATAAATTTGGCATTGTTCTGCATTTGCATAAGTTTTAACGGTGTTGCAGAGTGTTTTAAAATGGGTTGTCCATATGTCACCATTTTGTATCGCTAATTCCTCTAGATTTGATTTTACGTTTTTCTAATTTTGCCTGAAGTTGTTTGTGTTTATGGACTCCTCAGTTAGTGTCAGTTGCTTGCTGTTGTACTGTGCTTTTTTGGTTCTGAGTGTACATTTATAGAGTTTTAAAGTCTCACAGTAATTAAAGCGTAATTTACCATTATTTGGGTCTCTGTGCTTTTGTTTAGATAGTGTTCTAAGCTTTTTCCTGATAATTTTACCATCTGCATCAAACCAGTAGTCAGTCATCTGTAGTCTATTTTTTTATTTGTTTTATATTCTCAGTTTTACTTATTTTGCTGTTTGCCTGAATATATTGAACCTCCCCAAAGATTCTCCCGTAACCTACCATTGACAAAGTACAGACACAGGCTTCGACAGAGCTGCAACAGATCCCTTCAGTTTTTGTTGATGGTGCTGTCACTGTTGTTTCTATGGGGGAGATGAAGACAGTTAGAAACAGTATGGCCTGTAATAAAGCTGTCCCCTCGTGTGGTCGTTAGATCAGGTGGTGTTCCTGTGAGTGCATTTGTGTCCCCACAGATGAGCACCTTTCCCTGGGCCTGGAAAAGTATGGGGATTCTGAGGGGGGATATATATGGCACAAAGGAACACATCTTTTTCTGTCAGTACAAGTTCCTTTTTCAATTTTAACCAAATATGATATTTACCAATTTCGAGGGGATCAATTCGATTTTGTAGATTAGATTTGTACCAAATGATAAATCCTCCAGAGTCCTCTCTCTCTCTCTCTCTCTCTCTCTCTCTCTCTCTCTCTCTCTCTCTCTCTCTCTCTCTCTCTCTCTCTCTGTCTCTCTCTCTCTCTCTCTCTCTAATGTTTGTTGTTGTTGAAATGATGGCAAATTGGCAATTATGTGGTGGATAAATGGACAGTCTGCAGTATGGCAGCACGTGGAGATTCTGTGGAACAGTAGAGTGTACTCTATGCTGTAGCACATGTACTGTGGGGAATAGCTGGGTGCTATGATTAGTCAGAGCCCCAGCTATAAAAGTCATGGTAGTTGTCATTTTGTACTAACACGTCTTCAGGGATTACATTACATTTGGTCCTTCCCACAAAATGCGTATTTGTTTTAATATCACTTTTTTAGAGCCATTTCAGAACAGCTATAGAAACAGTTGATCTCTTGTACATTAAATACCACAAAAAATAATCACAGAAAGACAGGATATGTGGCCTTCTAATTGGTTGTAAATGTGAGGAAAATTGAAATGTTTTTTTTTTGGTGCAAAATATGCAAATAAGGGCAGAGTGACGAGTGGCACAGCGGTCTAAGGCACTGCATCTCAGCGGTCTAAGGCACTGCATCTCAGCGGTCTAAGGCACTGCATCTCAGCGGTCTAAGGCACTGCATCTCAGCGGTCTAAGGCACTGCATCTCAGCGGTCTAAGGCACTGCATCTCAGCGGTCTAAGGCACTGCATCTCAGCGGTCTAAGGCACTGCATCTCAGCGGTCTAACATTTTAGTCATCTTATCCAGAGCGACTTACAGTTAGTGAGTGCATACATGAATTTTTTATACTGGCCCCCCGTGGGAATCAAACCCACAACCCTGGCGTTGCAAACGCCATGCTCTACCAACTGAGCTACATCCCTGCCGGCCATTCCCTCCCCTACCCTGGACGACGCTGGGCCAATTGTGCGCCGCCCCATGGGTCTCCCGGTCGCGGCCGGCTACGACAGAGCCTAAGGCACTGCATCTCAGTGGTCTAAGGCACTGCATTTCAGCGGTCTAAGGCACTGCATCTCAGCGGTCTAAGGCACTGCATCTCAGCGGTCTAAGGCACTGCATCTCAGCGGTCTAAGGCACTGCATCTCACGGGTCTAAGGCACTGCATCTCAGCGGTCTAAGGCACTGCATCTCAGCGGTCTAAGGCACTGCATCTCAGCGGTCTAAGGCACTGCATCTCAGCGGTCTAAGGCACTGCATCTCAGCGGTCTAAGGCACTGCATCTCAGCGGTCTAAGGCACTGCATCTCAGCGGTCTAAGGCACTGCATCTCAGCGGTCTAAGGCACTGCATCTCAGCGGTCTAAGGCACTGCGTCTCAGCGGTCTAAGGCACTGCATCTCAGCGGTCTAAGGCACTGCATCTCAGCGGTCTAAGGTCACTGCATCTCAGCGGTCTAAGGCACTGCATCTCAGCGGTCTAAGGCACTGCATCTCAGCGGTCTAAGGCACTGCATCTCAGTGCTTGAGGCGTCACTACAGACCCCCCTGGTTCGATTCCAGGCTGTATCACAACCGGCCGTGATTGGGAGTCCCATAGGGCGGCGCACAATTGGCCCAGCGTTGTCCGGGTTTGGCCGGTGTAGGCCGTCATTGTAAATAAGAATTTGTTCTTAACTGACTTGCCTAGTTAAATAAAGGTTAAATAAAAATAACTGATGCTTGAGGGTTTATTCTACATTGAAAAACACGCCTTCGATTGGATTCCACACCTGATTTGTTGAAACTACAAACAGGCCAAAACTATGACGGACCACATGCAACACCACTGAATTAGAGCACCCAGCTATGCAACATTTCTTAGCAAAACATGTTCATATTTGGCCATATTAATATTATTGTATGGTGGTAAAAAGGCCTTTAGTGTTGAAATGATTGTTTGATTTACAAGATGGAGTCACTCCAGTCTTCCCTTAACCCTGTAACGCATCACACTGCAGATCTTTTAATACCTTGGTATATCTGTGTCACGGTCGTTTAAGGACGGGTCAGACCAAGGCGCAGCGTGAAATGCATACATGTTTATTATCACCGATAAACACACGAACAAAACAACATAACATGAAGTCCTAAGGCTAAACACAACACAAGCCTACACACGGAACAAGATCCCACAACTAATGAGTGCCAACAGGCTACTAAAGTATGATCCCCAATTAGAGACAACGAGCGACAGCTGCCTCTGATTGGGAATCACACCTGGCCAGACATAGAAATACACCACCTAGAATGAGAACATAGAAATACTAACATAGAATATCCACACCCTGACTCAACATACAAGAGTCCCACGAGTCAGGGTGTGAGAATCTGTAACAACCATCTATTTACCGTGACCCACAGACCGAAGCAGAGTCGCCTGTTTGTCTTAGGCTGATTCCCAAATGGCACCCTATTTCCTTATATAGCTGGGGGGGAAAGTAGTGCACTTGATAGGGAATAAGGTGCCATTTGAGATGCATACCCTTAGCCCTGATGCTAGCCCTCCATCCTCCCATTAATGAGCACGGGCTCCTAATTGCAATAACAAAAATACATTAGCTCATTAGCATGCCGTGACACACACTCAGGAATAATGTATCCTCCTGTAATTACAGACAACGCTAGCTGCTTTTCTACGTGACAAAATAAACGTGACTTTCACTAATGACACTCTGGTGTTGGGAATGAGTTGGTCACCATGGAAACCCAGTATAGCCGAATTGAAGACAATCTGACTACAGACAACCAATAATAATAGTCTATGTAAATTAGGTTTACAATTTGGTTGATGTTACGATTAATTATGTATATATGGAGGTCGGGTCAACGTGTAATGTGTTATATGGTAAGTGTGTAATAAGACCTGACTACTTTGTCCTCCTGAGTGGCGCAGTAGTAATGGGTCTAAGGCTGAATGGAGGATAGCCAGTATAGCTGAATGAGGATAGCCAGTATAGCTGAATGGTGGATAGCCAGGTATAGCTGAATGGAGGATAGCCGGCATGCTGAATGGGGATGGGCGGTATAGCTGAATGGAGGATAGCCAGTATAGCTGAATGGAGGATAGCCGGTATAGCTGAATGGAGGATAGCCAGTATAGCTGAATGGAGGATAGCCGGTATAGTTGAATGGAGGATAGTCAGTATAGCTGAATGGAGGATAGCGCAGAATGGAGGATAGCCAGTATAGCTGAATGGAGTAGCCGGTATAGCTGAATGGAGGATAGCCAGTATAGCTGAATGGAGGATAGCCGTTAGCTGAATGGAGGATAGCCAGTATAGCTGAATGGAGGATAGCCGGTATAGCTGAATGGAGGATAGCCGGTATAGCTGAATGGAGGATAGCCAGTATAGCTGAATGGAGGATAGCCAGTATAGCTGAATGGAGGATAGCCGGTATAGCTGAATGGAGGATAGCCGGTATAGCTGAATGGAGGATAGGCCGAATAGCTGGATGGAGGATAGCCAGAATAGCTGAATGGAGGATAGCCAGTATAGCTGAATGGAGGATAGCCGGTATAGCTGAATGGAGGATAGCCGGTATAGCCGAATGGAGGATAGCCAGTATAGCTGAATGGAGGATAGCCGGTATAGCTGAATGGAGGATAGCCAGTATAGCTGAATGGAGGATAGCCGGTATAGCTGCGCAATGGAGGATAGCCAGTATAGCTATTATTACAAGAGGCAAATGGAACTTTAAAACAGTATAATTTCCTATTGATGTATTTGTGATGTGAGTGATGCTTTAGAATGCATTGGACTCTGACTGGTATTTTGAAATGCGTCTGAGGTGGTCAGTCAAAGTTGGTGGACACGAGCCCCGCGTCCAATGAAGGATAGCCAGTATAGCCCTGCGTCAACATTTTTCCGATTTTTCCGCGTCCCAAATGGCACCCTATTCCCTATATAGTGCGCAGCTTTTGACCAGAGCCCTGTATAGGGAATAGGGTGCCATTTGGGATGCAGCCAAGGTCAACAGGAAGCTCAGAGAGAATCCTCTGTTTTCCTCCTTCTTCTAAGCTCTTTCACCAATTTTTTTTTTTCTTTTTCTGTAATTCATTTTTTCATTAAACTCTTTGATATGCACATAAAAGTACAGCTGGGGAGAAAAAAAGAAATGCAGAGAGATTCAGGGCATTGACACAGCTCATTGTTCCTACGCAGGGCGTTCTAGAATGCACAAAGCTACAGACTATTGCTCGTTACAATATCTATGTTTTATCTTAGCAATGGAATATATATAGATGACGTTCTGGACGCTATGAAATACCAGTGTAATATGCCTATATGGTAAGCTTCTGTACAGCTCTGAGAGCCTCAACCAGAGACGGGCAATAGACGCCTGGGTCACATAAACATAATAATATGCCATCCGTGCGCATAAATTTTTTACGTATGGGGTGGTCCCGGAGATCGAACCCACTAACCTGGCGTTACAAGCGCCGTGCTCTACCAGCTGAGCTACAGAGGACCACAAATACATGTACGTGATGACATGTACGTACAGCAGAGGGTGGTGTTGCACTGTGAAAGAAGAAAAGAGCCCTTCCTTCACGGTTGGTGCAACACCTGGGAAGCCTTCGTCACTGATCAAATCAAATCAAATCAAATCAAATTATATTGGCCACATGCGCCGAATACAACAGGTACAGACATTACAGTGAAATGCTTCCTTACAGCCCTTAACCAACAGTGCATCTATTTTTTTTATAAAAAAAGTAGAATAAAACAAAAAACTGTTGAGAAAAAAAGAGCAGAAGTAAAATAAAACAACAGTAGGGAGGCTATATATACAGGGGGGTACCGGTGCAGAGTCAATGTGTAATAACAGTAGGGAGGCTATATATACAGGGGGGTACCGGTGCAGAGTCAATGTGTAATAACAGTAGGGAGGCTATATATACAGGGGGTACCGGTGCAGAGTCAATGTGTAATAACAGTAGGGAGGCTATATATACAGGGGGTACCGGTGCAGAGTCAATGTGTAATAACAGTAGGGAGGCTATATATACAGGGGGGTACCGGTGCAGAGTCAATGTGTAATAACAGTAGGGAGGCTATATATACAGGGGGTACCGGTGCAGAGTCAATGTGCAATAACAGTAGGGAGGCTATATACAGGGGGTACCGGTGCAGAGTCAATGTGCAATAACAGTACGGGAGGCTATATATACAGGGGGGTACCGGTGCAGAGTCAATGTGCAATAACAGTAGGGAGGCTATATATACAGGGGGTACCGGTGCAGAGTCAATCTGCTGCTAATGACTGGAACAAACTGCAAAAATCTCTGAAGCTGGAGACTCTTATATCTCCCGCACTAACTTTAAGCATCAGTTGATCAGAGCACATTTTTATATTTTGTTTTACATTATTGGGCTTTTAGTAGTCAGAGCTGTGGGTTTGCTTATCCGGAGCGTGTTTTACGAGTTAGTGAATAGCCATCATTGCATTCTATTTCAGACTGAGCAAAGCACACTTGCGGCAAACACGAACCACTCACATTATTACTTAGCGTTGAAAGGCAATGCTCTTATCAACAATAAGCTATCCATACTTGCTGAGCTATTTTCCTCCCACCTCCTGGTCACCTCAAAGCCAACCTTGTGCGCCGCCATTCTCCCGGTTCCGTCGGCTGCGACAGAGCCTGGATTCGAACCAAAAGATCTCTGAGCTGGCACAGCCTCACTAACTTCAAGCACTCAGGAGAGACTACCTTACCGATCACTGCACCTGTACACAGCCCATCTGAAATTAGCCCACCCAACTACCTCATCCCCATATTGTTATTTATTTTGCTCATTTGTACCCCAGTATCTCTATTTGCACATCATCTTCTGCACATCTATCACTCCAGTGTTAATACTAAATTGTAATTATTTTGCACTATGGCCTATTTATTGCTTTACCTCCATAACTTACTACATTTGCACACACTGTATATATATTTTCTATTGTGTTTTGACTTTACGTTTTGTTTTACCCCATATGTAACTCTGTGTTGTTGTTGTTTTAATCGCACTGCTTTATCTTGGCCAGGTCGCAGTTGTAAATGAGAACGTGTTCTCAACTGGCTTACCTGGTTAAATAAAGGTTAAATAAAATTTAAAATTTTTAAATTGGGTAATATGCAGGTATATAATAAGATAAACAATAATAATACACTTATAAAAGTAATAAATGTTATTTGTATAGACATTTCATACAGAGAATACAGCTCAACGAGCTTCAAGCAGTATTGCCTTCTACAGTTAATAATTTATGTTTTCTGTGGCATGTTGTAAGTTGTTGTGGTTTTAGATAGAGGATCAGATCAATTCTCTCTCTAAATGGACAAAAGCCTGCTGTCTGTCTTCCACATCCAGACATTGACGGTCTCTCTCTTTCCCTCTCTCCCTCCCTTCCACTCTCTCTCCCTCTGTTTGTCTATTTTCTTCATTTAACCTTTTTCATTCCATTTCTCGCTGGCTGGCTTGACTAATGCCTCCTGGTTCTCTGCCTCCCGCTGGCTGGCTTGACTAATGCCTGCTGGTTCTCTGCCTCCCGCTGGCTGGCTTGACTAATGCCCCCTGGTTCTCTGCCGCCCGCTGGCTGGCTTGGCTAATGCCCCCTGGTTCTCTGCCGCCCGCTGGCTGGCTTGGCTAATGCCCCCTGGTTCTCTGCCGCCCGCTGGCTGGCTTGGCTAATGCCCCCTGGTTCTCTGCCGCCCGCTGGCTGGCTTGGCTAATGCCCCCTGGTTCTTTGCTGCCCGCTGGCTGGCTTGGCTAATGCCCCCTGGTTCTCTGCCGCCCGCTGGCTGGCTTGGCTAAAGCCCCCTGGTTCTCTGCCACCCACTGGCTGGCTTGGCTAATGCCCCATTCTGTTTCCTATTCATCAGAATACACAACACTCCCCTGGATGTCTCCAACCGTTTACACAACACTCCCCTGGATGTCTCCAACCGTTTCCACAACACTTCCCTGGATGTCTCCAACCGTTTCCACAACACTCCCTCGGATGTCTCCAACCGTTTCCACAACACTCCCCCGGATGTCTCCAACCATTTCCATGACACTCCCCTGGATGTCTCCAACTGTTTCCACGACACTCCCCCAGATGTCTCCAACCATTTCCATGACACTCCCCTGGATGTCTCCAACCGTTTCCATGACACTCTCCCGGAGTCTCCAACTGTTTCCACGACACTCCCCCAGATGTCTCCAACCGTTATCCAACCGTTTACACAACACTCCCCTGGATGTCTCCAACCGTTTCCACAACACTTCCCTGGATGTCTCCAACCGTTTCCACAACACTCCCCAGGATGTCTCCAACCGTTTCCACAACACTCCCCTGGATGTCTCCAACCGTTTCCATGACACTCTCCTGGATGTCTCCAACCGTTTCCATGACACTCTCCCGGATGTCTCCAACCGTTTCACACAACACTCCCTCGGATGTCTCCAACCGTTTCCACAACACTCCCCCGGATGTCTCCAACCATTTCCATGACACTCCCCTGGATGTCTCCAACTGTTTCCACGACACTCCCCGGATGTCTCCAACCGTTTCCATGACACTCCCCTGGATGTCTCCAACCGTTTCCATGACACTCTCCCGGAGTCTCCAACTGTTTCCACGACACTCCCCCAGATGTCTCCAACCGTTTCCATGACACTCTCCCGGATGTCTCCAACTGTTTCCACAACACTCCCCTGGATGTCTCCAACCGTTTCCACAACACTCCCCTGGATGTCTCCAACTGTTTCCACGACACTCCCCTGGATGTCTCCAACTGTTTCCACGACACTCCCCTGGATGTCTCCAACTGTTTCCATGACACTCCCCCGGATGTCTCCAACCGTTTCCACAACACTCCCCTGGATGTCTCCAACTGTTTCCACGACACTCCCCTGGATGTCTCCAACTGTTTCCACAACACTCCCCTGGATGTCTCCAACCATTTCCATGACAGTCCCCCAGATGTCTCCAACCGTTTCCACGACACTCCCCCAGATGTCTCCAACCATTTCCATGACACTCCCCTGGATGTCTCCAACCGTTTCCATGACACTCTCCCGGATATCTCCAACTGTTTCCACGACACTCCCCCGGATGTCTCCAACCGTTTCCATGACACTCCCCTGGATGTCTCCAACTGTTTCCATGACACTCCCCCGGATGTCTCCAACCGTTTCCATGACACTCCATGACACTCCCCCGGATGTCTCCAACCGTTTCCACGACACTCCCCCGGATGTCTCCAACCGTTTCCATGACACTCTCCCGGATGTCTCCAACCGTTTCCATGACACTCTCCCGGATGTCTCCAACCGTTTCCATGACACTCTCCCGGATGTCTCCAACCGTTTCCACAACACTCCCCCGGATGTCTCCAACCGTTTCCATGACACTCCCCTGGATGTCTCCAACTGTTTCCATGACACTCCCCCGGATGTCTCCAACCGTTTCCACGACACTCCAGCACTCCCCCGGATGTCTCCAACCGTTTCCACGACACTCTCCCGGATGTCTCCAACTGTTTCCATGACACTCTCCCGGATGTCTCCAACCGTTTCCATGACACTCTCCCGGATGTCTCCAACCATTTCCATGACACTCTCCCGGATGTCTCCAACCGTTTCCACAACACTCCCCCGGATGTCTCCAACCATTTCCATGACACTCCCCCGGATGTCTCCAACAGGTTAGGTCTGCTGTGATGCTGTTTTAAACTTGTGGAGAAAATAAAAAAAGAAATCTCCTCTTCTAGAATCTCTTAGAGAAGTTGAAACTTGCCTACGTAACTAGCACCTTGAGGCATGAACAATCTGCTGCCTGCATGTGAATACCAAACAGAGGAGGTAATGGGCGTCAAAAAGGTCGCAATGGCGCCACGTGCATGGTCTGATCTCTCAATAGAGCTGCTTTCACACAGACGTGGGTGATGTGGCACCAGTGACCTGTGTTCATTACCTCTGACGGACACACACATACACAAACCCTGCGCTAATTACCTCTGATGGATGGCATGTGTCTGGGAGGTCTGCGCCCTTACCCATCATGCATCAGCAACCGGACAGTGACTGTTTAAAAAAAAAAAAAAAAAGGTTAACCTTTATTTAACTAGGCAAGTCAGTTAAGAACAAATTCTTATTTACAATGACGGCCTACCCCGGCCAAACCCGGACGACGCTGGGCCAATTGTGCGCCACCATATGGGACTCCCGATCATGGCCGGTTGTGATACAAACCGGGATCGAACCCAGGTCTGTAGAGACGCCTCTAGCACTGCGATGCAGTGCCTTAGACCGCTGCGCCACTCAATGACTATCCAGTCAGGCCGAGCATCATTTCACCATCTCCCTCTCCCTTTTCCCTGACTGTTGCCATTTAGCTTTCATATCTGCTGTTGTGTAAAAGCCCAACAAACAGGAACACGCATGTACGCACACACACACGCCTACGTATACAGTGCATTCGGAAAGTATTCAGACCCCTTGACTTTATCCACATTTTGTTACGTTACAGCCTTATTCTAAAATTGATTAAATTGTTTTTTCCCCCTCATCAATCTACATACAATACCCCATAATGACAAAGCAAAAACAGGTTTTTAGAATTTTTTGAAAATGTATTTAAAAAAACCCCGGAAAAAACCATTTACATAAGTATTCAGACCCTTTACTCAGTACTTTGTTGAAGCACCTTTGGCAGCGATTACAGCCTCGAGTCTTCTTGGGTATGACGCTACAAGCTTGGCACACCTGTATTTGGGGAGTTTCTCCCATTCTTCTCTGCAGATCCTCTCAAGCTATGTCAGGCTGCACAGCTATTTTCAGGTCTCTCCAGAGATGTTCGATCGGGTTCAAGTCCGGATTCTGGCTGGGCCACTCAGGGACATTCAGAGACTTCACCGTAGGGATGGTGTCAGGTTTCCTCCAGACGTGACGCTTGTCATTCAGGCCAAAGCGTTAAATCTCGGTTTCATCAGCAGAGAATCTTGTTTCTCATGGTCTGAGAGTCCTTTAGGTGCCTTTTGACAAACTCAAAGCCGGCTGTCATGTGCCTTTCACTGAGGAGTGGCATCTGTATGACCACTCTACCATAAAGGCCTGATTGGTGGAGTGCTGCAGAAATGGTTGTCCTTCTGGAAGGTTCTCCAATCTCCACAGAGGAACTCTGGAGCTCTGTCAGAGTGACCATCGGGTTCTTGGTCACCTCCCTGACCAAGGCCCTTCTCCCCCGATTGCTCAGTTTGGCCGGGTGGCCAGCTCTAGGAAGAGTCTTGGTGGTTCCAAACTTCTTCCAATTAAGAATGATGGAGGCCACTGTGTTCTCGGGGACCTTCAATGCTGCAGAAATGTTTTGGTACCCTTCCCCAGATCTGTGCCTCACCACAATTCTGTCTCGGAGCTCTACGGACAATTCCTTAAACCTCATGGCTTGGTCTTTGCTCTGACATGCACTGTCAACTGTGGGACCTTATATAGACAGATGTGTGCCTTTCCAAATCATGTCTATTCAATTGAATTTACCACAGGTGGACTCCAATCAAGTTGTAGAAACAGCTCAAGGATGATCAATGGAAACAGGATGCACCTGAGCTCAATTTCGCATCTCATAGCAAAGTGTCTGAATACTTATGTAAATAAGGTACTTCTGTTTTTTATTTTTAATACATTTGCCAAATTTTCTAAAAACCTATTTTCGCTTTGTCATTATGGGGTATTGTGTTTAGATTGATGAGAATAATTAAATAAATATAAAATAGAATAAGGCTAAGGATGTAACGTAACAAAATCTGGAAAAAGGGAAGGGGTCTGAATAGTTTCCCTTATGCACTGTACGTTTATATAACTCACCCTGGCCCTGTGAGGGCCCGGCATGTGTATAACTCACCCTGGCCCTGTGAGGGCCTGGCATGTGTATAACTCACCCTGGCCCTGTGAGGGCCTGGCATGTGTATAACTCACCCTGGCCCTGTGAGGGCCTGGCATGTGTATAACTCACCCTGGCCCTGTGAGGGCCTGGCATGTGTATAACTCACCCTGGCCCTGTGAGGGCCCGGCATGTGTATAACTCACCCTGGCCCTGTGAGGGCCTGGCATGTGTATAACTCACCCCTGGCCCTGTGAGGGCCTGGCATGTGTATAACTCACCCTGGCCCTGTGAGGGCCTGGCATGTGTATAACTCACCCCTGGCCCTGTGAGGGCCTGGCATGTGTATAACTCCCCCTGGCCCTGTGAGGGCCCGGCATGTGTATAACTCACCCTGGCCCTGTGAGGGCCTGGCATGTGTATAACTCACCCTGGCCCTGTGAGGGCCCTGGCATGTGTATAACTCACCCTGGCCCTGTGAGGGCCTGGCATGTGTATAACTCACCCTGGCCCTGTGAGGGCCTGGCATGTGTATAACTCACCCTGGCCCTGTGAGGGCCTGGCATGTGTATAACTCACCCTGGCCCTGTGAGGGCCTGGCATGTGTATAACTCACCCTGGCCCTGTGAGGGCCTGGCATGTGTATAACTCACCCTGGCCCTGTGAGGGCCTGGCATGTGTATAACTCACCCTGGCCCTGTGAGGGCCTGGCATGTGTATAACTCACCCTGGCCCTGTGAGGGCCTGGCATGTGTATAACTCACCCTGGCCCTGTGAGGGCCTGGCATGTGTATAACTCACCCTGGCCCTGTGAGGGCCTGGCATGTGTATAACTCACCCTGGCCCTGTGAGGGCCTGGCATGTGTATAACTCACCCTGGCCCTGTGAGGGCCCGGCATGTGTATAACTCACCTGGCCCTGTGAGGGCCTGGCATGTGTATAACTCACCCTGGCCCTGTGAGGGCCCGGCATGTGTATAACTCACCCTGGCTCTGTGAGGGCCCGGCATGTGTATAACTCACCCCTGGCCCTGTGAGGGCCTGGCATGTGTATAACTCACCCCTGGCCCTGTGAGGGCCTGGCATGTGTATAACTCACCCTGGCCCTGTGAGGGCCTGGCATGTGTATAACTCACCCTGGCCCTGTGAGGCCCGGCATGTGTATAACTCACCCTGGCCCTGTGAGGGCCCTGGCATGTGTATAACTCACCCTGGCCCTGTGAGGGCCTGGCATGTGTATAACTCACCCCTGGCCCTGTGAGGCCACGGCATGTGTATAACTCACCCTGGCCCTGTGAGGGCCTGGCATGTGTATAACTCACCCTGGCCCTGTGAGGGCCCGGCATGTGTATAACTCACCCTGGCCCTGTGAGGGCCTGGCATGTGTATAACTCACCCTGGCCCTGTGAGGCCACGGCATGTGTATAACTCACCCTGGCCCTGTGAGGGCCCGGCATGTGTATAACTCACCCTGGCCCTGTGAGGGCCTGGCATGTGTATAACTCACCCTGGCCCTGTGAGGGCCTGGCATGTGTATAACTCACCCTGGCCCTGTGAGGGCCTGGCATGTGTATAACTCACCCTGGCCCTGTGAGGGCCCGGCATGTGTATAACTCACCCTGGCCCTGTGAGGGCCCGGCATGTGTATAACTCACCCTGGCCCTGTGAGGGCCCGGCATGTGTATAACTCACCCTGGCCCTGTGAGGGCCTGGCATGTGTATAACTCACCCTGGCCCTGTGAGGGCCCGGCATGTGTATAACTCACCCTGGCCCTGTGAGGGCCTGGCATGTGTATAACTCACTCTGGCCCTGTGAGGGCCTGGCATGTGTATAACTCACCCTGGCCCTGTGAGGGCCTGGCATGTGTATAACTCACCCCTGGCCCTGTGAGGGCCTGGCATGTGTATAACTCACCCTGGCCCTGTGAGGGCCTGGCATGTGTATAACTCACCCTGGCCCTGTGAGGGCCTGGCATGTGTATAACTCACCCTGGCCCTGTGAGGGCCTGGCATGTGTATAACTCACCCTGGCCCTGTGAGGGCCTGGCATGTGTATAACTCACCCTGGCCCTGTGAGGGCCCGGCATGTGTATAACTCACCCTGGCCCTGTGAGGGCCCGGCATGTGTATAACTCACCCTGGCCCTGTGAGGGCCTGGCATGTGTATAACTCACCCTGGCCCTGTGAGGGCCCGGCATGTGTATAACTCACCCTGGCCCCTGGCATGTGTATAACTCACCCTGGCCCTGTGAGGGCCTGGCATGTGTATAACTCACCCTGGCCCTGTGAGGGCCTGGCATGTGTATAACTCACCCTGGCCCTGTGAGGGCCTGGCATGTGTATAACTCACCCTGGCCCTGTGAGGGCCTGGCATGTGTATAACTCACCCTGGCCCTGTGAGGGCCTGGCATGTGTATAACTCACCCTGGCCCTGTGTATAACTCACCCTGGCCCTGTGAGGGCCCGGCATGTGTATAACTCACCCTGGCCCTGTGAGGGCCCGGCATGTGTATAACTCACACTGGCCCTGTGAGGGCCTGGCATGTGTATAACTCACCCTGGCCCTGTGAGGGCCTGGCATGTGTATAACTCACCCTGGCCCTGTGAGGGCCTGGCATGTGTATAACTCACCCTGGCCCTGTGAGGGCCTGGCATGTGTATAACTCACCCTGGCCCTGTGAGGGCCCGGCATGTGTATAACTCACCCTGGCCCTGTGAGGGCCTGGCATGTGTATAACTCACCCTGGCCCTGTGAGGGCCCGGCATGTGTATAACTCACCCTGGCCCTGTGAGGGCCTGGCATGTGTATAACTCACCCTGTCCCTGTGAGGGCCCGGCATGTGTATAACTCACCCTGGCCCTGTGAGGGCCTGGCATGTGTATAACTCACCCCTGGCCCTGTGAGGGCCTGGCATGTGTATAACTCACCCCTGGCCCTGTGAGGGCCTGGCATGTGTATAACTCACCCTGGCCCTGTGAGGGCCTGGCATGTGTGATAACTCACCCTGGCCCTGTGAGGGCCTGGCATGTGTATAACTCACCCTGGCCCTGTGAGGGCCTGGCATGTGTATAACTCACCCTGGCCCTGTGAGGGCCTGGCATGTGTATAACTCACCCTGGCCCTGTGAGGGCCTGGCATGTGTATAACTCACCCTGGCCCTGTGAGGGCCTGGCATGTGTGTGAATTTAAATCACAATAGAGATGTGTATCCTCCAGTATAAACTGAATAATTATTAGAACGTTGGGTAAATAGCTTGTCTTCCCCTCACCCTACTCTCTCTCTCTCTCTCTCTCTCTCTCTCTCTCTCACTTCCCACCATCTTTTTTCGGCCCTCAAATACATAAGCAATTTATTTATTGTTTGAGATGTATTACTGGTTTCTGGAATACGTTGAATTGCAGTTCAAGCTGAATAAATCCTCTCTCTTTGCCCAGTCCCCACCCTCCTCCCCAAAAGGTGCACACTCTTTTCTTCCTTTACCCACACTGAGTGGGTGTGGTTTATTGTTGGCAGTGTTGGGTAGGTTACTCAGTTTATTGTCTATCATGAGAGATGGGACATTTTTTGTTGTTGAAAATTTGCTCTTCATGACAGAATGTTAAAATGAGGCGAAATCAAACTCCTCTCTCTCGAGAGAGCTGAGAATAGAAAACATGGGATGTGTCGGAATATTCATGCTATTATAATTTATCAACGCCAAAAATGTTTACTCTGAGGTGTGAAGCGAAAATGAATATGTTGTCAACACATCTGGAATCAGGGGCGGCAGGTAGCCAAGCGTTGGGCCAGTAACCAAAATGTCACTAGTTTGTATCCCCAGCCAACTAGGTGAAAAATCTATCTGTGCCCTTGAGCAAGGCACTGGATAAGAGCGTCTGCTAAATGACGAAAATGTAATGTAAATTTACATTTACGTCATTTTAGCAGACGCTCTTATCCAGAGCGACTTACAGTTAGTGAATACATTTATTTTTTATACTGGCCCCCCGTGGGAATCGAACCCACAACCCTGGCGTTGCAAACGCCATGCTCTATCAACTGAGCTACATCCCTGCCGGCCATTCCCTCCCCTACCCTGGACAACACTGGGCCAATTGTGCGCCGCCCATGAGTCTCCCGGTCGCGGCCGGCAGAGCCTGGATTCGAACCAGGATCTCTAGTGGCACAGTTAGCACTGCGATGCAGTGCCTTAGACCACTGCGCCACTCGCGAGTACAAATGATTCAATTTCTACACTTTATAAACATTTGACTGTAAAATCACTTTAGAGAGATTTAATATCTTTAGTAGAATATCATTTTCCCATACCTTGAAGCACTCCTTGAATATAAACATCTTTCTTGACCATGCACTCTCTGGCTAAACTTGAATCACCCCAGAACAAACATCCTATCATCAGCATGCTCCATTCAGTGTGGTAGTCTGGAGTCTGAGTTGTGCTGTTTCAATCCCTAACAAACGCCATTAATCAATGTTTGATATGACAGGTGAGGCTAAGTGATATCTGGCCCTTCCTGTGCCGACAGACCCTCTGTGGTCTCTGAGGATGACTGGACTAAACACCTCCATCCATACAGACAGGGGCATAATGCACCCATTATATTTGAGTGGGCGTAAAGTATGTGAGAATGGAGGGGAGTGTGCGAATTTAGCATTTTTAAATCGACTGCTTTTTCCTGCTATCTACAGCCATAATCATTATGCCTAATTCTATGTTGAAAAATATTTTTACGCATTGTTTTTTTAATTAATGAATGATGCACATTGATACTTTAAGAACTGTTATGCCTTAGGAGTTTAGTACAACTCAGGGTGCTCTTTTACTGGTCCAGTTAGTATACCGCTGACAGAACCTTTTTTATAAATAATTTTGATAAAATGTGGGCTTAAAATTGAAGTTGAGCAATTAATTTAACATCTGAAATTGAAAAAAATAAAAAAACAGGACAAATCTGAATGGACACGTGGCCTTGTGCCCCACTGTTACCTATTCCATATTATAAGTGCACTGCTTTTGACCCAGGGCCCATTGTGCACTATACATGAAATAGTGTACCATTTGGGCCACTGGCAGAGAGTCTGGGGTGGATAGTGGGTCTGGAGCTGGCTGGATGGAACCAGGGATGGTTTGGAATTCACTTCTCTTATTATGTCTGCCAAACAGACTGATCAGGGGGATGGTGGACGGGGGGTTAGGGGGGTTGGAGGCAGGGGGTGTTCTCTGGTCTGGATGGGGATGGTGGACGGGGGTTGGAGGCAGGGGGTGTTCTCTGGTCTGGATGGGGATGGTGGACGGGGGGTTGGAGGCAGGGGTGTTCTCTGGTCTGGATGGGGATGGTGGACGGGAGGTTGGAGGCAGGGGGTGTTCTCTGGTCTGGATGGGGATGGTGGACGGGGGGTTGGAGGCAGGGGGTGTTCTCTGGTCTGGATGGGGATGGTGGACGGGAGGTTGGAGGCAGGGGGTGTTCTCTGGTCTGGATGGGGATGGTGGACGGGGGTTGGAGGCAGGGGGTGTTCTCTGGTCTGGATGGGGATGGTGGACGGGGTTGGAGGCAGGGGGTGTTCTCTGGTCTGGATGGGGATGGTGGACGGGAGGTTGGAGGCAGGGGGTGTTCTCTGGTCTGGATGGGGATGGTGGACGGGGGTTGGAGGCAGGGGGGTGTTCTCTGGTCTGGATGGGGATGGTGGACGGGAGGTTGGAGGCAGGGGGTGTTCTCTGGTCTGGATGGGGATGGTGGACGGGGTTGGAGGCAGGGGGTGTTCTCTGGCCTGGATGGGGATGGTGGACAGGGGGGTTGGAGGCAGGGGGTGTTCTCTGGCCTGGATGGGGATGGTGGTTAGGGGGGTTGGAGGCAGGGGGTGTTCTCTGGCCTGGATGGGGATGGTGGTTAGGGGGTTGGAGACAGGGGGTGTTCTCTGGCCTGGATGGGGATGGTGGACAGGGGGTTAGGGGGTTGGAGGCAGGGGGTGTTCTCTGGCCTGGATGGGGATGGTGGACGGGGGGTTGGAGCAGGGGGTGTTCTCTGGCCTGGATGGGGATGGTGGACGGGGGGTTAGGGGGTTGGAGGCAGGGGGTGTTCTCTGGCCTGGATGGGGATGGGGGTTAGGGGGGTTGAAGGCAGGGGGTGTTCTCTGGCCTGGATGGGGATGGTGGACGGGGGGGCTTGGAGGCAGGCGGTGTTCTCTGGCCTGGATGGGGACGGTGGACGGGGGGTTGGAGGCAGGAGGTGTTCTCTGGTCTGGATGGGGATGGTGGTTAGGGGGGTTGGAGGCAGGGGGTGTTCTCGGCCTGGATGGGGATGGTGAACAGGGGGTTAGGGGGTTTGGAGGCAGGGGCTGTTCTCTGGCCTGGATGGAGATGGTGGTTAGGGGGGTTGGAGGCAGGGGGTGTTCTCTGGCCTGGATGGAGATGGTGGTTAGGGGGGTTGGAGACAGGGGGTGTTCTCTGGCCTGGATGGGGATGGTGGTTAGGGGGTTAGGGAGGTTGGAGGCAGGGGGTGTTCTCTGGCCTGGATGGGGATGGTGGTTAGGGGGGTTAGGGGGTTGGAGGCAGGGGGTGTTCTCTGGCCTGGATGGGGATGGGGGACGGGGGTTAGGGGGGTTGGAGGCAGGGGGTGTTCTCTGGCCTGGATGGAGATGGTGGTTAGGGGGGTTGGAGACAGGGGGTGTTCTCTGGCCTGGATGGGGATGGTGGTTAGGGGGTTAGCGGGGTTGGAGGCAGGGGGTGTTCTCTGGCCTGGATGGGGATGGTGGACGGGGGGTTAGGGGGGTTGGAGGCAGGGGGTGTTCTCTGGCCTGGATAGAGATGGTGGTTAGGGGGGTTGGAGACAGGGGGTGTTCTCTGGCCTGGATGGGGATGGTGGTTAGGGGGTTGGAGACAGGGGGTGTTCTCTGGCCTGGATGGGGATGGTGGACGGGGGGTTAGGGGGTTGGAGGCAGGGGGTGTTCTCTGGCCTGGATGGAGATGGTGGTTAGGGGGTTGGAGGCAGGGGATGTTCTCTGGCCTGGATGGGGATGGTGGTTAGGGGGGTTGGAGACAGGGGTGTTCTCTGGCCTGGATGGGGATGGTGGACGGGGGGTTAGGGGGGTTGGAGGCAGGGGGTGTTCTCTGGCCTGGATGGAGATGGTGGTTAGGGGGGTTGGAGGCAGGGGGTGTTCTCTGGCCTGGATGGGGATGGTGGTTAGGGGGGTTGGAGGCAGGGGGTGTTCTCTGGTCTGGATGGGGATGGTGGACAGGGGGTTAGGGGGTTGGAGGCAGGGGGTGTTCTCTGGCCTGGATGGGGATGGTGGACAGGGGTTAGGGGGTTGGAGGCAGGGGTGTTCTCTGGCCTGGATGGGGATGGTGGTTAGGGGGTTGGAGGCAGGGGGTGTTCTCTGGCCTGGATGGGGATGGTGGACAGGGGGTTAGGGGGTTGGAGGCAGGGGGTGTTCTCTGGCCTGGATGGGGGATGGTGGTTAGGGGGTTGGAGACAGGGGTTTTCTCTGGCCTGGATGGGGATGGTGGTTAGGGGGTTAGGGGGTTGGAGGCAGGGGTGTTCTCTGGCCTGGATGGGGATGGTGGACGGGGGGTTAGGGGGTTGGAGGCAGGGGGTGTTCTCTGGCCTGGATGGAGATGGTGGTTAGGGGGGTTGGAGACAGGGGGTGTTCTCTGGCCTGGATGGGGATGGTGGTTAGGGGGGTTGGAGACAGGGGGTGTTCTCTGGCCTGGATGGGGATGGTGGACGGGGGTTAGGGGGTTGGAGGCAGGGGGTGTTCTCTGGCCTGGATGGAGATGGTGGTTAGGGGGTTGGAGGCAGGGGGTGTTCTCTGGCCTGGATGGGGATGGTGGTTAGGGGGTTGGAGACAGGGGGTGTTCTCTGGCCTGGATGGGGATGGTGGACGGGGGGTTAGGGGGGTTGGAGGCAGGGGGTGTTCTCTGGCCTGGATGGAGATGGTGGTTAGGGGGTTGGAGGCAGGGGGTGTTCTCTGGCCTGGATGGGGATGGTGGTTAGGGGGGTTGGAGGCAGGGGGTGTTCTCTGGTCTGGATGGGGATGGTGGACAGGGGGTTAGGGGGGTTGGAGGCAGGGGGTGTTCTCTGGCCTGGATGGGGATGGTGGACGGGGTATAAGGGGGGTTGGAGGCAGGGGGTGTTCTCTGGCCTGGATGGGGATGGTGGTTAGGGGGGTTGGAGGCAGGGGGTGTTCTCTGGCCTGGATGGGGATGGTGGACAGGGGGTTAGGGGGGTTGGAGGCAGGGGGTGTTCTCTGGCCTGGATGGGGGATGATTTCCATGTTCCTGCTCCTAACTAGCAGATAATCTCCTACAAGGATCTGTATTTGGGGGATGGGGATTAGTCCATAGCACAATCGTTCCCCTTTTCTTGTGCAGTGTGTGTGTGTGTGCAAAGAGGGGAGTAGTAGGGGATTACAGCAATCTTTCCGATGCAAGGCATCATACAGATGCAGTATCTTAATTTGATCACCTTGTTACAGGAGAACTGTCTTGCAATGCAGTAAATGTAAAACTTGTAGTGTATTTGAGGTTTCAAAAGTTTGTAATTTCCACTTTGACATTTCAGACTTGATTTTCCCTTACGAAAAATGTATCAACCCCTACAGAAATGTCCATTCATTATAATCCATTCATTATTTTCCTACTATAGCAGACTGGCTCAAATTAAGATCCTACATCTGTAAGCTATTTCTGAAAGCACACATGGGTTGTTTGTGAAAGCAGGCTTTGCCAATCAGCCTGTGCCCCCAATCAGCATGGCTGCTGCTTCTTGCCTTCTGGCTGTGTCACAAATGGCATCAGTCTCTTACCTATAGCCCCAGTCTCTAGTGCCCTATCTCCTGAATTAGAGACAAAGCCATTCATTGTTTAACACAGCAGCCACATATCAGGTAGGCCTGTCGAGACCCCTTGACTTTTTCCACATTTTGTTGTATCTGTGCTGCAATAGTCTATGTGCCTGGGGGCTAGGGTCAGTCTGTTATATCTGGTGTTATTCTCCTGTCTTATCTAGTGTCCTGTGTGAATTTAAGTAGGCTCCCTCTAATTCTCTCTCTCTCCCTCCCCTCCCAGAGGACCTGAGCCCTAGGACCATGCCTCAGGACTACAGTGCTATGAAAAAGTATTTGCCCCCTTTCTGATTTTCTCTACTTTTGCATATTTGTGATACTGAATGTTATCAGATCTTCAACCAAAACCTAATATTAGATAAAGGGAACATAAGTGAACAAACAACACAACAATTACATATTTATTTCATTTATTTCATAAACAAAGTTATGCAACACCCAATTCCCCTGTGTGAAAAAGTAGTTGCCCCCTTACACTCAATAACTGGTTGTGCCACCTTTAGCTGCAATGACTCCAACCAAATGCTTCCTGTAGTTGTTGATCAGTCTCTCACATCGCTGTGGAGGAATTTTGGCCCACTCTTCCATGTAGAACTGCTTTAACTCAGTGAAGTGTGGTTTTTCAAGCATGAACTGCTCGTTTCAAGTCCTGCCACAACATCTCAATTGGGATTAGGTCTGGACTTTGACTAGGTCATTCCAAAACTTCCAATTTGTTGCTTTTTAGCAATTTTCATGTAGACTTGATTGTGTGTTTTGGATCATTGTCTTGCTGCATTACCC
Source organism: Coregonus clupeaformis (assembly GCF_020615455.1). NCBI lineage: Eukaryota > Metazoa > Chordata > Actinopteri > Salmoniformes > Salmonidae > Coregonus > Coregonus clupeaformis. Next base: position 50,214,102 of record NC_059198.1, on the reverse strand, counting down.
AGCTGCGCTTCAGCTTCAGCTCACAGATGGATGGTCTGACATTCTCCTGTAGAATTCTCTGATACAGAGCAGAATTCATGGTTCCTTCTATTAAGGCAAGTCGTCCAGGTCCTGAGGCAGCAAAGCATCCCCAAACCATCACACCACCACCACCATGCTTGACCTTTGGTATGATGTTCTTACTGTGGAATGCAGAGTTACTTTTTCATAGCACTGTACCTGGCCTGATGACTCCTTGCTGTTCACCAGTCCACCTGGTCGTGCTGCTGCTCCAGTTTCCACTGTTCTACCTGTGGCTATGGAACCCTGACCTGTTCACCGGACGTGCTACCTTGTCCCAGACCTGCTGTTTTCAACTCTCTCTCTCTACCGCACCTGCTATTTCAACCTCTAAATGCCCGGCTATGAAAAGCCAAGTGACATTTACTCCTGATGTACTGACCTGTTGCAACCTCTACAACCACTGTGATTATTATTTGACCCTGATGGTCATCTATGAACATTTGAACATATTGGAGAGAAATCTGGCCTTAATGGCCATGTACTGTTATAATCTCCACCCGGCACAGCCAGAAGCGGACTGGCCACCCCTCAGAGCCTGGTTCCTCTCTATTTCTAGGGAGTTTTTCCTTCTACATCTGCATTGCTTGCTGTTTGGGGTTTTAGGCTGGGTTTCTGTACAGCACTTTGTGAAATCTGCTGATGTAAAAAGGCCTTTATAAATACATTTGATTGATTGATTGATCTTACCTATAGCTGCAATCTCTAGTGCCCGATCTCCTGACTCGTCTGTTACTTATAGTTCCAGTCTGTTACTTATAGGTCCTGTCTCTAGTACCTTGAGTAAAGGAAAAACAGAGAGATGCCATTGTGAGGAGGGAGGGAGGGAGGGAGGGAGGATACAGCCTAGCCTTGGCACTCATTTTGCTTTTGACATATTGTTGATATTAAAAGATAATTGTTCTGGCTATTTCATCTTCCCGGCTGCGTGCAGGTTTGCCTTTAGCCCGCATGTCATTACTGCCCCTGTCACATGGAATCTTCCTGCACCTATCAGGAGGAGCTCACCTTTGACACTGGGAGATAATAGGAAAACTGAAAAGACACGACAAACTTAAAGATTTCCCCCTCCACCTGAATAAGCTCTGTGACCCTGAAAGTCTGAATAAACAAACCAGGCTGACATTGGAGATTTACCAACAGGCAGGCTATTTCAAGGCACAGGTTTTTTTTCTCCTCCTGTGTCCTATAGTAGTCTACTACTGGTCCTCTGTAGCTCAGCTGGTAGAGCACGGCGCTTGTAACGCCAAGGTAGTGGGTTCGATCCCCGGGACCACCCATACACCAAAAAAAATAATGTATGCACGCATGACTGTAAGTCGCTTTGGATAAAAGCGTCTGCTAAATGGCATATTATATTATTATATTATTACTACTGACTACATATAACCCTATAGTAGTCTACTACTGACTACACATAACCTATAGTAGTCTACTACTGACTACACATAACCCTATAGTAGTCTACTACTGACTACACATAACCCTATAGTAGTCTACTGCTGACTACACATAACCCTATAGTAGTCTACTACTGACTACACATAACCCTATAGTAGTCTACTACTGACTACCCATAACCCTATAGTAGTCTACTACTGACTACCCATAACCCTATAGTAGTCCAATACTGACTACACATAACCCTATAGTAGTCTACTACTGACTACATATAACCCTATAGTAGTCCAATACTGACTACACATAACCCTATAGTAGTCTACTACTGACTACCCATAACCCTATAGTAGTCTACTACTGACTACACATAACCCTATAGTAGTCTACTACTGACTACACATAACCCTATAGTAGTCTACTACTGACTACACATAACCCTATAGTAGTCCAATACTGACTACACATAACCCTATAGTAGTCTACTACTGACTACACATAACCCTATAGTAGTCTACTACTGACAACACATAACCCTATAGTAGTCTACTACTGACTACCCATAACCCTATAGTAGTCTACTACTGACTACCCATAACCCTATAGTAGTCCAATACTGACTACACATAACCCTATAGTAGTCTACTACTGACTACACATAACCCTATAGTAGTCTACTACTGACTACACATAACCCTATAGTAGTCCAATACTGACTACACATAACCCTATAGTAGTCTACTACTGGCAACACATAACCCTATAGTAGTCTACTACTGACTACCCATAACCCTATAGTAGTCCAATACTGACTACACATAACCCTATAGTAGTCTACTACTGACTACACATAAACCTATAGTAGTCTACTACTGACTACACATAACCCTATAGTAGTCCAATACTGACTACACATAACCCTATAGTAGTCTACTACTGGCAACACATAACCCTATAGTAGTCTACTACTGACTACACATAACCCTATAGTAGTCTACTACTGACTACACATAACCCTATAGTAGTCTACTACTGACTACAAATAACCATAACCCTATAGTAGTCTACTACTGACTACACATAACCCTATAGTAGTCTACTACTGACTACACATAACCCTATAGTAGTCTACTACTGACTACCCATAACCCTATAGTAGTCTACTACTGACTACACATAACCCTATAGTAGTCTACTACTGACCTACACCCATAACCCTATAGTAGTCCAATACTGACTACACATAACCCTATAGTAGTCTACTACTGACTACATATAACCCTATAGTAGTCCAATACTGACTACACATAACCCTATAGTAGTCTACTACTGACTACCCATAACCCTATAGTAGTCTACTACTGACTACACATAACCCTATAGTAGTCTACTACTGACTACACATAACCCTATAGTAGTCTACTACTGACTACATATAACCCTATAGTAGTCCAATACTGACTACACATAACCCTATAGTAGTCTACTACTGACTACACATAACCCTATAGTAGTCTACTACTGACTACACATAACCCTATAGTAGTCTACTACTGACTACCCATAACCCTATGGTAGTCCACTACTGACTACCCATAACCCTATAGTAGTCCAATACTGACTACACATAACCCTATAGTAGTCTACTACTGACTACACATAACCCTATAGTAGTCTACTACTGACTACACATAACCCTATAGTAGTCCAATACTGACTACACATAACCCTATAGTAGTCTACTACTGGCAACACATAACCCTATAGTAGTCTACTACTGACTACACATAACCCTATAGTAGTCTACTACTGACTACACATAACCCTATAGTAGTCTACTACTGACTACAAATAACCATAACCCTATAGTAGTCTACTACTGACTACACATAACCCTATAGTAGTCTACTACTGACTACACATAACCCTATAGTAGTCTACTACTGACTACACATAACCCTATAGTAGTCCAATACTGACTACACATAACACTATAGTAGTCCAATACTGACTACACATAACCCTATAGTAGTCTACTACTGACTACACATAACCCTATAGTAGTCTACTACTGACTACACATAATCCTATAGTAGTCTACTACTGACTACACATAACCATAACCCTATAGTAGTCTACTACTGACTACATATAACCCTATAGTAGTCTACTGCTGACTACCCATAACCCTATAGTAGTCCAATACTGACTACACATAACCCTATAGTAGTCTACTACTGACTACACATAACCCTATAGTAGTCTACTACCGACTACACATAACCCTATAGTAGTCCAAAACTGACTACACATAACCCTATAGTAGTCCAATACTGACTACACATAACCCTATAGTAGTCTACTACTGGCAACACATAGCTCTATAGTAGTCTACTACTGACTACACATAACCCTATAGTAGTCTACTACTGGCTACACATAACCCTATAGTAGTCTACTACTGACTACACATAACCCTATAGTAGTATACTACTGACTACACATAACCCTATAGTAGTCTACTACTGACTACATATAACCCTATAGTAGTCTACTACTGACTACACATAACCCTATAGTAGTCTACTACTGACTACACATAACCCTATAGTAGTCCAATACTGACTACACATAACACTATAGTAGTCCAATACTGACTACACATAACCTATAGTAGTCTACTACTGACTACACATAACCCTATAGTAGTCTACTACTGACTACACATAATCCTATAGTAGTCTACTACTGACTACACATAACCATAACCCTATAGTAGTCTACTACTGACTACATATAACCCTATAGTAGTCTACTGCTGACTACCCATAACCCTATAGTAGTCCAATACTGACTACACATAACCCTATAGTAGTCTACTACTGACTACACATAACCCTATAGTAGTCTACTACCACACATAACCCTATAGTAGTCCAAAACTGACTACACATAACCCTATAGTAGTCCAATACTGACTACACATAACCCTATAGTAGTCTACTACTGGCAACACATAGCTCTATAGTAGTCTACTACTGACTACACATAACCCTATAATAGTCTACTACTGGCTACACATAACCCTATAGTAGTCTACTACTGACTACACATAACCCTATAGTAGTATACTACTGACTACACATAACCCTATAGTAGTCTACTACTGACTACATATAACCCTATAGTAGTCTACTACTGACTACACATAATCCTATAGTAGTCTACTACTGGCTACACATAACCCTATAGTAGTCTACTACTGACTACATATAACCATAACCCTATAGTAGTCTACTACTGACTACACATAACCCTATAGTAGTCTACTACTGACTACACATAACCATAACCCTATAGTAGTCTACTACTGACTACCCATAACCCTATAGTAGTCCAATACTGACTACACATAACCCTATAGTAGTCTACTACTGGCTACACATAACCCTATAGTAGTCTACTACTGACTACACATAACCCTATAGTAGTCTACTACTGACTACACATAACCCTATAGTAGTCTACTACTGACTACATATAACCCTATAGTAGTCTACTACTGACTACATATAACCCTATAATAGTCTACTACTGACTACACATAACCCTATAGTAGTCTACTACTGACTACACATAACCCTATAGTAGTCTACTGCTGACTACCCATAACCCTATAGTAGTCTACTACTGACTACATATAACCCTATGGTAGTCTACTACTGACTACATATAACCCTATAGTAGTCTACTACTGACTACATATAACCCTATAGTAGTCCAATACTGACTACATATAACCCTATAATAGTCTACTACTGACTACACATAACCATAACCCTATTGTAGTCTACTACTGACTACACATAACCCTATAGTAGTCTACTACTGACTACACATAACCCTATAGTAGTCTACTACTGACTACATATAACCATATTGTAGTCTACTACTGACTACACATAACCCTATAGTAGTCTACTACTGACTACACATAACCCTATAGGAGTCTACTACTGACTACAAATAACCCTAACCCTATAGTAGTCTACTACTGACTACACATAACCCTATAGTAGTCTACTACTGACTACACATAACCCTATAGTAGTCTACTACTGGCTACACATAACCCTATAGTAGTCTACTACTGACTACATATAACCCTATAGTAGTCTACTACTGACTACATATAACCCTATAGTAGTCTACTACTGACTACACATAACCCTATAGTAGTCTACTACTGACTACACATAACCCTATAGTATGACTGTAAGTCGCTTTGGATAAAAGTGTCTGCTAAATGGCATATTATTATTATTATTATTATTATTATTATTATTATTATTATTATTATTATTATTATAGCAGTCTACTACTGACTAAATATAACCCTATGGTAGTCTACTACTGACTACATATAACCCTATGGTTGTTATGTGGGCAGCTTGTCTCTCCCTTTTCTGTTTCCCTTCCTCCTTTTGTTTGTCCCCTCTTTGTCTGTTGTATCTGTATGTGTGTTTGTCCCCATTATGTTGGTGCGTCTGCCGTTGTGTGTCTGGAGTGGATCGGGGGGCGTGCTCAGGATCTGCCTCTCCTGTGCAGCTGCGGGTTGTTTCCAGTGATTCCTGCCTACGCAGCTGCATCCTATTCTCTCATCAACCTGCACTACTAATTCCTGGGCATGGCTCTCCACTGGCGCCAGATCGTTGTTCTTACTAGAGCGGTAACTTGGCTCACCAGTAGAGTGAAATTGTCTTTGTCTTCAGCCTGGCTCTTTACTCTCCTTAACCTGTCGTTTGTTTTGTCTTCAGTTCAGACATACCTCCCAACCTGACTGCCTGCCTGCCTGCCTGCCTGCTTCAGCCTCTCCTTCCTCCGGAGCCAACTAGCCCACTCTGTTCCTTTTCTTCAGTTGTTTTTGGACTAAGACAAATTGAACTTTTATTAAAAGTATTTTTGTTTCTTCCACTCCCTTAGTCGTGTTTTGTTTCTCTGAGTGCTGGGTTTAACCATATCTTAACAGAACGATCTGGCCATGGACCCAACAGAGAAACAGCACGGGGCAAACAAAGACAGCTTCCAACAAGCTATCCAGGCTCAAGGAACGTTGCTAGGACAGCATGACCAATTGATTCGGACTCTTTTGGAAAATAATCATCAACTGCTGAACCAGGTGACTCAGTTAACAACACAAGTCTCTAAATTGTCTGTTATCAGTTCTCCATCTCTCTCTGACCCCCAGTTTGATGCACCCCAAGTTGTTTCCTCGGACATTATGCAGGCTTCGTTCCATCGGGAACCCCCTGTCACGTCACCTGAACCGTTCAATGGAGAATTGGACAAGTGCCGGGGATTTTTGCTTCAGTGTGACTTGATTTTTCGGCAGAGACCACTGTCGTTTTCTACTGATTCCTCTAAGGTACATTATGTTCTGGGGCTGTTAAGAGGGAGAGCTCTGGTTTGGGCTGAGGCTGTGTGCTCAAATCAAACTTTGACTGGATTGACTTTTGCTGATTTTACTGCTAAATTGAAGACTGTTTTTGACCATCCTGACCATGTGGGTAATTCCTCCAAGATACTTTTTAATTTGAGGCAGGGTTCTAACAGTGTGGCTGAGTACTCTATTGAGTTCTGGACTTTGGCAGCGGACTCCAAGTGGAACAATGTGGCACTTCAAGGAGCATTTCTAAACGGTTTGAATGAAGCCATTAAGGATGAACTGGCTGCTCGTGACGAGCCGCATGATTTACATTCTCTCGTTTCCCTGTCCATTAAGCTAGACAACCGGTTGCGGGAGAGGCGTCGGGAGAGAGGCGGTCGGCCACATCTAGGAGGACGAGTTCCCCAGCCTTCAACCACTCGAGTCTCGCTTCCCCGGAGCCGGCAGCTTCTTGTTCCTGATCCCATCCCGAGCACAGAGGAGGAACCAATGCAAGTGGGTCGAGCTCGACTACCTCCAGCAGAGCGGCAACGGCGCCTCCAGGGGGGTGAGTGCCTGTACTGTGGAGACGCCACACACATTCTGGCTACATGCCCTAAGCGACCAAAAGACAAGGCTCGCTCGTAACGGTGGGTCTACTTGCGAGCCCAGAGTTAGATCCTGAACCCATCATTCCCCGATTACAAGTACCTGTAACCTTACATTTCCAGAGTCATTCCCTGCCACTCTCAGCTCTCATAGACTCAGGTGCAGAAGACAACTTTATTAGCCACCAGTTCGTTACACAAGCTCGTATCCCGTGGAGCCACTACCTACCCCCATTCGAGTCACAGCCCTTGATGGGCGCCTCCTCGCGGAGATAACTCATCAAACCACCCCCGTTTCCCTAGTGATTTCTGGCAATCATTGTGAAAGCATTCAGTTAAGAGTTATGTCTGGCTCAGCTACCCCCCTAATCCTTGGCTTCCCTGGTTGGCTCTTCACAACCCACAAATTGATTGGACACGTCACACCATTCTCAGTTGGAGCACTAACTGCCATTCAGAGTGCCTTAGGTCAGCGGTTCCCCCCACTAAGTGTAACCCAACTCATCCCTCAGCTCCTCCCGATCTGTCATCTGTCCCCAAAGAATACCATGACTTAGCTGAGGTTTTCAGTAAGGACAAGGCTCTGTCTCTACCACCACATAGGCCTTATGATTGCCCTATTGAACTGCTTCCTGGTGCTCCCTTGCCCTCTAGTCGCTTATACAATCTGTCCCGACCGGAAAGAGAGGCAATGGAGCAGTATATTGGTGATTCTCTGGCCTCTGGCATAATCCGTCCCTCGTCGTCTCCTTTGGGTGCAGGTTTCTTTTTCGTTGAAAAGAAAGACAAGTTGTTACGCCCCTGTATCGATTTCAGGGGTTTAAACAACAGAACTGTTAAAAACAAGTATCCCCTTCCACTCATCAACTCAGCTTTTGAACCTCTGCATGGCGCCACAGTTTTCTCCAAGCTCGACCTCAGGAACGCTTATCACCTTGTCAGAATCCGAAAGGGAGATGAGTGGAAAACCGCTTTCAACACTCCACTGGGGCATTTTGAGTATTTGGTCATGCCCTTTGGGCTCTCAAACGCCCCTGCTGTATTCCAAGCCATGGTGAACGATGTTCTTAGGGGATTTTTTGAACCGTTTTGTCTTTGTATACCTGGATGATATTCTTGTTTTTTTCCAAGTCACCCGAGGAGCATGAGTCACACGTCCGTCAAGTCCTTCAACGGCTCTTGGAGAATAAGCTGTACGTCAAAGCAGAAAAGTGTGAGTTCCACAAACAGTCTACATCGTTCCTTGGTTTCATCATTGAGAGCGGGCAGGTGAAGGCGGACCCCGAGAAGATCCGGGCAGTGACGGAATGGCCCACACCCACCACCCGTAAGCAACTTCAACAATTTTTGGGCTTTGCTAACTTCTACCGTAGATTCATGAAGGGTTTTAGTAAAGTGGTGGCACCCCTTACTAGACTCACATCCCCAAAAGTCCCTTTTCTGTGGTCCCCTGAGGCGGAGCAGGCGGTAGGGGTTTTGAAGGAACTGTTTTCCACCTCCCCTGTGTTGATACACCCCAATACCTCTCTGCAGTTTATTGTGGAGGTGGACGCGTCTGACTCAGGTGTGGGAGCAGTCCTCTCCCAGCGCTCCCCCACTGACCAAAAGCTTCACCCCTGTGCTTTTTTCTCCAAGAAATTGTCACCCACAGAACGGAATTACGACGTTGGAAACCGGGAACTGCTGGCGGTCAAGCTAGCAGTGGAAGAATGGCGGCACTGGCTGGATGGAGCTGAACTGCCGTTTGTGGTCTGGACAGACCACAAAAACTTGGCTTACATCCAAGCCACTAAGAGACTCAACTCACGCCAAGCCAGATGGGCCCTGTTTTTTAGTAGGTTTAACTTTATTCTAACCTACAGACCGGGGTCAAGAAATGTTAAACCAGATGCTTTGTCCCGCCAGTTTGCTGACCCTTCGGAGACCAGCGAGCCTGAGGCAGTCCTACCTTCCTCATGCGTCGTGGCGGCAGTACAGTGGGAGATCGAGTCTCTTGTGAAGACTGCACTTGCCACGGACCCAGGACCGGGTGATGGACCTCCCAACCTACTCTTTGTTCCCGAGACGGTCCGGTCTCAGGTGTTGCAGTGGATTCACACCTCCCGTTTTGCTGGTCACCCTGGGATGAGACGCACGTTGACACTGCTTAAGAGACATTTTTGGTGGCCTTCAATGGAAACTGACGTTCGGGCTTTTGTGGCAGCCTGTTCAACCTGTGCTCGGGGCAAAGCCTCCCATCAGTGCCCTTTGGGGCTGCTGCTACCCCTCCCAGTTTCCAGCCGTCCCTGGTCCCACATAGCCATGGATTTTGTCACCGGCCTACCCAAGTCTGAAGGTAATGATACTATACTTACCATTGTGGACAGATTCTCTAAATCTGTTCACTATATAGCATTACAAAAATTACCGTCTGCCAGTGAGACAGCGGACCTCCTAGTCCAACATGTATTCCGTCCCCATGGAATACCTGTGGACATCGTTTCTGATAGAGGCCCACAGTTTACTTCCCGTGTTTGGAAGGTTTTCTGTTCTGCTTTGGGTGCTTCCGTTAGTCTGTCCTCAGGGTTTCATCCCCAGACCAACGGTCAAACAGAAAGAGCCAATCAAGACCTCGAAGCAACCCTTCGTTGTGTGGCTGCTCAACATCCATCATCCTGGGCCAAAGATCTGCCTTGGATAGAGTACGCCCACAACTCCCTCACCACCTCTGCCACCGGCTTTTCACCCTTCGAAGTAACCATGGGTTATCAACCCCCTCTGTTTCCTGCTCAGGAGAAGGAATTGGCTGTTCCTTCGGTTCAGGAGAACCTCCGCCGCTGCCAGAGAGTGTGGAGCGTTGCTTCGGACCACCGACAGGAACAAGACGACAGCGGATAGGAGCAGGACTCCCGCACCTGTGTTTCATCCTGGTCAAGAAGTTTAGCTGTCATCAAAGAACGTACCTCTTCGTACCAAATCACGCAAGCTGTCTCCTCGGTACCTGGGTCCGTTTGTGGTGGAGTCCATCGTTAACCCCGCTGCGGTTCGTTTGAAGTTGCCTTCAGCCATGAAGATACACCCTACTTTCCACGTCTCCCAACTGAAACCTGTGTCCTCCAGCCTTTTGTGTCCGCCGGCAGATCCACCTCCACCTGTTCGCCTCATTGACGACCATCCGGCCTACACCGTCAGTAGGCTCCTGGACTCTCGGAGGCGGGGTAGGGGTCTCCAATACCTAATCGATTGGGAAGGTTATGGACCTGAGGAGAGGTCTTGGGTCCCTAAGCGTTTTGTGTTGGATCCTCAGCTGATCACGGACTTCCATCACGACAACCCTGACAGGCCTGGTGGGTCGCCAGGTGGCGACCATTGAGGGGGGTACTGTTATGTGGGCAGCTTGTCTCTCCCTTTTCTGTTTCCCTTCCTCCTTGTGTTTGTCCCCTCTTTGTCTGTTGTATCTGTATGTGTGTTTGTCCCCATTATGTTGGTGCGTCTGCCGGTGTGTGTCTGGAGTGGATCGGGGGGCGTGCTCAGGATTTGCCTCTCCTGTGCAGCTGCGGGTTGTTTCCAGTGATTCCTGCCTATGCAGCTGCATCCTATTCTCTCATCAACCTGCACTACTAATTCCTGGGCATGGCTCTCCACTGGCGCCAGATCGTTGTTCTTACTAGAGCGGTAACTTGGCTCACCAGTAGAGTGAAATTGTCTTTGTCTTCAGCCTGGCTCTTTACTCTCCTTAACCTGTCGTTTGTTTTGTCTTCAGTTCAGACATACCTCCCAACCTGCCTGCCTGCCTGCCTGCTTCAGCCTCTCCTTCCTCCGGAGCCGACTAGCACACTCTGTTCCTTTTCTTCAGTTGTTTTTGGACTAAGACAAATTGAACTTTTATTAAAAGTATTTTTGTTTCTTCCACTCCCTTAGTCGTGTTTTGTTTCTCTGAGTGCTGGGTTTAACCATATCTTAACAATGGTAGTCTACTACTGACTACATATAACCCTATAGTAGTCCAATACTGACTACATATAACCCTATAATAGTCTACTACTGACTACACATAACCATAACCCTATAGTAGTCTACTACTGACTACATATAACCCTATAGTAGTCTACTGCTGACTACACATAACCCTATAGTAGTCTACTACTGACTACATATAACCCTATAGTAGTCCAATACTGACTACATATAACCCTATAATAGTCTACTACTGACTACACATTACCATAACCCTATAGTAGTCTACTACTGACTACACATAACCCTATAGTAGTCTACTACTGACTACATATAACCCTATAGTAGTCTACTGCTGACTACACATAACCCTATAGTAGTCCAATACTGACTACATATAACCCTATAATAGTCTACTACTGACTACACATAAACATAACCCTATAGTAGTCTACTACTGGCAACACATAACCCTATAGTAGTCTACTACTGACTACACATAACCCTATAGTAGTCTACTACTGGCAACACATAACCCTATAGTAGTCTACTACTGACCACACATAACCCTAACCCTATAGTAGTCTACTACTGACTACACATAACCCTATAGTAGTCTACTACTGACTACACATAACCCTATAGTAGTCTACTACTGACTACATATAGCCCTATAGTAGTCTACTACTGACTACACATAACCCTATAGTAGTCTACTACTGACTACATATAACCCTATAGTAGTCTACTACTGACTACACATAACCCTATAGTAGTCTACTACTGACTACACATAACCCTATAGTAGTCTACTACTGACTACACATAACCCTATAGTAGTCTACTGCTGACTACACATAACCCTATAGTAGTCTACTGCTGACTACACATAACCCTATAGTAGTCTACTACTGACTACACATAACCCTATAGTAGTCTACTACTGACTACACATAACCATAACCCTATAGTAGTCTACTACTGACTACACATAACCCTATAGTAGTCTACTACTGACTACACATAACCATAACCCCATAGTAGTCTACTACTGACTACACATAACCCTATAGTAGTCTACTGCTGACTACACATAACCCCATAGTAGTCTACTACTGACTACACATAACCATAACCCTATAGTAGTCTACTACTGACTACATATAACCCTATAGTAGTCTACTACTGACTACACATAACCCTATAGTAGTCTACTACTGACTACATATAACCCTATAGTAGTCTACTACTGACTACACATAACCCTATAGTAGTCTACTACTGGCTACATATAACCCTATAGTAGTCTACTACTGACTACACATAACCCTATAGTAGTCTACTACTGGCTACATATAACCCTATAGTAGTCTACTACTGACTACACATAACCCTATAGTAGTCTACTACTGACTACACATAACCCCATAGTAGTCTACTACTGAATACACATAACCCTATAGTAGTCTACTACTGACTACACATAACCCTATAGTAGTCTACTGCTGACTACACATAACCCTATAGTAGTCTACTGCTGACTACACATAACCCTATAGTAGTCTACTACTGACTACACATAACCCTATAGTAGTCTACTACTGACTACACATAACCCTATAGTAGTCTACTACTGACTACACATAACCCTATATTAGTCTACTACTGACTACACATAACCATAACCCTATAGTAGTCTACTACTGACTACACATAACCCTATAGTAGTCTACTACTGACTACATATAACCCTATAGTAGTCCAATACTGACTACATATTACCCTATATTAGTCTACTACTGACTACACATAACCATAACCCTATAGGAGTCTACTACTGACTACTAATAACCATAACCCTATAGTAGTCGACTACTGACTACACATAACCCTATAGTAGTCTACTACTGGCTACACATAACCCTATAGTAGTCCAAAACTGACTACACATAACCCTATAGTAGTCTACTACTGACTACCCATAACCCTATAGTAGTCCAATACTGACTACACATAACCCTATAGTAGTCTACTACTGACTACACATAACCATAACCCTATAGTAGTCTACTACTGACTACACATAACCATCAACCTATAGTAGTATATTACTGACTACACATAACCATAACCCTATAGTAATCTACTACTGACTACACATAACCCTATAGTAGTCTACTACTGACTACACATAACCCTATAGTAGTCTACTACTGACTACACATAACCCAATATTAGTCTACTACTGACTACACATAACAATAACCCTATAGTAGTCTACTACTGACTACACATAACCCTATAGTAGTCTACTACTGGCTACACATAACCCTATAGTAGTCTACTACTGACTACATATAACCCTATAGTAGTCTACTACTGACTACATATAACCCTATAGTAGTCTACTACTGACTACGCATAACCCTATAGTAGTCTACTACTGACTACACATAACCATAACCCTATAGTAGTCTACTACTGACTACCCATAACCCTATAGTAGTCTACTACTGACTACCCATAACCCTATAGTAGTCCAATACTGACTACACATAACCCTATAGTAGTCTACTACTGACTACACATAACCATAACCCTATAGTAGTCTACTACTGACTACACATAACCATAAACCTATAGTAGTATACTACTGACTACACATAACCATAACCCTATAGTAATCTACTACTGACTACACATAACCCTATAGTAGTCTACTACTGACTACACATAACCCTATAGTAGTCTACTACTGACTACACATATGCCCAATATTAGTCTACTACTGACTACACATAACAATAACCCTATAGTAGTCTACTACTGACTACACATAACCCTATAGTAGTCTACTACTGGCTACACATAACCCTATAGTAGTCTACTACTGACTACATATAACCCTATAGTAGTCTACTACTGACTACATAACCCTATAGTAGTCTACTACTGACTACACATAACCCTATAGTAGTCTACTACTGACTACACATAACCATAACCCTATAGTAGTCTACTACTGACTACCCATAACCCTATAGTAGTCTACTACTGGCTACACATAACCCTATAGTAGTCCAAAACTGACTACACATAACCCTATAGTAGTCTACTACTGACTACCCATAACCCTATAGTAGTCCAATACTGACTACACATAACCCTATAGTAGTCTACTACTGACTACACATAACCATAACCCTATAGTAGTCTACTACTGACTACACATAACCCTATAGTAGTCTACTACTGACTACACATAACCCTATAGTAGTCTACTACTGACTACACATAACCCTATATTAGTCTACTACTGACTACACATAACCATAACCCTATAGTAGTCTACTACTGACTACACATAACCCTATAGTAGTCTACTACTGACTACATATAACCCTATAGTAGTCCAATACTGACTACATATTACCCTATATTAGTCTACTACTGACTACACATAACCATAACCCTATAGGAGTCTACTACTGACTACACATAACCATAACCCTATAGTAGTCTACTACTGACTACACATAACCCTATAGTAGTCTACTACTGGCTACACATAACCCTATAGTAGTCCAAAACTGACTACACATAACCCTATAGTAGTCTACTACTGACTACCCATAACCCTATAGTAGTCCAATACTGACTACACATAACCCTATAGTAGTCTACTACTGACTACACATAACCATAACCCTATAGTAGTCTACTACTGACTACACATAACCATAAACCTATAGTAGTATACTACTGACTACACATAACCATAACCCTATAGTAGTCTACTACTGACTACACATAACCCTATAGTAGTCTACTACTGACTACACATAACCCTATAGTAGTCTACTACTGACTACACATAGCCCAATATTAGTCTACTACTGACTACACATAACCATAACCCTATAGTAGTCTACTACTGACTACACATAACCCTATAGTAGTCTACTACTGACTACATATAACCCTATAGTAGTCCAATACTGACTACATATAACCCTATATTAGTCTACTACTGACTACACATAACCATAACCCTATAGGTGTCTACTACTGACTACACATAACCATAACCCTATAGTAGTCTACTTCTGACTACACATAACCCTATAGTAGTCTACTACTGACTACACATAACCCTATAGTAGTCTACTACTGACTACACATAACCCTATAATAGTCTACTACTGACTACACAAAAGCCTATATTAGTCTACTACTGACTACACATAACCATAACCCTATAGGAGTCTACTACTGACTACACATAACCCTATAGTAGTCTACTACTGACTACACATAACCCTATATTAGTCTACTACTGACTACACATAACCATAACCCTATAGGAGTCTACTACTGACTACACATAACCCTATATTAGTCTACTACTGACTACACATAACCATAACCCTATAGTAGTCTACTACTGACTACACATAACCCTATAGTAGTCTACTACTGACTACATATAACCCTATAGTAGTCTACTACTGACTACACATAACCCTATAGTAGTCTACTACTGACTACACATAACCCTATAGTAGTCTACTACTGACTACATATAACCCTATAGTAGTCTACTACTGGCTACACATAACCCTATAGTAGTCTACTACTGACTACACATAACCCTATAGTAGTCTACTACTGACTACACATAACCCTATAGTAGTCTACTACTGACTACATATAACCCTATAGTAGTCTACTACTGACTACACATAATCCTATAGTAGTCTACACTGACTACATAATCTATAGTAGTCTACTACTGACTACACATAACCCTATAGTAGTCTACTACTGACTACACATAACCCTATAGTAGTCTACTACTGACTACACATAACCCTATAGTAGTCTACTACTGACTACACATAACCCTATATTAGTCCAATACTGACTACACATAACCCAATAACCCTTATAGTAGTCTACTACTGACTACATATAACCCTATAGTAGTCTACTACTGACTCACATATAACCCTATAGTAGTCCAATACTGACTACATATTACCCTATATTAGTCTACTACTGACTACATAACCATAACCCTATAGGAGTCTACTACTGACTACACATAACCATAACCCTATAGTAGTCTACCACTGACTACACATAACCCTATAGTAGTCTACTACTGGCCACACATAACCCTATAGTAGTCCAAAACTGACTACACATAACCCTATAGTAGTCTACTACTGACTACCCATAACCCTATAGTAGTCCAATACTGACTACACATAACCCTATAGTAGTCTACTACTGACTACACATAACCATAACCCTATAGTAGTCTACTACTGACTACACATAACCATAAACCTATAGTAGTATACTACTGACTACACATAACCATAACCCTATAGTAGTCTACTACTGACTACACATAACCCTATAGTAGTCTACTACTGACTACACATAACCCTATAGTAGTCTACTACTGACTACACATAACCCAATATTAGTCTACTACTGACTACACATAACCATAACCCTATAGTAGTCTACTACTGACTACACATAACCCTATAGTAGTCTCACTACTGACTACATATAACCCTAGTAGTCCAATACTGACTATCATATAACCCTATATTAGTCTACACTGACTACACATAACCATAACCCATAGGTGTCTACTACTGACTACCCATAACCTTATAGTAGTCTACTGCTGACTACACATAACCCTATAGTAGTCTACTACGACTACACATAACCCTATAGTAGTCTACTACTGACTACACAAACCCTATAGTAGTCTACTACTGGCTACACATAAGCCTATATTAGTCTACCGACTACACATAACCAAACCCTATAGGAGTCTACTACTGACTACACATAACCCTATAGCTAGTCTACTAATGACTACACAAACCCTATATTAGTCTACTACACTACACATAACCATAACACTATAGGTCTACACGACTACATAACCCATATTAGTCACTACTGACTACACATAACCATAACTATAGTAGTCCACTACTGACTACACATAACCCTATAGTAGTCTGCTACTGACTACATATAACCTATAGTAGTCACTACTGACTACACATAACCCTATAGTAGTCTACTACTGACTACACATAACCCTATAGTAGTCTACTACTGACTACATATAACCCTATAGTAGTCACTACTGACTACACATAACCTATAGTAGTCTACTACTGACTACATAACCCTATAGTAGTCTACTACTGACTACACATAACCCTATAGTAGTCTACTACTGACACATATAACCCTATATTAGTCTACTACTGACTACACATAACCCTATAGTAGTCTACTACTGACTACACATAACCCATAGTAGTCTACTACTGACTACACATAACCCATAGTAGTCTACTACTGACTACACATAACCATAACCCTATAGTAGTCTACTACTGACTACACATAACCCTATACTAGTCTACTACTGACTACATATAACCCTATAGTAGTCTACTACTGACTACACATAACCCTATAGTAGTCTACTACTGACTACACACCCTATAGTAGTCTACTACTGACTACACATAACCCTATAGTAGTCTACTACTGACTACACATAACCCTATAGTAGTCTACTACTGACTACACATAACCCTATAGTAGTCTACTACTGACTACACATAACCCTAAGTAGTCTACTACTGACTACACATAACCCTATAGTAGTCTACTACTGACTACACATAACCCTATAGTAGTCTACTACTGACTACACATAACCATAACCCTATAGTAGTCTACTACTGACTACACATAACCCTATAGTAGTCTACTACTGACTACACATAACCCACAGTGCTCTACTACTGACTACACATAACCCTATTGTAGTCTACTACTGACCCACACATAACCCTATAGTAGTCTCACTACTGACTACACATAACCCTATAGTAGTCTACTACTGACTACACATAACCCTATAGTAGTCTACTACTGACTACATATAACCCTAAAGTAGTCTACTACTGACTACATATAACCCTATAGTAGTCTACTACTGACTACACATAACCCTATAGTAGTCTACTGCTGACTACACATAACCCTATAGTAGTCTACTACTGACTACATATAACCCTATAGTAGTCTACTACTGGCTACATAACTATAACCTATGTAGTCTACTACTGACTACACATAACCCTATAGTAGTCTACATACTGACACACATAACCCATAGTAGTCTACTACTGACTACATATAACCCTATAGTAGTCTACTACTGACCACATAACCCTATAGTAGTCTACTCACACATATAACCCTATAGTGTCTACTACTGACTCCATAACCCTATAGTAGCTCAATCATGACTACACATAACCCTATAGTAGTCTACTGACACCTACATAACCCTATAGTAGTCTACTACTGACTACACATAACCCTATAGTAGCTACTACTGACTACACTGACTACACATAACCCATAGTAGTCTACTACGACTACACATAACCTATAAAGTCCTCTGACCCTCATAGTAGTCTACTACTGACTACATATCCTTCCCTATAGTAGTCTACTACGACTACACATAACCCTATAGTAGTCTCACTACTGACTACACATAACCCTATAGTAGTCATACTGACTACACATAACCCTATAGTAGTCTACTACTGACTACACATAACCCTACTAGTAGTCTACTACTGACTACACATAACCTCCATAGTAGTCTACTACTGACTACATAACCATAACCTATAGTGTCCTTACTACTGACACACATAACCCTATGTAGTACTACACTACATAACCCTATAGTCTCATTCTTACCATAACCCTATAGTAGTCTACTGACTGACACACATAACCCTATAGTAGTCATACTGACTACACTATAACCCTATAGTAGTCTACTACTGACTCACACATAACCTAAACTAGTATCTACCTGCCAAACATAACCATAGTGTCTACTACTGACTACACATAACCCTATAGTAGTCTACTACGACTACACATAACCCTATAGTAGTCTACTACTGGCTACACATAACCTTCATAGTAGTCTACACTGACTACACATAATCCTATAGTAGTCTACTACTGACTACATAACCCTATAGTAGTCTACTACTGACTACACATAACCCTATAGTAGTCTACTACTGACTCACATAACCCTAGTAGTCTACTACTGACTACACATAACCCTATAGTAGTCTACTACTGACTACACATAACCCTATAGTAGTCTACTACTGACACACATAACCCTATAGTAGTCTACTACTGACTACACATAACCCTATAGTAGTCTCAACTGACTACACATAACCCTATAGTAGTCATACTGACTACACAATAACCCTATAGTAGTCTACTACTGACTACACATAACCCTATAGTAGTCTACTACTGACTACACTAACCCTATAGTAGTCTACTACTGACTACACATAACCCTATATTAGTCTACTACTGACTACACATAACCATAACCCTATAGTAGTCTACTACTGACTACACATAACCCTATAGTAGTCTACTACTGACTACATATAACCCTATAGTAGTCCAATACTGACTACATATTACCCTATATTAGTCTACTACTGACTACACATAACCATAACCCTATAGGAGTCTACTACTGACTACACATAACCATAACCCTATAGTAGTCTACTACTGACTACACATAACCCCATAGTAGTCTACTACTGGCTACACATAACCCTATAGTAGTCCAAAACTGACTACACATAACCCTATAGTAGTCTACTACTGACTACCCATAACCCTATAGTAGTCCAATACTGACTACACATAACCCTATAGTAGTCTACTACTGACTACACATAACCATACCCCTATAGTAGTCTACTACTGACTACACATAACCATAAACCTATAGTAGTATACTACTGACTACACATAACCATAACCCTATAGTAGTCTACTACTGACTACACATAACCCTATAGTAGTCTACTACTGACTACACATAACCCTATAGTAGTCTACTACTGACTACACATAACCCAATATTAGTCTACTACTGACTACACATAACCATAACCCCATAGTAGTCTACTACTGACTAACATAACCCTATAGTAGTCTACTACGACTACACATAACCCTATAGTAGTCCACTGACTACATAAACCCTATAGTAGTCTACTACTGACTACACATAACCTATAGTGCTACACACACACATACCATAACCCCATAGTAGTCTACTCGACTACACATAACCCTATAGTAGTCTACTACTGACTACACATAACCCTATAGTAGTCTACTACTGACTACACATAACCTATAGTAGTCTACTACTGACTACACATAACCCTATAGTAGTCTACTACTGACTACACATAACCCCATAGTAGTCTACTACTGACTACCATAACCCTATAGTAGTCTACGACGACTACATATAACCCTATATTAGTCTACTACGACACACATAACCATAACCCTATAGTAGTCTACTACTGACTACACACATAACCCTATATTAGTCTACTACTGACTACACAAACCATAACCCTATAGTAGTCTACTACTGACTACACATACCCTATAGTAGTCTAACTACTGACTACATATAACCCTATAGTAGTCTACTACTGACTACACATAACCCTATAGTAGTCTACTACTGACTACACATAACCCTATAGTAGTCTACTACTGACTACATATAACCCTATAGTAGTCTACTACTGACTACACATAACCCTATAGTAGTCTACTACTGGCTACATATAACCCTATAGTAGTCTACTACTGACTACACATAACCCTATAGTAGTCTACTACTGACTACATATAACCCCTATAGTAGTCTACTGCTGACTACACTAACCCTATAGTAGCTACCACTGGCTACACATAACCCCATAGTAGTCTACTACTGACTACACATAACCCCTATAGTAGTCTCACTACTGACTACACATAACCCTATAGTAGTCTACTACGACACATATAACCCTATAGTAGTCTACTACGACTACATATAACCCCGATAGTAGTCACTACTGACTACACATAACCCTATAGTGTCTACTACTGACTACATAACCCTATAGCAGTCTTACTACTGACTACACATAACCCTATAGTAGTCTACTACTGACTACATATAACCCATAGTAGTCTACTACTGACTAAACATTACCCTATATTAGTCAACTACTGACTACACATAACCATAACCCTATAGGAGTCTACTACTGACTACACATAACCCCCTAGTAGTCTACTACTGACTACACATAACCCTATAGTAGTCTACTACTGTACACATAACCCTATAGTAGTCCAAAACTGACTACACATAACCCTATAGTAGTCTACACCTGACTACCTATAACCCTATAGTAGTCCAATACTGACTACACATAACCCCTATAGTAGTCTACTACTGACTACACATAACCATAACCCTATAGTAGTCTCACTACTGACTACACATAACCAAAACCATAGTAGTACTACTGACTACACATAACCATAACCCTATAGTAGTCACTACTGACTACACATAACCCTATAGTAGTCTACTACTGACTACACATAACCCTATAGTAGTCTACTACTGACTACACATAACCCAATATTAGCTCTACTACTGACTACACATAACAATAACCCTATAGTAGTCTACTACTGACTACACATAACCCTATAGTAGTCTACACTGGCTACACATAACCCTATAGTAGTCTAACTACTGACTACATATACCTATAGTAGTCTACTACTGACTACATATAACCCTATAGTAGTCTACTACTGACTACGCATAACCCCTATAGTAGTCTACTACTGACTACACATAACCATAACCCTATAGTAGTCTACTACTGACTACATATTACCCTATATTAGTCTACTACTGACTACACATAACCATAACCCCATAGGAGTCTACTACAGACTACACATAACCATAACCTATAGGAGTCTACTACTGACTACACATAACCCTATATTAGTCTACTACTGACTACACATAACCATAACCCTATAGTAGTCTACTACTGACTACACATAACCCTATAGCTTAGTCTACTACTGACTACATATAACCCTATAGTAGTCTACTACTGACTACACATAACCCAATATTAGTCTACTACGACTACACAAACCTTAACCCTATAGTAGTCTACTACTGACTACACATAACCCTATAGTAGTCTACTACTGACTACATATAACCCTATAGTAGTCCAATACTGACACATAAAACCCTTCATATTAGTCTACTACTGACTACACATAACCAAGCCCTATAGTGTCTACTACTGACTACACATAACCATAACCCTATAGTAGTCTACTTCTGACTACACATAACCCTATAGTAGTCTACTACTGACTACACATAACCTATAGTAGTCTACTACTGACTACACATAACCCTATAGTAGTCTACTACTGACTACACAAAACCCTATATTAGTCTACTCACTGACTACACATAACCATAACCCTATAGGAGTCTACTACTGACTACACATAACCCTATAGTAGTCTACTACTGACTACACATAACCCTATATAGTCTACCTACTGACTACATAACCATAACCCTATAGGAGTCTACATACTGACTACACATAACCCTATATTAGTCTACTACTGACTACATACCATAACCCTATAGTAGTCTACTACTGACTACACATAACCCTATAGTAGTCTACTACTGACTACATATAACCCTATAGTAGTCTACTACTGACTACACATAACCCTATAGTAGTCTACTACTGACTACATAACCCTATAGTAGTCTACTACTGACTACATATAACCCTATAGTAGTCTACTACTGGCTACACATAACCCTATAGTAGTCTACTACTGGCTACACATAACCCTATAGTAGTCTACTACTGACTACACATAACCCTATAGTAGTCTACTACTGACTACATATAACCCTATAGTAGTCTACTACTGGCTACACATAATCCTATAGTAGTCTACTACTGGCTACACATAATCCCATAGTAGTCTACTACGACTACACATAACCCTATAGTAGTCTACTGACTACATAACCCTATAGTAGTCTACTACGACTACATAAACCCTATACTAGTCTACTACTGACTACATATAACCCTATAGTAGTCTACTACAGACTACATATAACCCTATATTAGTCTACTACTGGCTACACATAACCCTATAGTAGTCTACTACTGACTACACATAACCCTATATTAGTCTACTACTGACTACACATAACCATAACCCTATAGTAGCTCTACTACTGACTACACATAACCCTATAGTAGTCTACTACTGACTACACATAACCCTATATTAGTCTACTACTGACTACACATAACCATAAACCTATAGTAGTCTACTACTGACTACACATAACCCTATAGTAGTCTACTACTGACTACATATAACCCTATAGTAGTCCAATACTGACTACATATTACCCTATATTAGTCTACTACTGACTACACATAACCATAACCCTATAGGAGTCTACTACTGACTACACATAACCATAACCCTGTAGTAGTCGACTACTGACTACACAATAACCTTATAGTAGTCTACTACTGGCTACATAACCCTATAGTAGTCCAAAACTGACTACACATAACCCTATAGTAGTCTACTACTGACTACCCATAACCCTATAGTAGTCCAAACTGACTACACATAACCCTATAGTAGTCTACTACTGACTACACATAACCATAACTATAGTAGTCTACACTGACTACACATAACCATAAACCATAGTAGTATACACTGACTACACATAACCATAACCCTATAGTAATCTACTACTGACTACACATAACCCTATAGTGTCTACTACTGACTACACATAACCCTATAGTAGTCTACTACTGACTACACATAACCCAATATTAGTCTACTACTGACTAACACATAACAATAACCCTATAGTAGTCTACTACTGACTACACATAACCCCATAGTAGCTCCACTACTGGCTACACATAACCCTACAGTAGTCTACACTGACTACATATAACCCTATAGTAGTCTACTACTGACTACATATAACCCTATAGTAGTCTACTACTGACTACGCATAACCCTATAGTAGTCACTACTGACTACACATAACCATAACCCCAGAGTAGTCTACTACTGACTACCCATAACCCCTATAGTAGTCTACTACTGACTACCCATAACCCTATAGTAGTCCAAAACTGACTACACATAACCCTATAGTAGTCTACTACTGACTACACATAACCATAACCCTATAGTAGTCTACTACTGACTACACATAACCATAAACCTATAGTAGTATACTACTGACTACACATAACCATAACCCTATAGTAATCTACTACTGACTACACATAACCCTATAGTAGTCTACTACTGACTACACATAACCCTATAGTAGTCTACTACTGACTACACATAACCCAATATTAGTCTACTACTGACTACACATAACAATAACCCTATAGTAGTCTACTACTGACTACACATAACCCTATAGTAGTCTACTACTGGCACACATAACCCTATAGTAGTCTACTACTGACTACATATAACCCTATAGTAGTCTACTACTGACTACATATAACCCTATAGTAGTATACTACTGACTACGCATAACCCTATAGTAGTCTACTGCTGACTACACATAAACCCCTATAGTAGTCTACGCTGACTACATATAACCCTATAGTAGTCTACTACTGACTACACATAACCCTATAGTAGTCTACTACTGACTACACATAACCCTATAGTAGTCTACTACTGATTACACATAACCCTATATTAGTCTACTACTGACTACACATAACCATAACCCTATAGTAGTCTACTACTGACTACACATAACCCTATAGTAGTCTACTACTGACTACATATAACCCTATAGTAGTCCAATACTGACTACATATTACCCTATATTAGTCTACTACTGACTACACATAACCATAACCCTATAGGAGTCTACTACTGACTACACATAACCATAACCCCTATAGTGGTCGACTACTGACTACACATAACCCTATAGTAGTCTACTACTGGCTACACATAACCCTATAGTAGTCCAAAACTGACTACACATAACCCTAAGTAGTCTACTACTGACTACCATAACCCTATAGTAGTCCAATACTGACTACACATAACCCTATAGTAGTCTACTACTGACTACACTAACCATAACCCTATAGTAGTCTACTACTGACTACACATAACCATAAACCTATAGTAGGTAATACTACTGACTACATAACCATAACCCCTATAGTAATCTACTACTGACTACACATAACCCTATAGTAGTCTACTACTGACTACATATAACCCTATGTAGTCTACTACTGACTACACATAACCCAATATTAGTCTACTACTGACTACACATAACAATAACCCTATAGTAGTCTACTACTGACTACATAACCCTATAGTAGTCTACTACTGGTTACATAACCCTATAGTAGTCTACTACTGACTACATATAACCCTATAGTAGTCTACTACTGACTACATATAACCCTATAGTAGTCTACTACTGACTACGCATAACGCTATAGTAGTCTACTACTGACCACACATAACCATAACCCTATAGTAGTCTACTACTGACTACCCATAACCCCATAGTAGTCTACTACTGACTACCCATAACCCCATAGTAGTCCAATACTGACTACACATAACCCCTATAGTAGTCTACTACTGACTACACATAACCATAACCCTATAGTAGTCTACTACTGACTACACATAACCACAAACCTATAGTAGTATACTACTGACTACACATAACCATAACCCTATAGTAATCTACTACTGACTACACATAACCCATGTAGTCTACTACTGACTACACATAACCCTATAGTAGTCTACTACCGACTACACATAACCCAATATTAGTCTACTACTGACTACACATAACAATAACCCTATAGTAGTCTACTACTGACTACACATAACCCTATAGTAGTCTACTACTGGCTACACATAACCCTATAGTAGTCTACTACTGACTACATATAACCCTATAGTAGTCTACTACTGACTACATATAACCCTATAGTAGTCTACTACTGACTACGCATAACCCTATAGTAGTCTACTACTGACTACACATAACCATAACCCTATAGTAGTCTACTACTGACTACCCATAACCCTATAGTAGTCTACTACTGGCTACACATAACCCTATAGTAGTCCAAAACTGACTACACATAACCCTATAGTAGTCTACTACTGACTACCCATAACCCTATAGTAGTCCAATACTGACTACACATAACCCTATAGTAGTCTACTACTGACTACACATAACCATAACCCTATAGTAGTCTACTACTGACTACACATAACCCTATAGTAGTCTCCTACGACTACACATAACCCTATAGTAGTCTACTACTGACTACACATAACCCTATATTAGTCTACTACTGACTACACATAACCATAACCCTATAGTAGTCTACTACTGACTACACATAACCCTATAGTAGTCTACTACTGACTACATATAACCCTATAGTAGTCCAATACTGACTACATATTACCCTATATTAGTCTACTACTGACTACACATAACCATAACCCTATAGGAGTCTACTACTGACTACACATAACCATAACCCTATAGTAGTCTACTACTGACTACACATAACCCTATAGTAGTCTACTACTGGCTACACATAACCCTATAGTAGTCCAAAACCGAATACACATAACCCTATAGTAGTCTACTACTGACTACCCATAACCCTATAGTAGTCCAATACTGACTACACATAACCCTATAGTAGTCTACTACTGACTACACATAACCATAACCCTATAGTAGTCTACTACTGACTACACATAACCATAAACCTATAGTAGTATACTACTGACTACACATAACCATAACCCTATAGTAGTCTACTACTGACTACATAACCCTATAGTAGTCTACTACTGACTACACATAACCCTATAGTAGTCTACTACTGACTACACATAACCCAATATTAGTCTACTACTGACTACACATAACCATAACCCTATAGTAGTCTACTACTGACTACACATAACCCTATAGTAGTCTACTACTGACTACATATAACCCTATAGTAGTCCAATACTGACTACATATAACCCTATATTAGTCTACTACTGACTACACATAACCATAACCCTATAGGTGTCTACTACTGACTACACATAACCATAACCCTATAGTAGTCTACTTCTGACTACACATAACCCTATAGTAGTCTACTACTGACTACACATAACCCTATAGTAGTCTACTACTGACTACACATAACCTTATAGTAGTCTACTACTGACTACACATAACCCTATAGTAGTCTACTACTGACTACATATAACCCTATAGTAGTCTACTACTGACTACACATAACCAAACCCTATAGGAGTCTACTACTGACTACACATAACCCTATATTAGTCTACTACTGACTACACATAATCATAACCCTATAGTAGTCTACTACTGACTACACATAACCCTATAGTAGTCCACTACTGACTACATATAACCCTATAGTAGTCTACTACTGACTACACATAACCCTATAGTAGTCTACTACTGACTACACATAACCCTATAGTAGTCTACTACTGACTACATATAACCCCTATAGTAGTCTACTACGGCTACACATAACCCTATAGTAGTCTACTACTGGCTACACATAACCCTATAGTAGTCTACTACTGACTACACATAACCCTATAGTAGTCTACTACTGACTACATATAACCCTATAGTAGTCTACTACTGGCTACACATAACCCTATAGTAGTCTACTACTGGCTACACATAACCCTATAGTAGTTACTACTGACTACACATAACCCTATAGTAGTCTACTACAGACTACACATAACCCTATAGTAGTCTACTACGACTACATATAACCCTATACTAGTCTACACGACTACATAAACCCGATAGTAGTCTACTACTGACTACATATAACCCTATATTAGTCTACTACTGACTACATATAACCCTATAGTAGTCTACTACTGACTACACATAACCCTATAGTAGTCTACTACTGACTACATATAAACCCTATAGTAGTCTACTACTGACTACACATAACCCTATAGTAGTCTACTACTGACTACATATAACCCTATAGTAGTCCAATACTGACTAAATATTACCTATATTAGTCTACTACTGACTACACATAACCATAACCCTATAGGAGTCTACTACTGACTACACATAACCATAACCCTATAGTAGTCTACTACTGACTACACATAACCCTATAGTAGTCTACTACTGGCCACACATAACCCTATAGTAGTCCAAAACTGACTACATAACCCTATAGTAGTCTACTACTGACTACCCATAACCCTATAGTAGTCCAATACTGACTACACATAACCCTATAGTAGTCTACTACTGACTACACATAACCATAACCCTATAGTAGTCTACTACTGACTACACATAACCATAAACCTATAGTAGTATACTACTGACTACACATAACCATAACCCTATAGTAGTCTACTACTGACTACACATAACCCTATAGTAGTCTACTACTGACTACACATAACCCTATAGTAGTCTACTACTGACTACACATAACCCAATATTAGTCTACTACTGACTACACATAACCATAACCCTATAGTAGTCTACTACTGACTACACATAACCCTATAGTAGTCTACTACTGACTACATATAACCCTATAGTAGTCCAATACTGACTACATATAACCCTATATTAGTCTACTACTACTACACATAACCATAGCCCTATAGGTGTCTACTACGACTACACAAACCAAACCCTATAGTAGTCTACTTGACTACACATAACCCTATAGTAGTCTACTACTGACTACACATAACCCTATAGTAGTCTACTACTGACTACACATAACCCTATAGTAGTCTACTACTGACTACACAAAAGCCTATATTAGTCTACTACTGACTACACATAACCATAACCCTATAGGAGTCTACTACTGACTACACATAACCCTATAGTAGTCTACTACTGACTACACATAACCCTATATTAGTCTACTACTGACTACACATAACCATAACCCTATAGGAGTCTACAACTGACTACACATAACCCTATATTAGTCTACTACTGACTACACATAACCATAACCCTATAGTAGTCTACTACTGATTACACATAACCCTATAGTAGTCTACTACTGACTACATATAACCCTATAGTAGTCTACTACTGACTACACATAACCCATAGTAGTCTACTACTGACTACACATAACCCTATAGAGCGACACAAACCCTATAGTAGCCTACTACTGGCTACACATAACCCTATAGTAGTCTACTCGGCTACACATAACCCTATAGTAGTCCAATACTGACTACACATAACCCTATAGTAGTCTACTACTGACTACATATAACCTATAGTAGTCTTCTACTGGCTACACATAACCCTATAGTAGTCTATTACTGGCTACATAACCTATAGTAGTCTACTACTGACTACACATAACCCTATAGTAGTCTACTACTGACTACACATAACCCTATAGTAGTCTACTACTGACTACATATAACCCTATACTAGTCTCACGACTACATATAACCCTATAGTAGCCTACTACTGACTACATATAACCCTATATTAGTCTACTACTGGCTGCACATAACCTCTATAGTAGTCTACTACTGACTACACATAACCCTATAGTAGTCTACTACTGACTACAGATAACCCTATAGTAGTCTCACTACTGACTACACATAACCCTATAGTAGTCTACTACTGGCTACACATAACCAAGTAGTCTACTACTGACTACACATAACCCTCTAGTAGTCTACTACTGACTACACATAACCCTATAGTAGTCTACTACTGACTACACATAACCATAACCCTATAGTAGTCTACTACTGACTACACATAACCCTATAGTAGTCTACTACTGACTACACATAACCCTATAGTAGTCTACTACTGACTACACATAACCCTATAGTAGTCTACTACTGACTACACATAACCCTATAGTAGTCTACTGCTGACTACACATAACCCTATAGTAGTTACTACTGACTACACAAACCCTATAGGGCTAGCCACTACTGGCACATATAACCCTATAGTAGTCTACTACTGACTACACATAACCCTATAGTAGTCTACTACTGACTACACATAACCCTATAGTAGTCTACTGCTGACTACCCATAACCCTATAGTAGTCTACTACTGGCTACATATAACCCTATAGTAGTCTACTACTGGCTACACATAACCATAACCCTATAGTAGTCTACTGCTGACTACACATAACCCTATAGTAGTCTACAACTGACTACACATAACCCTATAGTAGTCTACTACTGACTACACATAACCCCATAGTAGTCTACTACTGACTACACATAACCATAACCCTATAGTAGTCTACTACTGACTACACATAACCTTATAGTAGTCTACTACTGACTACACATAACCCCATAGTAGTCTACTACTGACTACACATAACCTATAGTAGTCTAATACTGACTACACATAACCCCAAGTAGTCTACTGCTGACTACACATAACCATAGTAGTCACTACTGACTACACATAACCCTATAGTAGTCTACTACTGGCACATATAACCCTATAGTAGTCTACTACTGACTACATAACCCTATAGTAGTTAATACTGACTACACACAACCCTATAGTAGTCTACTGCTGACTACCCATAACCCTATAGTAGTCTACTACTGGCTACATATAACCCTATAGTAGTCTACTACTGGCTACACATAACCATAACCCTATAGTAGTCTACTGCTGACTACACATAACCCTATAGTAGTCTACAACTGACTACACATAACCCTATAGTAGTCTACTACTGACTAAATATAACCCTATAGTAGTCTACTACTGACTACACATAACCCTATAGTAGTCTACTACTGACTAAATATAACCCTATAGTAGTCTACTACTGACTACACATAACCCTATAGTAGTCTACTACTGACTACACATAACCCTATAGTAGTCTACTACTGGCTACACATAACCCTATAGTAGTCTACTACTGGCTACACATAACCCTATAGTAGTCTACTACTGACTACATATAACCCTATAGTAGTCTACTACTGACTACACATAACCCTATAGTAGTCTACTACTGGCTACACATAACCCTATAGTAGTCTACTACTGACTACACATAACCCTATAGTAGTCTACTACTGACTACACATAACATATAGTAGTCTACTACTGACTACACATAACCCTATAGTAGTCTACTACTGACTACATATAACCCTATAGTAGTCTACTGCTGACTACACATAACCCTATAGTAGTCTACTACTGACTACATATAACCCTATAGTAGTCTACTACTGGCTACACATAACCCTATAGTAGTCTACTGCTGACTACACATAACCCTATAGTAGTCTACTACTGACTACACATAACCCTATATTAGTCTACTACTGACTACACATAACCATAACCCTATAGGAGTCTACTACTGACTACACATAACCCTATATTAGTCTACTACTGACTACACATAACCATAACCCTATAGTAGTCTACTACTGACTACACATAACCCCATAGTAGTCTACTACTGACTACTGTGATGTCACGAGAGGCTACACAGCTTTTCAGCGGGATTGCTCAAGTAGTGCAAGGAGACCAGGTTCAATCAAAACAAGGATTTTATTAAAGGTCTTGGGAAACAACGACCCAAAGTATAACACACCTCTGTTCTTGTGGCTCTTTAAGGGTTAACAGTTCAGGGATGTCTCTTCCACATCCAAAATCATAACTCTCCCTCGCTCAAATAACTTTTCCCCAGTCTTACTGTATTCCACGCTGCAGCCAGTGGCCAACCCAGCAAAACGCCCTTCCAAATGTCCCACACGTATTTCCACAGGTGCATATATCCAAAGGTGAGTATTTCCCAAAGGTAAGTATCTCCAAATCCTTATATTCCTCATGGAAGTGGACGTGCAGCACTCTTGTCCTCCAGAGAGCCCAGCTTGGAGACCGTGTCTCTTCCCTTCAACAAACCTCAGCTCATCAGCTCCTGATTGGTTTCGGGCGGCGTGGGGAAGATTGGCCATAGAGGGTTTGGAGTTCCCGACCATACCAGCAGATGGAGCCAAAGCTGTCTGGGCTTGCAGCCATCTCAGGGGGATGTAACGCCCCCTCCAGGACACAGCCTCTCGTGATATCACACATCCCCTCGGGACCGACGCCCCCGCCGGGGTAAAGGCAGCGAAGAAGGCCTCACGCCGGGGAGAGGGCGGCCGCACTGCCGTGGTGCTTGCCAGCCTGCTTTCTTCAACTCCTCCACCTAGGGCCAGGGACTCCGCCTCCTGTTGTCTCTCCTTGAGTTTCTTACTGAACGCATCAGCCTTGGTTTTAGCAGAGTTTAGCTTCTGCTGAGCAGCTTTCAGTTCCTTCTCTCTTTCCGCATTTTCATCTTGTTCTCCAACACCTTGTACTTCTCCTCTGCCTTTTCTGACCTTATACTGCGCGGGGTCTCCTCACACTCCTCGATGGTCCTGCGCTTCAGCTCCTCCTGTTGCTTATGGGAAGTGAGCTCTGCTGGAGCTTAGCCTGGAGGATATTAATCTCTGTCTTCATGTCTAACTGTTGCTTTAACAAACGATACCTCTCAGCGTCCCCTTCAGACCAGACAGTTCTTTGTCCAGATTCTGTAGCTCTGCCTCTGTGTCGGTCTGGGCACCTGCCATCCCTATCAGAGCCCGGGCGGGAGTGAGTAACTTGAGGATTGCACCGGAGCCTTCCCAGGGATGAGTCTTGCCTCTCCGTTTCCGAGGTACTCGGGTTATCCTCTCCTGAGACTCTCTCCAGAGTGGGTAAAAGGCTGGGCAGTCTCGGCCCAATTAGGACAGGGACGGGAGGGAATCAACCACCCCCGCCGGCCGTGTGTATGGTTCCCGTGTGCTGGTCATTGTAAGTTCAGTAATGGGGTATTCTCTGGTGTCCCCATGGACACAGGAAACTGGGAGGACTTTCCCCGGCTCAGACACGCTGGGCCCACCAAATCCTTACGCAAGCCAGGGTGGCCCGGCTACCAGAATCCAGTAAGGGGCCTCCACATCATGGTGATTCACAGTTACCGGGCAGGTGGGGGGCGGGTCGATCTGGGCCGCCATCTACGACTCCTAAGAGCGAGGCAATCACGGTGTGTGGGTGCTGAGCTGGAGGACTCCGCAGTGGGCATAGGTTCATCGGCTGGTTTCCCACACTGCCAGGAGATATGTCCCATCTCCCCCACACCGCAAACACTGCGAGCTTCCTCCTGGTGTACTCTTCTTACCCGCCTTGGTTTCTGGCTCCCTGGAGCCGGGATAAGTCCTGACGTGGCTGGGTTCGAGACCTTGGGGTCCTTTGGACGGGTTCTTCCCATTTGTGGTGGGGCCGCACTCCTGGGGTCTTTTTCGGGAAGCATTCAGCATCCCGCTGTGGCCTGGTACTTTTTCCACAGCTTCACGGTCAGATCAGGGCCGTGGTCAAGGCCTGTTGACTGATGAACCGTTGCCTCATAGGGCAGGGGCGCGGAGTAACGATCCACCACAACGGCCTCCACCACCGCCGCTGCTGTATTCCTCTGGCGGATCCAGCCATTTCTTGCGATTCGGACAAGTTCATGCATCTGCGCCCGAGGAGGTTGGTCTGAGCTGGAAGGTCCAGCTGTGAAAGCGCGGGCCATACCAAACTTTGTGAGTCCACAGCTGAGGATCTCAGACTTCAGGGCATCATATCAGTAACCTGGTCAGGGCCCAGGTCCCGGACAGCATTCAGTGATTCCGGTTAGAAAGGGGGCCAACTAACAGACCAACCCACTGTTGCTTGGGCCAGGCTTCCTAGTGGCCGGTGGCCTCAAATGCATGCAGGTATGCCTCAATGTCATCGGTGAGCTCCCATCTTAGATATAAAGTCACTTGCCTTTATTGGGCGGGTATTTTGGACAACCATCTGTTGCAACTGCAATTCTCTGCCTTCAGAAGGTTGGCTTTCTTTTGCTCCTCCAAGAAGCCACGCTTGCTTGCATCTGGGCTTGCCGGCCAGCAACAAGGGCTTTCAACATGTCCTCCATGTTCAGTCGGGGGGAGCCTACGCCAACTTGGAAAACTGGGTGATCAAACCCTCGTATCCTCCCTTGACATGCACTATTAACGCTTGAGCTTGCCCGTATTCACCACCATCTGTGATGTCACGAGAGGCTACACAGCTTTCAGCGGGATTGCTCAAGTAGTGAAGGAGACCAGGTTCAATCAAAACAAGGATTTTATTAAAGGTCTTGGGAAACTAACGAAAGTATAACACAATTCTGTTCTCTGGTGGCTTTTAAGGGTTAACAGTTCAGGGATGTCTCTTCCACATCCAAAATCATAACTCTCCTCGCTCAAATATTTTTTTCCCCAGTCTTACTGTATTCCACGTTGCAGCTAGTGGCCAACCCAGCAAAACGTCCTTCCAAATGTCCCACACGTATTTCCACAGGTGCATATATCCAAAGGTGAGTATTTCCCAAAGGTAGGTATCTCCAAATCCTTATATTCCTCATGGAAGTGGACGGCAGCACTCTTGTCCTCCAGAGAGCCCAGCTTGAGACCGTGTCTCTTCCCTTCAACAAACCTTCAGCTCATCAGCTCCTGATTGGTTTCGGCCGCGTGGGAAGATTGGCCATAGAGGGTTGGAGTTCCCGACCATACCAGCAGATGGAGCCATAGCTGTCTGGGCTTGCAGCCATCTCAGGGGGATGTAACGTCCCCTCCAGGACACAGCCTCTCGTGACATCACACTACATATAACCCTATAGTAGTCTACTACTGGCTACACATAACCCTATAGTAGTCTACTACTGGCTACACATAACCCTATAGTAGTCTACTACTGACTACACATAACCCTATAGTAGTCTACTACTGACTACATATAACCCTATAGTAGTCTACTACTGGCTACACATAACCCTATAGTAGTCTACTACTGGCTACACATAATCCTATAGTAGTCTACTACTGACTACACATAACCCTATAGTAGTCTACTACTGACTACACATAACCCTATAGTAGTCTACTACTGACTACATATAACCCTATACTAGTCTACTACTGACTACATATAACCCTATAGTAGTCTACTACTGACTACATATAACCCTATATTAGTCTACTACTGGCTACACATAACCCTATAGTAGTCTACTACTGACTACACATAACCCTATAGTAGTCTACTACTGACTACATATAACCCTATAGTAGTCTACTACTGACTACACATAACCCTATAGTAGTCTACTACTGGCTACACATAACCCTATAGTAGTCTACTACTGACTACACATAACCCTCTAGTAGTCTACTACTGACTACACATAACCCTATAGTAGTCTACTACTGACTACACATAACCATAACCCTATAGTAGTCTACTACTGACTACACATAACCTTATAGTAGTCTACTACTGACTACACATAACCCTATAGTAGTCTACTACTGACTACACATAACCCTATAGTAGTCTACTACTGACTACACATAACCCTATAGTAGTCTACTGCTGACTACACATAACCCTATAGTAGTCTACTACTGACTACACATAACCCTATAGTAGTCTACTACTGGCTACATATAACCCTATAGTAGTCTACTACTGACTACACATAACCCTATAGTAGTCTACTACTGACTACACATAACCCTATAGTAGTCTACTACTGGCTACACATAACCTTATAGTAGTCTACTACTGACTACACATAACCCTATAGTAGTCTACTACTGACTACACATAACCTTATAGTAGTCTACTACTGACTACACATAACCCTATAGTAGTCTACTACTGACTACATATAACCCTATAGTAGTCTACTACTGGCTACACATAACCCTATAGTAGTCTACTACTGGCTACACATAACCCTATAGTAGTCTACTACTGACTACACATAACCCTATAGTAGTCTACTACTGACTACACATAACCTTATAGTAGTCTACTACTGACTACACATAACCCTATAGTAGTCTACTACTGACTACATATAACCCTATAGTAGTCTACTACTGACTACATATAAC
The DNA here is from genome assembly GCF_020615455.1 of Coregonus clupeaformis. Classification (NCBI taxonomy): domain Eukaryota; kingdom Metazoa; phylum Chordata; class Actinopteri; order Salmoniformes; family Salmonidae; genus Coregonus; species Coregonus clupeaformis. The sequence goes on along the minus strand of NC_059198.1, from coordinate 50,177,478 downwards.
CCTATAGTAGTCTACTACTGGCTACACATAACCCTATAGTAGTCTACTACTGACTACACATAACCCTATAGTAGTCTACTACTGACTACACATAACCCTATAGTAGTCTACTACTGACTACATATAACCCTATAGTAGTCTACTACCGACTACACATAACCTTATAGTAGTCTACTACTGACTACACATAACCCTATAGTAGTCTACTACTGACTACATATAACCCTATAGTAGTCTACTACTGACTACACATAACCCTATAGTAGTCTACTACTGACTACACATAACCCTATAGTAGTCTACTACTGGCTACACATAACCTTATAGTAGTCTACTACTGACTACACATAACCCTATAGTAGTCTACTACTGACTACACATAACCCTATAGTAGTCTACTACTGACTACACATAACCCTATAGTAGTCTACTACTGACTACATATAACCCTATAGTAGTCTACTACTGGCTACACATAACCCTATAGTAGTCTACTACTGACTACACATAACCATAACCCTATAGTAGTCTACTACTGACTACCCATAACCATATAGTAGTCTACTACTGACTACACATAACCCTATAGTAGTCTACTACTGACTACACATAACCCTATAGTAGTCTACTACTGACTACACATAACCCTACAGTAGTCTACTACTGAGTACACATAAATCTACCCCCTCCTTCATCTCCAGCAGTGTTAACACTGTATAGTACCAGTGCATGGGAAATCACCCCTGCTTATTCCATGAGATTAATCCTCCAAAATGCTTATTCTCAGTGTACTTTCCTCCTTGATTAGTTAAGGAGTCTTTGCAGCAGGTCTTTCCAGACCTGCAGAGTGAGTGAGGACATGGGTTATTTTGTTCGTTGCTCTTTGATTTGTTGAATTGCTCCTTTTGTCTGCGCTTCAGTCGACATGAAGACAGGGGCTAATAAAGCATTCACATTGATATACGCTACTACGCTATTCTCCAGCCCAGTCTGCCAGTGTTTGTAATATTCACTGGGTCTGTGTGTTACTGTGATAGAAAACCTACCTTCGGAAAGTATTCATACCCCTTGATTTATTCCACATTTTTGTTGTGTTGCAGCCTGAATTCAAAATTGATTTAAATATTTTTTCTCTCTCACCCATCTAAACACAATGCCCCATAATGACAAAGTGAAAACATGTTTCTCGATTTGTTTGGTAATTTATTGAAAATGAAAATTCAGAAATATCTCATTTACATAAGTATTCACACCCCATGAGTCAATATTTTTTAGAAGTACCTTTGGCAGTGATTACAGCTGTGAGTCTTTCTGGGTAAATCTCTAAGAACTTTCCACACCTGGATTGTGCAACATTTGTCCATTATTATTTTCCAAATTCTTCAAGCTCTTTCAAATAGGTTGTTGATCATTGCTAGACAGACATTTTCAGCTATTGCCATATATTTTCAAGTAGATTTAAGTCGAAACTGTAACTCGGCCACTCAGGAAAATGTACAGTCTTCTTGGTAAGCAACTCCAGTGTAGATTGGCCTTGTGTTTTAGGTTATTGTCCTGCTAAAAGGTAAATTCCTCTCCCAGTGTCTGGTGGAAAGCAGACTGAACCAGGCTTTCCTCTAGGATTTTGCCGGAGCTTAGCTCCATTCCTTTTCTTTTTATCCTGAAAAACTCCCCAGTCCTTAATGATTACAAGCATACCCATAACATGATGCAGCCAACACTATGCTTGAAAATATGGAGAGTGGTACTCAGTAATATGTTGTATTGGATTTGCCCCAAACATAACACTTAATATTCAGGACAAAAAGTTAATTGCTTTTACACATTTTTTGCAGTATTACTTTAGTGCCTTGTTGCAAACAGGATGCATGTTTTGGAATATTTTTTATTCTGTACAGGCTTCCTTCTTTTCACTATCAATAAGGTTAGTATTGTGGCGTAACTACAATGTTGTTGATCCATCCTCAGTTTTCTCCTATCACATCCATTAAACCCTGTAACTGTTTTAAAGTCACCATTGGCCTCATGGTGAAATCCCTGAGAGGTTTCCTTCCTCTCTGGCAACTGAGTTAGGAAGGATGCCTGTATCTTTATAATGACTGGGTGTATTGATACACCATCCAGTGTAATTAATAACTTCCCCATGCTGAAAGGGATATTCAATGTCTGCTTTTTGTATTTGTACCCATCTACCAATAGGTTCCCTTCTTTGCAAGACATTGGAAAACCTACCTTGTCTTTGTGGTTGAATCTGTGTTTGAAAATCACTGCTCGACTGAGGGACCTTACAGATAATTGTATGTGTGTGTTACAGAGATGAGGTAGTCATTCAAAAACAATGTTAAACACTATTATTGCACACAGAACGAGTCCATGCAACTTATTATGTGACTTGTTAAGCACATTTTTACTCCTGAACTTATTAAGGCTAGCCATAACAAAGGGGTTGAATACTTATTGACTCAAAACATTTCAGCTTTTCATTTTTTTATTAAGAGTAATAGATAACTAAACATAATTCCACTTTGACATTTTTTTGGGTAAAAAAAATAAGCAATTTTAAATTCAGACTATAACACAACAGAATGTGGAAAAAGTCAAGGGGTGTGAATACTTTCTGAAGGCATTGTTTTTGATGGTTGTATTGCTCCACCGTTTGTGATTTTAACTGACCATCACGTAAGGGTCCTTTAACAATGGTCTCAGTGGGTCTATCTTGGGTGGCTTTGTCATCTCTGTTTGTTTCACCGTTACAGGGATCTAGGATCACATGTCATTGTTTGAAGAAGTAAAACAATGATTTTCATCTGGTTGTTGTTTTAGGTGGTAGTTATCCCTGAGTGAAGCTGTGCTTACTGCAGGCTTTATAGAAACAGGGATTTTCGTCTGGTTGTTATAGAAACGGGGAAAGGAGAAAACAATGACTGGCAAAACGAGAGAAACCTTTTGGATGGTGGTTCTCCGTGACATGACTCAAAAACATTGTGTCAACCAGAATAATGCTGGCAAATGTCTTTTGAACTGAATGATAAACATTTGCTGCGTTGTACCACTAAAAATACACAACACAATGGAGAACTTGAATGCTAGAAGTAAAAGGCAGTAGCAGCCTAACTATCAGAAATTGTGCTGTGGATGTTCTGTGGGATAAAGACATAAGGAGATCTACGACTATGATGAGATAGAATTCCAAACTGCTTTCTCACCTTGATAAATTGAGGAGATAGAATTCCAAACTGCTTTCTCAACTTGAAAAATGGAGGAGATGGAATTCCAAACTGCTTTCTCACCTTGATAAATTGAGGAGATAAAATTCCAAACTGCTTTCTCACCTTGAAAAATTGAGGAGATGGAATTCCAAACTGCTTTCTCACCTTGAAAAATTGAGGAGATTTCTGATTTGATTTATTAGGATCCCCATTAGCTGACGTCAATGGCGACAGCTAGTCTTACTGGGGTCCGACACATAATGAAAAATACATTTCAGACAGAATACTTTACAATTTACATACATTTAAAAACATGAATGTAGTGTGTGTATGCATCTACAGTGGGGAAAAAAAGTATTTAGTCAGCCACCAATTGTGCAAGTTCTCTCACTTAAAAAGATGAGAGAGGCCTGTAATTTTCATCATAGGTACACGTCAACTATGACAGACAAATTGAGAAAAAAAAATCCAGAAAATCACATTGTAGGATTTTTTATGAATTTATTTGCAAATTATGGTGGAAAATAAGTATTTGGTCACCTACAAACAAGCAAGATTTCTGGCTCTCACAGACCTGTAACTTCTTCTTTAAGAGGCTCCTCTGTCCTCCACTCGTTACCTGTTATTAATGGCACCTGTTTGAACTTGTTATCAGTATAAAAAGACACCTGTCCACAACCTCAAACAGTCACACTCCAAACTCCACTATGGCCAAGACCAAAGAGCTGTCAAAGGACACCAGAAACAAAATTTGTAGACCTGCACCAGGCTGGGAAGACTGAATCTGCAATAGGTAAGCAGCTTGGTTTGAAGAAATCAACTGTGGGAGCAATTATTAGGAAATGGAAGACATACAAGACCACTGATAATCTCCCTCGATCTGGGGCTCCACGCAAGATCTCACCCCGTGGGGTCAAAATGATCACAAGAACGGTGAGCAAAAATCCCAGAACTACACGGGGGGACCTAGTGAATGACCTGCAGAGAGCTGGGACCAAAGTAACAAAGCCTACCATCAGTAACACATTACGCCGCCAGGGACTCAAATCCTGCAATGCCAGACGTGTCCCCCTGCTTAAACCAGTACATGTCCAGGCCCGTCTGAAGTTTGCTAGAGTGCATTTGGATGATCCAGAAGAGGATTGGGAGAATGTCATATGGTCAGATGAAACCAAAATATAACTTTTGGTAAAAACTCAACTCGTCGTGTTTGGAGGACAAAGAATTCTGAGTTGCATCCAAAGAACACCATACCTACTGTGAAGCATGGGGGTGGAAACATCATGCTTTGGGGCTGTTTTTCTGCAAAGGGACCAGGACGACTGATCCGTGTAAAGGAAAGAATGAATGGGGCCATGTATCGTGAGATTTTGAGTGAAAACCTCCTTCCATCAGCAAGGGCATTGAAGATGAAATGTGGCTGGGTCTTTCAGCATGACAATGATCCCAAACACACCGCCTGGGCAACGAAGGAGTGGCTTCGTAAGAAGCATTTCAAGGTCCTGGAGTGGCCTAGCCAGTCTCCAGATCTCAACCACATAGAAAATCTTTGGAGGGAGTTGAAAGTCCGTGTTGCCCAGCGACAGCCCCAAAACATCACTGCTCTAGAGGAGATCTGCATGGAGGAATGGGCCAAAATACCAGCAACAGTGTGTGAAAACCTTGTGAAGACTTACAGAAAACGTTTGACCTGTGTCATTGCCAACAAAGGGTATATAACAAAGTATTGAGAAACTTTTGTTATTGACCAAAAACGTATTTTCCATCATAATTTGCAAATAAATTCATTAAAAATCCTACAATGTGATTTTCTGGATTCTTTTTTCTCATTTTGTCTGTCATAGTTGACGTGTACCTATGATGAAAATTACAGGCCTCTCTCATCTTTTTAAGTGGGAGAACTTGCACAATTGGTGGCTGACTAAATACTTTTTTCCCCACTGTATCAGTTACACATACATGTCAGTACATACACACAACAAGTAGGTCACATGGGGGAGAGGCGTTGTGCTGTGAGGTGTTGCTTTATTTGTGTTTTGAAACCAGGTTTGCTGTTCACTTGCGCTATATAAGATGGAATGGAGTTCCATGCACTCATGGCTCTGTATAATACTGTATTTTTCTTGAATTTGTTCTGGAGCTGGGAGCTGTGAATAGACCCCTGGTGGCATGTCTGGTGGGGTAAGTGTGTGTGTCAGTGCTGTGTGTAAACTGACTATGCAAACAATTTGGAATTTCAAAAACATTGCTTCTTTTAAAAACAATAAGTGACGCATGCCAGTCTCTCTTAGCCAAGAGAGACTGGCATGCATAGTATTAATATTAGCCCTCTGATTACAATGAAGAGCAAGACGTGCAGCTCTGTTCTGGGCCAGCTGCAGCTTAACTAAGTATTTTCTTGCAGCACTTGACCATATGACTGGACAATAATCAAGATAAGATTAAACTAGAGCCTCCAGGACTTGCTTTGTGGTGTCAAAAAAGCAGAGCATCTCTTTATTACGGACAGACCTTTCCCCATCTTTACAACCATTGAATCAATATGTTTTGACCATGACAGTTTACAATCTAAGGTAACACCAAGTAATTTAGTCTCCTCAACTTGTTCAACAGCCACACCATTCATTACCAGATTCAGCTGAGGTCTAGAATTTACGGAATGATTTGTACCAAGTACAATGCTCTTAGTTTTAGAGATGTTTAGGACCAGTTTATTACTGGCCACCCATTCCAAAACTGACTGCAACTCTTTGTTAAGGGTTTCAGTGACTTCATTAGCTGTGCTAGCTGATGCATATATGGTTGAATCATCAGCATACATGGACACACATGCTTTGTTTAATGCCAGTGGCAGGTCATTGGTAAAAATAGAAAAGAGTAAAGGGCCTAGAGAGCTGCCCTGCAGTACACCACACTTTACATGTTTGTCATTAGAGAAGCTTCCATTAAAGAAAACCCTTTGAGTTCTATTAGATAGATAGCTCTGAATCCACGACATGGCAGAGGTTGAAAAGCCATAACTCATACGTTTTCTCAACAACAGGTTATGGTCAATAATATCAAAGGCTGCACTGATTGAATTCCCAGACCGCTTTCTCACCTTGATAAATTGCCTCCCATTAAAAGATTGCCTTTTAAATGTTCACATTCAGTGCGCCCTCATTCCGCTAAAGATATTTTCTCCACAAGGAAAGTAGCATGGTTAAATTCTTTACATTGAAGGGTGGGAAAAGTGTCATGGCCAGTCCTTTGTAATGTGCTCTGAAAGGGATTGCATGAAGAGAGGACGAGCCAAAAAAGACGACTAGAGAAATAAAGAAAGAGTAGACAGAGGATAATGCATGTAGGAACGATGATCCCAGATAATCAACTTGTGAATTTTCAATGGCCCATTACTGGCAACACTCCCATCTGTTGTTCAGAGCACAGCGGACACATTGATGAACCACCCACCACGTCCCACCCCCCAAACTTTAATTCTTATCCCCCCAGCCCAGCCTCCAAGTCTCTAAGGGACGAAGTTCCCCCAGAACAGAGGAGGGGTATGGGGAATAGGCAGGGAAGGGGACTCACTACAGAAATAACAGGCTGATTGCACAGATGGCATTGTCAATTATCAGTACCAATGAATCCCCAGTTAAATGTGATATCTTAACCTGCGTTGGGTCCCATTCAGCGGGATACACATAGACCCATATGGCTAGGAGACCTAGCAGAGAGCCAACCAACCTCCACAAACACACACGAAAGCACACACAAATACACACACACACACACACACACACACACACGCAGGCATGCACACACAACACCTCTCCTACTAATTGACATGTTTCTCTGACACGTCTAGCCAGCTTCCAGGAGATACCATATTGTACAAAGTAGAAAATAGTACAAAGAAAAGGAAAACCTTTGAATGAGTAGGTGTGTCCAAACTTTTGACTTGTACTGTATATGCCCATAGTGGTACAGTTCTATTATAACTATTATTAGGAGAGTCTAATATTCAAAACAGAAGACAATTAAACACTTGACGTGTGCTACTGAGGGCACAGTGCTTAGGTTTTACTGTTGAAGAATGGAGCTATAAGTTGAAAATGGAACTTTAAGTTGAAGGATGAAACTATAAGTTGAAGGATGGAACTATAAGTTGAATAATGGAACTTTAAGTTGAAGGATGGAACCATAAGTTGAAGGATGGAACTATATAATATGCCATTTAGCAGACGCTTTTATCCAAAGCGACTTAAAGTCATGTGTGCATACATTTTTACGCATGGGTGGTCCTGGGGATCGAACCCACTACCCTAGCGTTACAAGCGCCATGCTCTACCAATTGAGCTACAGAGGACCAGCTATAAGTTGAAGGATGGAGCTATAAGTTGAAGGATGGAACTATAAGTTGAAGGATGGAACTATAAGTTGAAGGATGGAACTATAAGTTGAAGGATGGAGCTATAAGTTGAAGGATGGCGCTATAAGTTGAAGGATGGAACTATAAGTTGAAGGATGGAACTATAAGTTGAAGGATGGAACTTTAAGTTGAAGAATGGAACTATAAGTTGAAGCTGGAACTTTAAGTTGAAGGATGAAACTATAAGTTGAAGGATGGAACTATAAGTTGAAGGATGGAACTATAAGTTAAGATTGGAAATTTAAGTTGAAGGATGGAACTCATATAATATGCCATTTTAGCAGACGCTTTTATCCAAAGCGACTTCATGTGTGCATACATTTGTACGCATGGGTGGTCCCGGGGATCGAACCCACTACCCCTGAGCGTACAAGCGCCATGCTCTACCAATTGAGCTACAGAGGACCAGCTATAAGTTGAAGGATGGAGCTATAAGTTGAAGGATGGAACTATAAGTTGAAGGATTGAACTATAAGTTGAAGGATGGAACTATAAGTTGAAGGATGGAACTATAAGTTGAAGGATGGAACTATAAGTTGAAGGTTGGAGCTATAAGTTGAAGGATGGAGCTATAAGTTGAAGGATGGAACTATAAGTTGAAGGATGAAACTATAAGTTGAAGGATGGAACTATAAGTTGAATAATGGAACTTTAAGTTGAAGGATGGAACCATAAGTTGAAGGATGGAACTATATAATATGCCATTTAGCAGACGCTTTTATCCAAAGCGACTTAAAGTCATGTGTGCATACATTTTTACGCATGGGTGGTCCTGGGGATCGAACCCACTACCCTAGCGTTACAAGCGCCATGCTCTACCAATTGAGCTACAGAGGACCAGCTATAAGTTGAAGGATGGAGCTATAAGTTGAAGGATGGAACTATAAGTTGAAGGATGGAACTATAAGTTGAAGGATGGAACTATAAGTTGAAGGATGGAGCTATAAGTTGAAGGATGGCGCTATAAGTTGAAGGATGGAACTATAAGTTGAAGGATGGAACTATAAGTTGAAGGATGGAACTTTAAGTTGAAGAATGGAACTATAAGTTGAAGCTGGAACTTTAAGTTGAAGGATGAAACTATAAGTTGAAGGATGGAACTATAAGTTGAAGGGATGGAACTATAAGTTAAGATTGGAAATTTAAGTTGAAGGATGGAACTATATAATATGCCATTTAGCAGACGCTTTTATCCAAAGCGACTTAAAGTCATGTGTGCATACATTTGTACGCATGGGTGGTCCCGGGATCGAACCCACTACCCTGGCCAAGCGCCATGCTCTACCAATTGAGCTACAGAGGACCAGCTATAAGTTGAAGGATGGAACTATAAGTTGAAGGATGGAACTATAAGTTGAAGGATGGAACTATAAGTTGAAGGATGGAGCTATAAGTTGAAGGATGGAACTATAAGTTGAAGGATGGAACTATAAGTTGAAGGATGGAACTATAAGTTGAAGGATGGCGCTATAAGTTGAAGGATGGAACTATAAGTTTAAGGATGGAACTATAAGTTGAAGGATGGAACTATAAGTTGAAGGATGAAGCTATAAGTTGAAGAATGGAGCTATAAGTTGAAGAATGGAACTATAAGTTGAAGGATGGAACTATAAGTTGAAGGATGGAACTATAAGTTGAAGGATGGCGCTATAAGTTGAAGGATGGAACTATAAGTTGAAGGATGGAACTATAAGTTGAAGGATGGAACTATAAGTTGAAGGATGGAGCTATAAGTTGAAGGATGGCGCTATAAGTTGAAGGATGGAACTATAAGTTGAAGGATGGAACTATAAGTTGAAGGATGGAACTTTAAGTTGAAGAATGGAACTATAAGTTGAAGATGGAACTTTAAGTTGAAGGATGAAACTATAAGTTGAAGGATGGAACTATAAGTTGAAGGATGGAACTATAAGTTGAAGAATGGAACTATAAGTTAAGATTGGAAATTTAAGTTGAAGGATGGAACTATAAGTTGAAGGATGGAACTATATAATATGCCATTTAGCAGACGCTTTTATCCAAAGCGACTTAAAGTCATGTGTGCATACATTTGTACGCATGGGTGGTCCCGGGGATCGAACCCACTACCCTGGCGTTACAAGCGCCATGCTCTACCAATTGAGCTACAGAGGACCAGCTATAAGTTGACGGATGGAGCTATAAGTTGAAGGATGGAACTATAAGTTGAAGGATGGAACTATAAGTTGAAAGATGGAACTATAAGTTGAAGGATGGAACTATAAGTTGAAGGTTGGAGCTATAAGTTGAAGGATGGAACTATAAGTTGAAGGATGGAGCTATAAGTTGAAGGATGGCGCTATAAGTTGAAGGATGGAACTATAAGTTGAAGGATGGAACTATAAGTTGAAGGATGGAACTTTAAGTTGAAGAATGGAACTATAAGTTGAAGCTGGAACTTTAAGTTGAAGGATGAAACTATAAGTTGAAGGATGGAACTATAAGTTGAAGGATGGAACTATAAGTTAAGATTGGAAATTTAAGTTGAAGGATGGAACTATATAATATGCCATTTAGCAGACGCTTTTATCCAAAGCGACTTAAAGTCATGTGTGCATACATTTGTACGCATGGGTGGTCCCGGGGATCGAACCCACTACCCTGGCGTTACAAGCGCCATGCTCTACCAATTGAGCTACAGAGGACCAGCTATAAGTTGAAGGATGGAGCTATAAGTTGAAGGATGGAACTATAAGTTGAAGGATGGAACTATAAGTTGAAGGATGGAACTATAAGTTGAAGGATGGAACTATAAGTTGAAGGTTGGAGCTATAAGTTGAAGGATGGAACTATAAGTTGAAGGATGGAGCTATAAGTTGAAGGATGGCGCTATAAGTTGAAGGATGGAACTATAAGTTGAAGGATGGAACTATAAGTTGAAGGATGGAACTTTAAGTTGAAGAATGGAACTATAAGTTGAAGATGGAACTTTAAGTTGAAGGATGAAACTATAAGTTGAAGGATGGAACTATAAGTTGAAGGATGGAACTATAAGTTGAAGGATGGAACTATAAGTTAAGATTGGAAATTTAAGTTGAAGGATGGAACTATAAGTTGAAGGATGGAACTATATAATATGCCATTTAGCAGACGCTTTTATCCAAAGCGACTTAAAGTCATGTGTGCATACATTTGTACGCATGGGTGGTCCCGGGGATCGAACCCACTACCCTGGCGTTACAAGCGCCATGCTCTACCAATTGAGCTACAGAGGACCAGCTATAAGTTGAAGGATGGAGCTATAAGTTGAAGGATGGAACTATAAGTTGAAGGATGGAACTATAAGTTGAAGGATGGAACTATAAGTTGAAGGATGGAACTATAAGTTGAAGGTTGGAGCTATAAGTTGAAGGATGGAACTATAAGTTGAAGGATGGTGCTATAAGTTGAAGGATGGAACTATAAGTTGAAGGATGGAACTATAAGTTGAAGGATGGAACTATAAGTTGAAGGATGGAGCTATAAGTTGAAGGATGGAACTATAAGTTGAAGGATGGAACTATAAGTTGAAGGATGGAACTATAAGTTGAAGGATGGCGCTATAAGTTGAAGGATGGAACTATAAGTTTAAGGATGGAACTATAAGTTGAAGGATGGAACTATAAGTTGAAGGATGAAGCTATAAGTTGAAGAATGGAGCTATAAGTTGAAGAATGGAACTATAAGTTGAAGGATGGAACTATAAGTTGAAGGATGGAACTATAAGTTGAAGGATGGCGCTATAAGTTGAAGGATGGAACTATAAGTTGAAGGATGGAACTATAAGTTGAAGGATGGAACTATAAGTTGAAGGATGGAGCTATAAGTTGAAGGATGGCGCTATAAGTTGAAGGATGGAACTATAAGTTGAAGGATGGAACTATAAGTTGAAGGATGGAACTTTAAGTTGAAGAATGGAACTATAAGTTGAAGATGGAACTTTAAGTTGAAGGATGAAACTATAAGTTGAAGGATGGAACTATAAGTTGAAGGATGGAACTATAAGTTGAAGAATGGAACTATAAGTTAAGATTGGAAATTTAAGTTGAAGGATGGAACTATAAGTTGAAGGATGGAACTATATAATATGCCATTTAGCAGACGCTTTTATCCAAAGCGACTTAAAGTCATGTGTGCATACATTTGTACGCATGGGTGGTCCCGGGGATCGAACCCACTACCCTGGCGTGCTACAGCGCCATGCTCTACCAATTGAGCTACAGAGGACCAGCTATAAGTTGACGGATGGAGCTATAAGTTGAAGGATGGAACTATAAGTTGAAGGATGGAACTATAAGTTGAAAGATGGAACTATAAGTTGAAGGATGGAACTATAAGTTGAAGGTTGGAGCTATAAGTTGAAGGATGGAACTATAAGTTGAAGGATGGTGCTATAAGTTGAAGGATGGAACTATAAGTTGAAGGATGGAACTATAAGTTGAAGGATGGAACTATAAGTTGAAGGATGGAGCTATAAGTTGAAGGATGGAACTATAAGTTGAAGGATGGAAGAATAAGTTGAAGGATGGAACTATAAGTTGAAGGATGGCGCTATAAGTTGAAGGATGGAACTATAAGTTTAAGGATGGAACTATAAGTTGAAGGATGGAACTATAAGTTGAAGGATGAAGCTATAAGTTGAAGAATGGAGCTATAAGTTGAAGAATGGAACTATAAGTTGAAGGATGGAACTATAAGTTGAAGGATGGAACTATAAGTTGAAGGATGGCGCTATAAGTTGAAGGATGGAACTATATAATATGCCATTTAGCAGACGCTTTTATCCAAAGCGACTTACAGTCATGTGTGCATACATTTTTACGCATGGGTGGTCCCGGGGATGGAACCCACTACCCTGGCGTTACAAGCGCCATGCTCTACCAATTGAGCTACAGAGGACCACCTATAAGTTGAAGTATGGAGCTATAAGTTGAAGGATGGAACTATAAGTTGAAGAATGGAACTTAATTATTAAGATATTCAGTTCTCATTATGCACTTTAGACTAATAACTGAAATTATCATTACAAAGTCGATAGAAATTAATGATATACACAATGTGATTGAAATAATCCTTGACGCTTAAGGGAAATACTAACTGATCACAATAACACCCCTGGGGAGTCTGGTGGGACTTCACTCTATGTCTGATAGCCACTGGCATAATGCAGTTTCTCTGATTTGAAAAATAAATATTCAATACAACAGCATACTAATCAGCAACCAATGTATTAATTTTTTTATATACAACCGTCCTGTATATCCTACCTGAACCAGCAAGACTTGAGCCGTCCTCGCGCTCTCTCCCAGCTTGGATAGAAAGTTGTTGTGCGTAAAACCAGTCTCTTAATGCCAAATAATACAGTCAGTCCACCCTCAAAACACTAGCTTACTAGGGATTGTTTCATTAGGTAGTGTAGCCTACTACCTATAGCTATACAGTATTTAGCTGCTATTTAGCTGCTTTTTATAAAAACTTTTGTAAAAAATTACATGTCAAATAGCCTAACAATGAGAAAAACAGTAGTCGGTTTGAGGATAAATTCAGCCATTATTTATTGTTGAACTCACTGGGTTTTGTCTGGCTAATAGTCTACACAAACAGGCTGCAATCAAGATAAATTAAATGTAATCAAATTTAAATAAAATCCAACTTGAGAGTGTTCCCTGGTCCTCTGAAGTCCTTTCACCACGGCCTGTAGGTCCAGGTTGCGGGCCCGACGGTTTTTGATACTGAGTGTATTGCCAACCCGGACAGCCTTTTCTGAGACATTGTGCATTATATGTCCATTGCGTTGCACACAATTTAAACTTAGTCTTGAATGATGCCATGCCAAGGAACAGTATACCAGAGATAATGGACTGTTGATATGGCAACCACACAAGTCAAACGCCAGTTCACCAGTATGAACGAAAAAACTAACCGTTCTTTTTTTTTTTGGAGCACTCAAGAACTGTTGTCCGCTAAAGATGATCATCTGTTTGCATCTGTCAATTTATTGGCTTTCAAGTATCCAGACAACCTGTCCCCAGAGTTTCCTATAGCCTATAGTTAATCTCTTTTCGTAACTTGTTGAGGTCGGCAATTAATGAGAATGAGAGGCTCAATTAACCTTTTACTGTAGTGGGATGAATCAGGGTCACACAGAGTGTTTCTTGGTAGTCTTAAACAAATCTACTTAAATAAAAGTATACACCTCACACACATGGTTATGGGCTTTAAGAAAATAAGACACCTGTACCATGTCAGATATAGAGTTGAAATGTATTAAATAATGAGGTTTTATCCCATTATTACACTTTACATACATCACAGAAAACTGAAATATAACAAAATTATTTAAAAATAATGTTTATTAATTAAGAAAAATATGAATAACATTCCAACCATGAGACCACTAGAGGGCGATTTGGTCATTTGACTGCAGAAAAGGGTTTAGAAATGTTGCATAACTGCTGTATTTGAAGCACCACTCCATTCTGCCCAGTTTCCCGGATGTTTCTATGGCAATCAGGCGGTTTCTAACCATCCCCGCACCTGTCGATTCTGCGGAGAGATCGTTTTCTAGGGAGTCACTGCTGATGACACCACTGTTCGCTGGCTTTAGCTGGATATCTATTTCTAACTTTGTACTCCTACCTACACGTGCTCCTCATATCATACTTCCCCCCCCCCCTTCTGATAATAGAGATTCTTCTTCTTATTGCTTACTGACTTGAATGGGTGCCATGTGCAATCTAATTCCCTGCTGTTAACATGTGTAGGCGTCCAAGCATGAACAACACAGAATCAAGTGACCCATAGAAAAGTGGAAACCTCAGGTTTTGTGTTGTGTTGAATCTCTCTCTCTCTCTCTCTCTCTCTCTCTCTCTCTCTCTCTCTCTCTCTCTCTCTCTCTCTCTCTGTCTGTCTGTCTGTCTGTCTGTCTGTCTGTCTCTGTCTCTCTCTCTCTGTCTCTCTCTCTCTCTCTCTCTCTCTCTCTCTCTCTCTCTCTCTCTCTCTCTCTCTCTCTCTCTCTCTCTCTCTCTCTGCTCTCTCTCTCTCTGCTCTCTCTCTCTCTCTCTCTGTCTGTCTGTCTGTCTGTCTCTCTCTCTCTCTCTCTGTCTCTCTCTCCCCCTCTCTCTCTCCCCCTCTCTCCTTCTCATTCTCTCTCTCTGTCTCTCTCTCTCTCTGTCTCTCCCTCTCTCTCTCTCTCTCTCTCTCTCTCTCTCTCTCTCTCTCTCTCTCTCTCTCTCTCTCTCTCTCTCTCTCTCTCTCTCTCTCTCTCTCTCTCTCTCTCTCTCTCTCTCTCTCTCTCTCTCTCTCTCTCTCTCTCTCTCTCTCTCTCTCTCTCTCTCTCTCTCCACCCTCTCTCTCCTTCTCTCTCTCTCTGTCTCTCCCCCCTCTCTCTCTCTCTCTCTCTCTCTCTCTCTCTCTCCCCCTCTCTCTCTCCCCCCTCTCTCTCTCCCCCCTCTCTCTCTGCTGTATAACTACTAGAGCAGATACTGAACGTCAGCGGCGAGAGAGCGGGCTTAGGGGTCTATACCCACCCACGGTGACTTCTCTATTGTAACGGGGTTTATGGAGGTCTATAGTAATTCATTAGTTTAGAGTTGTGTTCAATGCAAATATTGTCATTCACATGGCATTGGGAGAATGGCGATTTGCATTTAACGTTGGAGAAGAAAGGACAGAGTAATGTTTTACTCACAGTTGTCAAAGACTGGGGTTGAACCAGACATTTCCAGCAGTCTAATGTTCATTTATCATGCCATAATTAATTAATATAACAGAGGTCAATGTTATGTCTATTATAACTGTTCACAATTACTGAAACAGATTAAACGTGGTTCTTTATGGAGCTATACCTTGCAATGATTAATTTTCAAATGACTTCTCTGTCTGTCTCTGCATGTTAACGTGTCTGATCACCCATTCATTCCAAGGTAAGACTGATTTCCAACCTTGCCCGAAAACAACTGGATAGATTTAAATCTATTCAAAAAGCCATATCATTCTCCATGTCTGTCGGACAGCAAAACTACATCTTCTCTGGCTGTAAATAATAAACGTTTCAATATGATTGAATTCTTCTTAGAAATGGATAAGAAAAATGTAATAACGTTTGCATAATTGTCCATAAATTATACATTCAGTAGTTTTTAATGAGTTAATCAGTTTTTCTCTGGCTAAGCCAATCTCTGTTAAATCAGTCAAAAGGAGGAGGATTGAAATCGGATAAATAAATTATACACTGTCACACGAGTCCTATCTTCGATCTTTAGAGAAAGGAAACCCTTCTAATGCATTCGCATGAAGGAAAGCATTTTAGATGGTACTATCAAGCTATCAAGTTAATGTTTGCTAGTGTTTCAACAGTAATTGTAGCTTATACAGTTGAAGTCGGAAGTTTACATACACCTTAGCCAAATACATTTAAACTCAGTTTTTCACAATTCCTGACATTAAATCCTAGTAAAAATTCCCTGTCTTAAGTCAGTTAGGATCACCACTTTATTTTAAGAATGTGAAATGTCAGAATAATAGTAGAGAGAATGATTTATTTCAGCTTTTATTTCTTTCATCAAATTCCCAGTGGGTCAGAAGTCTACATACACTCAATTAGTATTTGGTAGCATTGCCTTTAAATTGTTTAATTGGGTCAAACGTTTCGGGTCGCCTTCCACAAGCTTCCCACAATAAGTTGGGTGAATTTTGGCCCATTCCTCCTGACAGAGCTGGTGTAACTGAGTCAGGTTTGTAGACCTCCTTGCTCGAACACGCTTTTTCAGTTCTGCCCACAAATGTTCTATAGGTTTGAGTTCAGGGCTTTGTGATGGCCACTCCAATACCTTGACTTAGTTGTCCTTAAGCCATTTTGCCACAACTTTGGAAGTATGCTTGGGGTCATTGTCCATTTGGAAGACCCATTTGCGACCCAGCTTTAACTTCCTGACTGATGTCTTGAGATGTTGCTTCAATATATCCATATAATTTTCCATCCTCATGATGCCATCTATTTTGTGAAGTGCACCAGTCCCTCCTGCAGCAAGGCACCCCCACAGCATGATGCTGCCACCCCCATGCTTCACTGTTGGGATGGTGTTCTTCGGCTTGCAAGCACCCCCTTTTTCCTCAAAACATAACGATGGTCATTATGGCCAAACAGTTATATTTTTGTTTAATCAGACCAGAGGACATTTCTCCCAAAAGTACGATCATTGTCCCCATGTGCAGTTGCAAACTGTAGTCTGGCTGTTTTATGGTGGTTTTGGAGCAGCGTCTTCTTCCTTGCTGAGCGGCCTTTCAGGTTATGTCAATATAGGACTTGTTTTACTGTGGATATAGATACTTTTGTACCTGTTTCCTCCAGCATCTTCACAGAGTCCTTTGCTATTGTTCTGGGATTGATTTGCACTTTTCGCACCAAGGTACGTTCATCTCTAGGAGACAGAACGCGTCTCCTTCCTGAGCGGTATGATGGCTGCGTGGTCCCATGGTATTTATACTTGCGTAATATTGTTTGTAAAGATGAACGTGGTACCTTCAGGCGTTTGGAAATTGCTCCCAAGGATGAACCAGACTTGTGGAGGTCTACACATTTTTTTCCGAGGTCTTGGCTGATTTCTTTTGATTTTCCCATGATGTCAAGCAAAGAGGCACTGAGTTTGAAGGTAGGCCTTGAAATACATCCACAGGTACACCTCCAATTGACTCAAATTATGTCAATTAGCCTATCAGAAGCTTCTAAAGCCATGACATCATTTTCTGGAATTTTCCAAGCTGTTTAAAGGCACAGTCAACTTAGTGTATGTAAACTTCTGACCCACTGGAATTGTGATACAGTGAATTATAAGTGAAATTATCTGTCTGTAAATTGTTGGAAAAATTACTTGTGTCATACACAAAGTAGATGTCCTAACCGACTTGCCAAAACTATAGTTTGTTAACAAGACATTTGTGGAGTGGTTGAAAAACTAGTTTTAATGACTCCAACCTAAGTGTATGTAAACTTCCGACTTCAACTGCATTTCTGTGATCTAATGTTAAAGCTGTGAGTCTTACTGTATATGTCAGTAATGCTTCACCTTTAAATACACTAAACAAAAGCCAAGCGTGGGAGTTCAAAAAGTACACTCTATGAACAGATATTTAAAAGTGTTCTACAATTATTTGGCCGCCACACCTCACACGTTTCTGAGAGAGAGCTGTAAAATACTTCACCATCGGCAGCCATATTTGTTGTATTCAGAAGTCTGGAGTTCCAGAACCTTCCACTGCTTCCACAGCCTTCATTTGTACCATTGTTCATTAAATGCTACCTACTCCAGTTACCACTGGAGCCTTTGAAAAGTCCTTTCTGGGAGCCAGCAGATAATGACGCTGTCAGGTGAGTAGAGGGTGTTAATCAGTGGGTCCTAACCTGCTCGCAGGAGAGGAAGTGAAAGTTCATCTAAAAAAATAAATGTAGTCTAATGAAGTTCCATGTTTAAATGAGCTGCCATTTGGGAACAGGATCATTGGAGGTGACTGGTTAGAAAAAGAGAAATTGTGATTTATATATAGTGTATACCGTTGAGTGGTTCGTATTACCAGGATATTCCTAATTAGATTAGACAAGGTAGTTCTACATCCACTATCTGAAATGTCTCTTAGTTTCAGGTCTTATGAAGTACCATTACCCAGGGGTCATTTTGGTCATGTCTACGATGTAATAGACAACTTGAAAAGACAAAATGTTTTAAGTATCACTAACCATGAGCTAGATAACATTATGTTATATGTGGAAGGAGTAACACCTTTTACATGTGCCTACAAAATGTCTTGTGAGAAATGAAGTTTGTGTAATAATTATTTTTTGGGACTTTGACACATAGGGGTCAAACTGTAGTCACCCTGTGTTTATCATCTTTATTGTCTTGATATTACGTCTCTCTTCCTGTGTATTTATCAAGCTGTATGGCCAAATAAACTGGACAATTCTTCAATGTTTCCAGGATCTCTTCACATCATAAAAAAACTCAATGAATCAATGTCATCCATCAGCTGGACGGGCAGATTGTTTTGGGAGGGAGAACGCGCGATGGGGATCTAGATGGCAGTGGCTTCAGGACTTCCTGAAGGCGCGATGGGGATCTAGATGGCAGTGGCTTCAGGACTTCCTGAAGGCGCGATGGGGATCTAGATGGCAGTGGCTTCAGGACTTCCTGAAGGCGCGATGGGGATCTAGATGGCAGTGGCTTCAGGACTTCCTGAAGGCGCGATGGGGATCTAGATGGCAGTGGCTTCAGGACTTCCTGAAGGCGCGATGGGGATCTAGATGGCAGTGGCTTCAGGACTTCCTGAAGGCGCGATGGGGATCTAGATGGCAGTGGCTTCAGGACTTCCTGAAGGCGCGATGGGGATCTAGATGGCAGTGGCTTCAGGACTTCCTGAAGGCGCGATGGGGATCTAGATGGCAGTGGCTTCAGGACTTCCTGAAGGCGCGATGGGGATCTAGATGGCAGTGGCTTCAGGACTTCCTGAAGGCGCGATGGGGATCTAGATGGCTACTAATCAAGATGTTTATATTGTCACATACGCCAGATACAGTTGAAGTCGGAAGTTTACATACACTTACGTTGGAATCATTAAAACTCGTTTTTCAACCACTCCACAAATGTCTTGTTAACAAACGACAGTTTTTGCAAGTCGGTTAGGACATCTACTTTGTGCATGACACAAACAGATTATTTAACTTATAATTCACTGTATCACAATTCCATTGGGTCAGAAGTTTACATACACTAAGTTGACTGTGCCTTTAAACAGCTTGGAAAATTCCAGAAAATGATGTCATGGCTTTAGAAGCTTCTGATAGGCTAATTGACATAATTTGAGTCAATTGGAGGTGTACCTGTGGATGTATTTCAAGGCCTACCTTCAAACTCAGTGCCTCTTTGCTTGACATCATGGGAAAATCAAAAGAAATCAGCCAAGACCTCAGAAAATAAATTGTAGACCTCCACAAGTCTGGTTCATCCTTGGGACCAATTTCCAAACGCCTGAAGGTAAACTTCTGACCAACTGGGAATGTGATGAAAGAAATAAAAGCTACAAATAAATAATTCTCTCTACTCTCTCGACATTTCACATTCATAAAATAAAGTGGTGGTCCTAACTGACCTAAGACAGGGAATTTTTACTAGGATTAAATGTCAGGAATTGTGAAAAACTGAGTTTAAATATATTTGAATAAGGTGTATGCAAACTTCCGACTTCAGCTGTAGGTTCAGTGAAATGTGTTGTTTTACAGGGTCAGCCATAGTAGTATAGCGCCGCTGGAGCAAATGATGGTTAAGTGCCTTGCTCAAGGGCACATCGGCAGACCTTGTCGGCTCAGGTATTCGAACCAGCGACCTTTTGGTTACTGCCTAACGATCTAACCGCTAGGCTACATATTGTGTTGTTTTAGACCGATGGAAGGATGGGCTGACAGACGGTCTGATGAAGACCTGTCAACATTACCATCATGCCCCATTTGTCAACATACAGTATATCAACAGTCCGCTGTCAATCTAGTCCATTTTGTACTCATTTATTAGGTAGAATTATTACACTTGTACTATACAACATTGTAACCGTAACCACTGTATGGCAATTAGCAATAATTTTCTCAATTCCCATCTCCTTACATTTCCTATTTTAGCTCTTCCCTCCTCCTTTCCAGTTGTATAGGTGAAATAAAACAGATGTGATTGTTTCAGTGTATCATTGCGTTATGATGATTTATCTTTTTAGTTTTATCGACTAACAGTTCTTGTTGCTTCCAGAGGCAGTTTGGAACTGGGTAGTGAGTGTTGCAACCGAGGACAGACTATTTTTACGCGCTGTGCGCTTCAGCATTCGGCGGTCCCGTTCTGTGAGCTTGTGTGGCCTACCACTTCGCGGCTGAGCCGTTGTTGCTCCTAGAAGTTTCCATTTCACAATAACAGCATTTACAGTTGACCGGGGCAGCTCTAGCAGGGCAGAAATTTGACGAACTGACTTGTTGGAAAGGTGGCATCCTATGACGGTGCCACGTTGAAAGTCACTGAGCTCTTCAGTAAGGCCATTCTACTGCCAATGTTTGTCTATGGAAATTGCATGGCTGTGTGCGCTCGATTTGATACATTTGTCAGCAACGGGTGTGGCTGAAATTACAGAATCCACTAATTTGAAAGGGTATCCACATACCTTTGTATATATAGTGTAACTCACAGACTTGACGAGACAAAAGCCCTCTCTTTATCGCTTCCTGCCTACAGAGAAATGATAGCAGACGGCTGAAGAGCGTTATCATAAGCGGTCCAGCTCGTAAAGTCAAACAGCAGCTTTATTTAGGCCTGGGCGACATCAGCTGCTCTGTTCAGTGTCTGGTCAGGACAGATCTACCGTCCACCACAGGGGCTCAGCGAGCCGCAAGGCTCTCTTTCTGTGGGTGTGATCACCATCAGGCAGCACAGTGAAACCAGAGCATGGCTGCTACTGCTGTGTAGAGATGTAGGATAATTTCAGCCAGTTTGCTACAGCAGGAACATAATCCTGCAGCAATAGGAAATGTGAATTATTACTGTATGTGGATTATAATTAATGGACATTTTTTGTAGGGGTTGATACATTTTTTGTAAGGGAAAACCTCAAATATGGTCCTCCCGAGTGGTGCAGTGGTCCAAGGCACTGCATCGCAGTGCTAGCTGTGCCACTAGAGATCCTGCTTTGAATCCAGGCTCTGTCGTAGCCGGCCGTGACCGGGAGACCCATGGGGCGGCGCACAATTCGTCCAGGGTAGGGGAGGGAATGGCCGGCAGGGATGTAGAGCATGGAGTTTGCAACGCCAGGGTTGTGGGTTCGATTCCCACGGGGGGCCAGTATGAAAAAAAAAAAATTATAATAATAATATTGTATGCACTCACTAACAAGGAAAGTTGTCCTGCAACAGGGTGATCAAATGAAGATCCTACATCTGTATGGCCTAGCAGTCGATAGAGGAGATAAAGACAATAGTGGTCTTTAGATTTATACTCTGCAGCCATCCAGCCCGCGCTATAGACCTCCCCCTCATGTCATCCAGCCAGAGGCCATCGACACACACACACACCCCCCTCGTCTCCTTCTTCCAACCCAGAGGACATCGATCGGAAGGCAGCGTTGGGGCCGGGGGAATAAGATCCCCAGATAAAGCTAGCTGCTGAGGAGCAGGAAGGAGATTGACGCTGACCTCTCGCTTGTTGCCAATTTGACGGACAATAAAAACACATTTGTCAACATTAAGCCCATATTTGTGATTTTGGGCGGAGATATGGGACATGACATGATGGTTTATTGGATGCTTAAATGCTGGTGTGTAGCTGTGTTATTAGGATTATATGATGGTTGGGTACAGTATTATGATGGGAGTCAACCGTTCAGTTGAACGTACACTTTCCAAAAGTATCAGCATGGTACTGTATCCTAACATAGAGATGTCCTAGAGAGCTCAGCTCCTTATCTTTGGGCCACGTGTGCCCTCTATCCAACTCTATGGTAACCGACAGATACTGTCACTGCTCATGAATCCAAGCTGAAATTAAAACACGGCCATGAGAACCTATTTGTCAATTGACCAGATAATAGGAAGCGACAGGACCAGCTTTGTGGAGAAAGATGGCTTCTCATCCCAATGTAGTCTACTGTGATTACTCCCTCTCAAATGCACTGTGCAAAATGCATCATTTCGCTCAGACGTGTCAGAGAGTTCTTCACGTCCGAGAAGCAGGTGGATTCAGTGTGATGGCTTTGACAAGCTACCAAAGCGTTAAGGAAGTGTGTCCAGAAAAATGGAACATGGTAAAAGTCTGTCTCTCTGCCTCTACCTCTCTTTCTTTCTCTCTCTCCCTCCCTTTTCTCTATCTGTCTTTATTAAAGGAAGAGGGCGTTTCTTTAAAATGTTCAGACATTCAGCTTTGATGACCAGCACATCAACCATTCAGTTGAACTCACACTATCTAAAAGTATCAGCATGTTACTATATCCTGTACAGTGGCTTGCGAAAGTATTCACCCCCTTGGCATCTTTCCTATTTTGTTGACTTACAACCTGGAATTAAAATGGATTTTTGGGGGGTTTGTATCATTTGATTTACACAACATGCCTACCACTTTGAAGATGCACATTTTTTTTTATTGTGAAACAAACAAGAAATAAGACAGAAAAACAGAAAACTTGAGCGTGCATAACTATTCACCCCCCCCCCAAAGTCAATATTTTGTAGAGCCACCTTTTGCAGCAATTACAGCTGCAGGTCTCTTGGGGTATGTCTCTATAAGCTTGGCACATCTAGCCACTGGGATTTTTGCCCATTCTTCAAGGCAAAACTGCTCCAGCTCCTTCAAGTTGGATGGGTTCCGCTGGTGTACAGCAATCTTCAAGTCATACCACAGATTCTCAATTGGATTGAGGTCTGGGCTTTGACTAGGCCATTCCAAGACATATAAATGTTTCCCCTTAAACCACTCGAGTGTTGCTTTAGCAGTATGCTTAGGGTCATTGTCCTGCTGGAAGGTGAACCTCCGTCCCAGTCTCAAATCTCTAGAAGACTGAAACAGATTTCCCTCAATAATTTCCCTGTATTTTGCGCCATCCATCATTCCTTCAATTCTGACCAGTTTCCAAGTCCCTGCCGATGAAAAACATGGTGTTCTCGGGGTGATGAGAGGTGTTGGGATTGTGCCAGACATAGCGTTTTCCTTGATGGCCAAAAAGCTAAATTTTAGTCTCATCTGACCAGAGTACCTTCTTCCATATGTTTGGGGAGTCTCCCACATGCCTTTTGGCGAACACCAAACGTGTTTGCTTATTTTGTTCTTTATTAATGGCTTTTTTTCTGCACACTCTTCAGTAAAGCCCAGCTCTGTGGAGTGTATGGCTTAAAGTGGTCCTATGGACAGATACTCCAATCTCCGCTGTGGAGCTTTGCAGCTCCTTCAGGGTTATCTTTGGTCTCTTTGTTGCCTCTCTGATTAATGCCCTCCTTACCTGGTCCGTGAGTTTTGGTGGGCGGCCCTCTCTTGGCAGGTTTGTTGTGGTGCCATATTCTTTCCATTTTTTTATAATGAATTTAATGGTGCTCCGTGGGATGTTCAAAGTTTCTGATATTTTTTTATAACCCAACCCTGATCTGTACTTCTCCACAACTTTGACCCTGACCTGTTTGGAGAGCTCCTTGGTCTTCATGGTGCCGCTTGCTTGGTGGTGTCCCTTGTTAAGTGGTGTTGCAGTCTCAGGGGCCTTTCAGAACAGGTGTATATATATACTGAGATCATGTGACAGATCATTTGACACTTAGATTGCACACAGGTGGACTTTATTTAACTAATTATGTGACTTCTGAAGGTAATTGGTTGCACCAGATCTTATTTAAGGGCTTCATAGTAAAGGGGGTGAATACATACGCACGCACCACTTTTCCGTTAGTTATTTTGTAGAATTTTTTGGAAAAAGTGTTGTTTTTGCAATTCACCAATTTTGACTATTTTGTGTATGTCCATTACATGAAATCCAAATAAATATCCATTTAAATTACAGGTTGTAATGCAACCAAATAGGAAAAATGCCAAGGGGGATGAATACTTTTTCAAGGCACTGTAGATGGAAGACAACACCTCCCTATAACTCTAGAACCCTCCTCTAGGACACGGAAGACTACACCTCCCTATAACTCTAGAACCCCCCTCTAGGACATGGAAGACTACACCTCCCTATAACTCTAGAACCCCCCTCTAGGACATTGAAGACTACACCTCCCTATAACTCTAGAACCCACCTCTAGGACATGGAAGACTACACCTCCCTATAACTCTAGAACCCCCCTCTAGGACATGGAAGACTACACCTCCCTATAACTCTAGAACCCCCCTCTAGGACATGGAAGACTACACCTCCCTATAACTCTAGAACCCTCCTCTAGAACATGGAAGACTACACCTCCCTATAACTCTAGAACCCCCCTCTAGGACATGGAAGACTACACCTCCATATAACTCTAGAACCCTCCTCTAGGACATGGAAGACTACACCTCCCTATAACTCTAGAACCCTCCTCTAGAACATGGAAGATTACACCTCCCTATAACTCTAGAACCCCCCTCTAGGGCATGGAAGACTACACCTCCCTATAACTCTAGAACCCTCCTCTTGGACATGGAAGACTACACCTCCCTATAACTCTAGAACCCTCCTCTAGGACATGGAAGACTACACCTCCCTATAACTCTAGAACCCCCCTTTAGGACATGGAAGACTACACCTCCCTATAACTCTAGAACCCACCTCTAGGACATGGAAGACTACACCTCCCTATAACTCTAGAATCCACCTCTAGGACATGGAAGACTACACCTCCTTATAACTCTAGAACCCCCCTCTAGGACATGGAAGACTACACCTCCCTATAACTCTAGAACCCCCCTCTAGGACATGGAAGACTACACCTCCCTATAACTCTAGAATCCACCTCTAGGACATGGAAGACTACACCTCCCTATAACTATAGAACCCACCTCTAGGACATGGAAGACTACACCTCCCTATAACTCTAGAACCCTCCTCTAGAACATGGAAGATTACACCTCCCTATAACTCTAGAACCCCCCTCTAGGACATGGAAGACTACACCTCCCTATAACTCTAGAACCCTCCTCTTGGACATGGAAGACTACACCTCCCTATAACTCTAGAACCCTCCTCTAGGACATGGAAGACTACACCTCCCTATAACTCTAGAACCCCCCTCTAGGACATGGAAGACTACACCTCCCTATAACTCTAGAACCCACCTCTAGGACATGGAAGACTACACCTCCCTATAACTCTAGAATCCACCTCTAGGACATGGAAGACTACACGTCCTTATAACTCTAGAACCCCCCTCTAGGACATGGAAGACTACACCTCCCTATAACTCTAGAACCCTCCTCTAGAACATGGAAGATTACACCTCCCTATAACTCTAGAACCCCCCTCTAGGACATGGAAGACTACACCTCCCTATAACTCTAGAATCCACCTCTAGGACATGGAAGACTACACCTCCCTATAACTCTAGAACCCACCTCTAGGACATGGAAGACTACACCTCCCTATAACTCTAGAACCCACCTCTAGGACATGGAAGACTACACCTCCCTATAACTCTAGAATCCACCTCTAGGACATGGAAGACTACACCTCCCTATAACTCTAGAACCCACCTCTAGGACATGGACGATTACACCTCCTTATAACTCTAGAACCCCCCTCTAGGACATGGAAGACTACACCTCCCTATAACTCTAGAATCCACCTCTAGGACATGGAAGACTACTCCTCCCTATAACTCTAGAACCCTCCTCTAGGAAATGGAAGACTACACCTCCCTATAACTCTAGAACCCACCTCTAGGACATGGACGATTACACCTCCTTATAACTCTAGAACCCCCCTCTAGGACATGGAAGACTACACCTCCCTATAACTCTAGAATCCACCTCTAGGACATGGAAGACTACACCTCCCTATAACTCTAGAACCCCCCTCTAGGACATGGAAGACTACACCTCCCTATGACACACTGGAGCCACAACAGGAGGGCTGGGGGCCAGAGTGGGGACCCTCACAGTAATTCCTTGTGAGAGATTTATTCCAGGCTCACAGTGATAAGTAGGTGTAGACCTTTTTGGGGGGATATCTGAGCTGTCACGCCGAGGTAATCGTACTGGCACAGCCACTGGGAAGAAAAACAGTTAGCATTTAACCTTCCAGTCAGGCCTTTATTCCTCCCCTCCGCCAAGGGCCTGAGGATGGTCGTGATGTTTTTTTTTTTTATCGGCATTAGTGTGTGTGTGTGTGTGTGTGTGTGTGTGTGTGTGTGTGTGTGTGTGTGTGTGTGTGTGTGTGTGTGTGTGTGTGGACATAGGGAGGGTTTGACCCTGCTGATGGGCTGGACAAACAGAATAAGGGGAAATTGGAATGAATAATGTAGACCAATGTGGCAGATTATGGCTTCAATAAAATATTAAGAGCACAGCACACCATCAGGTCAGTCCGTCCTCACAGGACAGAGAGGAAACAGAGGGGTCACTGCACCTACTATAGCAGTTTAGAGCTGAGAATACCCTCTAAGTCACCCACTGACATAAACTATACATAAAGATATACACTGAGTATACCAAACATTAGGAACACCTTCCTAATATTGAGTTGCACCTTTGGGTGGTGGACCGTTCTTGATACACACGGGAAATTGTTGAGCATGGAAAAACCCAGCAGCGTTGTAGTTCTTGACACAAACCTGTGCCCCTGGCATCTACTACCATACCCTGTTCAAAGGCACTTCAATCTTTTGTCTTGCCCATTCACCCTCTGAATGGCACACATACACAATCCATGTCTCAATTGTCTCACGGCTTAAAAATCCTTCTTTAACCTGTCTCCTCTCCTTCATCTGCACTGATTGAAGTGGATTTAACAAGTGACATCAATAAGGGATCATAGCTTTCACCTGGATTCACCTGGTCAGTCTATGTCATGGAAAGAGCAGGTGATCTTAATGTTTGGTATACATGTATACTCAGTGTACACATTGTATTGAACACATGACTAATAAACCAAAATAAAACCAAATGAACATTAGAAAATGTGCACTGCAGATGAACTGATAACATTTACCACAGGTACAGTATACATAGGAGATACCCAATCGCTCTCCACAGTGACGGCATGTTTGGGGATTGTATATGGAAGCAAATCACAGTTTCTGATTGGAGAAAGGGTAACATATTGCAACAACCTCCTCTATTCCCTCCTTCACCCCCCTTTTTTTTGTCGACCTGTGACACACACACGCACACACACACACACATACACTTTCTGTCCTCCTGACTGCCTGTGGTGGTGGAAATGGGCATGATAGACTCCTGTTCATCCTCTCTACAGACCCTGTCGTGCCGAGTCAAAGGGCCCAGGGAAAGGGATTGTGTGAGAGAGAATTGCAATTCCATCATAGCTTCCGAGTGCTCTCTGTCTGATCTAAAGGTGCATTTTGTTTGTGACAGGTGGTGACAGTGGTGACAGTTGAAGACAGGTGGTGACAGTTGAAGACAGGTGTGACAGGTGGTGACAGTTAAGGACAGGTGGTGACAGGTGGTGACAGTTGAAGACAGGTGGTGACAGTTGAAGACAGGTGTGACAGGTGGTGACAGTTGAAGACAGGTGGTGGCAGTTAAGGACAGGTGGTGACAGGTGGTGACAGTTGAAGACAGGTGGTGACAGGTGGTGAAAGTTGAAGACAGATGGTGACAGGTGGTGACAGCTGAAGACAGGTGGTGACAGTTGAAGACAGGTGGTGACAGGTGGTGAAAGTTGAAGACTGGTGGTGACAGGTGGTGACAGTTGAAGACAGGTGGTGACAGTTGAAGACAGGTGGTGACAGGTGGTGACAGTTGAAGACAGGTGGTGACAGTTGAAGACAGGTGTGACAGGTGGTGACAGGTGGTGACAGTTGAAGACAGGTGGTGACAGTTGAAGACATGTGTGACAGGTGGTGACAGTTGAAGACAGGTGGTGACAGTTAAGGACAGGTGGTGACAGGTGGTGACAGTTAAGGACAGGTGGTGACAGGTGGTGACAGTTGAAGACAGGTGGTGACAGTTGAAGACTGGTGGTGACAGTTGAAGACAGGTGGTGACAGGTGGTGACAGTTGAAGACAGGTGGTGACAGGTGGTGACAGTTGAAGACAGGTGGTGACAGGTGGTAACAGTTAAAGACAGGTGGTGACAGTTGAAGACAGGTGGTGACAGGTGGTGACAGTTGAAGACAGGTGGTGACAGTTGAAGACAGGTAGTGACAGGCGGTGACAGTTGAAGACAGGTAGTGACAGGTGGTGACAGTTGAAGACAGGTGGTGACAGTTGAAGACAGGTGGTGACAGGTGGTGACAGTTGAAGACAGGTGGTGACAGTTGAAGACAGGTGTGACAGTTGAAGACAGGTGGTGACAGGTGGTGACAGTTGAAGACAGGTAGTGACAGGTGGTGACAGTTGAAGACAGGTGGTGACAGTTGAAGACAGGTAGTGACAGGTGGTGACAGTTGAAGACAGGTGGTGACAGTTGAAGACAGGTGGTGACAGTTGAAGACAGGTAGTGACAGGTGGTGACAGTTGAAGACAGGTAGTGACAGGTGGTGACAGTTGAAGACAGGTGGTGACAGTTGAAGATAGGTGTGACAGGTGATCATAGGTGCCTAATGCTCTTTATGGAAGCCACAGAACACTCTTTGGCTTTTCACTGACCCTTTTAGGCTTAAACAGTTACCTTCACATCTCTCTCGCTCTCTCTCTCTCTCTCTCTCTCTCTCGTCCTCTCTCTTTCGCTCTGCCCTCTTTCAATTCAATTCAATTTAAGGGCTTTATTGGCATGGGAAACGTATGTTAACATTGCCAAAGCAAGTGAAGTAGATAGTAAACAAAAGTGAAATAAACAATAAATATTAACAGTAAACATTACACTCAGAAGTTTCAAAAGAATAAAGACATTTCAAATGTCATATTATGTATATATACAGTGTTGTAACAATGTGCAAATAGTTAAAGTACAAATGGGAAAATAAATAAACATAAATATGGGTTGTATTTACAATGGTTTTTGTTCTTCACTGGTTGCCCTTTTCTTGTGGCAACAGGTCACAAATCTTGCAGCTGTGATGGCACACTGTGGTTTTTCACCTAGTAGATAAGGGAGTTTATCAAAATTGGGTTTGTTTTTCGAATTCTTTGTGGATCGCTGTAATCTGAGGGAAATATGTGTCTCTTATATGGTCATACATTTGGCAGGAGGTTAGGAAGTGCAGCTCAGTTTCCACCTCATTTTGTGGGCAGGGTGCACATAGCCTGTCTTCTCTTGAGAGCCAGGTCTGCCTACGGCGGCCTTTCTCAATAGCAAGGCTATGCTCACTGAGTCTGTACATAGTCAAAGCTTTCCTTAAGTTTGGGTCAGTCACAGTGGTCAGGTATTCTGCCACTGTGTACTCTCTGTTTAGGGCCAAATAGCATTCTAGTTTGCTCTGTTTTTTTGTTTGTTCTTTCCAATGTGTCAAGTAATTCTCTTTTTGTTTTCTCATGATTTGGTTGGGTCTAATTGTGTTGTTGTTGTTGTTGTTGTTGTTGTTGTCCTGGGGCTCTGTGGGGTCTGTTTGTGTTAGTGAACAGAGGCCCAGGACAAGCTTACTTAGGGGACTCTTCTCCAAGTTCATCTCTCTGTAGGTGATGGCTTTGTTATGGAAGGTTTGGGAATCGCTTCCTTTTAGGTGGTTATAGAATTTAACGGCTCTTTTCTGGATTTTGATCATTAGCGGGTATCAGCCTAATTCTGCTCTGCATGCATTATTTTGTGTTTTACGTTGTACACGGAGGATGTTTTTGCAGTATTCTGCATGCAGAGTCTCAATTTGGTGTTTGTCCCATTTTGTGAATTCTTGGTTGGTGAGCGGACCCCAGACCTCACAACCATAAAGGGCAATGGGTTCTATAACTGATTCAAGTATTTTTAGCCAGATCCTAATTGGTATGTCAAATTTTATGTTCCTTTTGATGGCATAGAAGGCCCTTCTTGCCTTTTCTCTCAGATCGTTCACAGCTTTGTGGAAGTTACCTGTGGCGCTGATGTTAAGGCCGAGGTATGTATAGTTTTTTGTGTGCTCTAGGGCAACGGTGTCTAGATGGAATTTGTATTTGTGGTCCTGGCAACTGGACCTTTTTAGGAACACCATTATTTTTGTCTTACTGAGATTTACTGTCAGGGCCCAGGTCTGACAGAATCTGTGCAGAAGAGCTAGGTGCTGTGTCGGCCCTCCTTGGTTGGGGACAGAAGGACCAGATCATCAGCAAACAGTAGACATTTGACTTCAGATTCTAGTAGGGTGAGGCCGGGTGCTGCAGACTGTTCTAGTGCCCTCGCCAATTCGTTGATATATATGTTGAAGAGGATGGGGCTTAAACTGCATCCCTGTCTCACCCCACGACCCTTTGGAAAGAAATGTGTGTGTTTTTTGCCAATTTTAACCCTCTCTCTCGCTCTCTCTGAGATAAAGTTTTTTTTTTTTAACTAGCCACTTAGAAGGTCAATTGACCTGAATGGCAGGATAGACAGACAAATATTAGATGTTTGATTAGATTTAGGGGCACTCCAATTAGTTCAAGTTTGTGCTCTTCCATCAAAAATATAGTTATATTATTTATCAGATGATGTAAGATTCTTAACATTGACATGTATTTTGGTGACTGATCATACAGCTTCTTGAGGCAACTTTTTTCATTATTGTACGTCATATGCTGTACGTTTTTCTGAGTGGAGTGTCCCTTTAAAATCCCCATGGATAAAAGGGCTTGTTTTGATATTTTCCCTTCATCTACAACAATTAGAATTAGCCACAGCTGCTTATCTGTCTCTGTGATTGTCTTTGGTCTGAAGACATAATCACCAGAATTATTTTCTAACATTGTGTATGTGCAACCCATCACAGAGAGCTGACTATCTATACCTTACTACACTGTAATGGATTATATTGTGTATTTTTGTGCTGTACGCTAATACTATTTATTAGTGAGTGGCTGAGTGTAATACTATATATTGTATGCCCACCCTGGTTGCAGTTGAGTGCTGTTTACTTATTTTTAACCGTGAGATTTTCTTTGGATTTTAATTGCCAGCCTCAAGTCTGTGTCAGAAGGCAAGGATGAATCAATTTAGAAGCAAAACAACTGGACTCCCAAAAGAGTGAGTCAGTGAGTCAAAATCAACCTTGAGCACTACTTTCTCTCATTAAACAGTCATCTTCTCTTGGTGCAAGAGTCAACCTGTATGTACCTCTTCTTCTGAAAAGCCAGTGGTGGTTTCCTCCTCTCTTTAGCTGTATTACGCGGCCTGACTTTAAAGCACACCTCTGGTCCAAGTCATCTCCAAACTCTCCCCTATTACGCTACACATGTGGACTGGCTGACTTTGCCATTGGTCGCGCCATTGATCAGCCGGTCAGTGCCCTGGTTTCATTTTGGTGAATGCCAGAGTCGGACGTCAGGGGACCCTGTATAGGGCAGGGCACATCAAGACTTAGGGGCTAATAGACAGTACCAGGGGACAAAACCTGAAATCTATACTTTCAAGGCAGTAAACCAGAGATACTGTATGATGCTAGGCATTGTGTCTTCGTAAACTGACATGGCTTGTCACCTTTCTCCGCAATCACACATTCCATGGCCAGTACGGTTAAGATATCCGGATTAAGAGGAAACATTAAAAGGGGCTTGGAAAGAAAAGCTGCAAATATTTCATTTTGAGTCTTTCAATCATGAATGGAGGACCATGGACTGAATGCACTGCATGGATCCATTCTCCCATTCAACGTTAGTCATTTTCCCTTGCCTCCTTCTCTGCTGTTAATTGCTTCAGCGTTTTGTCCTGTTGTGTTGCTCCGTAGTCCTGTCTCCCCCATTATTGTCTTCCTATCAAGTACAGGAAGTGATAATGGACAGACATGGTGATAAAGGCCTCCCTCTGTGGAAATATAATACCAGTGGGGTCTCCACACACACACACACACACACACACACACACACACACACACACACACACACACACACACACACACACACACCCCACCCACCCCCTACCCTCCCTCATCCTACACTCCTCCCCCTCATCCTACACTCCTCCCCTCATCCTACACTCCTCCCCCTCATCATACACTCCTCCCCTCATCCTACACTCCTCCCCTCATCCTACACTCCTCCCCCTCATCCTACACTCCTCCCCTCATCCTACACTCCTCCCCTCATCCTACACTCCTCCCCCTCATCCTACACTCCTCCCCTCATCCTACACTCCTCCCCTCATCCTACACTCCTCCCCCTCATCCTACCCTCCTCCCCCTCATCCCCTCATCCTACACTCCTCCCCTCATCCTACACTCCTCCCCTCATCCTACACTCCTCCCCTCATCCTACACTCCTCCCCTCATCCTACACTCCTCCCCTCATCCTACACTCCTCCCCTCATCCTACACTCCTCCCCTCATCCTACACTCCTCCCCTCATCCTACACTCCTCCCCCTCATCCTACACTCCTCCCCTCATCCTACACTCCTCCCCTCATCCTACACTCCTCCCCTCATCCTACACTCCTCCCCTCATCCTACACTCCTCCCCCTCATCCTACACTCCTCCCCTCATCCTACACTCCTCCCCTATCCACACTCCCTCATCCTACACTCCTCCCCTCATCCTACATTCCTCCCCCTCATCCTACACTCCTCCCCTCATCCTACACTCCTCCCCTCATCCTACACTCCTCCCCCTCATCCTACACTCCTCCCCTCATCCTACACTCCTCCCCTCATCCTACACTCCTCCCCCTCATCCTACACTCCTCCCCCTCATCCTACATTCCTCCCCCTCATCCTACACTCCTCCCCTCATCCTACACTCCTCCCCCTCATCCTACACTCCTCCCCCTCATCCTACACTCCTCCCCCTCCTCCCCTCATCCTACACTCCTCTCATCCAATATCCTAGCTATATAATGGACATAATAAAAGCAAACATGGGGGTTAATGAATGCTTCTTTAATCAGCACTTAGGCTGTTAGATTGGCAACAAATAAAAGCTCCTGCCCATCAAGAACATCCCAATTAACTTCTTTAATGTGTGTCATTTGGAATTGTAAACCAAAGTGCCGTTGATGTCTTTCCCAGAAGTAAAGAGAGATGTCGTTCCTCGGTTTGGCTCCATTATGCTCCTCAGCAACACTAGAAACACACATTAGTGAGGATCTAATAGTAGTCATTAGCACTGCTGCTTTAAATAATGCATTTGTCCAATCACAGGCCAGGTTTGCCACACAGACAAACACACATACACACATACACGTATGTATTGATGCAGAAGGTGGGTATGTATTGATAAAGAAGGTGGGTATATATTGATGGAGAAGGTGGGTATATATTTATGGAGAAGGTGGGTATATATTGATGGAGAAGGTGGGTATATAGTGATGAGTGTATATTGATGGAGAAGGTGGGTATATATTGATGGAGAAGGTGGGTATATATTGATGCAGAAGGTGGGTATATATGGATGGAGAAGATGGGTATATATTGATGAGAAGGTGGTATATATATTGATGCAGAAGGTGGGCATATATTGATGGAGAAAGTGGGCATATATTGATGGAGAAGATTGGTATATATTGATGCAGAAGATGGGTATATATTGATGAGAAGGTGGTATATATATTGATGCAGAAGGTGGGCATATATTGATGCAGAAGGTGGGTATATATTGATGAGGAGGAAGGTATATATTGATGGAGAAGGCAGGTATATATTGATGCAGAAGGTGGGTATATATTGATGAGTGTATATTGATGGAGAAGGTGGGTATATATTGATGCTGTGACACTCTGGCTCCATGGACTTTGATTATTGAGCCAGGGTTGTTCATTTTCTTTTGGGTGTATTTCTATGTTGGTTTCTAGGTGTTCATTTCTATGTTGTGGTGGTTATTATTCATGTGACTCCCAATCGGAGGTAACGAGTGACAGCTGTCGGCTCGTTATCTCTGATTGGGAGCCATATTTAAACTGTTGTGGTTTCACTGTGTGTTTGTGGGTTTTTGTTCCATGTTTCTGTCAGTGTTACAGAGGACTTCACTATCGTCATTTGTTGTTTTTTGTGGTTGCTTTATTAAATAAAGTCATCATGTTCACTCCACGCGCTGCGTATTGGTCCGCTTCTTCAGACGATCGTGACAGAAAAACCCACCATAGAAGGACCAAGCAGCGTGTCCAGGAGCAAGACAGCTGGACATGGGAGGAGGCGCCTGGTAAGGAGATCGAGAGGCTGGCGATGGCCCAAGTGGGCAAATAGTGGTCCTGGGAGGACATGCTCGGGGGCAAGGGACCTTGGGGGAAGATCAAGGCCCTGGCGAGAGAGGAGCAACGGCGTCAGCAGGGCCATCATCGTTGGAAGGACGAGAGGCAACCCCAAAAAGTTTTTTGGGGGGGGCACATGGCTTGGGCGGCTGGGCAGCAGGAGGCTGCTACAGGGAGACGTGGAGAGAAGGCTATCGGATTACGGGAGCCATTGGCGAGTAGAGGAAGGGAAGTTGTTGCGGCACGGCGTGAGAGACTGATGTGTGTTACCAGTCCGGTCCGGCCGTTCCTGATCCCCAGTTAAAGCCAGTGGTGTGTGTTCCCAGTACGGACCGGCCTGTTCCTACTCCACGCATCAAGCCCACGGTGTGCGTCGCCAGCCCAGCCCGGTCTTTTCCTGCTCCACGCACAGAACCTACGGTGTGCGTCGCCAGCCCAGCCCGGCCTGTTCCTGCTCCACGCACCAAGGATACGGTGTGCGTCGACAGCCCTGCCCGGCCTGTTCCTGCTCCACGCACCAAGGATACGGTGTGCGTCGACAGCCCTGCCCGGCCTGTTCTGCTCCACGCACAGAACCTACGGTGTGCGTCGCCAGCCCTGCCCGGCCTGTTCCTGCTCCACGCACAGAGGATACGGTGTGCGTCGACAGCCCTGCCCGGCCTGTTCCTGCTCCACGCACCAAGGATACGGTGTGCGTCGACAGCCCTGCCCGGCCTGTTCCTGCCACCCGCACCAAGTCTACGGTGTGCGTCGCCAGCCCGGTCCGGCCTGTTCCTTCTCCCGCACTAGCCCTGAGATGCGTGTCCTCAGCCCGGTACCTCCAGTTCCGGCACTACGCGCCAGGCCTAAGGTCGCCTCAGACGGCCAGAGTCTGCCCGTCTGCCCAAGCGGCGCCTGAACTGCCCGTCTGCCCAACGGCGCCTGAACTGCCCGTCTGCCCAACGGCGCCTGAACTGCCCGTCTGCCCAACGGCGCCTGAACTGCCCGTCTGCCCAACGGCACCTGGACTGCCCGTCTGCCCAACGGCGCTAAAGCCGCCCGTCTGTACTGAACCTGCAAAGCCGCCCGTCTGCCATGAGCCTTCAGAGCCGTCCGCCAGACCGGAGCCGCTAGGAGCCTTCCGCCAGACAGGAGCCGCTAGAGCCTTCCGCCAGACAGGATCAGCCAGAGCCTTCCGCCAGACAGGATCAGCCAGAGCCTTCCGCCAGACAGGATCAGCCAGAGCCTTCCGCCAGACAGGATCAGCCAGAGCCTTCCGCCAGACAGGATCAGCCAGAGCCTTCCGCCAGACAGGATCAGCCAGATCCGTCAGCCAGCCATGAGCAGCCAGATCCGTCAGCCAGCCATGAGCAGCCAGGTCCGTCAGCCAGCCGCGAGCAGCCAGATCCGTCAGCCAGCCATGAGCAGCCAGATCCGTCAGCCAGCCATGAGCCGTCCAGCCAGGATCCGCCAGAGCCGTCCAGCCAGGATCCGCCAGAGCCGTCCAGCAGGATCCGCCAGAGCCGTCCAGCCAGGATCCGCCAGAGCCAGCCAGCCAGGGATCCGCCATTCAGTCCGGTGCTGCCCCTTAGTCCGGTGCTGCCCCTTAGCCCGGTGCTGCCCCTTAGCCCGGTGCTGCCCCTTAGTCCGGTGCTGCCCCTGAGTCCGGTGATGCCTCTTAGTCCAGTGCTGTCCCTTAATCCTGTGGGGGTTTTAGTTGGGGGGTGGTCATTTGGAGGAGGCTACGTAAGCGGGTAGTGACTATGGTGGGGTGGGGACCACGACCAGTGCCAGAGCCGCCACCATGGACAGACGCCCACCCAGACCCTCCCCTAGACTGTATGTTGGTGCGCCCGGAGTTCGCACCTTTAGGGGGGGGTACTGTGACACTCTGGCTCCATGGACTTTGATTATTGAGCCAGGGTTGTTCATTTTCTTTTGGGTGTATTTCTATGTTGGTTTCTAGGTGTTCATTTCTATGTTGTGGTGGTTATTATTCATGTGACTCCCAATCGGAGGTAACGAGTGACAGCTGTCGGCTCGTTATCTCTGATTGGGAGCCATATTTAAACTGTTGTGGTTTCACTGTGTGTTTGTGGGTTTTTGTTCCATGTTTCTGTCAGTGTTACAGAGGACTTCACTATCGTCATTTGTTGTTTTTTGTGGTTGCTTTATTAAATAAAGTCATCATGTTCACTCCACGCGCTGCGTATTGGTCCGCTTCTTCAGACGATCGTGACAGATGCAGAAGGTGGGTATATATTGATGAGGAGGAAGGTATATATTGATGGAGAAGTTAGGTATATATTGATGGAGAAGGTTGGTATATATTGATGGAGAAGGTGGGTATATATTGATGGAGAAGATTGGTATATATTGATGCAGAAGATGGGTATATATTGATGAGAAGGTGGTATATATTGATGAGAAGGTGGTATATATATTGATGCAGAAGGTGGGCATATATTGATGCAGAAAGTGGGTATATATTGATGGAGAAGGTGGGTATATATTGATGGAGAAGGCAGGTATATATTGATGCAGAAGGTGGGTATATATTGATGAGTGTATATTGATGGAGAAGGTGGGTATATATTGATGCAGAAGGTGGGTATATATTGATGAGGAGGAAGGTATATATTGATGGAGAAGTTAGGTATATATTGATGGAGAAGGTTGGTATATATTGATGGAGAAGGTGGGTATATACAGTATTTATATACACTTTGAGAGCCATTCTCAGAAAAATGAAGAGAGATTTGAAATTATTCATGCATATATTGTTTTAAAAAATTAGGTATTGAAACATTGTATCATGTCTGTCAGGAGATGACAGGGTTCGCTGTAAGCATGCATTTAGCATTTATTGACTCCAAGGATAGGATCAATACTTAACATGCTGTCGTTTAGCAGGTAGCAATCCATGCTGTACGTCATGTTGGGTATTTGTAATGTTGGATACATGATTCCGCGTTGCCCCCTGATAGATTTTTACGTCACATTCGTCTAACATTAGTCTAACGTTCAGAGACACAATCGTCTAACGTGAGTCTAATGTTCAGAAATCACAATGAGGAGATTCCTTGCTCCACCAAGGTTTTCCAGCACACAGCTTTGACCTACTACAGTAGCTATGTTGGTATTGTACTTCAAACGATGTGTATGCAGGTTGCTAAAGATTCAAACCTTCTCAGTATAAATATGAAAACAGGAGGGTGTACTCACAGATTTGTAACAGAACATACATTTTTAAGTATTGTGTGTAGTACAATTTGTACTGCGTGCATGTGAATTGGTATAAGTCGCTTGTCAGCTCCACATGGGCCAGCTTGCATTTCTCCATGACCGGCGCATGCCCACATTCCACCACTCTGCCATTAAGCACTGTGTCCCTGTACACTACCGTAGGGATGCAGCCTAGTTCCAAATCGAATGCGATCAACTGTCAGCCGATGGGGGATTCGAAGTGATGCAGACAATTACATTGATGGAAGTTACAATCTATCTGCAATATTAAAGCTGATCTACCCCCTAAAAAATATATATATATAAAAGAAAAAAAAAGAAGAAAAAATGTTCGGTCGGTGCAAAACACACCTACACGGGCGCCCGGGCGAGATTAATCGAACCCCCTAAATGATTCTTATGTTGTTTTACCTGGGTGCACCGTGTGCAGCACCCGCACCCCCTGACTACTTTTTACTTGTGAATGGCAACTTCAGATTTTCTGGGAACACACTGAAAAGTAACTTGACACTGTGTTAATCAGTCAACACAAATGTTGATTATAATAATGAGAAGAAGGCAGGAGTGGGATCAAATGCCAGAGCTGGAATGTATTCTACATGTTTGAAACAGCGATGCTGTCAGTCGAGTCTGGTAAGTTGTCTGATGCTAGGATGTATTTGCTGAACTGAGGTTCTGTTAAAGATGTACATTTCTTTCTTAACAAAGCAATTTGTTTTCTCGGCTATAGTTTGTGTTGTAGTCGAGGAATGTAGCGTAGCTAACTGAAGTGTTTGTACTGAAATGTGGCTACCTTGTCTTACCGTGGCTTGGTCTATGGAGTAGCCTACCTAGCTAGTTTTGCAATGCCAATTACCTGCATTGTAAGGTAGCTAGTTAGCAGTGTGACAGTTTCCCGAAGTTTTGCGTTGGTTTTGATACTGCTTTGAACCTATATAGCTAGCTAGCTATATTTTGTGGAAGAATGTATGATACACTATATATATACAAAAATATGTGGACAACCCTTTCATATTAGTGGATTCTGCTATTTCAGAATCCTTACTGAAGAGGTCAGTGACTTTCATCATGGCACCGTCATAGGATGCCACCTTTCCAACAAGTCAGTTCATCAAATTTCTTCCCTACTAGGGCTTCCTCTGTCAACTGTAAGTGCTGTTATTGTTAAGTAGAAACATCTAGCAGCAACAATGCCTCAGCCGCAAAGTGGTAGGCCACACAAGCTCACAGAACGGGACCGCCGAGTGCTGAAGGGCTTGGCGCGTAAAAATCGTCTGCCTTGTTTGCAACACTCACTACTGAGTAACAAACTGCCTCTGGAAACAACGTCAGCACAATAACTGTTCGTCGGGAGCTTCATGAAATGGGTTTCCATGGCCGAGCAGCTGCACACAAGCCTAAAATCACCATGTGTAATACTAAGCGTCGGCTGGAGTGGTGTAAAGCTCACCGCCATTGGACTCTGGAACAGTGGAAACGCGTTCTCTGGAATGATGAATCACGCTTCACCATCTGGCAGTACGACGGACGAATCTGGGTTTGGAGGATGCCAGGAGAACGCTACCTGCCCGAATGCATAGTGCCAACTGTAAAGTTTGGTGGAGGAGGAATAATAGTCTGGGGCTGTTTTTCATGTTTTGTGCTAGGCCCCTTAGTTCCAGTGAAGGGAAATCGTTACGCTACAGCATACAATGACTTGCTAGATGATTCTGTGCTTCCAACTTTGTGGCAACAGTTTGGGGAAGACCCTTTTCCTGTTCCAGCATGACAATGCCCTTGTGCACAAAGCGAGGTCCATACGGAAATGGTTTGTCGAGATCGTTGTGGAAAAACTTGACTGGCCTGCACAGAGCCCTGACCTCAACCCCATCGAACACCTATGGGATGAATTGGAACGCCGACTGCGAGCCAGGCCTAATCGCCCAACATCGGTGCCCGACCTCACTAATACTCTAGGCTATTGGGTTTCAGCTATTGTTAGCTCACTTGTTGATGATTCAGAATGTAATATTTGAAGCATTGTTTAGCACAGGCCTCCAGTCATTTGTATCTTTAATGGAATGGACACTGTTAGTACAGTGAGTTCTATATCATGTCATGTAGCCCTTTGTGGTACAATTTGATGGTTTTACATGACAAATTGCTTTTGTTGGTCGATGTAAATACTACTGATTGAATAGCCTCAGGTTATATGCACTATTAATTTGACTATTAGTCAAATGAACAGTAATAGGGGAATGTGTTTGAATGTGAATATAATAGGTGAACGTGTTTGAATGTGAACATGTATATGTATGGAGACACTAGCTTTTGAAACATGAGACCTTTATTTTT
The DNA here is from genome assembly GCF_020615455.1 of Coregonus clupeaformis. NCBI lineage: Eukaryota > Metazoa > Chordata > Actinopteri > Salmoniformes > Salmonidae > Coregonus > Coregonus clupeaformis. The sequence goes on along the minus strand of NC_059198.1, from coordinate 50,137,362 downwards.
TATACTTAATATATGGAATGTGAAAATACTTAATACTAAAATGCAGTTGTAATGTATACTTGATAATTTGTTTTGACCCACAAAAAAAAAAAAAAATGAACAAAAGAAAACTATGTTTGAATACATTTTGGAGAATGTCTGATACTGAACACCGCTAGTGTCTCCAATACTTCAACTAGCCGGTGCCCCCGCACATTGACTCTGCACCGGTACCCCCCCTGTATATATAGCCTCCCTACTGTTATTTTATTTTACTTCTGCTCTTTTTTTCTCAACACTTTTTTTGTTGTTTTATTTTTACTTTTTTGTTAAAAATAAATGCACTGTTGGTTAAGGGCTGTAAGAAAGCATTTCACTGTAATGTCTGCACCTGTTGTATTCGGCGCATGTGGCCAATAAAATGTGATTTGATTTAATTCAGGGCTATTATCTGCTGTAACATGTAACACATAGTTAATTTTAATCCTGTAAGATGGTTTAGTTTGACTACATAAATTGTTAATCAACGTGCATCCCAGTTGTGTTAACCTAATCGCATATACTGTATCAGCATAACATCAGAGAAAAAAGTTAGTCTGGAAATATTAACGAGTAAAAGCTGAGTATATTGGCTTTGAACTACTGGCCTAGCCCCAGTCTGATTCATTTCACTGTTTGATTCACTAAATTAAGTCGGGTAAGTAATGAAATACCTTTAGCTTATGTCTGGTAAGTAATTAGATGCTGTTAGTGTAAAGGGATACTTAGGGATTTCGGCAATTAGTGTGTACGGCTGCATTCAAATAGGCTGTTTCTAATAGGGTAATTTACCTATCTTGTAGCCTATATTGATTACCAAAACGGCCTTGCTTTAGTGTGTAGGGTGCTGTGTGGTGATACAGCCCAGCGGAGATAGACTACAGATTTGTCGCCAACCAATCACTTCAAAAGCACTCAATGGTCTCGGAGTCTCTGTATTTTAAATGTATGTTTCTGTGGTATAGAATTTGATTTCAACTGCCCCCTAAGTTACTTTATCCTGGCGCTGGGTCTGTACAAAAGTAGTAGTGGTATCCTTCTTGTGTTGGGCCATCTGTTTCAGTAGTAGTAGTGGTATCCTGTTCTTGTGTTGGACCAGCTGTTTCAGTAGTAGTAGTGGTATCCTGTTCTTGTGTTGGGCCATCTGTTTCAGTAGTAGTGGTATCCTGTTCTTGTGTTGGACCATCTGTTTCAGTAGTAGTAGTGATATCCTGTTCTTGTGTTGGGCCATCTGTTTCAGTAGTAGTGGTATCCTGTTCTTGTGTTGGACCATCTGTTTCAGTAGTAGTAGTGGTATCATGTTCTTGGGTTGGGCCATCTGTTTCAGTAGTAGTGGTATCATGTTCTTGGGTTGGACCATCTGTTTCAGTAGTAGTAGTGGTATCCTGTTCTTGGGTTGGACCATCTGTTTCAGTATTAGTAGTGATATCATGTTCTTGTGTTGGACCATCTGTTTCAGTAGTAGTGGTATCCTGTTCTTGGGTTGGACCATCTGTTTCAGTATTAGTAGTGATATCATGTTCTTGTGTTGGGCCATCTGTTTCAGTAGTGGTGGTTTCCTGTTATTGGGTTGGGCCATCTGTTTCAGTAGTAGTAGTGGTATCCTGTTCTTGTGTTGGACGATCTGTTTCAGTAGTAGTGGTATCCTGTTCTTGTGTTGGGCCATCTGTTTCAGTAGTAGTGGTGGTATCCTGTTCTTGTGTTGGACCATCTGTTTCAATAGTGGTGGTATCCTGTTCTTGTGTTGGACCATCTGTTTCAGTAGTAGTGGTATCCTGTTCTTGTGTTGGACCATCTGTTTCAGTAGTAGTGGTATCCTGTTCTTGTGTTTGGCCATCTGTTTCAGTAGTAGTAGTGGTATCCTGTTCTTTTGTTGGGCCATCTGTTTCAGTAGTAGTAGTGGTATCCTGTTCTTGGGTTGGGCCATCTGTTTCAGTAGTAGTGGTGGTATCATGTTCTCATGTTGGACCATCTGTTTCAGTAGTAGTAGTGGTATCATGTTCTTGGGTTGGGCCATCTGTTTCAGTAGTAGTAGTGATATCCTGTTCTTGGGTTGGAAGATCTGTTTCAGTAGTAGTAGTGGTATCCTGTTCTTGTGTTGGGCCATCTGTTTCAGTAGAAGTAGTGGTATCCTGTTCTTGGGTTGGACCATCTGTTTCAGTAGTAGGTGTGGTATCCTGTTCTTGTGTTGGACCATCTGTTTCAGTAGTAGTGGTATGCTGTTCTTGTGTTGGGCCATCTGTTTCAGTAGTAGTGGTGGTATCCTGTTCTTGTGTTGGACCATCTGTTTCAGTAGGAGTGGTATCCTGTTCTTGTGTTGGGCCATCTGTTTCAGTAGTAGTGGTGGTATCCTGTTCTTGTGTTGGACCATCTGTTTCAGTAGTAGTGGTATCCTGTTCTTGTGTTGGGCCATCTGTTTCAGTAGTAGTAGTGATATCCTGTTCTTGGGTTGGGCCATCTGTTTCAGTAGTAGTGGTATCCTGTTCTTGTGTTGGGACATCTTTTCAGTAGTAGTAGTAGTATCCTGTTCTTGGGTTTGGTCATCTGTTTCAGTAGTAGTAGTGGTATCCTGTTCTTGGGTTGGGCCATCTGTTTCAGTAGTAGTAGTGGTATCCTGTTCTTGTGTTGGACCATCTGTTTCAGTAGTAGTGGTATCCTGTTCTTGTGTTGGACCATCTGTTTCAGTAGTAGTGATATCCTGTTCTTGTGTTGGGCCATCTGTTTCAGTAGTAGTAGTGATATCCTGTTCTTGGGTTGGGCCATCTGTTTCAGTAGTAGTAGCGATATCCTGTTCTTGGGTTGGACCATCTGTTTCAGTAGTAGTAGTGGTATCCTGTTCTTGTGTTGGACCATCTGTTTCAGTAGTAGTGGTATGCTGTTCTTGTGTTGGGCCATCTGTTTCAGTAGTAGTGGTGGTATCCTGTTCTTGTGTTGGACCATCTGTTTCAGTAGTAGTGGTATCCTGTTCTTGTGTTGGGCCATCTGTTTCAGTAGTAGTGGTGGTATCCTGTTCTTGTGTTGGACCATCTGTTTCAGTAGTAGTGGTATCCTGTTCTTGTGTTGGGCCATCTGTTTCAGTAGTAGTAGTGATATCCTGTTCTTGGGTTGGGCCATCTGTTTCAGTAGTAGTGGTATCCTGTTCTTGTGTTGGGCCATCTTTTCAGTAGTAGTAGTAGTATCCTGTTCTTGGGTTTGGTCATCTGTTTCAGTAGTAGTAGTGGTATCCTGTTCTTGGGTTGGGCCATCTGTTTCAGTAGTAGTAGTGGTATCCTGTTCTTGTGTTGGACCATCTGTTTCAGTAGTAGTGGTATCCTGTTCTTGTGTTGGACCATCTGTTTCAGTAGTAGTGGTATCCTGTTCTTGTGTTGGGCCATCTGTTTCAGTAGTAGTAGTGATATCCTGTTCTTGGGTTTGGCCATCTGTTTCAGTAGTAGTGGTATCCTGTTCTTGTGTTGGGCCATCTGTTTCAGTAGTAGTAGTGATATCCTGTTCTTGGGTTGGGCCATCTGTTTCAGTAGTGGTGGTTTCCTGTTCTTGGGTTGGGCCATCTGTTTCAGTAGTAGTAGTGGTATCCTGTTCTTGTGTTGGACCATCTGTTTCAGTAGTAGTTGTATCCTGTTCTTGTGTTGGGCCATCTGTTTCAGTAGTAGTAGTGATATCCTGTTCTTGGGTTGGGCCATCTGTTTTAGTAGTAGTGGTATCCTGTTCTTGTGTTGGGCCATCTGTTTCAGTAGTAGTAGTGATATCATGTTCTTGGGTTGGGCCATCTGTTTCAGTAGTGGTGGTTTCCTGTTCTTGGGTTGGGCCATCTGTTTCAGTAGTAGTAGTGGTATCCTGTTCTTGTGTTGGACCATCTGTTTCAGTAGTAGTGGTATCCTGTTCTTGTGTTGGGCCATCTGTTTCAGTAGTAGTGGTGGTATCCTGTTCTTGTGTTGGGCCATCTGTTTCAGTAGTAGTGGTTTCCTGTTCTTGGGTTGGGCCATCTGTTTAAGTAGTAATAGTGGTATCCTGTTCTTGTGTTGGACCATCTGTTTCAGTAGTAGTGGTATCCTGTTCTTGTGTTGGGCCATCTTTTCAGTAGTAGTAGTAGTATCCTGTTCTTGGGTTTGGCCATCTGTTTCAGTAGTAGTAGTGGTATCCTGTTCTTGGGTTGGGCCATCTGTTTCAGTAGTAGTAGTGGTATCCTGTTCTTGTGTTGGACCATCTGTTTCAGTAGTAGTGGTATCCTGTTCTTGTGTTGGACCATCTGTTTCAGTAGTAGTGGTATCCTGTTCTTGTGTTGGGCCATCTGTTTCAGTAGTAGTAGTGATATCCTGTTCTTGGGTTTGGCCATCTGTTTCAGTAGTAGTGGTATCCTGTTCTTGTGTTGGGCCATCTGTTTCAGTAGTAGTAGTGATATCCTGTTCTTGGGTTGGGCCATCTGTTTCAGTAGTGGTGGTTTCCTGTTCTTGGGTTGGGCCATCTGTTTCAGTAGTAGTAGTGGTATCCTGTTCTTGTGTTGGACCATCTGTTTCAGTAGTAGTTGTATCCTGTTCTTGTGTTGGGCCATCTGTTTCAGTAGTAGTAGTGATATCCTGTTCTTGGGTTGGGCCATCTGTTTTAGTAGTAGTGGTATCCTGTTCTTGTGTTGGGCCATCTGTTTCAGTAGTAGTAGTGATATCATGTTCTTGGGTTGGGCCATCTGTTTCAGTAGTGGTGGTTTCCTGTTCTTGGGTTGGGCCATCTGTTTCAGTAGTAGTAGTGGTATCCTGTTCTTGTGTTGGGCCATCTGTTTCAGTAGTAGTGGTATCCTGTTCTTGTGTTGGGCCATCTGTTTCAGTAGTAGTGGTGGTATCCTGTTCTTGTGTTGGGCCATCTGTTTCAGTAGTAGTGGTTTCCTGTTCTTGGGTTGGGCCATCTGTTTAAGTAGTAATAGTGGTATCCTGTTCTTGTGTTGGACCATCTGTTTCAGTAGTAGTGGTATCCTGTTCTTGTGTTGGGCCATCTGTTTCAGTAGTAGTGGTGGTATCCTGTTCTTGTGTTGGACCATCTGTTTCAGTAGTAGTGGTATCCTGTTCTTGTGTTGGGCAATCTGTTTCAGTAGTAGTAGTGATATCCTGTTCTTGGGTTGGGCCATCTGTTTCAGTAGTAGTGGTATCCTGTTCTTGTGTTTGGCCATCTGTTTCAGTAGTAGTAGTAGTATCCTGTTCTTGGGTTGGGCCATCTGTTTCAGTAGTAGTAGTATTATCATGTTCTTGGGTTGGGCCATCTGTTTCAGTAGTAGTAGTGGTATCCTGTTCTTGGGTTGGGCCATCTGTTTCAGTAGTAGTAGTGGTATCCTGTTCTTGTATTGGACCATCTGTTTCAGTAGTAGTAGTGGTATCCTGTTCTTGTACTGGACCATCTGTTTCAGTAGTAGTGGTATCCTGTTCTTGTACTGGATCATCTGTTTCAGTAGTAGTGGTATCCTGTTCTTGTATTGGACCATCTGTTTCAGTAGTAGTAGTGGTATCCTGTTCTTGTATTGGACCATCTGTTTCAGTAGTAGTAGTGGTATCCTGTTCTTGTGTTGGACCATCTGTTTCAGTAGTAGTGGTATCCTGTTCTTGTGTTGGGCCATCTGTTTCAGTAGTAGTGGTGGTATCCTGTTCTTGTGTTGGGCCATCTGTTTCAGTAGTAGTAGTGATATCCTGTTCTTGGGTTGGGCCATCTGTTTCAGTAGTAGTAGTGATATCCTGTTCTTGGGTTGGGCCATCTGTTTCAGTAGTAGTAGTGGTATCCTGTTCTTGTGTTGGACCATCTGTTTCAGTAGTAGTGGTATCCTGTTCTTGGGTTTGGTCATCTGTTTCAGTAGTAGTAGTATTATCCTGTTCTTGGGTTGGGCCATCTGTTTCAGTAGTAGTAGTGGTATCCTGTTCTTGGGTTGGGCCATCTGTTTCAGTAGTAGTAGTGGTATCCTGTTCTTGTGTTGGGCCATCTGTTTCAGTAGTAGTAGTGGTATCCTGTGCTTGTATCTCCCTTTTTCAAGGCATTTTTACAAAAAATTTCACCATCCATATTTGAATGAAAACGTGATCCTCCTCATTGTTGTGTGTTCAGAATGTTTCATCCATGGTGGGATTGTCCATGCTTCCTCAGCCATAGGCATAGCCTGGGCCTCCTTCTAAAAGCTGGCATCAAAAAGCAGGGGGCCACATGACCAGCATCCGGTTCCTGACATCTAATACCACAATGGATGTCCTGTCATCTGGAAATCAATGTGGCCAATTGCCTTTAACTCTGACTGCTGGTCTTAGGCTTTAAATATTTATCAAAAGGAAAGATGCCTGAATGCCTGACGTTGAAGTTGAAAACCTTGCGACGGACACAACAACTTGTGGTGAAACCGCAATTTGGCCACTGCAATGTTTTGGACAAACACAATTCAGCCCTCACTCCATTGGACAACCACAATTCAGCCCCCACTCCATTGGACAACCACAATTCAGCCCCCACTCCATTGGACAACCACAATTCAGCCCCCACTCCATTGGACAACCACAATTCAGCTCCCACTCCATTGGACAACCACAATTCAGCCCCCACTCCATTGGACAAACACAATTCAGCCCCCACTCCATTGGACAACCACAATTCAGCTCCCACTCCATTGGACAACCACAATTCAGCTCCCACTCTATTGGACAACAACAATTCAGCCCGCACTATATTGGAACAATGCAAATAGTCCGGGTAGCCATTTGATTAGCTGTTCAGGAGTCTTATGGTTTGGGGGTAGAAGCTGTTAAGAAGCCTTTTGGACCTAGACTTGGCGCTCTGGTACCGCTTGCCGTGTGGTAGCAGAGAGAACAGTCTATGACTAGGGTGGCTGGAGTCTTTGACAATTTTTAGGACCTTCCTCTGACACTGCTTGGTATAGAGGTCCTGGATGGCAGGAAGCTTGGCCCCAGTGATGTACTGGGCTGTACGCACTACTCTCTGTAGTTGCCATACCAGGCGGTGATGCAACCAGTCAGGATGCTCTCGAAGGTGCAGCTGTAGAACGTTTTGAGGATCTGGGGACCCATGCCAAATCTTTTCAGTCTCCTGGGAATAGGCTTTGTTGTGCCTTCTTCACAACTTTCTTGGTGTGTTTGGACCATGATAGTTTGTTGGTGATGTGGACACCAATTAACTTGAAGCTCTCAACCTGCTCCACTACAGCCCCGTCGATGAGAATGGGGGCGTGCTCAGTCCTCTTTTTTTTCCTGTAGTCCACGATCATCACATTTGTCTTAGGCACAGGGACTATGGTGGTCTGCTTGAAACATGTTGGTATGACAGACTCAGTCAGGGAGCGCATGCTCGGAGTACATGTCCTGGTATTCCGTCTGGCCCTGCAGCCTTGTGAATGTTGACCTGTTTAAAGGTCTTACTCACATCGGCTACGGAGAGCGTGATCACACAGTCGTCCGGAGCAGCTGATACTCTCATGCATGCTTCAGTGTTGCTTGCCTCGAAGTGAGCATAGAAGTAATTTAGCTCGTCTGGTAGGCTCGTGTCACTTGGCAGCTTGCGGCTGTGCTTCCCTTTGCAGTCTGTAATAGTTTGCAAGCCCTGCCACATCCGACGAGCGTCGGAGCCAGTGTAGTACGATTCAATCTTAGTCCTGTATTGACGCTTTGCCTGTTTGATGGTTCGTCGGAGGGCATAGCGGGATTTCATATAAGCGTCCGGGTTAGAGTCCCGCTCCTTGAAAGCGGCAGCTCTACCCTTTAGCTCAGTGCGGATGTTGCCTGTAATCCATGGCTTCTGGTTGGGGTGTGTACGTACAGTCACTGTGATGTGGTGCCCCTATGGATTCCCCCTTGTGCCCACACTAGTCAAGGTACAAACCTCTCTTATCTGTCCTAAAACAGATGTTCGTGAGATATCAGTTTAACAGAAAACTATAAACTTTTCAGTGTTTTAATTACGCTACATGGTATGTATGGTATGCTTTGATTATGGTATGCTGTCTTTCTCAAAAATACTCAAATAATTCATCTGAGCTGAATGGACAGTGGAGTCTAAGGTCAGTACATGGCATGGGAGAAGTCCCTTGGTTATGCCGTTGTCATACAAGCACATTTTCATCAATGTAAACAGTTTGTCATACCTGAATGAACATTATCCCAGCCTCAGAAATGGAGTTGACAAATTACATGCTCATTCAAGTACTTCAGTGCCTTCAGAAAGTATTCACAGCCCTTGACTTATTTCACATTTTGTTACAGCCTGAATTCAAAATGGGTTAAATATATTTTTCTCTCACCCATCTACACACAATATCCCATAATGACAAAGTGAAAACATGTTTTTTTATAAATTTTTGCAAATGTATTGAAAATGAAATACAGAAATATCTCATTTACATAAGTATTCACACCCCTTAGTCAATACATGTTAGAATCACCCTTGGCAGCGATTACAGCTGTGATTACAGCTTTGAGTCTTTCTGGGTAAGTCTCTGGGTAAGTCTCTGGGTAAGTCTCTCTGATTTGTACAATATTTGTCCATTGTTCTTTTCAGAATTCTTCAAGCGCTGTCAAATTGGTTGTTGATCATTGCTAGACAGCAGTGGAGGCTGGTGGGAGGAGCTATAGGAGGACAGGCTCATTGTAATGAATGGAATAAATGGAACAGAGTCAAACCACATGTTCCTATAGCTCCTCCCACCAGCCTCCACTGCTGGACAAACATTTTCAAGTCTTGCCATAGATTTTCAAGTAAATTTAAGTCAAAACCGTAACTTGGCCACTCAGGAACATTCAATGTTGTCTTGGTAAGCAACTCCAGTGTATATTTGGCATTGTGTTTTAGGTTATTGTCCTGCTGAAAGGTGAATTTATCTCCCAGTGTCTGTTGGAAAGCAGACTGAACCAGATTTTCCTCTAGGATTTTGCCTGTGCTTTGCACATTTTTTTGCAGTATTACATTAGTGCCTTATTGCAAACAGGTTGCATGTTTTGGAATATTTTTTATTCTGTACAGGCTTCCTTCTTTTCACTCTGTCAATTAGGTTAGTATTGTGGAGTACCTTCAATGTTGTTGATCCATCTTCAGTTTTCTCCTATCACAGAGATTCAACTCTGTAACTGTTTTAAAGTCACCATTGGCCTCATGGTGAAATCGCTGAGCGGTTTCCTTCCTCTCCGGCAACTGAGTTAGAAAGGATGCCTGTATCTTTATAGTGACTGGGTGTATTGAGACACCATCCAAAGTGTAATTATTAACTTCACCATGCTCAAAGGGATATTCAATGTCTGTTTAGTTTTTTTTACCCATCAATCAATAAGTGTCCTTTGCGAGGCATTGAAAAACCTTCCTGGTCTTTGTGTTTGGTTTAATCTGTGTTTGAAATTCACTGCTCTACTGAGGGACCTTACATATAATTTTATGTGTGGGGTACAGAGATGAGGTAGTCATTCAAAAATCATGTTAAACAGTATTATTTCACACAGAGTGAGTCCATGCAACTTATTATGTGACTTGTTATGCAAATGTTTACTCCTGAACTTAATTAGGTTGCCATAACAAAGGGGTTGAATAATTATTGACTCAAGACATTTCATCTTTACATTTTTAGTTCATTTGTAACAAATTTCAAAAAACATAGTTCCACTTTGACATTATGGGGTATTGTGTGTAGGCCAATGACAACACAATCTCAATTTAATCCATTTTAAATTCAGGCTGTAAGACAACAAAATGTGGTCAAGGGGTGTGAATACTTTGAAGGCACTGTAGGTAGTAAAAAAAATAAACGCTATATTGAGTCAGAGACAACCAAGGCAGAGCACAGCTTCTTCACACAAACTAACTGATGGGAATTACAGTTTTTTTTCCGTAATTGAATTAGTCAATCTCCTTATATTAAAAAAAGTTTCTATAGTTTCCATATTTTCCAAAGGACATTTAACCTTTACATTTTAATATTTCTCTTCTATACAGTGGCTATTCAATTGTGTTATCTGCCCACTGCATTACATCGCCTTAATGAGAGATACCTACTGACAGTACATACGTTACAGCCTTATTCTAAAATGGATTAAATCGTTTTTTCCCCTCATCAATCTACACACAATAACCCATAATGACAAAGCAAAAACAGTTTTTTTTAAATGTTTGTACATTTATTAAAAAATAAAAACGGAAATATCACATTTACTTAAGTATTCAGACCTTTTACTCAGTACTTGGTTGAAGCGATTACAGCCTTGAGTCTTCTTAGGTATGATGCCACTCCTGCGTTGTTTTGGCTGTGTGCTTAGGGTCATTGTCCTGTTGGAAGGTGAACCTTCACCCCAGTCGGAGGTCCTGAGCGCTCTGGAGCAGATTTTCATCAAGGATCTCTCTGTACTTTTCTCCGTTCATCTTTCCCTCAATCCTGACTCGTCCAGTCCAGTCCCTGCCAGTCCCTGCCGCTGAAAAAGATCCCCACAGCATGATGCTGCCACCACCATGCTTCACCGTAGGGATGGTGCCAGGTTTCTTCCAGACGTGATGCTTGGCATTCAGGCAAAATAGTTAAATCTTGGTTTCATCAGACCAGAGAAGCTGGTTTCTAATTGTCTGAGAGTCTTTACGTGCCTTTTGGCGTACTCCAAGCAGGCAGTCATTGTCCTTCTGGAAGGTTCTCCCATCTCCACAGAGGAACTCTGGAGTTCTGTCAGAGTGAACATTGGGTTCTTGGTCACCTCCCTGACCAAGGCCCTTCTCCCCGATTGCTCAGTTTTTCCGGGCGGCCAGCTCTAGGAAGACTCTTGGTGGTTCTAAACTTCTTCTATTTAAGAATGATGGAGGCCACTGTGTTCTTGGGGACCTTCAATGCTGCAGACATTTATTGGTACCCTTCACCAGATCTGTGCCTCGACACGATCCTGTCTCGGAGCTCTACGGACAATTCCTTCGACCTCATGGCTTGGTTTTTGCTCTGACATGAACTGTCAACTGTGGGACCTTATATAGACAGAGCCTTTCCAAATCATGTCTATTCAATTGAATTTACCACAGGTGGACTCCAATCAAGTTGTAGAAACATCTCAAGGGTGATCAATGGAAACAGGATGCACCTGAGCTCAATTTGAGTCTCATAACAAAGGGTCTGAATACTTATTTACATAAGTTATTTCTGTTTTTATTTGTAATAAATTTGCACACATTTCTAAAAACCTGCTTTCGCTTTGTCATTATGGGGTATTGTGTGTAGATTGATTAGGATTTATTTCATCTGAAAACCCTCTCATGGATGGTAATAGACCATGGAGCCACAAAGCATATTTAGTTGATGATGTAATGTCCACATATTTGTATTCTGTCTGTTATGACGGCATGAGGTTGAAAGGTCCATCGCTTAAACCCATGCTGTACATAATCATGATCACTAAGTGATAGTGGGCAATAAAGGTAATTTCCAAGAGCATAGATGAGAGAATCATGGGACAGATTAAAATGACTGCACCTGTTGTATTTACGATGTCATGACAACCTAGGTTCATGAGTGTTTCTTCAAAATTCAGAACGATGTAAAATGCAGAAAATACATACCCTATACACACACACACGCACACACACACACACACACACACACACACACACACACACACACACACACACACACATTCTCTCTGTCTCTCTCTCTCTCTCATCAGTCTCTAAGGGGCTATAAGACAATGCGGTTTCCTCATGCTCTGCGGCATGGAGGTAAAAGCCAGATGTTTATGAAAAAGGGTGATTCTTTGAAACGTGTACTTAACGATGTGTGTTGTTTTAATGTTCCTATTAACGGATTTCATATTTTGTGCGTGTTGCCTAAACGTATGCACTTTGAGATTATTATTCTGTATAATGAAAAGCGCTTTACAAATGTAATAAATTATTATTTTTAAACATGTTGTGTGGGTATTGCCCTGGGGTAAGCTGTGCACATTTGAGCGTCTACATAATTTGGTGCTCCCAACTCGCCCTGAACTGAACACAGCTAGTGTGATGAGTGTGATTATAATGAGTCAGACGGAGGAGGAGGAGGAGACAGCCCAACCTTCAACAGGGATGTAAGGAGGAGGAGACAGCCCACCCTTCAACAGGGATGTAAGGAGGAGGAGTCAGCCCACCCTTCAACAGGGATGTAAGGAGGAGGAGTCAGCCCACCCTTCAACAGGGATGTAAGGAGGAGGAGTCAGCCCACCCTTCAACAGGGATGTAAGGTGGAGGAGACAGCCCACCCTTCAACAGGGATGTAAGGAGGAGGGTAAATCACCGAATACAGAGTTTATTCCGTCGTACACAGTTGCGCTGGATAGCGACAACAACATACAGGCAGAGGGGAACAATCTACCCCGGCAATACAAGGTACAAGTAGCTCCAACAAAATACAGGCAGAGGGGAACAATCTACCCCGGCAATACAAGGTACGGGTAGCTCCAACGAGCTACACTCAACTCACATAAAACAATCACCCACAAGGACAAGGGGGGCAGAAGGAACACTAATACACAGACTAATGAGGGGATATGAACCAGGTGTGTGTAATTGACAAGACAAGACAAATGGAATGATGATATACAGTGGGGGAAAAAAGTATTTAGTCAGCCACCAATTGTGCAAGTTCTCCCACTTAAAAAGATGAGAGAGGCCTGCAAATTTCATCATAGGTACATGTCAAATATGACAGACAAAATGAGGAAAAAAATTCCAGAAAATCACATTGTAGGATTTTTAATGAATTTATTTGCAAATTATGGTGGAAAATAAGTATTTGGTCAATAACTAAAGTTTCTCAATACTTTGTTATATACCCTTTGTTGGCAATGACACAGGTCAAACGTTTTCTGTAAGTCTTCACAAGGTTTTCACACACTGTTGCTGGTATTTTGGCCCATTCCTCCATGTAGATCTCCTCTAGAGCAATGATGTTTTGGGGCTGTCTCTGGGCAACACAGACTTTCAACTCCCTCCAAAGATTTTCTATGGGGTTGAGATCTGGAGACTGGCTAGGCCACTCCAGGACCTTGAAATGCTTCTTACGAAGCCACTCCTTCGTTGCCCGGGCGGTGTGTTTGGGATCATTGTCATGCTGAAAGACCCAGCCACGTTTCATCTTCAATGCCCTTGCTGATGGAAGGAGGTTTTCACTCAAAATCTCACGATACATGGCCCCATTCATTCTTTCCTTTACACGGATCAGTCGTCCTGGTCCCTTTGCAGAAAAACAGCCCCAAAGCATGATGTTTCCACCCCCATGCTTCACAGTAGGTATGGTGTTCTTTGGATGCAACTCAGCATTCTTTGTCCTCCAAACACGACGAGTTGAGTTTTTACCAAAAGTTATATTTTGGTTTCATCTGACCATATGACATTCTCCCAATCCTCTTCTGGATCATCCAAATGCACTCTAGCAAACTTCAGACGGGCCTGGACATGTACTGGCTTAAGCAGGGGGACACGTCTGGCACTGCAGGATTTGAGTCCCTGGCGGCGTAGTGTGTTACTGATGGTAGGCTTTGTTACTTTGGTCCCAGCTCTCTGCAGGTCATTCACTAGGTCCGCCCGTGTGGTTCTGGGATTTTTGCTCACCGTTCTTGTGATCATTTTGACCCCACGGGGTGAGATCTTGCGTGGAGCCCCAGATCGAGGAAGATTATCAGTGGTCTTGTATGTCTTCCATTTCCTAATAATTGCTTCCACAGTTGATTTCTTCAAACCAAGCTGCTTACCTATTGCAGTCTTCCCAGCCTGGTGTAGGTCTACAATTTTGTTTCTGGTGTCCTTTGACAGCTCTTTGGTCTTGGCCATAGTGGAGTTTGGAGTGTGACTGTTTGAGGTTGTGGACAGGTGTCTTTTATACTGATAACAAGTTCAAACAGGTGCCATTAATACAGGTAACGAGTGGAGGACAGAGGAGCCTCTTAAAGAAGAAGTTACAGGTCTGTGAGAGCCAGAAATCTTGCTTGTTTGTAGGTGACCAAATACTTATTTTCCACCATAATTTGCAAATAAATTCATAAAAAATCCTACAATGTGATTTTCGGGATTTTTTTTTCTCATTTAGTCTGTCATAGTTGACGTGTACCTATGATGAAAATTACAGGCCTCTCTCATCTTTTTAAGTGGGAGAACTTGCACAATTGGTGGCTGACTAAATACATTTTTTCCCCACTGTATGGAGCAGCAGTGGCTAGAACGCCGAAGCCTGCCCGAATAAGGAGGGGAGGCAGCCTCGGCGGAAGTCGTGACTGTACCCCCCCCCCACCCCTTGACGCGCAGCTCCAGCAGCGCGCTGACCCCAGCCTCGGTGACGGCCAGGAGGACACGGAGCAGGGCGAGCCGGATGGCGACGGAGGAAATCCCGCAACAGGGAGGGATCGAGGATATCCCTCACCGGGACCCAACACCATATCCCTCCCGCTTCACGAGGTACTGAAGGCCCCCCACCCGACGCCTCGAATCCAGGATGGAACGGACAGAGTACGCTGGGGCCCCCTCGATGTCCAGAGGAGGTGGAGGGACCTCCCGCACCTCAGACTCCTGGAGCGGACCAGCCACCACCGGCCTGAGGAGAGACACATGAAACGAGGGGTTAATACGGTAATCAGGGGGAAGTAATAACCTATAGGTGACCTCGTTGATTCTCCTCAGGACTTTGAACGGCCCCACAAACCACGGGCTCAGCTTCCGGCAGGGCAGGCGGCGGGGCAGATTCCGGGTCAAGAGCCAGACCCGATTCCCTGGTACGAAGACCGGGCCTCACTGCGGTGGCGGTCAGCTTTGGCCTTCTGAGGACGCACAGCGCGTTGGAGGTGAAAGTGGGCAGCGTCCCACGTCTCCTCCGTGCGCCGAAACCAGTCGTCCACCACAGGAGCCTGGGTCTGGCTCTGGTGCCAGAACCGGTTGGTAACCTAAAACACATTGGAATAGCATTAGGTTAGTAGAGGAGTGGCGGAGAGAGTTCTGGGCATATTCTGCCCATGGCAAGAACACCGACTACTCCCCCGGCCGGTCCTGGCAGTAGGACCGCAGGAACCTACCCACATCCTGATTTACCCATTCCACCTGCCCATTAGACTCGGGGTGGAACCCAGAGGTCAGGCTGACCGAGACCCCCAGATGTTCCATGAACGCCTTCCAGACCTTAGATGTGAACTGGGGACCTCGGTCAGACACTATATCCTCTGGTACCACATAGTGCTGGAAGACGTGTGTAAACAGGGCCTCCGCAGTTTGCAGAGCCGTGGGGAGACCGGGCAGAGGAAGGAGGCGGCAGGCCTTGGAAAAGCGGTCCACAACGACCAGGATGGTGGTGTTACCTTGGGAGAGGGGAAGATCAGTCAGGAAATCAACACTTAGGTGAGACCATGGTCATTGTGGAACTGGTAAAGGTTTTAACTTACCCGCTGGGAGGTGCCTAGGTGCCTTACTCTGGGTGCACACCGAGCAGGAGGAGACATACACCCTCACGTCCTTAGCCAAGGTAGGCCACCAGTACTTTCTGGTCAGGCAGTGCACTGTACGACCGATACCTGGGTGACCAGAGGAGGGTGACGTGTGTTCCCAGTAGATCAGCCGATCACGGTTAAGAGCAGGCACGTACCGCATCCCAGCTGGACACTGAGGTGGAGATGGATCTGTGCGTAATGCCTGCTCTATATCTGCGTCCATCGCCCATACTACTGGCGCCACAATGCAGGAGGCCGGGAGTATGGGGGTGTTGTCTCTGGGCCTCTCCTCTATGTCATACAGCCGTGACAATGCGTCTGCCTTCACGTTCTTCGTACCCGGGTTGTATGACAGTGTAAAATCGAACCGGGTGAAGAATAGGGCCCACCTGGCCTGGCGAGGATTCAGCCTCCTCGCTGCCCGGATGTACTCCAGGTTACGGTGGTCCGTCCAGACGAGGAAAGGGTGTTTCACCCCTTCGAGCTAATGCCTCCACACGGTCAAGGCTCGGACAACAGCCAACAGCTCCCGATCACCAACATCATAGTTCTGCTCCGCCGGGCTGAGCTTCTTAGAGAAGAAGGAACAGGGGCGGAGCTTGTGTTGCGTGCCCGAGCGTTGAGACAGGAGAGCGCCTATCCCTACCTCGGATGCATACGAACGGTAGTGATGGATCGGGGTGGGCCAGTACCGGGGCTGAGGTGAACAGACCCCGCAGTTTGCTGAAGGCCAGGTCAGCCTCAGCAGACCAGCGGAGCCGGGACAGCCCACCCTTCAACAGGGATGTAATGGGAGCTGCGACCTTGCCAAAGCCCCAGATAAACCTCCGATAGTAGTTGGCGAAGCCAAGGAAGTGCTACACCTCCTTAACCGTGGTTGGAGTCGGCCAATTACGCACGGCTGAAATGCGATCTCCCTTCATCTCCACACCTGAGGTGGAAATGCGGTATCCGAGGAAGGAGACGGACTGCTGGAAAAAAAACATACACTTCTCTGCCTTGGCATAAAGGTATTTTCCAACAGTCGGGCCAGCACTTTGCGAACCAGGGACACATGCTCTGCGCGCGTAGCGGAATACACCAGAATGTCATCGATGTAGACCACTACACCGCGACCAAGCATGTCCCGAAACACCTTGTTCACAAAGGACTGGAAGACGGATGGAGCATTCATCAAACCGTAAGGCATCACCAGGTATTCATAATGCCCCGTGGTTGTGCTGAATGCTGTCTTCCACTCATCCTCCTCTCGGATACGCACCAGGTTGTATGCACTCCTGAGATCTAATTTGGTGAAGAAGCGCTCCCCATGCATTGACTCGATCACTGACGGAATGAGGGGAGAGGATTACTAAATCTGATCGTCTCCTTGTTCAGTGGTCGATAATCAATGCACAAAGAAGAAACTCGAGGAGGCGGGTGAAGTGAAGGGATGTATATACCCCTGGCGCAGGGACTCGGTGACGTATGTTTCCATAGCCTCCGTTTCAGCCTGCGACAGGGGATACACATGACTCCTGGGAGGTACAGCGTCTACCCGGAGGTTTATCGTGCAATCCCCCGCCCGATGAGATGGTATCTTGGTAGTCTGCGTTTTTGAAAATGCGTGCGCCAAATCGAGGTATTCGGGGGGAATGCGCACGGTGAAGGTACTGTCTGGACTTTCCACCGTGGTTGCACCAACGGAAACACCTAGACACCTACCCTGACACTCTCGCGACCATCCCGTGAGAACCCTCTGCGGCCATGAGAAGGTGGGGTGGTGGAGTGCTAACCAAGGGATATTTAATACCACAGGGAAAGCAGGGGACTCAATAATAAAAAAAGATATCTGCTCACAATGAGTCTCCTGGGTGATCATGGTGACTGGTGCAGTAACTTCCTGAACAAACCCAGACTCTAATGGTCAACTATCAAGTGCTCTGATGGGGAGTGGAATGGATAGGGAAACCAATGAAATGCCTAGACAGTGTGAGAATGCCCTGTCCATAAAGTTCCCAGCTGCGCCTGAAACGACTAGCGTCTTACACTGGGGAACTACCATGTGATCGGGAAAGTAGATGGGTAGGGTACAGTGCGCAGCAGAGGGCTCTGAACGAGTGTGGGTGTTCGATACCTGGGGTGATGTCCTGCCTGCCACCTCCAGGCCCAAAAGAGCGTTGACGACAACGTGTGGTGTACAGTCCCTTCGTGCCACCAGAGTGGCACTGTCGCTGTCGTCCTCCGCTCTCGGTAGGGATAGGCGGATTAAATGCCGTTTCCCACGGGGGTGCAGTATGAAAATGTATGCACTCACTAACTGTAAGTCGCTCTGGATAAGAGCATCTGCTAAATGACTAAAATGTAAAATGTAATTGGAGGTGTACCTGTAGATGTATTTCAAGGCCTACCTTCAAACACAGTGCCTCTTTGCTTGACATCATGGGGAAAATCAAAAGAAATCTGCCAAAATAATTGCAGACCTCCACAAGTCTGGTTCATCCTTGGGAGCAATTTCCAAATGCCTGAAGGTACCACGTTCATCTGTACAAACAATAGTATGCAAATGTAAACACCATGGGACCACGCAGCCGTCATACCGCTCAGGAAGGAGACGCGTTCTGTCTCCTAGAGATGAACGTACTTTGGTGCGAAAAGTGCAAATCAATCCCAGAACAATAGCAAAGGACCTTGTGAAGATGCTGGAGGAAACAAGTACAAAAGTATCTACAGTGAGGGAAAAGAGTATTTGATCCCCTGCTGATTTTGTACGTTTGCCCACTGACAAAGACATGATCAGTCTATTATTTTAATGGTAGGTTTATTTGAACAGTGAGAGACAGAATAACAACAACAAAAATCTAGAAAAACTTATGTCAAAAATGTTATAAATCGATTTGCATTTTAATGAGGGAAATAAGTATTTGACCCCCATGCAAAACATGACATAGTAATTGGTGTCAAAACCCTTGTTGGCAATCACAGAGGTCAGACGTTTCTTGTAGTTGGCCACCAGGTTTGCACATATCTCAGGAGGAATTTTTTCCCACTCCTCTTTACAGATCTTCTCCAAGTCATTAAGGTTTCGAGCCTGACGTTTGGCAACTCGAACCTTCAGCCCCCTCCACCGATTTTCTATGGGATTAAGGTCTGGAGACTGGCTAGGCAACTCCAGGACCTTAATGTGCTTCTTCTTGAACCACTCCTTTGTTGCCTTGGCCGTGTGTTTTGGGTCATTGTCATGCTGGAATACCCATCCACGACCCATTTTCAATGCCCTGGCTGAGGGAAGGAGGTTCTCACCCAAGATTTGACGGTACATGGCCCTGTCCATTGTCCCTTTGATGCGGTGAAGTTGTCCTGTCTCCTTAGCAGAAAAACACCCCCAAAGCATAATGTTTCCACCTTCATGTTTGACGGTGGGGATGGTGTTCTTGGGGTCATAGGCAGCATTCCTCCTCCTCCAAACACGGCGAGTTGAGTTGATGCCAAAGAGCTCGATTTTGGTCTCATCTGACCACAACACTTTCACCCAGTTCTCCTCTGAATCAATCAGATGTTCATTGGCAAACTTCAGACGGGCCTGTATATGTGCTTTCTTGAGCAGTTTGGAAACTGATTGATTGATTGCTTCTGTGGACAGGTGTCTTTTATACAGGCAACAAACTGAGATTACGAGCACTCCAGTGTGCTCCTAATCTCAGCTCGTTACCTGTATAAAAGACACCTGGGAGCCAGAAATCTTTCTGATTGAGAGGGGGTCAAATACTTATTTCCCTCATTAAAATGCAAATCAATTTATAACATTTTTGACATGCGTTTTTCTGGATTTCTTTGTTGTTATTCTGTCTCTCACTGTTCAAATAAACCTACCATTAACATTATAGACTGATCATTTCTTTGTCAGTGGGCAAACGTACAAAATCAGCAGGGGATCCAATACTTTTTTCCCTCTCTGTATATCCACAGTAAAACGAGTCCTATATCGACATAACCTGAAAGGTCGCTCAGCAAGGAAGAAGACACTGCTCCAAAACCGCCATAAAAAAGCCAGACTTCGGTTTGCAACTGCACATGGGGACAAAGATCGTACTTTTTGGAGAAATGTCCTCTGGTCTGATGAAACAAAAAAAGAACTGTTTGGCCATAATGACCATCGTTATGTTTGGAGGAAATAGGGGGTTGCTTGCAAGCCGAAGAACACCATCCCAACCGTGAAGCACGGGGGTGGCAGCATCATGCTGTGGGGGTGCTTTGCTGCAGAAGGGACTGGTGCACTTCACAAAATAGATGGCATCACGAGGATGGAAAATTATGTGGATATATTGAAGCAACATTTCAAGACATCAGTCAGGAAGTTAAAGGTTGGTCGCAAATGGGCCTTCCAAATGGACAATGACCCCAAGCATACTTCCAAAGTTGGCAAAATGGCTTAAGGACAACAAAGTCAAGGTGTTGGTGTGGCCATCACAAAGCCCTGACCTCAATCCTATAGAAAATGTGTGGGCAGAACTGAAAAAGTGTGTGCGAGCAAGGAGGTCTACAAACCTGACTCAGTTACACCAGCTCTGTCAGGGGGAATGGGCCAAAATTCACCCAACTTATTTTGGGAAGCTTGTTGAAGGCTACCCGAAACATTTGACCCAAGTAAAACAATTTAAAGGCAATAATACCAAATACTAATTGAGTGTATGTAAACTTCTGACCCACTGGGAATGTGATGAAAGAAATAAAAGCTGAAATAAAACATTCTCTTTACTATTATTCTGACATTTCACATTCTTAAAATAAAGTGGTGATCCTAACTGACCTAAAACAGGGAATTTTTACTAGGATTAAATGTCAGGAATTGTGAAAAACTGAGTTTAAATGTATTTGGCTAAGGTGTATGTAAACGTCCAACTTCAACTGTATATATACACTACCGTTCAAAAGTTTGGGGTCACTTAGAAATGTCCTTGTTTTCGAAAGAAAAGCAATTTTTTTGCCCATTAAAATAACATCAAATTGATCAGAAATACAGTGTAGACATTGTTAATGTTGTAAATGGCTATTTTAGCTGGAAACGGCTGATTTTTAATTTAATATCTACATAGGCGTACAGAGGCCCATTATCAGCAACCATCAGTCCTGTGATCCAATTGCATGTTGTGTTTGCTAATCCAAGTTTATAATTTTAAAAGGCTAATTGATCATTAGAAAACCCTTTTGCAATTATGTTAGCACAGCTGAAAATTTTGTGCTGATTAAAGAAGCAATAAAACTGGCCTTCTTGAGACTAGTATCTGGAGCACCAGCAATTGTGTGTTCGATAACAGGCTCAAAATGGCCAGAAACAAAGAACTTTCTTCTGAAACTCGTCATTCTATTCTTGTTCTGAGAAATGAAGGCTTTTCCATGCGAGAAATTGCCAAGAAACTGAAGATCTTGTGCAAAGCTGTGTACTACTCCCTTCACAGAACAGCGCAAACTGGCTCTAACCAGAATAGAAAGAGGAGTGGGAGGCCCCGGTGCACAACTGATCAAGAGGACAAATACATTAGACTAGTTTGAGAAACAGGCACCTCACAGGTCCTCAACTGGCAGCTTCATTAAATAGTACCCGCAAAACACCAGTCTCAACGTCAACAGTGAAGAGGCAACTCCGGGATGCTGACCATCTAGGCAGAGTTGCAAAGAAAAAGCCATATCTCAGACTGGCCAATAAAAATAAAAGATTAAGATGGGCTGTCTGAGATATGGCTTTTTCTTTGCAACTCTGCCTAGAAGGTCAGCATCGCGGAGTCGTCTCTTCACTGTTGACATTGAGACTGGTGTTTTGCAGGTACTATCATCACTGTACTTTGCTCCCTTCATCTTTGCCTCGAACCTGACTAGTCTCCCAGTCCCTGCCGCTGAAAAACACCCCAACAGCATGATGCTGCCACCACCATGCTTCAACGTAGGGATGGTGCTAGGTTTACTCCAGACGTGACGCTTGGCATTCAGGCCAAAGAGTTCAATCTTGGTTTAATCAGACCAGAGAATCTTGTTTGTTATTGTCTGAGAGTCCTTTAGGTGCCTTTTAGCAACCTCCAAGCGGGCTGTCACGTGCCTTTTACTGAGGAGTGGCTTCTGTCTGGCCACTGTACCATTGCCTGATTGGTGCTTGGAGTCCTGCAGAAATGGTTGTCCTTCTGGAAGGTTCTCCCATCTCCACAAAGGAACTCCAGAGCTATGTCAGAGTGACCATCGGGTTCTTGGTCACATCCCTGACCAAGGCCCTTCTCCCCCGATTGCTCTGTTTGGCCAGGTGGCCAGCTCTAGGAAGAGCCTTGTTGCTTCCAAACTTCTTCCTTTTAAGAATGATGGAGGCCACTGTGTTCTTAGGGACCTTCAATGCTGCAAACATTTTTTGGTACCCTTCCCCAGATCTGTGCCTCGACACAATCCTGTCTCAGAGCTCTACGGACAATTCCTTCGACCTCATGGCTTTTACACTGATATGCACTGTCAACTGTGGGACCTTATATAGACGTGTGTGCCTTTCCAAATCATGTCCAATTGAATTTACCACAGGTGGACTCCAATCAAGTTGTAGAAATATATCAAGGATGATCAATGGAAACAAGCTGCACCTGAGCGAAATTTCGAGTCTCATAGCAAAGGTTCTGAATACTTATGTAAATAAGGTATTTCTGTTTATTATTTTTAATACATTCGCTAAAATTTCTAAAAAACAGTTTTCGCTTTGTCATTATGGGGTATTGTGTGTAGGTTGATGAGGATATATATTTGTTAAATCCATTTTAGAATAAGGCTGTAACGTAACAAAATATGGAAAAGGTCAAGGGGTCTGAATACTTTCCGAAGGCACTGTATGGACACATTTCATCCGAATAATTCCATAGCCATCCCATCTGGTTTGCGCTTAGTGGGACTCTCATTTGTTTTTCAACAGGACAATGACCCAATACACCTCCAGGCTGTGTAAGGGCTATTTGACCAAGAAGGAGAGTGATGAAGTGCTGCATCAGATGACCTGATGACCATCTCAATTGGGTTGAGGTCAGGGGATTGTGGAGGCCAGCTCATTCCATTTACCAGCTCCGGAGGTCTACGTCACCGGCCTTCTAGGCGTCATTGATCTGTTTCATTACCACCAACCCCGGACTATCTTGTCTCATTACGCACACCTGATTCCCATTCCCACTGATTAGTATGTGTAATAAATAAAAAAGTATACCAGTTTCATTTAAGGACCAAAGGATTGACAGCCGTACCATAAAGATTGCAAAATAGTTGGGAAGAGATTTTTGACGTACCAATTCCATGGTATAGTGTTTATGAACTGATACACAAAACGACGCCGGATTCAAAACATATAATTTTTCAATTTAAATTATAATACAAAATTCTTGCTACCAATAGAATGTTATTTATATGGGGGATACAATCTTCCCAGCTCTGCAGATTTTGCTGCGAAGAGACAGAATCATTAGATCATTTGTTTTGGTACTGTCCATTTGTGGCTTGTTTTTGGTCACAGGTCCAGGAATGTTATTTTTTATTTTTTTTATTTCACCTTTATTTAACCAGGTAAGCCAGTTGAGAACAGGTTCTCATTTACAACTGCGACCTGGCCAAGATAAAGCAAAGTAGTGCAATAAAAACAACACAGAGTTACATACGGGGTAAAAAACATAAAGTCAGAAATACAACAGAAAATATATATACAGTGTGTGCAAATGTAGCAAGTTATGGAGGTAAGGCAATAAATAGGCTATAGTGCAGAATAATTACAATAGTATTAACACTGGAATGCTAGATGTGCAAGAGATTATGTGCAAATAGAGATACTGGGGTGCAAAAGAGCAAAATAAATAACAATATAGGGATGAGGTAGTTGGGTGGGCTAATTTCAGATGGGCTGTGTACAGGTGCAGTGATCGGTAAGGTGCTCTGACAACTGATGCTTAAAGTTATTGAGGGAGATAAGAGTCTCCAGCTTCAGAGATTTTTGCAATTCGTTCCAGTCATTGGCAGCAGAGAACTGGAAGGAATGGCGGCCAAAGGAGGTGTTGGCTTTGGGAATGACCAGTGAGATATACCTGCTGGAGCGCAGACTACAGGTGGGTGCTGCTATGGTGACCAATGAGCTAAGATAAGGCGGATTGCAATATTTACCTGGAGCTAACCCTGCAGATAGCAATGCTGGGTGATATGAAAAGTCATAGTCAATCGATCAATAATATAATAATACTTTTAGCAAAAATGTTGAAAAGTAATAAAGGGGAGTATATATATAAAAAACATGGGGGATTGGAAGTGATGCAGACAATTACATTGATAGAAGATGCAATCTATCTGCAATATTAAGCTGATCTGAACTTAATATTTGGTACAGAAACCTTTGTTTGCAATTACAGAGATCATACGTTTCCTGTAGGTCTTGACCAGGTGTGCACACATTGCAGCAGGGATTTTGGCCCACTCCTCCATACAGACCTTCTCCAGATCCTTCAGGTTTCGGGGCTGTCGCTGGGCAATACAGACTTTCAGCTCCCTCCAAATATTTTCTATTGGGTTCAGGTCTGGAGACTGGCTAGGCCACTCCAGGACCTTGAGATGCTTCTTACGGAGCCAGTCCTTAGTTGCCCTGGCTGTGTGTTTCGGGTCGTTTTCATGCTGGAAGACCCAGCCACGACCCATCTTCAATGCTCTTACTGAGGGAAGGAGGTTGTTGGCCAAGATCTCGCGATACATGGCCCCATCCATCCTCCCCTCAATACGGTGCAGTCGTCCTGTCCCCTTTGCAGAAAAGTATCCCCAAAGAATGATGTTTCTACCTCCATGCTTCACGGTTGGGATGGTGTTCTTGGGGTTGTACTCATCCTTCTTCTTCCTCCAAACACGGCGAGTGGAGTTTAGACCAAAAAGCTCTATTTTTGTCTCATCAGACCACATGACCTTTTCCCATTCCTCCTCTGGATCATACAGATGGTCATTGGCAAACTTCAGACGGGCCTGGACATGCGCTGGCTTGAGCAGGGGGACCTTGCGTGCGCTGCAGGATTTTAATCCATGATGGCGTAGTGTGTTACTAATGGTTTTCTTTGAGACTGTGGTCCCAGCTCTCTTCAGGTCATTGACCAGGTCCTGCCGTGTAGTTCTGGGCTGATCCCTCACCTTCCTCATGATCATTGATGCCCCACGAGGTGAGATCTTGCATGGAGCCCAAGACCGAGGTTGATTGACAGTCATCTTGAACTTCTTCCATTTTCTAATAATTGCGCCAACAGTTGTTGCCTTCTCACCAAGCTGCTTGCCTATTGTCCTGTAGCCCATCCCAGCCTTGTGC
The DNA here is from genome assembly GCF_020615455.1 of Coregonus clupeaformis. NCBI lineage: Eukaryota > Metazoa > Chordata > Actinopteri > Salmoniformes > Salmonidae > Coregonus > Coregonus clupeaformis. The sequence goes on along the minus strand of NC_059198.1, from coordinate 50,112,591 downwards.
AGGTCTACAATTTTATCCCTGATGTCCTTACACAGCTCTCTGATCTTGGCCATTGTGGAGAGGTTGGAGTCTGTTTGATTGAGTGGGTGGACAGGTGTCTTTTATACAGGTAACGAGTTCAAACAGGTGCAGTTAATACAGGTAATGAGTGGAGAACAGGAGGGCTTCTTAAAGAAAAACTAACAGGTCTGTGAGGGCCGGAATTCTTACTGGTTGGTAGGTGATCAAATACTAATGTCATGCAATACAATTCAAATTAATTACTTAAAAATCATACAATGTGATTTTCTGGATTTTTGTTTTAGATTCCGTCTCTCTTGAAGTGTACCTAGGATAAAAATTACAGACCTCTACATGCTTTGTAAGTAGGAAAACCTGCAAATACAGTGTATCAAATACTTGTTCTCCCCACTGTATATGTATGTATATGTATTTATATGTTTGTATGTGTATATGTATGTGTATGTATTTATATGTACGTGTGTGTGTGTATATATATATTGGGGATGATACATCGGTCTATGGCTGACCTGAGTTGAGCAGTGCGTCATTTTGTCAGATGAAATTGAAACATGCCGCCATCGGAGGCTATCGCTTGTGTATTTTGGCTACACCGGTATTTACATTTGGTTAAAATTGTTTGTCCATTTGGGTTAATAGTCACTCTGATTGTTGGTTCTGTTGGATGGTAGGCTTCATCAATCTGGCTTTGATAATAACCAGTGCTTACCTCACCGCACGTCACTGGTGTGTGTGTGTGTGTGTGTGTGTGTGTGTGTGTGTGTGTGTGTGTGTGTGTGTGTGTAGTGTGAGTTTGAACTCTCTAACAGAGTAGATTGACCCTTATTTCTCACTCTAATTCAAAAGCCCTGTCAGCTTGATGAGGTTTGAAGACGCCAAGCCACGGACACCAGATGATGAGTGTGTTTGTGCATGTGTGTGCATAAGAGTGAGAGTGAGTGTGTGCATCCTTACGTGTGTGTGTGTGTGCGAGCTTGTGCGTGTGCGTGTGTGTGTGTGCATCCTTACGTGTGTGTGTGTGTGTGTGTGTGTGTGTGTGTGTGTGTGTGTGCATCCTTACGTGTGTGTGTGTGTGCGAGCTTGTGCGTGTGCGTGTGTGTGTGTGTGTGTGTGTGTGTGTGTGTGCATCCTTACGTGTGTGTGTGTGTGTGTGTGTGTGTGTGCGAGCTTGTGCGTGTGTGTGTGTGTGTGTGTGTGTGTGTGTGTGTGTGTGTGTGTGTGTGTGTGTGTGTGTGTTCGTTTGTAGCTTTGAGCTGGGGAATCTTTTGCACCTGGAGCTGGCAGAGAGAGATAATCTGCTACACCAGGAGCTGCAGAGAGAAAGAATCTGTTGAACCGGGATCTTTATAGAGAGTGAATCTGTTATATCTGGAGCTGCAGAGAGAAAGAATCTGTTGAACCAGGATCTTCATAGAGAGTGAATCTGTTATATCTGGAGCTGCAGAGAGAGAGAATAGAGAATATCTGGAGGTAAATCCTTTGTGACTCACAAGGTCAATTATCATACAAATCTGACATCACACATTCTCTTTGGCAGCCATTACCTCAACCCCCCTTCTCTCTCTCTTTCCTACTACCCCAACCCCCCGTACTCTACTCAGAGATGGAACCCTCTCTTTCCTCCTACCCCAACCCCCCGTACTCTACTCAGAGATGGAACCCTCTCTTTCCTCCTACCCCAACCCCCCGTACTCTACTCAGAGACAGATCCAAGAGAGAGTTGTGAGGTTTACACTTAGTAAGCTCCTTTCAGTGGTATCTGTAACCCTTTCACAACAAGGCTCGGATAGCTCAGTATGGGAATAATGGTGAAAAGGACGTGGCAGTAAATTAACTTCTATGATATTGACTCGCTAGGGGAAAACAGAGAGGCTAGGGATATTACTAATACATATATAAAGCTTAGAATACTGTTTCCAGAATTTTCTCCCATGCAATAAGAATAAAGGTATGAGTCAATGAAATACAACCAATAACTGAATGCATTTTGACTTGAATGTATTATCTAGTTATGAAAAATGATTAGTTACACAATACAATTCATTACAGTGTATAGATATACAAATAGAAAACTCCCTGGGTATCAGAGTCCACACTTATAAAACTCAGTCAGTAGGCAGGTTTCAGTTGACCCAGGTTTATTCGACAAAAACATTTTGACGTGTGTTAATGGAACCGGCAGCTATAGGAGAAATGTCCTAAAGATCGACAACAGTTTTATCCATTTGACAGCGTGGATTTTTCTTTTGTCTAACTTTCTTTATTGAGACAATTAAGTGATAACGCCCGAGAAGCCGGTGTTTGGGGGATATATTGGCACGGTGTTGTTAGGTCTAACATATTCAAATAACGATTGACATGTTTTCATTAAAAAAGTTATTTTGATGAATTTATTCATACTATTATTTACATCCTTCCACAAGATATAGTCCCGACACAAATCTAGGGTTGCTACCCAAACCGGCTGGTTGTTCATTCTATCGGTTCGGTTGCCAGTCGTTCTATCGGTTCGTGAACCAGTCGTTAAGTCTTTTTGTTCTGTATCTATGGACGCAACCCAGTCGTTAAGTGTTTTTGTTCCCGTATCTATGGACGCAACCCAGTCGTTAAGTCTTTTTGTTCTGTATCTATGGACGCAACCCAGTCGTTAAGTCTTTTTGTTCTGTATCTATGGACGCGACCCAGTCGTTAAGTGTTTTTGTTCTGTATCTATGGACGCGACCCAGTCGTTCACTCTTAATGTTCTAAATGTTAGAGAGACAGACAGCAAGGTTTATACAAATCAAAGAAATGTGAGATAATGTCTAGATGCTTTTTATAGTGGAGATCAAGTTTATAAATTGCCTGGCTGGGCTGATGAGACAGTGGATTGCGCAGTCAGATGGAACAGAGTAAATAGGCATTTTAACGTCATAGATTTAGCCGGTGGTAACTTGTGGAATAGACACTGGCTGGAATGTGGTTTTAACCAATCAGCATTCAGGATTTTGTATTTATTTATTTATTTAACCTTTATTTAACTAGGCAAGTCAGTTAAGAACAAATTCTTATTTACAATGACGGCCTACACCGGCCAAACCCGGACGATGCTGGGCCAATTGTGCGCCGCCCTATGGGACTCCCAAACACGGCCGGTTGTGATACAGCCTGGTATCGAACCAGGGGGTCTGTAGTGACGCCGCAAGCACTGAGATGCAGTGGCTTAGACCACTGAGATGCAGTGCCTTAGACCGCTGAGATGCAGTGCCTTAGACCTACCCGTTGTATAAATTATGATAGATACTGTGTTTTTGTAATAAATTATGATTTACTAATAATTTTGAAGGTACACGGGGCATGTGATGTCATCACCTTTTAGCTATAAAGCTCCACTCATATTTAATTATAAATGCCTACTGCTAAATCTATTTTTCAACTATAAAAATTATGTTTCTTCGCAGGACAAGGATTGTCTTGACTTTCAAGAATTCTGGAATTGCTTCACCTTGCTAGGCTGGATGCTGTTTCACCATCCAATTATTTTGGATCTAGGCTACAGGAGTGCAAGTTGCTTCCCCTCTCCTTCCTCCCACGATGCACCAAGCCCTGTCTGGACCCTGGTGTGGGAAACCCCGAACCTGGAGAGGGGCTGACGTCTGGGCCTGGATCGGCAATCCTATCGCGATGCACCAAGCCCTGTCTGGGCCCTGGTGTGGGAGACCCCGAACCTGGAAAGGGGCTGACGTCTGGGTCTGGACTGGAGCCGCTGACCGGAGCTGGACTGGGCACAGGTGGAGCGGACTGCTCTGGCTCCGGAGTGGAGCTGCTGACCGGAGCTGGACTGGACCCCGGTGGAGCGGAATGCTCTGGTTCCGGAGTGGATCCGCTGACCTGAGCTGAACCGGGCACCGGTGGAGCGGACTGCTCTGGCTCCGGAGTGGAGCAGCTGACCGGTGCAGGACCAGGCACCGGTGGAACGGGCACGGGCCGGACTGGACACACGCACCACTGGTCTGGTGCGAGGAGCAGGCACGGGCCGGACCGGACTAGGAACATGCATCACTGGCTTGGTGCGAGGAGCAGGAACGGGCCGGGCCGGACTGGCGACACGCACCACTGGCCTGGTGCGAGGAACAGGAACAGTCCGGGCCGGACTGGGAACACGCACCACTAGTCTGGTGCGAGGAGCAGGAACGGGCCGGGCCGGACTGGGGACACACACCACTGGCTTGGTGCGGGGAGCAGGTACGGGGCGTACCGGGCTGGCGACACGCACCACTATGTTGGTGCGGGGAGCAGGCACGGGCCATACCGGACTGGGAACATGCACCACTGGCTTGGTGCGGGGAGCAGGCACGGGCCGTACCGGACTGGGAACACGCACCACTGGCCTGGTGCGAGGCGGACTGGAGGTCTGGAGCGGAGAGCTGGCACAACCCGTCCTGGCTGGATGCCCACTTCCGCACAGTACGTGTGTGGCATTAGCACAGGACGCACTGGGCTGTGCACGCGCACTGGCGATACAGTACGTAGAACCAGCGCAGGATACGCTGGACCGAGGGGGCGTACTGGAGAACAGGAGCGTTGTACCGGCACACCCCGTCCTGGCTGGATGCCCATTTTCAAACGGCACGTGCGTGGTGCTAGCACAGGATGTACTGGACTGTGCCGGCGCACTGGCGACAGTACGTAGCTCCGCATAACACGGAGCCTGCACGGTCACACGCTTCCTAGCGTGAGTACGGGGAGTTGGCTCTGCTCTGAACCCAGGCTCCGCCAACCACCCCGTGTGCCCCCCCCCCCAAATTTTTTTTTATTGGGGCTGCTTCTCGGGCTTTCTTCCTGACCGAGTCCTTTTTGGTCGCCGTTTCTCCTCTCCTGCCTGGGCATCTACCTTCGCCCATGCTCCTTTCCCCGCAAATATCTCCTCCCAAGACCACATCTTCCCCACCTGTGTCCAGGGTGTTTGCTCCTCCTTGGTCCGTGTTTGGTGGGATCTTCTGTCACGCTCGTTGAAGGACGGGTCAGACCAAGGCGCAGCGTGAAATGCATACATGTTTATTATAACGATAAACACACGAACAAAAACAACAAAACAACGTAACGTGAAGTGAAGTCCTCAGGCTAAACACAATACAAGCCTCTGCACGGAACAAGATCCCACAACTAATGATTACAAACAGGCTACTTAAGTATGATCCCCAATCAGAGACAACGAGCGACAGCTGCCTCTGATTGGGAATCACACCCGGCCAAACATAGAAACACAATACCTAGATTCTACACATAGAAAACACAACATAGATACTAAACATGCACGCCCTGACCAAACTAACTAGAGCTCTATAGGTCAGGGCGTGACAGAAACAGATAGGTGAGAGGGCACACAGGCTGTCACCAATTTATTAATCCACAATTTGCCTAAATGGATAATGGAAACACTCCAACCACTTTATTCGACATTCTAGGTTTTTGCGCAAAAGTATATATTTTTAGGTGTGACGTCATTACGTCCAGGTGTTTTTATCGACACAAGACAGTTAATTGGAAACGCACCGTAGCAGGCTATTGTCACATCTATTTTCTATGCAAACTTTCTAAATGTCGACAACAACAAAAAAAATCACTGGACACGTTAATGAAAACATAGCTGCTGACACTGTCCGACCTAGCAAGCTTGCAAGCTAAAGTTGGCGCGTTGGAGCTCAATGAAGGTATGACGAATGACACAGCAAATGAATGTAAACCCGATGTAACTACGAAACAAACTGCCTGAAACAATCATTCCAAGTATCACGTTTCAGGAGAAGACCCAGATGCAGACAGTGTAACAAAGTTTATTACAAAAACAGGGGGCAGGCAAACAACAGGTCAAGGGCAGGCAGAGGTCAGTAATCCAGGTCAGAGTCCAAAAGGTACAGAACGGCAGGCAGGCTCAGGGTCAGGGCAGGCAGAGGTCAATAATCCAGGGTGGTGTGACAAGGTACAGAACGGCAGGCAGGCTCAGGGTCAGGGCAGGCAGAGGTCAATAATCCAGGGTGGTGTGACAAGATACAGAACGGCAGGCAGGCTAAGGGTCAGGGCAGGCAGAATGGTCAAAACCGGGAAACTAGAAAACAGGAACTTGAGAAAGACAGGAGCAAGGGGAAAACCGCTGGTAGGCTTGACGAAACAAAATGAACTGGCAACAGACAGAGAACACAGGTATAAATACACTGGGGCAAATGGGGAAGATGGGCGACACCTGGAGGGGGGGTGGAGAGACAGGTGAAACAGATCAGGGTGTGACACCAAGACCGCTGCCTATCTATAATCCATGGCGGAAAATGTCCTGCATGCAACAGAAAAGATGTCCAGCGTCACGAAAGAAGTCCACAAGTTGTCCTGTACTCCTCTTGAGCTCTCGATCCGAAAAAAAGCCAGGCGAATTCAGGCAAATTTGATAGATATTTAACAAGACTTTCTCTAGACTTGTAACAGGTAAGTAAGATTAAGCAACAGTATTTTTTGCTAAATGCAATTTGAATTCTCTTACATGTAAAAGTTTAAGCTCAACAACAAGTGTCCAGCTCTCGTCACTCAGGTGCAGAATCACGAGTCCGAAAGCAATATGCCGTGGAGCATGACAAGGAGGAAATCATCTTAGTGGTTAAGAGCGTTGTGCCAGTAACCGAAAGGTCGCTGGTTCTAATCCCCGAGCCGACTAGGTGAAAAATCTGTCGATGTGCCCTTGAGCAAGGCACTTAACCCTAATTGCTCCTGTAAGTCGCTCTGGATAAGAGTGTCTGATAAAAAATGACTAAAAACAAAAACAAAAAACAGCTTGATCTGATTGACTGAAGCAGCAATGTAACTTATTGTTCTCTGTGTGATCATGTTGGATTAAAAGTCTATACTCTCTGTGCACCTTTGTGTGAAGTTTACTAATCACCAGACCAATCCCTATGACCATCACCGGCCCAATCCCTATAACCATCACCGGCCAATCCCTATAACCATCACCGGACCAATCCCTATAACCATCACCGGACCAATCCCTATAACCATCACCGGACCAATCCCTATAACCATCACCGGACCAATCCCTATAACCATCACCGGACCAATCCCTATAACCATCACCGGACCAATCCCTATAACCATCACCGGACCAATCCCTATAACCATCACCGGACCAATCCCTATAACCATCACCGGACCAATCCCTATAACCATCACCGGACCAATCCCTATAACCATCACCGGACCAATCCCTATAACCATCACCGGCCCAATCCCTATAACCATCACCGGACCAATCCCTATAACCATCACCGGACCAATCCCTATAACCATCACCGGACCAATCCCTATAACCATCACCGGACCAATCCCTATAACCATCACCGGACCAATCCCTATAACCATCACCGGCCAAATCCCTATAACCATCACCGGACCAATCCCTATAACCATCACCGGACCAATCCCTATAACCATCACCGACCAATCCCTATAACCATCACCGGACCAATCCCTATAACCATCACCGACCAATCCCTATAACCTTCACCGGACCAATCCCTATAACCATCACCGGACCAATCCCTATAACCATCACCGGCCCAATCCCTATAACCATCACCGGACCAATCCCTAAAACCATCACCGGACCAATCCATATAACCATCACCGGACCAATCCCTATAACCATCACCTGCCCAATCCCTATAACCATCACCGGACCAATCCCTATAACCATCACCGGCCCAATCCCTATAACCATCACCGGACCAATCCCTATAACCATCACCGGACCAATCCCTATAACCATCACCGGACCAATCCCTATAATCATCACCGGACCAATCCCTATAACCATCACCGGACCAATCCCTATAACCATCACCGGACCAATCCCTATAATCATCACCGGCCCAATCCCTATAACCATCACCGGACCAATCCATATAACCATCACCGGACCAATCCCTATAACCATCACCGGACCAATCCCTATAACCATCACCGGCCCAATCCCTATAACCATCACCGGACCAATCCCTATAACCATCACCGGACCAATCCCTATAACCATCACCGGACCAATCCCTATAACCATCACCGGCCCAATCCCTATAACCATCACCGGACCAATCCCTATAACCATCACCGGACCAATCCCTATAACCATCACCGGCCCAATCCCTATAACCATCACCGGACCAATCCCTATACCCATCACCGGACCAATCCCTATAACCATCACCGGACCAATCCCTATAACCATCACCGGACCAATCCCTATAACCATCACCGGACCAATCCCTATAACCATCACCGGACCAATCCCTATAACCATCACCGGCCCAATCCCTATAACCTTCACCGGACCAATCCCTATAACCATCACCGGACCAATCCCTATAACCATCACCGGACCAATCCCTATAACCATCACTGGACCAATCCCTATAACCATCACCGGCCCAATCCCTATAACCATCACCGGACCAATCCCTATAACCATCACCGGCCCAATCCCTATAATCATCACCGGACCAATCCCTATAACCATCACCGGACCAATCCCTATAACCATCACCGGACCAATCCCTATAACCATCACCGGACCAATCCCTATAATCATCACCGGACCAATCCCTATAACCATCACCGGACCAATCCCTATAACCATCACCGGACCAATCCCTATAACCATCACCGGACCAATCCCTATAACCATCACCGGACCAATCCCTATAACCATCACCGACCCAATCCCTATAACCATCACCGGACCAATCCCTATAACCATCACCGACCAATCCCTATAACCATCACCGGACCAATCCCTATAACCATCACCGGACCAATCCCTATAACCATCACCGGACCAATCCCTATAACCATCACCGGACCAATCCCTATAACCATCACCGGACCAATCCCTATAACCATCACCGGACCAATCCCTATAACCATCACCGGACCAATCCCTATAACCTTCACCGGACCAATCCCTATAACCATCACCGGACCAATCCCTATAACCATCACCGGCCCAATCCCTATAACCATCACCGGACCAATCCCTAAAACCATCACCGGACCAATCCCTATAACCATCACCGGACCAATCCCTATAACCATCACCGGCCCAATCCCTATAACCATCACCGGACCAATCCCTATAACCATCACCGGACCAATCCCTATAACCATCACCGACCAATCCCTATAACCATCACCGACCAATCCCTATAACCATCACCGACCAATCCCTATAACCATCACGGACCAATCCCTATAACCATCACCGGACCAATCCCTATAACCATCACCGCCCCAATCCCTATAACCATCACCGGACCAATCCCTAAACCATCACCGGACCAATCCCTATAACCATCACCGGACCAATCCCTATAACCATCACCCGCCCAATCCCTATAACCATCACCGACCAATCCCTATAACCATCACCGGCCCAATCCCTATAACCATCACCGGACCAATCCCTATAACCATCACCGACCAATCCCTATAACCATCACCGGACCAATCCCTATAACCATCACCGGACCAATCCCTATAACCATCACCGCCCAATCCCTATAACCATCACCGGACCAATCCCTATAACCATCACGGACCAATCCCTATAACCATCACCGGACCAATCCCTATAACCATCACCGGACCAATCCCTATAACCATCACCGACCAATCCCTATAACCATCACCGGACCAATCCCTATAACCATCACCGACCAATCCCTATAACCATCACCGGCCCAATCCCTATAACCATCACGGACCAATCCCTAAAACCATCACCGGACCAATCCCTATAACCATCACCGGACCAATCCCTATAACCATCACCGGCCCAATCCCTATAACCATCACCGACCAATCCCTATAACCATCACCGGACCAATCCCTATAACCATCACCGACCAATCCCTATAACCATCACGGACCAATCCCTATAACCATCACCGGACCAATCCCTATAACCATCACCGACCAATCCTATAACCATCACCGGACCAATCCCTAAAACCATCACCGGACCAATCCCTATAACCATCACCGGACCAATCCCTCATAACCATCACCGGACCAATCCCTATAACCATCACCGGACCAATCCCTATAACCATCACCGACCAATCCCTATAACCATCACCGACCCAATCCCTATAACCATCACCGGACCAATCCCTATAACCATCACCGGACCAATCCCTATAACCATCACCGGACCAATCCCTATAACCATCACCGACCAATCCCTATAACCATCACCGACCAATCCCTATAACCATCACCGACCAATCCTATAACCATCACCGGACCAATCCCTATAACCATCACCGGACCAATCCCTATAACCATCACCGGACCAATCCCTATAACCATCACCGGACCAATCCCTATAACCATCACCGGACCAATCCCTATAACCATCACCGGACCAATCCCTATAACCATCACCGGACCAATCCCTATAACCATCACCGACCAATCCCTATAACCATCACCGGACCAATCCCTATAACCATCACCGGACCAATCCCTATAACCATCACCGAACCAACCTATAACCATCAACGGACCAATCCCTATAACCATCACCGGACCAATCCCTATAACCATCACCGGACCAATCCCTATAACCATCACCGGACCAATCCCTATAACCATCACCGACCAATCCCTATAACCATCACCGACCAATCCCTATAACCATCACCGACCAATCCCTATAACCATCACCGGACCAATCCCTATAACCATCACCGACCAATCCCTATAACCATCACCGGACCAATCCCTATAACCATCACCGACCAATCCCTATAACCATCACCGGACCAATCCCTATAACCATCACCGGACCAATCCCTATAACCATCACCGGACCAATCCCTATAACCATCACCGACCCAATCCCTATAACCATCACCGACCAATCCCTATAACCATCACCGGACCAATCCCTATAACCATCACCGGACCAATCCCTATAACCATCACCGACCAATCCCTATAACCATCACCGGACCAATCCCTATAACCATCACCGGACCAATCCCTATAACCATCACCGACCAATCCCTATAACCATCACCGGACCAATCCCTATAACCATCACCGACCAATCCCTATAACCATCACCGACCAATCCCTATAACCATCACCGACCAATCCCTATAACCATCACCGGACCAATCCCTATAACCATCACCGACCAATCCCTATAACCATCACCGGACCAATCCCTATAACCATCACCGACCAATCCCTATAACCATCACCGGACCAATCCCTATAACCATCACCGGACCAATCCCTATAACCATCACCGGACCAATCCCTATAACCATCACCGACCAATCCCTATAACCATCACCGACCAATCCCTATAACCATCACCGGACCAATCCCTATAACCATCACCGGCCCAATCCCTATAACCATCACCGGACCAATCCCTATAACCATCACCGACCAATCCCTATAACCATCACCGACCAATCCCTATAACCATCACCGACCAATCCCCTATAACCATCACCGGACCAATCCCTATAACCATCACCGGACCAATCCCTATAACCATCACCGACCAATCCCTATAACCATCACCGGACCAATCCCTATAACCATCACCGACCAATCCCTATAACCATCACCGGACCAATCCCTATAACCATCACCGGACCAATCCCTATAACCATCACCGGACCAATCCCTATAACCATCACCGACCAATCCCTATAACCATCACCGGACCAATCCCTATAACCATCACCGGACCAATCCCTATAACCATCACCGGACCAATCCCTATAACCATCACCGGACCAATCCCTATAACCATCACCGACCAATCCCTATAACCATCACCGGACCAATCCCTATAACCATCACCGGACCAATCCCTATAACCATCACCGGACCAATCCCTATAACCATCACCGGACCAATCCCTATAACCATCACCGACCAATCCCTATAACCATCACCGGACCAATCCCTATAACCATCACCGACCAATCCCTATAACCATCACCGGACCAATCCCTATAACCATCACCGACCAATCCCTATAACCATCACCGACCAATCCCTATAACCATCACCGACCAATCCCTATAACCATCACCGGACCAATCCCTATAACCATCACCGGACCAATCCCTATAACCATCACCGGACCAATCCCTATAACCATCACCGGACCAATCCCTATAACCATCACCGGACCAATCCCTATAACCATCACCGACCAATCCCTATAACCATCACCGGACCAATCCCTATAACCATCACCGGACCAATCCCTATAACCATCACCGGACCAATCCCTATAACCATCACCGGACCAATCCCTATAACCATCACCGGACCAACCCTATAACCATCACCGACCAATCCCTATAACCATCACCGGACCAATCCCTATAACCATCACCGGACCAATCCCTATAACCATCACCGACCAATCCCTATAACCATCACCGGACCAATCCCTATAACCATCACCGGACCAATCCCTATAACCATCACCGGACCAATCCCTATAACCATCACCGGACCAATCCCTATAACCATCACCGGACCAATCCCTATAACCATCACCGGACCAATCCCTATAACCATCACCGGACCAATCCCTATACTAACCATCACCGGACCAATCCCTATAACCTTCACCGGACCAATCCCTATAACCATCACCGACCAATCCCTATAACCATCACCGGCCCAATCCCTATAACCATCACCGGACCAATCCCTAAAACCATCACCGGACCAATCCCTATAACCATCACCGGACCAATCCCTATAACCATCACCTGCCCAATCCCTATAACCATCACCGGACCAATCCCTATAACCATCACCGGACCAATCCCTATAACCATCACCGGACCAATCCCTATAACCATCACGGACCAATCCCTATAACCATCACCGGACCAATCCCTATAACCATCACCGACCAATCCCTATAACCATCACCGACCAATCCCTATAACCATCACCGACCAATCCCTATAACCATCACCGACCAATCCCTATAACCATCACCGGACCAATCCCTATAACCATCACGGACCAATCCCTATAACCATCACCGGACCAATCCCTATAACCATCACCGGCCAATCCCTATAACCATCACCGGACCAATCCCTATAACCATCACCGGACCAATCCCTATAACCATCACCGACCAATCCCTATAACCATCACCGGACCAATCCCTATAACCATCACCGACCAATCCCTATAACCATCACCGACCAATCCCTATAACCATCACCGGACCAATCCCTATAACCATCACCGGCCCAATCCCTATAACCATCACCGACCAATCCCTATAACCATCACCGGACCAATCCCTATAACCATCACCGACCAATCCCTATAACCATCACCGGACCAATCCCTATAACCATCACCGGACCAATCCTATAACCATCACCGGACCAATCCCTATAACCATCACCGACCAATCCTATAACCATCACCGGACCAATCCCTATAACCATCACCGGACCAATCCCTATAACCATCACGGACCAATCCCTATAACCATCACCGACCAATCCCTAACCATCACCGGACCAATCCCATAACCATCACCGACCAATCCCTATAACCATCACCGACCAATCCCTATAACCATCACCGACCAATCCCTATAACCATCACCGGACCAATCCCTATAACCATCACCGCCCAATCCCTATAACCATCACCGACCAATCCCTATAACCATCACCGGACCAATCCCTATAACCATCACCGGCCAATCCCTATAACCATCACCGACCAATCCCTATAACCATCACCGGACCAATCCCTATAACCATCACCGACCAATCCCTATAACCATCACCGGACCAATCCCTATAACCATCACCGGACCAATCCCTATAACCATCACCGGACCAATCCCTATAACCATCACCGACCAATCCTATAACCATCACCGACCAATCCCTATAACCATCACCGGACCAATCCCTATAACCATCACCGACCAATCCCTATAACCATCACCGCCCAATCCCTATAACCATCACCGGACCAATCCCTATAACCATCACCGGACCAATCCCTATAACCATCACCGGACCAATCCCTATAACCATCACCGGACCAATCCCTATAACCATCACGGACCAATCCCTATAACCATCACCGGACCAATCCCTATAACCATCACCGGACCAATCCCTATAACCATCACCGGACCAATCCCTATAACCATCACCGGACCAATCCTATAACCATCACCGGACCAATCCCTATAACCATCACGGACCAATCCCTATAACCATCACCGGCCCAATCCCTATAACCATCACCGACCAATCCCTATAACCATCACCGGACCAATCCCTATAATCATCACCCGGACCAATCCCTATAACCATCCACCGGACCAATCCCTATAACCATCACCGGACCAATCCCTATAACCATCACCGGACCAATCCCTATAACCATCACCGGACCAATCCCTATAACCATCACCGGACCAATCCCTATAACCATCACGGACCAATCCCTATAACCATCACCGGACCAATCCCTATAACCATCACCGACCAATCCCTATAACCATCACCGACCAATCCCTATAACCATCACCGGACCAATCCCTTTAACCATCACCGGACCAATCCCTATAACCATCACCGGACCAATCCCTATAACCATCACCGACCAATCCTATAACCATCACCGGACCAATCCCTATAACCATCACCGGACCAATCCCTATAACCATCACCGACCAATCCCTATAACCATCACCGGACCAATCCCTATAACCATCACCGGACCAATCCCTATAACCATCACGACCAATCCTATAACCATCACCGGACCAATCCCTATAACCATCACCGGACCAATCCCTATAACCATCACCGGACCAATCCCTATAACCATCACCGACCAATCCCTATAACCATCACCGGACCAATCCTATAACCATCACCGGACCAATCCCTATAACCATCACCGGACCAATCCCTATAACCATCACCGGACCAATCCCTATAACCATCACCGACCAATCCCTATAACCATCACCGACCAATCCCTATAACCATCACCGACCAATCCCTATAACCATCACCGGACCAATCCCTATAACCATCACCGGACCAATCCCTATAACCATCACCGGACCAATCCCTATAACCATCACGGACCAATCCCTATAACCATCACCGACCAATCCCTATAACCATCACCGGACCAATCCCTATAACCATCACCGGACCAATCCCTATAACCATCACCGACCAATCCCTATAACCATCACCGACCAATCCCTATAACCATCACCGGACCAATCCTCATAATCCGGACCAATCCTATAACCATCACCGGACCAATCCTATAACCATCACCGGACCAATCCCTATAACCATCACCGGACCAATCCCTATAACCATCACCGGCCCAATCCCTATAACCATCACCGGACCAATCCCTATAACCATCACCGACCAATCCCTATAACCATCACCGACCCTTAACCCGACCAATCTATAACCATCACCGACCAATCCCTATAACCATCACCGACCAATCCTTAACCATCACCGGACCAATCCCTATAACCATCACCGGACCAATCCCTATAACCATCACCGGACCAATCCTATAACCATCACCGGACCAATCCCTATAACCATCACCGACCAATCCCTATAACCATCACCGGACCAATCCCTATAACCATCACCGACCAATCCCTATAACCATCACCGACCAATCCCTATAACCATCACCGACCAATCCCTATAACCATCACCGACCAATCCCTATAACCATCACCGACCAATCCCTATAACCATCACCGACCAATCCCTATAACCATCACCGGACCAATCCTATAACCATCACCGACCCAATCCCTATAACCATCACCGGACCAATCCCTATAACCATCACCGGACCAATCCCTATAACCATCACCGGACCAATCCCTATAACCATCACCGGACCAATCCCTATAACCATCACCGACCAATCCCTATAACCATCACCGGCCCAATCCCTATAACCATCACCGACCAATCCCTATAACCATCACCGACCAATCCCTATAACCATCACCGACCAATCCCTATAACCATCACCGACCAATCCCTATAACCATCACCGGACCAATCCCTATAACCATCACCGGACCAATCCCTATAACCATCACCGGACCAATCCCTATAACCATCACCGACCAATCCCTATAACCATCACCGACCAATCCCTATAACCATCACCGACCAATCCCTATAACCATCACCGACCAATCCCTATAACCATCACCGGACCAATCCCTATAACCATCACCGGACCAATCCCTATAACCATCACCGACCAATCCTATAACCATCACCGACCAATCCCATAACCATCACGGACCAATCCCTATAACCATCACCGGACCAATCCCTATAACCATCACCGACCCAATCCCTATAACCATCACCGGACCAATCCCTATAACCATCACCGGACCAATCCCTATAACCATCACCGACCCAATCCCTATAACCATCACCGACCAATCCCTATAACCATCACCGACCAATCCCTATAACCATCACCGGACCAATCCCTATAACCATCACCGGACCAATCCCTATAACCATCACCGGACCAATCCCTATAACCATCACCGGACCAATCCCTATAACCATCACCGGCCCAATCCCTATAACCATCACCGGACCAATCCCTATAACCATCACCGGACCAATCCCTATAACCATCACCGGACCAATCCCTATAACCATCACCGGACCAATCCCTATAACCATCACCGGACCAATCCCTAAAACCATCACCGGACCAATCCCTATAACCATCACCGGACCAATCCCTATAACCATCACCGGACCAATCCCTATAACCATCACCGGACCAATCCCTATAACCATCACCGACCAATCCCTATAACCATCACCGGACCAATCCCTATAACCATCACCGGACCAATCCCTATAACCATCACCGGACCAATCCCTATAACCATCACCGACCAATCCCTATAACCATCACCGGACCAATCCCTATAACCATCACCGACCAATCCCTATAACCATCACCGGACCAATCCCTATAACCATCACCGACCAATCCCTATAACCATCACCGACCAATCCCTATAACCATCACCGGACCAATCCCTATAACCATCACCGGACCAATCCCTATAACCATCACCGGACCAATCCCTATAACCATCACCGACCAATCCCTATAACCATCACCGGACCAATCCCTATAACCATCACCGGACCAATCCCTATAACCATCACGGACCAATCCCTATAACCATCACGGACCAATCCCTATAACCATCACCGGACCAATCCCTATAACCATCACCGACCAATCCCTATAACCATCACCGGACCAATCCCTATAACCATCACCGACCAATCCCTATAACCATCACCGACCAATCCCTATAACCATCACCGGACCAATCCCTATAACCATCACCGGACCAATCCCTATAACCATCACCGACCAATCCCTATAACCATCACCCGGACCAATCCCTATAACCATCACCGACCAATCCCTATAACCATCACCGACCAATCCCTATAACCATCACCGGACCAATCCCTATAACCATCACCGGACCAATCCCTATAACCATCACCGACCAATCCCTATAACCATCACCGACCAATCCCTATAACCATCACCGGACCAATCCCTATAACCATCACCGGACCAATCCTATAACCATCACCGACCAATCCCTATAACCATCACCGGACCAATCCCTATAACCATCACCGGACCAATCCCTATAACCATCACCGACCAATCCCTATAACCATCACCGACCAATCCTATAACCATCACCGACCAATCCCTATAACCATCACGGACCAATCCCTATAACCATCACCGCCCAATCCCTATAACCATCACCGGACCAATCCCTACAACCATCACCGGACCAATCCCTATAACCATCACCGACCAATCCCTATAACCATCACCGGACCAATCCCTATAACCATCACCGACCAATCCCTATAACCATCACCGACCAATCCCTATAACCATCACCGGACCAATCCCTATAACCATCACCGGACCAATCCCTATAACCATCACCGACCAATCCCTATAACCATCACCGGACCAATCCCTATAACCATCACCGGACCAATCCCTATAACCATCACCGACCAATCCCTATAACCATCACCGGACCAATCCCTATAACCATCACCGGACCAATCCCTATAACCATCACCGACCAATCCCTATAACCATCACCGGACCAATCCCTATAACCATCACCGGACCAATCCCTATAACCATCACCGCCCAATCCCTATAACCTTCACCGACCAATCCCTATAACCATCACCGGACCAATCCCTATAACCATCACCGACCAATCCCTATAACCATCACCGGACCAATCCCTATAACCATCACCGGACCAATCCTATAACCATCACGGACCAATCCTATAACCATCACCGAACCAATCCCTATAACCATCACCGACCAATCCCTATAACCATCACCGACCAATCCCTATAACCATCACCGACCAATCCCTATAACCATCACCGACCAATCCCTATAACCATCACCGGACCAATCCCTATAACCATCACCGGACCAATCCCTATAACCATCACCGGACCAATCCCTATAACCATCACGGACCAATCCCTATAACCATCACCGACCAATCCCTATAACCATCACCGGACCAATCCCTTATAACCATCACCGGACCAATCCCTATAACCATCACCGGACCAATCCCTATAACCATCACCGGACCAATCCCTATAACCATCACCGGACCAATCCCTATAACCATCACCGGACCAATCCCTATAACCATCACCGACCAATCCCTATAACCATCACCGGACCAATCCCTATAACCATCACCGGACCAATCCCTATAACCATCACCGGACCAATCCCTATAACCATCACGGACCAATCCCTATAACCATCACCGGACCAATCCCTATAACCATCACCGGACCAATCCCTATAACCATCACCGGACCAATCCCTATAACCATCACCGGACCAATCCCTATAACCATCACCGGACCAATCCCTATAACCATCACCCGGACCAATCCCTATAACCATCACCGGACCAATCCCTATAACCATCACCGGACCAATCCCTATAACCATCACCGGACCAATCCCTATAACCATCACCGACCAATCCCTATAACCATCACCGACCAACTCTATAACCATCACCGACCAATCCTATAACCATCACCGGACCAATCCCTATAACCATCACCGACCAATCCCTATAACCATCACCGAACAATCCCTTATAACCATCACCGGACCAATCCTATAACCATCACCGGACCAATCCCTATAACCATCACCGACCAATCCCTATAACCATCACCGACCAATCCATAACCATCACCGACCAATCCCTATAACCATCACCGACCAATCCCTATAACCATCACCGACCAATCCCTATAACCATCACCGGACCAATCCCTATAACCATCACCGACCAATCCCTATAACCATCACCGGACCAATCCCTATAACCATCACCGACCAATCCTATAACCACCGACCAATCCCTATAACCATCACGGACCAATCCCTATAACCATCACCGACCAATCCTATAACCATCACCGACCAATCCCTATAACCATCACGACCAATCCCTATAACCATCACCGGACCAATCCCTATAACCATCACGGACCAATCCCTATAACCATCACCGGACCAATCCCTATAACCATCACGGACCAATCCCTATAACCATCACCGGACCAATCCTATAACCATCACGGACCAATCCCTATAACCATCACCGACCAATCCCTATAACCATCACCGGACCAATCCCTATAACCATCACCGGACCAATCCCTATAACCATCACCGACCAATCCCTATAACCATCACCGACCAATCCCTATAACCATCACCGGACCAATCCCTATAACCATCACCGACCAATCCCTTAACCATCACCGGACCAATCCCTATAACCATCACCGACCAATCCCTTAACCATCACCGGACCAATCCCTATAACCATCACCGACCAATCCCTATAACCATCACCGACCCAATCCCTATAACCATCACCGGACCAATCCCTATAACCATCACCGACCAATCCCTATAACCATCACCGACCAATCCCTATAACCATCACCGACCAATCCCTATAACCATCACCCGGACCAATCCCTATAACCATCACCGACCAATCCTATAACCATCACCGGACCAATCCCTATAACCATCACCGGACCAATCCCTATAACCATCACCGACCAATCCCTATAACCATCACCGGACCAATCCCTATAACCATCACCGGACCAATCCCTATAACCATCACCGACCAATCCCTATAACCATCACCGACCAATCCCTATAACCATCACCGACCAATCCCTATAACCATCACCGACCAATCCTATAACCATCACCGACCAATCCCTATAACCATCACCGGACCAATCCCTATAACCATCACCGGACCAATCCCTATAACCATCACCGGCCCAATCCCTATAACCATCACCGACCAATCCTGACTTCAACTTAAATCACGGACCAATCCCTATAACCATCACCGGACCAATCCCTAACCATTCACCGACCAATCCCTATAACCATCACCGGACCAATCCCTATAACCATCACCGGACCAATCCCTATAACCATCACCGACCAATCCCTATAACCATCACCGGACCAATCCCTATAACCATCACCGACCAATCCCTATAACCATCACCGGACCAATCTCTATAACCATCACCGACCAATCCCTATAACCATCACCGGACCAATCCCTATAACCATCACCGGACCAATCCCTATAACCATCACCGGACCAATCCCTATAACCATCACCGACCAATCCCTATAACCATCACCGGACCAATCCCTATAACCATCACCGGACCAATCCCTATAACCATCACCGGACCAATCCCTATAACCATCACCGGACCAATCCCTATAACCATCACCGGACCAATCCCTATAACCATCACGGACCAATCCCTATAACCATCACCGGACCAATCCCTATAACCATCACCGGACCAATCCCTATAACCATCACCGGACCAATCCCTATAACCATCACCGGACCAATCCCTATAACCATCACCGGACCAATCCCTAAAACCATCACCGGACCAATCCCTATAACCATCACCGGACCAATCCCTATAACCATCACCGGACCAATCCCTATAACCATCACCGACCAATCCCTATAACCATCACCGGCCCAATCCCTATAACCATACCGGACCAATCCCTATAACCATCACCGACCAATCCCTATAACCATCACCGGACCAATCCCTATAACCATCACCGGACCAATCCCTATAACCATCACCGGACCAATCCCTATAACCATCACCGACCAATCCCTATAACCATCACCGACCAATCCCTATAACCATCACCGGCCCAATCCCTATAACCATCACCGGACCAATCCCTATAACCATCACCGGACCAATCCCTATAACCATCACCGACCAATCCCTATAACCATCACCCGGACCAATCCCTATAACCATCACCGACCAATCCCTATAACCATCACGGACCAATCCCTATAACCATCACCGGACCAATCCCTATAACCATCACCGACCAATCCCTATAACCATCACCGGACCAATCCCTATAACCATCACCGGACCAATCCCTATAACCATCACCGGACCAATCCCTATAACCATCACCGGACCAATCCCTATAACCATCACCGACCAATCCCTATAACCATCACGGACCAATCCCTATAACCATCACCGGACCAATCCCTATAACCATCACCGGACCAATCCCTATAACCATCACCGGACCAATCCCTATAACCATCACCGACCAATCCCTATAACCATCACCGGACCAATCCCTATAACCATCACCGACCAATCCCTATAACCATCACCGGACCAATCCCTATAACCATCACCGGACCAATCCCTATAACCATCACCGGACCAATCCCTATAACCATCACCGGCCCAATCCCTATAACCATCACCGACCAATCCCTATAACCATCACCGACCAATCCCTATAACCATCACCGACCAATCCCTATAACCATCACCGACCAATCCCCATAACCATCACCGACCAATCCTATAACCATCACCGACCAATCCCTATAACCATCACCGGACCAATCCCTATAACCATCACCGGACCAATCCCTATAACCATCACCGACCAATCCCATAACCATCACCGACCAACTCTATAACCATCACCGGACCAATCCCTATAACCATCACCGACCAATCCCTATAACCATCACCGGACCAATCCCTATAACCATCACCGACCAATCCCTATAACCATCACCGGACCAATCCCTATAACCATCACCGGACCAATCCCTATAACCATCACCGACCAATCCCTATAACCATCACCGGACCAATCCCTATAACCATCACCGACCAATCCCTATAACCATCACCGACCAATCCCTATAACCATCACCGACCAATCCCTATAACCATCACCGGACCAATCCCTATAACCATCACCGGACCAATCCCTATAACCATCACCCGACCAATCCCTATAACCATCACGACCAATCCCTATAACCATCACCGGACCAATCCCTATAACCATCACCGGACCAATCCCTATAACCATCACCGACCAATCCCTATAACCATCACCGACCAATCCCTATAACCATCACCGACCAATCCCTATAACCATCACCGACCAATCCCTATAACCATCACCGGACCAATCCCTATAACCATCACCGACCAATCCCTATAACCATCACCGGACCAATCCCTATAACCATCACCGACCCAATCCCTATAACCATCACCGACCAATCCCTATAACCATCACCGACCAATCCCTATAACCATCACCGGACCAATCCCTATAACCATCACCGACCAATCCCTATAACCATCACCGGACCAATCCCTATAACCATCACCGGACCAATCCCTATAACCATCACCGGACCAATCCCTATAACCATCACCGGACCAATCCCTATAACCATCACCGACCAATCCCTATAACCATCACCGACCAATCCCTATAACCATCACCGGACCAATCCTATAACCATCACCGGACCAATCCCTATAACCATCACCGACCAATCCCTATAACCATCACCGGACCAATCCCTATAACCATCACCGACCAATCCCTATAACCATCACCGGACCAATCCCTATAACCATCACCGGACCAATCCCTATAACCATCACCGACCAATCCCTATAACCATCACCGGACCAATCCTATAACCATCACCGGACCAATCCCTATAACCATCACCGGACCAATCCCTATAACCATCACCGACCAATCCCTATAACCATCACCGGACCAATCCCTATAACCATCACCGGACCAATCCATAACCATCACCGGACCAATCCCTATAACCTTCACCGACCAATCCCTATAACCATCACCGACCAATCCCTATAACCATCACCGGCCCAATCCCTATAACCATCACCGGACCAATCCCTATAACCATCACCGGACCAATCCCTATAACCATCACCCGGACCAATCCCTATAACCATCACCTGCCCAATCGCTATAACCATCACCGGACCAATCCCTATAACCATCACCGGCCCAATCCCTATAACCATCACCGACCAATCCCTATAACCATCACCGGACCAATCCCTATAACCATCACCGACCAATCCCTATAACCATCACCGGACCAATCCCTATAACCATCACCGACCAATCCCTATAACCATCACCGGACCAATCCTATAACCATCACCGGACCAATCCCTATAACCATCACCGGCCAATCCCTATAACCATCACCGGACCAATCCCTATAACCATCACCGACCAATCCCTATAACCATCACCGGACCAATCCCTATAACCATCACCGACCAATCCCTATAACCATCACCGACCAATCCCTATAACCATCACCGGACCAATCCCTATAACCATCACCGACCAATCCCTATAACCATCACCGGACCAATCCCTATAACCATCACCGGACCAATCCCTATAACCATCACGGACCAATCCCTATAACCATCACCGGACCAATCCCTATAACCATCACCGGACCAATCCCTATAACCATCACCGACCAATCCCTATAACCATCACCGGACCAATCCCTATAACCATCACCGGACCAATCCCTATAACCATCACCGACCAATCCCTATAACCATCACCGGACCAATCCCTATAACCTTCACCGACCAATCCCTATAACCATCACCGACCAATCCCTATAACCATCACCGACAAATCCCTATAACCATCACCGACCAATCCCTATAACCATCACCGACCAATCCCTATAACCATCACCGACCAATCCCTATAACCATCACGGACCAATCCCTATAACCATCACCGGACCAATCCCTATAACCATCACCGGACCAATCCCTATAACCATCACCGCCCAATCCCTATAACCATCACCGGACCAATCCCTATAACCATCACCGACCAATCCCTATAACCATCACCGCCCAATCCCTATAACCATCACCGACCAATCCCTATAACCATCACCGGACCAATCCCTATAACCATCACGGACCAATCCCTATAACCATCACCGACCAATCCTATAACCATCACCGACCAATCCCTATAACCATCACCGCCCAATCCCTATAACCTTCACCGACCAATCCCTATAACCATCACGGACCAATCCCTATAACCATCACCGGACCAATCCCTATAACCATCACCGGACCAATCCCTATAACCATCACCGACCAATCCCTATAACCATCACCGGACCAATCCCTATAACCATCACCGGCCCAATCCCTATAACCTTCACCGGACCAATCCCTATAACCATCACCGGACCAATCCCTATAACCATCACCGGACCAATCCCTATAACCATCACCGGACCAATCCCTATAACCATCACCGGACCAATCCCTATAACCATCACCGGACCAATCCCTATAACCTTCACCGGACCAATCCCTATAACCATCACCGGACCAATCCCTATAACCATCACCGGACCAATCCCTATAACCATCACCGGCCCAATCCCTATAACCATCACCGGACCAATCCCTATAACCATCACCGACCAATCCCATAACCATCACCGCCCCAATCCCTATAACCATCACGGACCAATCCCTATAACCATCACCGGACCAATCCCTATAACCATCACCGGCCCAATCCCTATAACCTTCACCGGACCAATCCCTATAACCATCACTAGCTCACTTTTTCTGTGGACCTATGTGGTTCTGTCTGTCCCTAGTCTGTAGCCCATACAATCCATGTATAATGTGTAATGATCATGCTGTTGAATCAGCTTCTTGATGTGCCACTCCTGTCAGGTTTATGAATTATCTTGGCGAAGGAGAAACGCTCACCAACAGGGATGTAAACACATGTGTAAACCAAATTTGAGAGAAATAAGCTTTTTTGTGCGTCTGGAAATTTTCGGAGATATCTTATTTCAACTCATGAAACATGGGACCAATACTTTACATGTTGCATTTATATTTTTGTTCAGAGTATATTTACAGATTAGTTTGTTATTATGCCATATTCAAGTTCATATGTTCAAAAATGCATTTCTGCCCCCAAAAAAATTATTTATTAAGGATCCCCATTAGCTACTCTTTCTGGTGTCCAGCAACATTAAGGCACTTACTGTTGAAGTCGGAAGTTTACATACACCTTAGCCAAATACATTTAAACTCAGTTTTTCAAAATTCATGACATTTAATCCTAGTAAAAAATTCCCTGTTTTAGGTCAGTTAGGATCACCACTTTATTTGAAGAATGTGAAATGTCAGAATAATAGTAGAGAGAATGATTTATTTCAGCTTTTATTTATTTAATCACATTCCCAGTGGGTCAGAAGTTTACATACACTCAATTATTATTTGTTAGCATTGCCTTTAAATTGTTTATCTTGGGTCAAACATTTCAGGTAGCCTTCCACAAGCTTCCCACAATAATTTGGGTGAATTTTGGCCCATTCCTCCTGACAGAGCTGGTGTAACTGAGTCAGGTTTGTAGGCCTCCTTGCTCGCACACGCTTTTCAGTTCTGCCCACATATGTTCTATAGGATTGAGGTCAGGGCTTTGTGATGGCCACTCCAATACCTTGACTTTGTTGTCCTTAAGCCATTTTGCCACAACTTTGGAAGTATGCTTGGGTTCATTGTCCATTTGGAAGACCCATTTGGGACCAAGCTTTAACTTCCTGACTAATGTCTTGAGATGTTGCTTCAATATATCCACATAATTTTCCTTCCTCATGATGCCATCTATTTTGTGAAGTACACCAGTCCCTCCTGCAGCAAAGCACCCCCACAGTATGATGCTGCCAACCCATGCTTCACGGTTGGGATGGTGTTCTTCGGCTTGCAAGCACCCCCTTTTTCCTCCAAACATAACGATGGTCATTATGGCCAAACAGTTCTATGTTTGTTTTATCAGACCAGAGGACATTTCTCCAAATAGTATGATCTTGTGCAGTTGCAAACCATAGTCTGGCTTTTTTATGGCATGGTGTTTATACTTGTGTACTATTGTTTGTACAGATGAACGTGGTACCTTCAGGCATTTGGAAATTGCTCCCAAGGATGAACCAGATTTGTGGAGGTCTACATTTTTTTTTCTGAGGTCTTGGCTGATTTCTTTTGATTTTCCCATGATGTCAAGCAAAGAGGCACTGAGTTTGAAGGTAGGCCTTGAGATACATCCACAGGTACACCTCCAATTGACTCAAATGGTGTCAATTAGCCTATCAGAAGCTTCTAAAGCCATGACATCATTTTCTGGAATTTTCCAAGCTGTTTAAAGGCACAGTCAACTTAGTGTATGTAAACTTCTGACCCACTGGAATTGTGATACAGTCAATTATAAGTGAAATAATCTGTCTGTAAACAATTGTTGTCATGCACAAAGTAGATGTCCTAACCGACTTGCCAAAACTATAGTTTGTTAACAAGAAATGTGTGGAGTGGTTGAAAAACGAGTTTTAATGACTCCAACCTAAGTGTACGTAAACTTCCGACTTCAACTTTACATAACAAAAAAAATATTACATTACAATTCATTTCATAACACTTTATACAATACAGACCACTACTCTACTATCACATATCTACAATACAAAATCCATGTGTATGTGTGTAGAGTGCAAGTGTTAGAATGTGTGTGTGTGTGTGTGTGTGTCTCTTCACTGTTCCATAAGGTGTATTTTTACCTGTTTTTTTTAAATCTGATTCTACTGCTTGCATCAGTTACCTGATGTGGAATAGAGTTCCATGTAGTCATGGCTCTATGTAGTACTGTGCGCCTCCCATAGTCTGTTCTGGACTTGGGGACTGTGAAGAGACCTCTGGTGGCATGTCTTGTGGGGTATGCAATGGGTGTCTGAGCTGTGTGTTAGTAGTTTAAATAGACAGCTCGGTGCATTCAACATGTCAACACCTCTTACAAAAACAAGTACTGATGAAGTCAATCTCTCCTCTACTTTGAGCCAGGCTGTGTTAGCTCTCTTTGTTAGCTCTCTTTGTACATTTAAGGGCCAGCCGTGCTGCCCTGTTCTGAGCCAATTGTAATTTTCCCTCTTTGTGGCACCTGACCACACGACTGGACAGTAGTCCAGCTGCGACAAAACTAGGGCCTGTAGGAACTGCCTTGTTGATATTGTTGTTAAGAAGACAGTGCAGCGCTTTATTATGGACAGATCTCTCCCCATCTTAGCTACTGTTGCATCAATATGCTTTGGCAAAGGAAGTTTACAATCCAGGGTTACTCCAAGCAGTTTAGTCACCTCAACTTGCTCAATTTCCACATTATTCATTACAAGATTTAGTTGAGCAAAGTAGTGACGTCCGTCATACGCCCAGCTTTCTGAAACGGGTCACAATTACAGATGCCTGGTTGTGCTGTGCTGGCTACTCACACACACACACACACACACACACACACACACACACACGCACACACACGCACACACACACATATACAGACACATATTTTGAAGTTTTTTTTTTCCTGCAGTCATAGATTGCCTTGAGTCGATGTTCACTTGTCACAAAATAGATTGTGAGTTTTCCTTTCTTCAGTGGCCAGTTTGAATGAGTTCAGAGCAGCAGAGGTACAAAGGTTTCCTTAACTTGTCCCCCTCATTTACAATGGCTCCCCCCTCCCCTCCCCTCCCTCCTCCCCCTCCCTCCCTCCCCTCCCCCCCTCTCTTCACTCCCCCTCCCATCTCCTCTCCAGTGACTGTGTGGTCATTCAGGCACCTCTGTGGAGAGGGAGTCAATCTCCCATTAGGTTTAATGTGTCTCTGCCTTTCTGGGTTTATGAGAGCTGCTGAGTGTTAGGTGATGGATGGTCTGCCCAAGCTCCCCTCTCACTGCTCCTTCTTGTCTGGCCTCCTCTTACTGTGTATGGGAGTTTGTGTGTGTGTGTGTGTGTGTGTGTGTGTGTGTGTGTGTGTGTGTGTGTGTGTGTGTGTGTGTGGTGTATGTGTCCTCTCATCAACTCTCCAGGGTGCCACTATCTAATTATTCTCCAGCACCTGGTCCTTTTTAACGATCACTTCATCCCTGATCATCTCTTAATAGACTTGGAATATTAAGAAACAAAGGAGGGTGCAGGGAGGAGGGGGGAGGTGTGGGGAGGTGTAGGGAGGAGGAGTGAGGGGAGGCAGGGTGTAGGGAGGAGGAGTGAGGAGGCAGGGTGTAGGGAGGAGGAGTGAGGGGAGGCAGGGTGTGGGAGGGGGGGAGGTGTGGGAGGGAGGAGTGAGGGGGAGGGGGTGGAGAGGAGGAGTGAGGGGAAGGAGGTGGAGGCAAGGTGGAGGGATGGGGGGAGAGGAGTGAGGTGGAGGGAGGGAGGGGGAGGAGTGAGGTGGGCGCAGGGTGGAGGAGGAGGAGTGAGGGGGAGGCAGGGTGGAGGGGGGGAGGGGGGGAGGCAGGGAGGAGGAGTGAGGTGGAGGCAAGGTGGAGGGATGAGGGGAGAGGAGTGAGGTGGAGGGAGGGAGGAGGGGGAGGAGGAGGTGGGAGGCAGGGGTGGAGGAGGAGGAGTGAGGGGGAGGCAGGGTGGAGGGAGGAGGGGGAGGAGTGGGAGGTGGAGGCAGGGTGGAGGGAGGAGGGGGGAGGAGGAGGTGGAGGCAGGTGGAGGGAGGAGGGGGAGTGAGGTGGAGGCAGGGTGGAGGGAGGAGGAGGCAGGGGTGGAGGGAGGAGGTGAGGGGAGGCAGGGTGGCGGAGGAGGGAGGAGGAGTGAGAGGGAGGCAGGGGTGAAGGGGGGGAGGATGGGTGGAGGAGGAGGGAGGTGGAGGCAGGGTGGAGGAGGAGAGTGAGGGTAGGCAGGGTGGAGGGAGGAGGAGTGAGGTGGAGGCAGGGTGGAGGGAGAAGGGGGGAGGAGTGAGGTGGAGGCAGGGTGGAGGGAGGAGGATTGAGGGGGAGGCAGGGTGGAGGGAGGAGGAGGCAGGGTGGAGGGAGGAGGAGTGAGGGGGAGGCAGGGTGGAGGAGGAGGAGTGAGGGTGAGGCAGGGTGGGAGGGAGGAGGAGGGGGAGGAAGGGGAGCCAGGGTGGGAGGGAGGAGGGGGGAGGGGAGGGGAGGGAGGGGAGGAAGGCAGGGTGGAGGGAGGAGGGGGGAGGGAGGAGGGAGGAGGAGGAGGAGGGAGGAGGAGGGAGGGGAGCAGGGTGGAGGGGGGGGGAGGAGGGAGGAGGAGGGAGGAGGGGAGGAGGGAGGTGGAGGCAGGGTGGAGGGAGGAGGTTTGAGGGGGAGGAGGAGGGTGGAGGAGGAGGAGGCAAGGTGGAGGGAGGAGGGAGTGAGGGGGAGGCAGGGTGGAGGGAGGAGGAGTGAGGGGTAGGCAGGGGTGGAGGAGGAGGGTGAGGGGGAGGCAGGAGGAGGGTGAGGTGGAGGCAAGGTGGAGGGATGAGGGGAGAGTGAGGTGGAGGGGGAGGGGAGGAGGGGGAGGAGGAGTGAGGAGGGCAGGGTGGAGGAGGAGGAGGAGGGAGGAGGGTGAGGTGGAGGCAAGGTGGAGGGAGAGGGTGAGTGGGGGGGGTGGGTGGAGGCAGGGTGGGGGGGGGAGTGAGGAGGCAGGGTGGAGGAGGAGGGGGGGGTGAGGTGGAGGCAGGGTGGAGGAGGAGGGGGAGGAGTGAGGTGGAGGCAGGGTTGGAGGAGGAGGAGGCAGGGTGGAGGAGGAGGAGTGAGGGGAGGCAGGGTGGACGGAGGAGGGAGGAGGAGTGAGAGGAGGCAGGGGTGGAGGGAGGGGGAGGATGGGTGGAGGAGGAGGAGTGAGTGGAGGCAGGGGTGGAGGGAGGAGGAGTGAGGGTAGGCAGGGTGGAGGGAGGAGGAGTGAGGTGGAGGCAGGGTGGAGGGAGAAGGGGGAGGAGTGAGGTGGAGGCAGGGGTGGAGGAGGAGGATTGAGGGGGAGGCAGGGTGGAGGGGAGGAGGAGGCAGGGTGGAGGGAGGAGGAGTGAGGGGGAGGCAGGGTGGAGGAGGAGGAGTGAGGGGTAGGCAGGGTGGAGGAGGAGGAGGGGGAGGGAGGGGGGAGCCAGGTGGGAGGGGAGGGGGAGGGGGGGGAGGAGGAGGAGGAGGAGTGAGGGGAAGGCAGGGTGGAGGGAGGAGGGGGAGGGGAGGAGGGAGGAGGAGTAGAGAGAGGGAGGAGGAGGAGCAGGTGGAGGGGGAGGGTGGGAGGAGGAGGGGAGGGGGAGGGAGGTGGAGGCAGGGTGGAGGGAGGAGGTTTGAGGGGGGAGGAAGGGTGGGAGGGAGGAGGAGGCAAGGTGGAGGGAGGAGGAGTGAGGGGGGCAGGGTGGAGGGAGGAGGAGTGAGGGGTAGGCAGGGTGGAGGGAGGAGGAGGGGGGGAGGAGGAGTGAGGTGGAGGCAGGGTGGAGGAGGAGGAGGAGGTGGAGGCAGGGTGGAGGGAGGAGGAGGGAGGAGGGAGGGAAGGGGGAGGCAGGGTGGAGTGAGGAGGGAGGAGGGGGAGGGGGGTGGGAGGGAGGAGGGGAGGAGGGAGGGAGGAGGGGTGGAGGAGGAGGAGGGGAGGAGGAGGGGGCAGGGGAGGGGAGGAGGGGGGGAGGAGGAGGGGAGGGGGGAGGAGAGGGGGGAGGGAGAGGCAGGGTGGGGAGGAGGGGGGAGGCGAGTGGAGGAGGAGGAGGAGGGGAGGCAGAGGAGGGAGGAGGAGTGAGTGGGAGGCAGGAGTGGAGTGAGGAGGAGTGAGGGAGGCAGGGTGGAGGAGAGGGAGGGGGAGGCAGGGTGGAGGGGGGGAGGGGGAGGAGGAGGGAGGAAGGCAGGAGTGGAGGAGAGGGAGGAGGAGGGAGGAGGAGGAGGAGGAGGGGGAGGCAGGGTGGCGGGAGGAGGAGGGGGAGAGGGCAGGGTGGAGGGAGGAGGAGTGAGGTGGAGGCAGGGGTGGAGGGAGGAGAAGACAGGGTTGGGGAAGGAGGATGGAGGGAGGGATGGGGGTTTGGGGGGGCACCAGTGGCATCAGACTGTGAGTAACCAGGGAGCCCCCCCTCTAATGAGCTAGGGCTTTGGGGTGACACAACCTCATGCAGTACACACACACACAACACAGACACACAGACACCCATACACACAAACTCATCATAGACATGCACACACACACACACACAAACTCATCACAGACATGCACACACACACACATTATAGACACACAGGGTAGGAAAGGGTTCCTTCATCTGTTGCCATATAATCAGTCGTGTGAAGACGGCCCAAAACGTTGATCATTCTTTATTGTCTCATCAGTGATCACTGCACGTTGGGAGCGTTGGGAACGAGGAAGGCGAGTTCTGATCCCAAAGGGGTTAAGGAGTCAGGGGTTACTGGTGAAACCATGGAGATTTGTCTCCAGCCAAATATTAACGTCCGTATGAAATAATGTGACCGTCTGCCAGAGAGTCTGTCATAGGCCAAGTTTGAGGAAGAACAGGAAGTTGAGTAGGATTGTGTTTAGGTCATAGCTTTATGTTTCTGTTTGACTGGTCACTAAGAAGTAGGGAGCTGTGGCTGAGTAGAAACAGTCATGATTCAATGTCCTATTGAGGGACATTTTGCTTTGCTCTTGTTTTTGACTAAACAATTTTTCATCTGTCTTATTCCATAATTAAAATAATTATCCGTTGTGTGTCCTCTTTCGTTTTACAGGCATGCTGTACTGCACGTGTCAAACTCATTCCACGGAGGGCCGAGCGTCTGCAGGTTTTCGCTCCAACCTTGTACTTGATTGATGAATTAAGGTCACTAATTAGTAAGGAACTCCCCTCCCCTGGTTGTCTAGGTCTTACAGTTTTTTTTCCAACGGCTTACACACGTTTTCAAAACTGTCTCCTTTTTTCAAAACTCTACACACAATTCCCAAAACTGCACACAAAATGCAAAATGCCTCACATCTCCTTCAAAATGTAACACTGCATTCAAAATGCCATAAACACATGTCAGAATGAAGCATTTGCATCAAATGGCAAACACTTCTTTCATAATAGTAAATGTTTGGATATACCATGTAAACACTGTTCTAAATCTAAAGCTCTTTCATAGGCTTATATCTACATTTCAATACAATGTTCTACAGTGAAAGTAATTTGCTGAGAGGGGTAACAAGTACACTGTAAACACCAATGCAATGTAGAAACAGAAAATATTTATTAGGCCAAACATTACTGTTGTATACAGTAGCATACAATAAAACCCTAAACATATGTAAACCAAAAGTATATTCTTTAGAATACAGTAAAGAACACAATTGTGTGTGTGGGGTCCCGGGGGGGCAGTCCAGGAATTGGTGGGGGTGGGGGGCAGTTGCTGGGTCTGGCCACAATACGTCGTCCACATCACAAGATACGTTTTCTCTTGCCAAACATCGAGGGAAGTATCTCCTAGCATGGCGTATCCAACCTTGGACAGAGGCAACCTCTATGTTCCCACATGCGTCCTCCATTGCCTGGAGAAGCGGCATGCGGGCATAGGTTTGGCGATCATACACTTTCCA
This sequence comes from Coregonus clupeaformis, assembly GCF_020615455.1. Classification (NCBI taxonomy): domain Eukaryota; kingdom Metazoa; phylum Chordata; class Actinopteri; order Salmoniformes; family Salmonidae; genus Coregonus; species Coregonus clupeaformis. The sequence continues at coordinate 50,079,483 of NC_059198.1, read as the reverse complement.
GCGCCAGGCTGAGAAGAATTCCTCTATGGGATTTAGAAAAGGTGAATATGGGGGTAGGTACAAAACTACAAATTGTGGATGGGTGGCAAACCAGTTTTGGACCAGAACAGCCCGGTGAAAACTAACATTGTCCCATATAACCACAAATCTAGCAGGCTCCTGATCTGGATCAGGGACAAGCATTGTGTAAATTGCATCCAGAAAAGTGAGCATATGGCCGGTGTTGTACGGACCCAGTGTGGCATTGTGATGGAGGACCCTGTTTTGAGTGATGGCAGCACACATAGTTATATTACCCCCCACGCTGTCCAGGGACATTGGTAATTGCCCTCTGTCCTATTACATTTCTTCCGCGGCGCCTGGTTTTGGTGAGGTTGAAGCCAACCGCATCCACATAAATAAATTAATGGCGAATTACATGGGCATCCATCTCCAATACTCTCTGTAACAGACAAAATGATATACAGATGAGTAAATATGGTATGTCTGAAGTACTGGAAGTAGTGTTGCATACATACCTCTACAAAGTAATGTCGCAGATTCTTGACTGTCAGAGTTTCTCTCAAATGGCACCTTGTAAAGTTGTTTCATTGTCACTTGGTGCCGTTGGAGGATGCGTTGTATGGTCGACAGGCTTACAGCATTGATGTTGTTAAATATGGTGTCATTATTCAAGATATGCTCTCTTATCTCTCGAATCCTAATTGCATTGTTGGCCAAAACCATATTTATAATTGCAGTCTCTTGTACATCTGTAAACAAGCGTCCTCGTCCTCCATGATGTCTTTGCCTTTCCACTCTGTACAGAATTCAAACACAGTATGTGTTCAGCGTAGGAACTGTAAACAATGTACAAAGAAATGTAGTACAGCATGATAACCAACCTCATTCATTCAATGCAGTGCAGTAAATGGATGGCTTAGAGTTACAAATGTTTATGCAATACTATGCAGTCATACGTATTTTACAGTACATTACTGTAATGCTAAAATAGTCATTAGATAGTTGCATACCTGTTCTCATTTCTGAAGGTTTGAATTATGGACGCCACTGTAAATCGACTCAAGTTGGGCTTGACTCTCAGTCCAGCCTCTCTCATGGTAAAACCGTGGTTGATCACATGATCAACAAGTGTTGCCCTAATCTCATCAGAGATGGCTCTCCTTCCTTCTCTTCGTCTTTGAATTTGTCCTCGTTGTTGTCCCCTGCCTGTTTTGAACAGGAGGGTCCTACTCCTCTTGCTCTCTGTCCATTGTTGGCATCCATTGTTCAAAACAGGAAATCTGACCTTTGACCTATTTATAGGCCTATACTACAGTAAAGCAGTGATTGGTTAGTGATCAGTTAAGCAATTAGTGTTTGCACATGTGAGGAGTGTGTGTGTGACCTGGTGAATAAGTGTAGCATTTTGATTGGTTGTGTTTGGAAAAGGAAAGCAAGTCACTTCCTTTTAGATTTTTGTGTTTTAGGAAGAGAATTGTGTGTGGTGTTTTGAAAAAAGTGTTTTATGCAATTGACAACTGAGTCAAAGGCTGAGAAATAGCTTATGGTTTTGGAGATTTGGTGTGTAGTTTTGCACTTTGAGTGAGAGGTTTCAAAAATCGTGTGACATTAAAAGATTGTGTGTGTAAGCAGTTGGAAAGAACTGTAATTGAAACGAAAAACGTAAAACTCGCAGACACTCGGCCCTCCGTGGAATGAGTTGGACACCCCTGCTCTACTGACTGAAATCGTCCCTCAGTCAGAGTCATTTCATTCTCTGGCTGTTATATGCAGTCCACTTTCAAGAACATATCAGATCAGGGTAGCATAGGAGAGGAGAGGAGAGAAGGGGGAGGGAGGAGAAGAGGGGAGGGGAGGAGGAGAGGAGAAAGCGGGGAGGAGATGAGGGGGAGGGGAGGAGAAGGGAGGAGATGAGGTGGTAGGAGAGGGGTGAGGAGAGAGGAGAGGAGAGGGAGAGAGGAGAGAGAGGAGGAGAGGAGAGAGAGGAGAGGAGAGGAGAGGGAGGAGGGAGAGAGAGGGAGGAGAGGAAGGGGGAGAGGAGGGAGAGGAGAGGAGAGGGAGAGGAGAGGAGAGGAGAGAGAGGAGAGGGAGGGAGGAGAGAGGAGAGAGAGAGAGGCGGGAGAAGGAGATGAGGAGGAGGGGAGGAGGAGAGAAGAGGAGAGGGGGAGGGGAGGGAGGGGGGAGGGGAGGAGAGGGGGGGGAGGGGGAGGGGGGAGGAGGAGGGGGGGAGAGGGGAGAGGAGGGGAGAGGAGAGGAGGGGGGGAGGGAGGGGAGGAGGAGGGGAAAGGGAGGGGGGGGGGAGGGAGGGGAGGCGGAGGGAGGGGCTGTCCACAGTACATGGGGTGCTGATCTTACAGCTAGACTAAACAGTCTACTGAATGACAGTGGTTTATGTATGCACACAAACTCTGTTATCGATTCCAGATGTTCTACATACACCATTCATCTCTGTCTATCTGCAATACAGTAAAACAATGGTTAGCAATAATGGGTAAAAATCTAATTGGGATGCGTGTTCAACTGTCCCTTTATAATGATTAGCAGTAATCAACTCCCCTTTAGTAATCAGAGATGTGTGAATTGTAATGTCTCTCCATCTATTGATCTGGGGGCTGGGCTGAGCAAATGGCACTATTAGCCGAACAAGGGCCCCAGCACGCTGCAATAACAGAGTGCACATCAATCGAGATGGTCAATCAACCTACCACTCATCTCCTTATGTCACCCTCTCCTCCTCCTCTTCTCTTCTGTCCTCTCTCCAACCCTCCCCTCCTCTCTCTCCTCTCTCCAACCCTCCCCTCCTCTCTCTCCTCTCTCCAACCCTTCCCTCCTCTCCTCCTCTCTCCAACCCTCCCCTCCTCTCTCTCCTCTCTCCAACCCTCACCTCCTCTGTCCCCTCTCTCCAACACCTCCTCCCCTCCTCCCGTCCTCCCGTCCTCCCGTCCTCCCGTCCTCCCGTCCACCCGTCCTCTCCTTCAGCCCTCCACCCCGGCCCGCTCTCTTCTCACAGGGAAAAACCTGGAAGGGAGACCAAATGTTTTGAGGTAAGACTTGCAGTATGAGGGATAGTGATTTACATATCCTGATTCACTTATCCATATTTACTGATAAGAGTTTATTTTATTTTTTTCTTTACATTGATTTTCCTTGATTAAAAACAGAGGTGATTCTATTGACAACTATTCCTCAATCATAGCACCATTCTGTTAAATGAGAGAGCTGCTGAGGTGTGCTTCAAACTCACTGCTTCTGTGATGAATGAGAGGTTCTACAGGCCAAGGATTTATGGCAGCAGTATCCAGGCTGTACGGGGAAGAAGGAAGAAGGAAACCCTGGCCTTTAGTCTTCAACTTCAACCAGAGTGGAAGCAGGCTGATTAAAAAGCACTTCAAATACAGCCAAGCACTTTGGACTAATGAGAGGCAGCCAGATAGCAAATGCAAACAATGGTGGCTATCAAAAGTATAACAGTGTGTGTGTGTGTGTGTGTGTGTGTGTGTGTGTGTGTGTGTGTGTGTGTGTGTGTGTGTGTGTGTGTGTGTGTGTGTTTGTGTGCACGTGTGCGCTTGCATGTGTGCATGCGTGTGTGTGTCAATGTTAAAATGTAATCACACAAACACAAATAAATAAACAACATAACAGACAGAGGTCTATGTTTATTTTCAACATGAGAACAATGGGTCTCTGTTACCTTCAACATCAGAACAATAGGTCTATGTTTACCTTCAACACGAGAACACTGGGTCTCTGTTACCTTCAACATGAGAACAATAGGTCTCTGTTTACCTTCAACATGAGAACAATAGGTCTCTGTTTACATCAACATGAGAACAATAGGTCTCTGTTTACATCAACATGAGAACAATAGGTCTCTGTTTACCTTCAACATGAGAACAATATGTCTCTGTTTACCTTCAACATCAGAACAATAGGTCTCTGTTTACCTTCAACATGAGAACAATAGGTCTCTGTTTACCTTCAACATGAGAACAATATGTCTCTGTTTATCTTCAACATCAGAACAATAGGTCTCTGTCAACTTCAACATGAGAACAATCGGTCTCTGTTTACCTTCAACATGAGAACAATAGGTCTATGTTTATCTTCAACATGAGAACAATAGGTCTCTGTTACCTTCAACATGAGAACACTAGGTCTCTGTTACCTTCAACATCAGAACAATAGGTCTATGTTTACCTTCAACATGAGAACAATAAGTCTCTGTTTACTTTCAACATCAGAACAATATGTCTCTGTTTACATCAACATGAGAACAATAGGTCTCTGTTTACCTTCAACATGAGAACAATAGGTCTCTGTTTACTTCAACATGAGAAAAATAGGTCTCTGTTTACCTTCAACATGAGAACAAAATCTCTCTGTTTACCTTCAACATGAGAACAATAAGTCTCTGTTTATCTTCAACATGAGAACAATAGGTCTCTGTTTCTTTCAACATGAGAACAATAGGTCTCTGTTTTCCTTCAACATGACAACAAAATCTCTCTGTTTTCCTTCAACATGAGAACAATAAGTCTCTGTTTACCTTCAACATGAGAACAATAGGTCTCTGTTTACCTTCAACATGAGAACAATAGGTCTCTGTTTACCTTCAACATGAGAACAATAGGTCTCTGTTTACCTTCAACATGAGAACAAAATCTCTCTGTTTACCTTCAACATGAGAACAATAGGTCTCTGTTTACCTTCAACATGAGAACAATAGGTCTCTGTTTACTTCAACATGAGAACAATAGGTCTCTGTTTTACTTCAACTTGAGAACAAAATCTCTCTGTTTTCCTTCAACATGAGAACAAAATCTCTCTGTTTACCTTCAACATGAGAACAATAAGTCTCTGTTTTCTTTCAACATGAGAACAATAAGTCTCTGTTTACTTTCAACATGAGAACAATCGGTCTCTGTTTACCTTCAATATGAGAACAATAGGTCTCTGTTTACCTTCAACATGAGAACAATAGGTCTCTGTCACCTTCAACATGAGAACAATAGGTCTCTGTCACCTTCAACATGAGAACAATAGGTCTCTGTTTACTTTGTTTTCAAGATACACCTCTCAACTGTCACACATGTTGAACCGTGATACTAACTAAAGTTAGTAGGAATCAAAGAGAAGGGTGAATGGTGTCATAATGGCCTAATGACAAAATGAACATCAACACAATCATTTACAAGCCCAGTGAGACCAGTAAGAGTATGATGGATGGTGGGGGAGCCAGGGCTCATTTTCTCCTGTTCTTTAAAGAGGGAAGGAGGGAGAGAGGGAGGGACCAGTGGTCCAACACTCATCCATTCATCCCTCGCTGTAAATCTGAGTGCTCCTTTGCTTTACCTAATCTAAAAGCTAACACAGACCTTCACAAGAAAAGCTGTCCTGTTTTTACCTCCTCTAAAAGCTAACACAGACCTTCACAAGAAAAGCTGTCCTGTTTTTACCTCCTCTAAAAGCTAACACAGACCTTCACAAGAAAAGCTGTCCTGTTTTTACCTCCTCTAAAAGCTAACACAGACCTTCACAAGAAGAGCTGTCCTGGATTTTATTTTCCTCTTTTAATGTATGATGTAAGCGTAATTACATTGCATGGCATTTTAACAAATACACTTTTCATTCAGATTGGTTGGTCATGCACAGATGAATGCCTATCGTTGAAGTATGAGTGTCTGAATGCTTTTTTTGTGTCTGTTTGAACCTCAGCTGACATGGCTGGCGTGTGAAAGAGATATGATTCAATCGGACGCTTTCCAGAATCTCTCTAAAATGCTTTGTTTGTTTATGGTTTCTCTTTGTAACTTGTTGGGCTTCCTGTCTGGCACACTGACGTGAAATATATCAGTAATGTGGCATATGTCAAGACTGTGGTGATGGTTATCTCTTTTCAATATTATTGATCAGCGTTCAATATCTACAGATGCAGCAAGTGATTTATACATCAACAGGACATAGAACTGAAGCTACAGAATGGTACTGAAAAGGAGTTATGGAACTGATATATATATAGATAGTAGATAGTAACCTATCTAAATTATATTCAAATTCTTATATTTACTATTTATTTTCAATATCTCTATGCTGCATTTACAAAGATCATTCCATAATACACACTATAACACATATTAACACTCATATATACATGTGCTCTTCATATATACATGTGAGGGTTTTCCTCACTGAAAGCACCAGTCTTTGTCTTGATGACTGACTGGCAATATTGTAATCCAAAGCTACACTGATCTGTCTAACAAGTTGTATGGGATAGCAAGGTGCTTCGGTCGAATCACTGTGAGGCCATATGGATTTGAATTTGATTACATTAACTAACTAAAAATTAAAAATAAAAAAATAAAAAGCCTGATTAGTGGGGCAGATGCCGACGCAGAGCCCAGAAGGAGTGTGGTTATTGTCGCAGGTGTGTGTGTGTGTGTGTGTGTGTGTGTGTGTGTGTGTGTGTGTGTGTGTACGTTCTTTCTGTCTGCCTGGGATTTGTGCAGGTTGGAAGTGGAGGGACGTCTTCTCCCATCTGATGATATGGAGAGCTATTCTGCCTACGGTGTCCCTCCCAACAAGTGGTGTTACACACTGAGCCCAGTAGAGGGAGCTCTTACTATGTGTACGTTAAGACAGAGCGTGTGTGTGTGTGTGTGTGTAGGTGTGTGTTTGTGTGTGTGTGTGGGGGGGGTGTATGTGCAGACAAGGGAGAGTGAGAGAGTGTGTGTTTGTGTATGCGCTCCCGTGTTTGTGTGAAAATAAGATGTTGATTGAACTTACAATTCTAATGCAACCAGCTGCAACAGGATTGTGAGTTTGCTCAACATTTGGTCATATAGCTGAACCAACATAAATTCTCGAGTTGAATTATATGTTACTCAACTTTACATTTTAGGTTGAGTGAACATACAATTAAACTTGAGGATTTATTCTAGTGCCTTCCACAGTGTCTTGCCTTTTATGAGTTAATTGTTAGCTACAGAGACATGGTTGTTGCATTCAGTGGTTTTCAGTACGTAGCTTTCACCTAAAGAGTGTCTAAGTGAATATGTTATCTTTCAAATTAAACTCTTTATGACAATACATTACATTCAGTGCATTCGGAAAGTATTCAGACCCCTTGACTTTATCCACATTTTGTTACTGCCTTATTCTAAAATGGATTAAATAAAACAAATTCCTCAGCGATCTACACAAAATACCCCATAGTGACAAAGCGAAAATTATTTACATAAGTATTCAGACACTTTGCTATGAGATTCGAAATTGAGCTCAGGTGAAACCTGTTTCCATTTTATCATCCTTGAGATGTTTCTACCACTTGATTGGAGTCCACCTGTTGTAAATTCAATTGATTCTACATGATTTGGAAAGGCACACACCTGTCTATATAAGGTCACACATTTGACAGTGCATGTCAGAGCAAAAACCAAGTCATGAGCTCGAAGGAATTGTCCGTAGAGCTCCGAGACATGATTGTGTCGAGGGACAGATCTGGGGAAGGGTACCAAAAAATGTCTGCAGCATTAAAGGTCCTCAAGAACACAGTGGGGTCCATCATTCTTAAATGGAAGAAGTTTGGAACCACCAACACTCTTCCTAGAGCTGGCCGCCCGGCCAAACTGAGCAATCGGGGGAGAGGGCCTTGGTCATGGAGGTGACCAAGAACCCGATGGTCACTCTGACAGAGCTCCAGAGTTCCTCTATGGAGATGGGAGAACCTTCCAGAAGGACAACCATCTCTGCAGCACTCCACCAATCAGGCCAGAGTGGCCAGACAGAAGCCACGCACATGACAGCCCGCTTAGAGTTTGCCAAAACGCACCTAAAGAAACAAGATTCTCTGGTCTGATGAAACCAAGATTGAACTCTTTGTCCTGAATGCCAAGCGTCATGTCTGGAGGAAACCTGGTACCATCCCTACGGTGAAGCATGGTGGTGGCAGCATCATGCTGTGGGGATGTTTGTCAGCGGCAGGGACTGGGAGACTAGTCAGGATCGAGGGAAAGATGAACGGAGCAAAGTACAGAGAGATTTTTAATGAAAACCTGCTCCAGAGCGCTCAGGACCTCAGACTGGGGCGAAGGACAACGACCCTAAGCACACAGCCAAGACAACGCAGGAGTGGCTTCAGGACAAGTCTCTGAATGTACTTGAGTGGCCCAGCCAGAGCCCAGACTTGAACCCGATCGAACATCTCTGGAGAGACCTGAAAATAGCTGTGTAGTGACGCTCCCCATCCAACTTGACAGAACTTGAGAGGATCTGTAGAGAAGAATGGGAGAAACTCCCCAAATACAGGTGTGCCAAGCTTGTAGCGTCATACCCAAGAAGACTCAAGGCTGTAATCGCTGCCAAAGGTGCTTCAACAAAGTACTGAGTAAAGGGTCTGAATACTAACAGTATGTAAATGTGATATTTCATTTATTTTTATTTTTATATACATTTGCAAAAATATCTGAAAACCTGTTTTTACTTTGTCATTATTGGGGGTATTGTGTGTAGAGTGATGAGGGAAGAAAACAATGTTATGAATTTTAGAATAAGGCTGTAACTTAACAAAATGTGGAAAAAGTCAAGGGGTCTGAATACTTTCTGAATGCACTGTATATCATAAGGCCTTTCTTTGAGGGCCTAGTTATACCTTAACACAGTGGTCTTAAACTCCTGGTTTACCGGCCACATCAAGCCTTCAAGTCACATTATGCTGGCTTCCTATTGGAATGCAGCCAGAGTGAGGACATCCAACAATTGGACATTTTTAATCAGAATGACTTCCGTGGAAAATGGGAAAATGTATTATTGACACTACCTAAATCATATAAACTGGAACATCCATCTCAGTAACAGGTGCAATATGTCCAACTATACTGAACAAAAATACAAATGCAACATGTAAAGTGTTGGTGCCCTGATTCATGAGCTGAAATAAAAGATCCCAGAAATGTTCCATACAAACAAAAAAGTGTATTTCTCTCAAATTTTGCCCACAAATTTGGTTATATTCCTGTTAGTGAGCAATTCTCCTTCGCCAAGATAATCCATCCACCTGACAGGTGTGGCATATCAAGATGCTGATTAAACAGCATGATCATTATACAGGTGCGCCTTGTGCTGGGGACAATAAAAGGCCACTCTAAAATGTGTAGTTTTGTCACACAACACAATGCCACAGATCTCTAAAGTTTTGAGGGTGCGTGCAATTGGCATGCTGACTGCAGGAATGTCCACCAGAGCTGTTGACAAAGAATTTAATGTTAATTTCTCTACCATAAACCGCCTCCAATGTCGTTTTAGAGAATTTGGCAGTACGTCCAACTGGCCTCACAACCGCAGACCACATGTAACCATGCCAGCCCAGGACCTCCACATCCGGCTTCTTCACCTGTGGGATCGTCTGAGACCAGTCACCTGGTTACTCAACAAGATTTTTCAAATTTAGGTCACTGCGAGAAGGGTTTGTTGAGTAAACAAACATCAACACATTGGTTCAAAATTTTCTCCTTTTGAAGTCCACTCAATTCACAGATTAATGCTGATTAAGCAGTGGGTTAAATTGTATTTTTTACTTTGTGTGTTTGTGTGTGTGTATGTATGTGTGTGTGTGAGTGTGTGTGTGTGTGTGTGAGAGAGAGTGTGAGTGTGTGTGTGTGTGAGTGAGTGTGTGTGTGTGAGTGTAGTTTGTGTGAGTGTGTGTGTGTGTGTGTGTGTGTGTGTGTGTGTGTGTGTGTGAGTGTGTGTGTGTGTGAGTGTGTATGTGTGAGTGTGTGTGTGTGAGTGTGTGTGTGTGTGAGTGTGTGTGTGAGTGTGTGTGTGTGAGTGTGTGTGTGTGTGTGTGTGTGTGAGTGTGTGTGTGTGTGAGTGTGTGTGTGTGTGTGTGTGTGTGTGTGTGTGAGTGTGAGTGTTTGTGTTTGTGTGTGTGTGAGTGTGCATGTGCGGGTGCGTACGTGTGTGTGTGTGTGTTTATTGTGTGTGTGTGTTTGTGTGTGTGTGTGTTGTGTGTCTGTGTGTGTGTGTTGTGTGTGTGTTATGTGTGTGCTAGAGAGGGAAGGGATTGCTTGGAATCAGTCCAACACAATAATGCCTTTACTGTAATACTCGACGAGCGTATGTGTGTATGTGGTGCTTTGTGCTCCCGTCTCCCTGGTTTCCATGACGATAATAGGCATAACCAGATTTCTATTCCTGAGAGAGAGAGAGAGAGAGAGAGAGAGAGAGAGAGAGAGAGAATCAGAGAGAGAGAGAGAGAGAGAGAGAGAGAGAGAGAGAGAGAGAGAGAGATCAGAGAGAGAGAGAGACAGAGAGATAGAGAGAGAGACACAGAGAAAGAGAGATTGTCCCAGACCTGCGGGACCCTCCCCTGGACCTACACATAGAGGTCCCCCGCCGAGAGGACCTACATCCGGACCACAGCACCCCCAACCACATCCACACCCCCACCCCCACACCAACCAATTAACAACCCCCCAAGTCCATTTAGGCCCACTCGGATCAGACCTGTACCCCTCCCTCCCACCCCATGCCCCCCACTCCTGCAAAGAGGGCCTCAACATGAAAGTCACACATATGCCGCGGCCGTGAGCAAGCAAACAGGCCCAACCCCCACTCTTACACTAGCCCAAGCCAATGGCATGTACCAGATGCTCAGCAGGCTCTGCTCACAATTACTGGCCTGAGGCCAAACCACACGACTAACAACATTGGACACTTTATGGAGCGCAAAGCCTTCAGACCTAACTCAATCTATTAAATTAATCAAAACAGGAACATTTTACATTTGGCTAGAAATTCTAAAGGAAATTATCTCAACAGAGAAAAATGTCCTCCTGTGTGCTACCTATATCCCCCCCACTATAATCCCCATACTTTAATGAAGACAGCTTCTACATCCTGGAGGGGGAAATCAATCATTTCCAGACCCAGGGACATGTACTAGTCTGTGGCGACCTAAATGCCAGAACTGGACAAGAACCTGACACCCTCAGCACACAGGGGAACAAACACCTACCTGGAGGTGACAGCATTCCCTCCCCCATATGCCCCCCTAGGCACAACTACGACAACATAACCAACAAAAACGGGTCACAACTCCTGCAGCTCTGTTGCACACTGGGTCTGTACATAGTCAATGGTAGGCTTCGAGGGGACTCCTATGGTAGGTACACCTATAGCTCATCTCTTGGCAGTAGTACTGTAGACTACTTTATCACTGACCCTAACCCAGAGTCCCTCAGTGCGTTCACAGTCAGCCCACTGACACCCCTATCAGACCACAGCAAAATCACAGTCTACTTGAACAGAGCAATACTCAATCATGAGGATTCAAAGCCAAAGGAACTGAATAATATTAAGAAATGCTATAGATGGAAGGAAAGTAGTGTCGAAACCTACCAAAAAACAGTTAGGAAACAACAAATTCAATCCCTTTTAGACAACTTCCTGGACAAACATTCCACTGTGACCTCTCAGCTTCCCTATCAAATCAAAAAATCTCTAACGGAAAGCCGAAGAAAAGTAACAACAGTGACAAATGGTTTGATGAAGAATGCAAAAACCTAAGAAAGAAATTGAGAATCCTATCCTACCAAAAACATAGAGACCCAGAAAACCTAAGCCTATGGTGAATCACTAAAACAGTACAGAAATACACTACGGAAAAAGAAGGAACAGCACGTCAGAAATCGGTTCAATGTAATTGAAGAATCCATAGACTCTAACCTCTTTTGGGAAAATTGGAAAACACGAAGCTATGTCTTTGTCAGTGGGCAAACGTACAAAATCAGCAGGGAATCAAAAAAATTTTCCCCTCACTGTATCTATCCAAAATGAAGATGTATGGATAAACCACTTCTACCAATCTTTTTGGCCCTATAACAAAGAACAAACAGCAAAAAAATATACATGTTCAAATGCAAATCTTAGAATCAACTATTAAAGACTACCAGAACCCACTGGATTCTCCAATTACATTGAATGAACTACAGGACAAAATACAAACCCTCCATCCCAAAAAGGCCTGTGGTGTTAATGGTATTCTCAATGAAATGATAAAATATACAGACCACCAATTCCAATTGGCTATACTTAAACTATTTAGCATCATCCTTAGCTCTGGCATCTTCCCCAATATTTGGAACCAATCCACAAAAGTGGAGACAAATTTGACCCCAATAACTACAGTGGGATATGCGTCAACCGCAACCTTGGGAAAATCCTCTGCATTATCATTAACAGAAGACTAGTTCATTTCCTCAGTGAAAACAATGTACTGAGCAAATGGTCAAATTGGCTTTTTACCAAATTACCGTACGACAGACCACGTATTCACCCTGCACACCCTAATTGACAAACAAACAAACCAAAACAAAGGCACATTCTTCTCATGCTTTGTTGATTTAAAAAAAGCTTTTGACTCAATTTGGCATGAGGGTCTACTACACAAATTGATGGAAAGTGGTGTTGGGGAAAAACATACAACATTATCAAATCCATGTACACAAACAACAAGTGTGCGGTTAAAATTGGCAAAAAACTAACTCATTTCTTTCCACAGGGCCGTGGGGTGAGACAAGGATGCAGTTTAAGCCCCACCCTCTTCAACATATATATCAACAAATACGCGAGGGCACTAGAACAGTCTGCAGCACCCGGCCTCACCCTACTAGAAGTTAAATGTCTACTGTTTGCTGATGATCTGGTGCTTCTGTCACCAACCAAGGATGGCCTACATCAGCACCGAGATCTTCTGCACAGATTCTGTCAGACCTGGGCCCTGTCAGTAAATCTCAGTAAGACAAAAATAATGGCGTTCCAAAAAGGTCCAGTTGCCAGGTCCACAAATACAAATTCCATCTAGACACCGTTGCCCTAGAGCACACAAAAAACGATACATACCTCGGCCTAAAAATCAGCGCCACAGGTAACGTCCACAAAGCTGTGAACAATCTGAGAGACAAGGCAAGAAGGGCCTTCTATGCCATCAAAAGGAACATCAAATTTGACATACCAATTAGGATCTGGCTAAAAATACTTGAATCAGTTATAGAACCCATTGCCCTTTATGGTTGTGAGGTCTGGGTCCGCTTACGAACCAAGAATTCACAAAAATGGGACAAACACAAAATTGAGACTCTGCATGCAGAATTCTGCAAAAATATCCTCAGTGTACAACAAAAAACACAAAATAATGAATGCAGAGCAGAATTAGGACGATACCAGCTAATCATCAAAATCCAGAAAAGAGCCGATAAATTCTATAACCACTTAAAAGGAAGCGATTCCCAAACCTTCCATAACAAAGCCATCACCTACAGAGAGATGAACTTGGAGAAGAGTCCCCTAAGTAAGCTGGTCCTGGGGCGCTGTTCAAACACAAACAGACCCCACAGAGCCCCAGGACAACAACAACAACACAATTAGACCCAACCAAATCATGAGAAAACAAAAAGAGAATTACTTGACACATTGGAAAGAATTAACAAAAAAACTGAGCAAACTAGAATTATATTTGGCCCTAAACAGAGAGTACACAGTGGCAGAATACCTGACCACTGTGACTGACCCAAACTTAAGGAAAGCTTTGACTATGTACAGACTCAGTGAGCATAGCCTTGCTATTGAGAAAGGCCACTGTAGGCAGACCTGGCTGTCAAGAGAAGACAGGCTATGTGCACACTGCCCACAAAATGAGGTGGAAACTGAGCTGCACTTCCTAACCTCCTGCCAAATGTATGACCATACTAAAGACACATTTTTCTCTCAGATTACACAGATCCACAAAGAATTCGAAAACAAACCCAATTTTGATAAACTCCCTTATCTACTGGGTGAAATACCACAAAATGCCATCACAGCAGCAAGATTTGTGACCTGTTGCCACAAGAAAAGGGCAACCAGTGAAGAACAAACACCATTGTAAATACAACCCATATTTATGTTTATTTATTTTCTCATTTATACTTTAACTATTTGCACATCGCTACAACACTGTATATAGACATAATATGACATTTGAAATGTCTTTATTCTTTTGAAACTTCTGATTGTAATGTTTACTGTTAATATTTATTGTTTATTTCACTTTTGTTTACCATCTACTTCACTTGCTTTGGCAATGTTAACATACGTTTCTCATGCCAATAAAGCCGTTAAATTGAATTGAATTGAAATTGAAATTGAATTGAAATTGAATTGAGAGAGAGAGAGAGAGAGAGAGAGAGAGAGAGAGAGAGAGAGAGAGAGAGAGAGAGAGAGAGAGAGAGAGAGAGAGAGAGAGAGAGAGAGAGAGAGAGAGAGAGAGAGAGAGAGAGAGAGAGAGAGAGAGAGAGAGAGAGAGAGAGAGAGTATTAAATTAGTCAAAACAGGAACATTTTACATCTGGCTAGAAATTAATAAGGAAATGATCTCTACAGAGAAACATGTCCTCCTGTGTGCTTCCTATATCCCCCCCACTAGAATCTCCATACTTTAATGAAGACAGCTTCTCCATCCTAAAGGGGGAGATCAACCATTTCCAGGCCCAAGGACATGTACTAGTCTGTGGTGACCTTTATGCCAGAACTGGACAAGAACCTGACATCCTCAGCACACAGGGGGACAAACACCTACCTGGAGGTGACAGTATTCCCTCCCCCAATATTCCCCCCTAGGCACAACTACGACAACATAACCAACAAAAACGGGTCACAACTCCTGCAGCTCTGTCGCACGCTGGGTCTGTACATAGTCAATGGTAGGCTTTGAGAGGACTCCTATGGTAGGTACACCTATAGCTCATCTCTTGGCAGTAGTACTGTAGACTACTTTATCACTGACCCTAACCCAGAGTCCCTCAGTGCGTTCACAGTCAGCCCACTAACACCTCTATCAGATCACAATCTACTTGAACAGAGCAATACTCAATCATGAGGCATCAAAACCAAAGGAACTGCACAATATTAAGAAATGCTATAGATGGAAGGAAAGTAGTGTAGAAACCTACCAAAAAAACAATTAGGCAACAACAAATTCAATCCCTTTTAGAAAACTTCTTGGACAAAACATTTCACTGTAATAGTGAAGGTGTAAACTTGGCAGTAGAAAACCTAAACAGTATATTTGACATTTTAGCTTCCCTATCAAAATCAAAAAATTTTAAGCAGACAACCTAAGAAAATTAACAACAATGACAAATTGTTTGATGAAGAATGCAAAAACCTAAGAAAGAAATTGAGAAACATATCCAAACAAAAACATAGAGACCCAGAAAACCTGAGCCTACGCCTTCACTATGGTGAATCACTAAAACAATACAGAAATACACTATGGAAAAAGAAGGAACAGCATGTCAGAAATCAGCTCAATGTAATTGAAGAATCCATAGACTCTAACCACTTCTGGGAAAATTGGACAACACGAAGCGATGTGTGGATAAACCACTTCTCCAATCTTTTGGATCTATAACATAGAACAAACAGCAAAAACATATACATGATCAATGATACATCTTAGAATCAACTATTAAAAACTACCAGAACCCACTGGATTCTCCAATTACATTGAATGAACTACAGGACTAAATACAAACCCTCCAACCCAAAAAGGCCTGTGGTGTTGATGGTGTCCTAAATGAAATGATAAAATATACGACCACAAATTCCAATTGGCTCTAAGTGACTGTAAGTCGCTTTGGATAAAAGCCTCTGCTAAATGGCATATTATTATTATTATTACTATAAAATCCTCTGGATTATCATTAATAGCAGACTTGTACATATCCTCAGCGAAAACAATGTACTGAGCAAATGGTCAAATTGGCTTTTTACCAAATTACCATACGACAGACCACGTATTCACCTTGCATACCCTAATTGACAAACAAACAAACCAAATCAAAGGCAAATTCTTCTCATGCTTTGTTGATTTCAAAAAAGCTTTTGACTCAATTTGGCATGAGGGTCTGCTATACAAATTGATGGGGGTGTTGGGGGAAAAACAAACATTATAAAAATCTATGTACACAAACAACAAGTGTGCGGTTAAAATTGGCAAAAAAACATAGACATTTCTTGCAGTTTAAGCCCCACCCTCTTCAACAGATATATCAACAAATTGGCAAGGGCACTAGGACAGTCTGCAGCACCCGGCTTCACCCTACTAGAAGTTAAATGTCTACTGTTTGCTGATGATCTGGTGCTTCTGTCACCAACCAAGGAGGGCCTACAGCAACACCTAGATCTTCTGCACAGATTCTGTCAGACCTGGGCCCTGCCAGTAAATCTCAGTAAGACAAAAATAATGGTGTTCCAAAAAAGGTCCAGTTGCCAGAACCACAAATACAAATTCCATCTAGACACTGTTGCCCCAGAGCACACAAAAAACTATATATACCTCGGCATAAACATCAGCGCCACAGGTAACGTCCACAAAGCTGTGAACGATCTGAGAGACAAGGCAAGAAGGAGGGAGGGGAGGGAGGGAGGGAGGATAGGAGGGAGAGACTGAGGGAGGGAGGGAGGGAGGGAGGGAGGAGAGGAGGAGGGAGGGAGGGAGGAGGAGGGGGGGGGGGGGGGGGGGGAGGGGGGAGGGAGGGAGGGAGGAGAGGGAGGAGGAGGAGGGAGGGAGGAGGGAGGGAGGGAGGAGGGAGGGGGGGGAGGGAGGAGGGAGGGAGGGAGGGAGGGAGGGAGGGAGGGAGGGAAGAGTAGAGGAGGAGGGGAGGTGGGGAGGTGGGGAGGGAGGGAGGGAGGGAGGAGAAGAGGAGGGGAGGGAGGGAGGGAGGAGAGGAGGAGGGGAGGGAGCGGGGGAGAGGGAGGGAGGGAGAGATGGTTGGATGAGAGGGATGGAGGGGGCGGGGGAGAGGGGGGAGGGGGCAGTAGGAAAGAGGATGACACTGCTTATGTACACACAATCAAACCCATCCAAGCAGAGAACCATCATTTCCTTCTTTAATCCAAGCAGAGAACCATCATTTCCTTCTTTAATCCAAGCAGAGAACCATGATTTCCTTCTTTAATCCAAGCATACCCACATAGAACCATCATTTCCTTCTTTAATCCAAGCAGACCCACAGAGAACTATCATTTCCTTCTTTAATCCAAGCATACCCACATATAACCATCATTTCCTTCTTTAATCCAAGCATACCCACAGAGAACCATCATTTCCTTCTTTAATCCAAGCAGACCCACAGAGAACCATCATTTCCTTCTTTAATCCAAGCATACCCACAGAGAACCATCATTTCCTTCTTTAATCCAAGCAGACCCACATAGAACCATCATTTCCTTCTTTAATCCAAGCATACCCACAGAGAACCATCATTTCCTTCTTTAATCCAAGCAGACCCACATAGAACCATCATTTCCTTCTTTAATCCAAGCATACCCACAGAGAACCATCATTTCCTTCTTTAATCCAAGCATACCCACATAGAACCATCATTTCCTTCTTTAATCCAAGCAGAGAACCATCATTTCCTTCTTTAATCCAAGCATACCCACAGAGAACCATCATTTCCTTCTTTAATCCAAGCATACCCACATAGAACCATCATTTCCTTCTTTAATCCAAGCATACCCACAGAGAACCATCATTTCCTTCTTTAATCCAAGCAGACCCACAGAGAACCATCATTTCCTTCTTTAATCCAAGCATACCCACAGAGAACCATCATTTCCTTCTTTAATCCAAGCAGACCCACAGAGAACCATTTTCCTTCTTTAATCCAAGCAGACCCACAGAGAACCATCATTTCCTTCTTTGATCCAAGCAGACCCACATAGAACCATCATTTCCTTCTTTAATCCAAGCAGACCCACATAGAACCATCATTTCCTTCTTTAATCCAAGCAAACCCACAGAGAACCATCATTTCCTTCTTTAATCCAAGCAGACCCACATAGGACCATCATTTCCTTCTTTAATCCAAGCATACCCACATAGAACCATCATTTCCTTCTTTAATCCAAGCAGACCCACATAGGACCATCATTTCCTTCTTTAATCTAAGCAGACCCACATAGAACCATCATTTCCTTCTTTAATCCAAGCAGACCCACATAGGACCATCATTTCCTTCTTTAATCCAAGCATACCCACATAGAACCATCATTTCCTTCTTTAATCCAAGCATACCCACATAGGACCATCATTTCCATCTTTAATCCAAGCAGACCCACATAGGACCATAACTTCCTTCTTTAATCCAAGCAGACCCACATATAACCATCATTTCCTTCTTTAATCCAAGCAGACCCACATAGGACCATCATTTCCTTCTTTAATCCAAGCAGACCCACATAGAACCATCATTACCTTCTTTAATCCAAGCATACCCACATATAACCATCATTTCCTTCTTTAATCCAAGCAGACCCACATAGAACCATCATTTCCTTATTTAATCCAAGCAGACCCAAATAGAACCACCATTTCCTTCTTTAATCCAAGCAGACCCACATAGAACCATCATTTCCTTCTTTAATCCGAGCAGACCCACATAGAACCATCATTTCCTTCTTTAATCCAAGCAGACCCACAGAGAACCATCATTTCGTTCTTTAATCCAAGCAGACCCACATAGAACCATCATTTCCTTCTTTAATCCAAGCATACCCACATAGAACCATCATTTCCTTCTTTAATCCAAGCAGACCCACATAGAACCATCATTTCCTTCTTTAATCCAAGCAGACCCACAGAGAACCATTATTTCCTTCTTTAATCCAAGCATAACCACATAGAACCATCATTTCCTTCTTTAATCCAAGCAGACCCACATAGAACCATCATTTCCTTCTTTAATCCAAGCAGTCCCACATAGAACCATCATTTCCTTCTTTAATCCAAGCATACCCACATAGAACCATCATTTCCTTCTTTAATCCAAGCAGACCCACATAGAACCATCATTTCCTTCTTTAATCCAAGCAGACCCACATAGAACCATCATTTCCTTCTTTAATCCAAGCATACCCACATAGAACCATCATTTCCTTCTTTAATCCAAGCAGACCCACATAGAACCATCATTTCCTTCTTTAATCCAAGCATACCCACATAGAACCATCATTTCCTTCTTTAATCCAAGCAGACCCACATAGAACCATCATTTCCTTCTTTAATCCAAGCAGACCCACATAGAACCATCATTTCCTTCTTTAATCCAAGCAGACCCACATAGAACCATCATTTCCTTCTTTAATCCAAGCATACCCACATAGAACCATCATTTCCTTCTTTAATCCAAGCAGACCCACATAGAACCATCATTTCCTTCTTTAATCCAAGCAGACCCACATAGAACCATCATTTCCTTCTTTAATCCAAGCAGACCCACATAGGACCATCATTTCCTTCTTTAATCCAAGCAGACCCACATAGAACCATCATTTCCTTCTTTAATCCAAACATACCCACATAGAACCATAATTTCCTTCTTTAATCCAAGCAGACCCACATAGAACCATCATTTCCTTCTTTAATCCAAGCATACCCACATAGAACCATCATTTCCTTCTTTAATCCAAGCAGACCCACATAGAACCATCATTTCCTTCTTTAATCCAAGCAGACCCACAGAGAACCATCATTTCCTTCTTTAATCCAAGCATAACCACATAGAACCATAATTTCCTTCTTTAATCCAAGCAGACCCACATAGAACCATCATTTCCTTCTTTAATCCAAGCAGACCCACATAGAACCATCATTTCCTTCTTTAATCCAAGCATACCCACATAGAACCATCATTTCCTTCTTTAATCCAAGCAGACCCACATAGAACCATCATTTCCTTCTTTAATCCAAGCAGACCCACAGAGAACCATCATTTCCTTCTTTAATCCAAGCAGACCCACATAGAACCATCATTTCCTTCTTTAATCCAAGCATACCCACATAGAACCATCATTTCCTTCTTTAATCCAAGCAGACCCACATAGAACCATCATTTCCTTCTTTAATCCAAGCAGACCCACAGAGAACCATTATTTCCTTCTTTAATCCAAGCATAACCACATAGAACCATAATTTCCTTCTTTAATCCAAGCAGACCCACATAGAACCATCATTTCCTTCTTTAATCCAAGCAGACCCACATAGAACCATCATTTCCTTCTTTAATCCAAGCATACCCACATAGAACCATCATTTCCTTCTTTAATCCAAGCAGACCCACATAGAACCATCATTTCCTTCTTTAATCCAAGCATACCCACATAGAACCATCATTTCCTTCTTTAATCCAAGCATACCCACATAGAACCATCATTTCCTTCTTTAATCCAAGCAGACCCACATAGAACCATCATTTCCTTCTTTAATCCAAGCATACCCACATAGAACCATAATTTCCTTCTTTAATCCAAGCAGACCCACATAGAACCATCATTTCCTTCTTTAATCCAAGCAGACCCACATAGAACCATCATTTCCTTCTTTAATCCAAGCAGACCCACATAGAACCATCATTTCCTTCTTTAATCCAAGCATACCCACATAGAACCATCATTTCTTTCTTTAATCCAAGCAGACCCACATAGAACCATCATTTCCTTCTTTAATCCAAGCAGACCCACATAGAACCATCATTTCCTTCTTTAATCCAAGCAGACCCACATAGGACCATCATTTCCTTCTTTAATCCAAGCAGACCCACATAGAACCATCATTTCCTTCTTTAATCCAAGCATACCCACATAGAACCATAATTTCCTTCTTTAATCCAAGCAGACCCACATAGAACCATCATTTCCTTCTTTAATCCAAGCATACCCACATAGAACCATCATTTCCTTCTTTAATCCAAGCAGACCCACATAGAACCATCATTTCCTTCTTTAATCCAAGCAGACCCACAGAGAACCATCATTTCCTTCTTTAATCCAAGCAGACCCACATAGAACCATCATTTCCTTCTTTAATCCAAGCAGACCCACATAGAACCATCATTTCCTTCTTTAATCCAAGCATACCCACATAGAACCATCATTTCCTTCTTTAATCCAAGCAGACCCACATAGAACCATCATTTCCTTCTTTAATCCAAGCATACCCACATAGAACCATCATTTCCTTCTTTAATCCAAGCATACCCACATAGAACCATCATTTCCTTCTTTAATCCAAGCAGACCCACATAGAACCATCATTTCCTTCTTTAATCCAAGCATACCCACATAGAACCATCATTTCCTTCTTTAATCCAAGCATACCCACATAGAACCATCATTTCCTTCTTTAATCCAAGCAGACCCACATAGAACCATCATTTCCTTCTTTAATCCAAGCATACCCACATAGAACCATAATTTCCTTCTTTAATCCAAGCAGACCCACATATAACCATCATTTCCTTCTTTAATCCAAGCAGACCCACATAGAGCCATCATTTCCTTCTTTAATCCAAGCAGACCCACATAGAACCATCATTTCCTTCTTTAATCCAAGCATACCCACATAGAACCATCATTTCTTTCTTTAATCCAAGCAGACCCACATAGAACCATCATTTCCTTCTTTAATCCAAGCAGACCCACATAGAACCATCATTTCCTTCTTTAATCCAAGCAGACCCACATAGGACCATCATTTCCTTCTTTAATCCAAGCAGACCCACATAGAACCATCATTTCCTTCTTTAATCCAAGCATACCCACATAGAACCATAATTTCCTTCTTTAATCCAAGCAGACCCACATAGAACCATCATTTCCTTCTTTAATCCAAGCATACCCACATAGAACCATCATTTCCTTCTTTAATCCAAGCAGACCCACATAGAACCATCATTTCCTTCTTTAATCCAAGCAGACCCACAGAGAACCATCATTTCCTTCTTTAATCCAAGCATAACCACATAGAACCATAATTTCCTTCTTTAATCCAAGCAGACCCACATAGAACCATCATTTCCTTCTTTAATCCAAGCAGACCCACATAGAACCATCATTTCCTTCTTTAATCCAAGCATACCCACATAGAACCATCATTTCCTTCTTTAATCCAAGCAGACCCACATAGAACCATCATTTCCTTCTTTAATCCAAGCATACCCACATAGAACCATCATTTCCTTCTTTAATCCAAGCATACCCACATAGAACCATCATGTCCTTCTTTAATCCAAGCAGACCCACATAGAACCATCATTTCCTTCTTTAATCCAAGCATACCCACATAGAACCATCATTTCCTTCTTTAATCCAAGCAGACCCACATAGAACCATCATTTCCTTCTTTAATCCAAGCAGACCCACATAGAACCATCATTTCCTTCTTTAATCCAAGCATACCCACATAGAACCATCATTTCCTTCTTTAATCCAAGCAGACCCACATAGAACCATCATTTCCTTCTTTAATCCAAGCATACCCACATAGAACCATCATTTCCTTCTTTAATCCAAGCAGACCCACATAGAACCATCATTTCCTTCTTTAATCCAAGCAGACCCACAGAGAACCATCATTTCCTTCTTTAATCCAAGCATAACCACATAGAACCATAATTTCCTTCTTTAATCCAAGCAGACCCACATAGAACCATCATTTCCTTCTTTAATCCAAGCAGACCCACATAGAACCATCATTTCCTTCTTTAATCCAAGCATACCCACATAGAACCATCATTTCCTTCTTTAATCCAAGCATACCCACATAGAACCATCATTTCCTTCTTTAATCCAAGCATACCCACATAGAACCATCATTTCCTTCTTTAATCCAAGCATACCCACATAGAACCATCATTTCCTTCTTTAATCCAAGCAGACCCACATAGAACCATCATTTCCTTCTTTAATCCAAGCATACCCACATAGAACCATCATTTCCTTCTTTAATCCAAGCAGACCCACATAGAACCATCATTTCCTTCTTTAATCCAAGCAGACCCACATAGAACCATCATTTCCTTCTTTAATCCAAGCAGACCCACATAGAACCATCATTTCCTTCTTTAATCCAAGCATACCCACATAGAACCATCATTTCCTTCTTTAATCCAAGCAGACCCACATAGAACCATCATTTCCTTCTTTAATCCAAGCAGACCCACATAGAACCATCATTTCCTTCTTTAATCCAAGCATACCCACATAGGACCATCATTTCCTTCTTTAATCCAAGCAGACCCACATAGAACCATCATTTCCTTCTTTAATCCAAGCATACCCACATAGAACCATCATTTCCTTCTTTAATCCAAGCAGACCCACATAGAACCATCATTTCCTTCTTTAATCCAAGCAGACCCACAGAGAACCATCATTTCCTTCTTTAATCCAAGCATAACCACATAGAACCATAATTTCCTTCTTTAATCCAAGCAGACCCACATAGAACCATCATTTCCTTCTTTAATCCAAGCAGACCCACATAGAACCATCATTTCCTTCTTTAATCCAAGCATACCCACATAGAACCATCATTTCCTTCTTTAATCCAAGCAGACCCACATAGAACCATCATTTCCTTCTTTAATCCAAGCATACCCACATAGAACCATCATTTCCTTCTTTAATCCAAGCATACCCACATCGAACCATCATGTCCTTCTTTAATCCAAGCAGACCCACTAGAACCATCATTTCCTTCTTTAATCCAAGCATACCCACATAGAACCATCATTTCCTTCTTTAATCCAAGCAGACCCACATAGAACCATCATTTCCTTCTTTAATCCAAGCAGACCCACATAGAACCATCATTTCCTTCTTTAATCCAAGCAGACCCACATAGAACCATCATTTCCTTCTTTAATCCAAGCATACCCACATAGAACCATCATTTCCTTCTTTAATCCAAGCAGACCCACATAGAACCATCATTTCCTTCTTTAATCCAAGCAGACCCACATAGAACCATCATTTCCTTCTTTAATCCAAGCAGACCCACATAGGACCATCATTTCCTTCTTTAATCCAAGCATACCCACACAGAACCATCATTTCCTTCTTTAATCCAAGCAGACCCACAGAGAACCATCATTTCCTTCTTTAATCCAAGCAGACCCACAGAGAACCATCATTTCCTTCTTTAATCCAAGCATACCCACATAGAACCATCATTTCCTTCTTTAATCCAAGCAGACCCACATAGAACCATCATTTCCTTCTTTAATCCTGGAGGTAGGTCTTCAGCTGCTTATTGACTAAGGACTCCAATACTTTTACCAAAACAGACTATTTAGATATGGGCCGATAGTTATTCAGTAGAGTGGGATCACCTACTCTCAAAAGAGGAAGGACAAATGCTGATTTCCAAAACTTGGGGATTTCATTACATTTTAGTTGAGGTTAAAGAAGGAAATGATGGTTCTATGTGGGTATGCTTGGATTAAAGAAGGAAATGATGGTTCTATGTGGGTCTGCTTGGATTAAAGAAGGAAATGATGGTCCTATGTGGGTATGCTTGGATTAAAGAAGGAAATGATGGTTCTATGTGAGTATGCTTGGATTAAAGAAGGAAATGATGGTTATATGTGGGTCTGCTTGGATTAAAGAAGGAAATGATGGTTCTATGTGGGTATGCTTGGATTAAAGAAGGAAATGATGGTTCTATGTGGGTATGCTTGGATTAAAGAAGGAAATGATGGTTATATGTAGGTATGCTTGGATTAAAGAAGGAAATGATGGTTCTATGTGGGTATGCTTGGATTAAAGAAGGAAATGATGGTTCTATGTGGGTCTGCTTGGATTAAAGAAGGAAATGATGGTTCTATGTGGGTATGCTTGGATTAAAGAAGGAAATGATGGTTCTATGTGGGTATGCTTGGATTAAAGAAGGAAATCATGGTTCTATGTGGGTCTGCTTGGATTAAAGAAGGAAATGATGGTCCTATGTGGGTCTGCTTGGATTAAAGAAGGAAATGATGGTTCTATGTGGGTATGCTTGGATTAAAGAAGGAAATGATGGTTCTATGTGGGTCTGCTTGGATTAAAGAAGGAAATGATGGTTCTATGTGGGTCTGCTTGGATTAAAGAAGGAAATGATGGTTCTATGTGGGTCTGCTTGGATTAAAGAAGGAAATTATGATTCTATGTGGTTATGCTTGGATTAAAGAAGGAAATGATGGTTCTCTGTGGGTCTGCTTGGATTAAAGAAGGAAATGATGGTTCTATGTGGGTCTGCTTGGATTAAAGAAGGAAATGATGGTTCTATGTGGGTATGCTTGGATTAAAGAAGGAAATGATGGTTCTATGTGGGTCTGCTTGGAAACAATATTTTGAGTGGTATGCAATCAGGTTTCAGGTCTGGCCACAGCACTGTCACAGCAACATTGAAGGTTTTCAAACATATTCACTGTGCTCTGGATAAGAATTTGCATTGTGTATCTGTGATCATAGATTTGTCAATGGCATTTGACACTGTGGACCATACTGTCTTGGTGCAGAGACTGAAGGGTTTTGGGATTACTGGTCATGCTCTGGAGTGGTTTGTGAACTGGGGGCGGCAGGTAGCTTAGTGGGTAAGAGCGTTGTGCCTGTAACCGAAAGGTCGCTGGTTCTAATCCCCGAGCCGACTAGTTGAAAAATCTGTTGTTGTGCCCTTAAGCAAGGCACTTAACCCTAATTGCTCCTGTAAGTCGCTCTGGATAAGAGTGTCTGCTAAATGACTAAAATATAAATGTGAACTACCTGTCAAATCGAACCCAGTGTGTCAAGGCAGATGGTTGTAAGTCTGACATCATAGAGCTGCAGTCAGGTGTTCCTCAAGGATCCATTTGAGGTCCCCTGTAGTTTATTATCTATGTCAACAACATTGGGAGACATATTGAGACAACTGATGTGCACTTTCATGCGGATGACACTGTTCTCTATTCAAGTGGCGGCAGACACTGTTTTCTATTCAAGTGGCAGCAGTTTGACTCTGTTCTCTAATCAAGTGGCAGCAGTTTGACTCTGTTCTCTAATCAAGTGGCAGCAGTTTGACTCTGTTCTCTAATCAAGTGGCAGCAGTTTGACTCTGTTCTCTAATCAAGTGGCAGCAGATTGACTCTGTTCTCTAATCAAGTTGCAGCAGTTTGACTCTGTTCTCTAATCAAGTGGCAGCAGTTTGACTCTGTTCTCTAATCAAGTGGCAGCAGATTGACTCTGTTCTCTATTCAAGTGGCAGCAGTTTGACTTTGACTTCTGAAAAAGCTCAAACAGCTTTTAACATCGTTCAACAGAATCCAAAGGATTTGAAGGTTGTTCTGAATTCCTCTAAAACAAAATACACGGTATTTTCCAATACGAAACACTCTGAAAACCATGTCATTACTACCTTGGAATGACATTCCATAGAGCAAGTCAAGACGCACAAATATCTGGGAGTTTGGGTGGATGAGAAGCTGAACTTTAAAAGTAATATTGATAACCTGGTAAAGAAGATCAAGTTGAGAATATATTTGTATTACCGGCAATAAGGCTAGGTTTTCTATGGAGGGCAGAAAATAACTTGTACGGTGTACATTCCTGTCTGTCTTGGACTACAGCAGGGTTTCCCAAACTCGGTCCTCAGGATCCCAAAGGGTGAACGTTTTGGATTTTTGCCCTAGCACTGCACAGCTGATTCAAATAATCAACTAATCATCAATCTTTGATCATTTGAATTAGCTGTGTAGTGTTAGGGTAATAACCTAAACGTGTACCCCTTTGGGTCCCGAGGACCGGGTTTGGGAAACGCTGGACTATAGTGATATAATTTATATGTCTGCCTTTCCAAATCATGTCCAATCAATTGAATTTACCACAGTTGGACTCTAATCAAGTTGTGGAAACATCTCAAGGATGATCAATGGAAACAGGATGCAGCTGAGCTCAAATTACAAGTCTCATAGCAAAGTGTCTGAATACTTATGTAAATAAGGTATTTCTGTTTTTTATTTTTTCTAAATTTGCAAACATTTCTAAAAACCTGTATA
This sequence comes from Coregonus clupeaformis, assembly GCF_020615455.1. Taxonomy (NCBI): domain Eukaryota; kingdom Metazoa; phylum Chordata; class Actinopteri; order Salmoniformes; family Salmonidae; genus Coregonus; species Coregonus clupeaformis. The sequence continues at coordinate 50,052,590 of NC_059198.1, read as the reverse complement.
CACTTTGTCATTATGGGGTATTGTGTGTAGATTGCTGAGGATTTTTATTTATTTAATTGTTTTTAGAATAAGCCTGTAAAGTAACAAAATGTGGAAAAAGTCGAGGGGTCTGAATACTTTCCGAATTAGCTGTATGTGTGTCTATGTCAAAACATTTTATTTTATGGTGTGTCTATGTCTGTAAGTTGTTACAGTATATCTGATTATTGTCTCAAACATTGATCCCCGTTGCTGCTATCTTGGCTGGACCAGGTCTCTATTGAAAAATAGAGTTTATCTCAATGAGACTAACCTGGATAAATGAAGGTAAAAAAAAAAAAAAAACGTGCAAGCATGATAGTGTGTGCTGATGTGTTTATGCAAGTGTGGTGGCGTGTGTGCGTATGTGTGTTTACCTCCACATAGGCTACACTCAGCAGACAGATTGGACCAGGCTCCCTTGAGGAGAGCCTGTATGAATTCACTGCCTGCCAAGCTGAGCTGAATATGAATTCAAATCTGCTCATTTCAAGGTTATTATCCTCACAACACGGCACATAACAATTTTATGATGGATATTCAGTTCATCCCTCCCTAAAAAACGAAATATCATCCAGCCTGTTCTTTGAATTATGAAGTGAATGATATGCTAACTCTACTTACTACTTTATTACTAACACTAATAAATACCACATTCATTTGTTTCAATACCTATATTTTCCTTCCTAAACATTGTCCCATTCAACATCAACACAGCATATTCCCCACATCACCTCATTAACACAGCATATTCCCCACACCACCTCATCAACACAGCATATTCCCCACATCACCTCATCAACACAGCATATTCCCCACATCACCACATCAACACAGCATATTCCCCACATCACCTCATCAACACAGCATATTCCCCACATCACCACATCAACACAGCATATTCCCCACATCACCTCATCAACACAGCATATTCCCCACATCACCTCATCAACACAGCATATTCCCCACATCACCTCATCAGCACAGCATATTCCCCACATCACCTCATCAACACAGCATATTCCCCACATCACCTCATCAACACAGCATATTCCCCACATCACCTCATCAACACAGCATATTCCCCACACCACCTCATCAACACAGCATATTCCCCACATCACCTCATCAACACAGCATATTCCCCACACCACTTCATCAACACAGCATATTCCCCACATCACCTCATCAACACAGCATATTCCCCACACCACCTCATCAACACAGAATATTCCCACATCACCTCATCAACACAGCATATTCCCCACACCACCTCATCAACACAGCATATTCCACACATCACCTCATCAACACAGCATATTCCCCACATCACCTCATCAACACAGCATATTCCCCACACCACCTCATCAACACAGCATATTCCCCACATCACCTCATCAACACAGCATATTCCCCACACCACCTCATCAACACAGCATATTCCCCACATCACCTCATCAACACAGAATATTCCCCACATCACCTCATCAACACAGCATATTCCCTACATCACCTCATCAACACAGCATATTCCCCACATAACCTCATCAACACAGCATATTCCCCACATAACCTCATCAACACAGCATATTCACCACACCACCTCATCAACACAGCATATTCCACACATCACCTCATCAACACACCATATTCCCACACCACCTCATCAACACAGCATATTCCCCACATCACCTCATCAACAAAGCATATTCCCCACATCACCTCATCAATAATGCATATTCCCCACATCACCTCATCAACACAGCATATTCCCCACACCACCTCATCAACACAGGATATTCCCCACATCACTTCATCAACACAGCATTTTCCCCACACCACCTCATCAACACAGCATATTCCCCACATCACCTCATCAACACAGCATATTCCCCACACCACCTCATCAACACAGCATATTCCCCACACCACCTCATCAACACAGCATATTCCCCACATCACCTCATCAACACAGCATATTCCCCACATCACCTCATCAACACAGCATATTCCCCACATCACCTCATCAACACAGCATATTCCCCACATCACCTTATCAACACAGCATATTCCCCACACCACCTCATCAACACAGCATATTCCCACATCACCTCATCAACACAGAATATTCCCCACACCACCTCACCAACACAGCATATTCCCCACATCACCTCATCAACACAGCATATTCCCCACACCACCTCATCAACACAGCATATTCCCCACATCACCTCATCAACACAGAATATTCCCCACATAACCTCATCAACAAAGCATAAACCCTACATCACCTCATCAACACAGCATATTCCCCACATAACCTCATCAACAAAGCATAAACCCTACATAACCTCATCAACACAGCATATTCACCACACCACCTCATCAACACAGCATATTCCACACATCACCTCATCAACACACCATATTCCCCACATCACCTCATCAACACAGCATATTCCCCACATCACCTCATCAATAAAGCATATTCCCCACATCACCTCATCAATAAAGCATATTCCCCACATCACCTCATCAACACAGCATATTCCCCACACCACCTCATCAACACAGGATATTCCCCACATCACCTCATCAACACAGCATATTCCCCACACCACCTCATCAACACAGCATATTCCCTACATCACCTCATCAACACAGCATATTCCCCACACCACCTCATCAACACAGCATATTCCCCACATCACCTCATCAACACAGCATATTCCCCACATCACCTCATCAACACAGCATATTCCCCACATCACCTCATCAACACAGCATATTCCCCACATCACCTCATCAACACAGCATATTCCCCACATCACCTCATCAACACAGCATATTCCCCACACCACCTCATCAACACAGCATATTCCCCACATCACCTCATCAACACAGAATATTCCCCACACCACCTCACCAACACAGCATATTCCCCACATCACCTCATCAACACAGCATATTCCCCACATCACCTCATCAATAAAGCATATTCCCCACATCACCTCATCAACACAGCATATTTCCCACATCACCTCATCAATAAAGCATATTCCCCACATCACCTCATCAATAAAGCATATTCCCCACATCACCTCATCAACACAGCATATTCCCCACATCACCTCATCAACACAGCATATTCCCCACACCACCTCATCAACACAGGATATTCCCCACATCACCTCATCAACACAGCATATTCCCTACATCACCTCATCAACACAGCATATTCCCCACATCACCTCATCAACACAGAATATTCCCCACATCACCTCATCAACAAAGCATATTCCCCACACCACCTCATCAACACAGGATATTCCCCACATCACCTCATCAACACAGCATATTCCCCACATCACCTCATCAACACAGCATATTCCCCACATCACCTCATCAACACAGCATATTCCCCACATCACTTCACCACTACTAGGGAATCTAAAAACCCAAAGGATTCCCATCCCTATCATGGAAATGTTCTCTGGTTCTCTGTTCTCTGTTTGCAGTTAGCAGAGCAAATGGTGTGAATATGCAGGCCAGTCATTTCCGTGACAGTAGAGGGGCACATGGGACCCCCTGTATGTTCTGGAGGAGGGAAGCCATGACAGGCCCAGAGGAGAGGACACTCAAGGAGCAGGCAACAGACACAAAGGAAGATCCAAAGCTTCTATCTCTCTCTCTCTCCCTCTCTCTCTCTCTCTCTCTATCTCTCTCTCTATCTCTCTCTCACACTCACTCTCTCTCTCTCTCTCAATTCAATTTCAATTTAAGGGCTTTATTGGCATGGGAAACGTGTGTTAACATTGCCAAAGCAAGTGAAGTAGATAGTAAACAAAAGTGAAATTAACAATAAATATTAACAGTAAACATTACACTCAGAAGTTTCAAAAGAATAAAGACATTTCAAATGTCATATTATGTATATATACAGTGTTGTAACAATGTGCAAATAGTTAAAGTACAAATGGGAAAATAAATAAACATAAATATGGGTTGTATTTACAATGGTGTTTGTTCTTCACTGGTTGCCCTTTTCTTGTGGGAACAGGTCACAAATCTTGCAGCTGTGATGGCACACTGTGGTTTTTCACCCAGTAGATAAGGGAGTTTATCAAAATTGGGTTTGTTTAAGAAATTTTTGTGGATCGCTGTAATCTGAGGGAAATATGTGTCTCTAATATGGTCATACATTTGGCAGGAGGTTAGGAAGTGCAGCTCAGTTTCCACCTCATTTTGTGGGCAGTGTGCACATAGCCTGTCTTCTCTTGAGAGCCAGGTCTGCCTACGGCGGCCTTTCTCAATAGCAAGGCTATGCTCACTGAGTCTGTACATAGTCAAAGCTTTCCTTAAGTTTGGGTCAGTCACAGTGGTCAGGTATTCTGCCACTGTGAACTCTCTGTTTAGAGCCAAATAGCATTCTAGTTTGCTCTGTTTATTTGTTTGTTCTTTCCAATGTGTCAAGTAATTCTCTTTTTGTTTTCTCATGATTTGGTTGGGTCTAATTGTGTTGTTGTTGTTGTTGTTGTCCTGGGGCTGTGTGGGGTCTGTTTGCGTTGTAGAACAGAGCCCCAGGACAAGCTTACTTAGGGGACTCTTCTCCAAGTTCATCTCTCTGTAGGTGATGGCTTTGTTATGGAAGGTTTGGGAATCGCTTCCTTTTAAGTGGTTATAGAATTTAACGGCTCTTTTCTGGATTTTGATAATTAGCGGGTATTGGCCTAATTCTGCTCTGCATGCATTATTTGGTGTTTTACGTTGTACACGGAGGATGTTTTTGCAGAATTCTGCATGCAGAGTCTCAATTTGGTGTTTGTCCCATTTTGTGAATTCTTGGTTGGTGAGCGGACCCCAGACCTCACAACCATAAAGGGCAATGGGTTCTATAACTGATTCAAGTATTTTTAGCCAGATCCTAATTGGTATGTCGAATTTTATGTTCCTTTGATGGCATAGAAGGCCCTTCTTGCCTTGTCTCTCAGATCGTTCACATCTTTGTTTAGGCAGATGTATGTATAGTTTTTTGTGTGCTCTAGGGCAATGGTGTTCCTTTTTTGGAACACCATTATTTTTGTCTTACTGAGATTTACTGTCAGGGCCCAGGTCTGACAGAATCTGTGCAGAAGATCTAGGTGCTGCTGTAGGCCCTCCTTGGTTGGTGACAGAAGCACCAGATCATCAGCAAAAAGAAGACATTTGACTTCAGATTCTAGTAGGGTGCTGCAGACTGTTCTTGTGCCCTCGCCAATTCGTTGATATACAGCTCTGGAAAAAATGTCTCTGGTTTTACTATTTTATTCTATAAACTACTGACAACATTTCTCCCAAATTCCAAATAAAAATATTGTCATTTAGAGCATTTATTTGCAGAAAATGACAACTGGTCAAAATAACAAAAAATATGCGGTGTTGTCAGACCTCGAATAATGCAAGGAAAATAAGTTCATGTTCATTTTTAAACAACACAATACTAATGTTTTAGAAATCAATATTAGGTGGAATAACCCTGATTTTCCATCACAGCTTTCATGCGTCTTGGCATGCTCTCCACCAGTCTTTCACATTGATGTTGGGTGACTTTATGCCACTCCTGGTGCAAAACGTTATGCAGCTCGGCTTTGTTTGATGGCTTGTGACCATCCATCTTCCTCTTGATCACATTCTAGAAGTTTTCAATTGGGTTCAGGTCTGGAGATTGGGCTGGCCATGACAGGGTCTTGATCTGCTGGTCCTCCATCCACACCTTGATTGACCTGGCTGTGTGGCATTGCACATTGTCCTGCTGGAAAAACCAATCCTCAGAGTTGGGGAACAATGTCAGAGCAAAAGGAAGCACGTTTTCTTCCAGGACAACCTTGTACGTGGCTTGATTCATGCGTCCTCACAAAGACAAATCTGCCCGATTCCAGCCTTGCTGAAGCACCCCCAGATCATCACCGATCCTCCACCAAATTTCACAGTGGTTGCGAGACACTGTGGCTTGTAGGCCTCTTCAGGTCTCCGTCTAACCATTAGATGACCAGGTGTTCGGCAAAGCTGAAAATTGGACTCATCAGAGAAGATGACCTTACTCCAGTCCTCTACGGTCCAATCCTTATGGTCTTTTGCAAACCTCAGTCTGGCTTTTCTTTGCTTCTCATTGATGAAGGGCTTTTTTCTAGCTTTGCACGACTTCAGCCCTGCCCCTAGGAGCCTGTTTCGAACCGTCCTCGCCGTGCACTTCACCCCAGCTGCCGTTTGCCATTCTTTTTGTAGGTCACTTGATGTCATCCTACGGTTGTTGAGTGACATTCTAATGAGTTGGCGGTCATCCCGGTCAGTAGAGATTCGTTTTCGCCCTCTGCCGGTCTGTAGCTTTGATGTCCCCAATGTCTGCTGCTTGACCTTGTTCTTATGAACCGCCGTCTTTGAAATTTTAAGGATGGAAGCAACCTGACGCTCACTGTATCCCTCTGCCAGTAAAGCCAGAATTGAACCCTTCTTTTCCTCACTCAAAACGTTCCTTTTCAACTCTTTTGGCATGGTCAATAGTTATTTTTTGATTAATATTACTTTTGAGGTACTATTAGCACTGTTTTTGCCATCCAGCTGGTCCTATTGCAAGAGGATAGTGATGACCACAGCAGTGGTTTTTATTCATTTCCTCGTTAAATAAGATTTGGTTCAGTTGATCACCTAATCAGTACCTAATTCGGTAGAATGAGGTGTGCCTGTGTTGGAATTCAACAGACACTGAAATGGAATGGCTGTCATACATGTAGAGATGCTGATTTAAGAAATATTTGCAGTGGTCTCTTAATTTTTTCCAGAGCTGTATATTGATTAGTTAGGTTGTTTTTCTCGAGGGCGCAACCAGCGGGTGGGGCTGGTTGCAATGGCCACTCGCAGAGGTTTGGAGTTTGAAAAACTTAGTCGGTGGCATGGAGTAAAGATTCCTTCTGCAGCAGGGTGTTCAGTGGAAGAATGTAGCTTAGCAGTGGGTGCTATCATTGGATATGATAGCATAAAATCAGCCTCAAGGATAGTGCTGTAGTGATATTCTTAGATTCCATTGAAAACGTGAATACAATAGTTGAGAGTGGTGTTGTGTTGCAGGAGACACAGACGTCGGTATTTCTTCTTATGAATCCGCGAAGAAAGTTATACTTTCTAACGTGCCACCATTTGTTAGAGATTAAGTGTTGGAGCAAGAGTTATCTCGTCATGGTCAACTTGTATCTACATTAAAGAAGGTTATTTTTGGATGCAAATCTCCTTTGCCGATTTGTGTCTCATAGGAGACAAGTGCATATGATTTTAAAGAAGGACACTGACGAGTTTAATTTAGTGTTCAATTTTAAGATTGATGGATTTGATTATGTCTTCTACGCTTCTACTGAATCAGTTAAATGCTTTGGCTATGGAAGAGAGGGGCATTTGGTACGTTATTGTCCCGAGAACGAGCGCGCAGAGCCCGGTAGCAGCTCTAGTGCTGGTGCAGCTAATGCATCACCGCAAAGGGATGAACATGCTAAGGGTGCAGGGGAAGGGAGAAGGTGGGCAGATGTGGTTGGAAAAGTAGGAAAGGAAAGCAGTGTGGCTACGGTGGCAATTGTGGTAGATCAGAACAAAGAGGGAGGGGAAACAGTCGGTGAGATTGCGACTGCGGTCGCTGAGGTGGTGCTGGAAAATGAAATTGGAGGTCAAGAGGAGATTGAAATAATGGAACATTTCTGAATTTGACAAAAGGGAAGAAATATATGCAGGATTATAATGTAACAGATTTTCTTCCTGAAAATGAATTGTTTATTGAATCAGCAAAGTTTCTGATGTCAAAAATAACAGGGGGAGGTTTGACAAGCCCTGAAATTGCTAGACTCAAGAAAGTGGTCACGAGAGTGATAAGTGATGTAAATTCTAAAGGAAATGAAAGAGTTCAGTCGCAGCCTTAACTCTGTAAAGAGATGTGGTTTCTGTGTCTTCCTCTGTATTTTTCTGTTATCCATGAGCAGTTTTAAGATTTCTTCTTTAAACGTAAATGGTGCAAGAGACGTTTAAAAAAGAGCCGTAGTGTATGAGTTAATTAAGGGAAAGGGAAGTGACATAAGTTTTCTACAAGAAACGCATAGTAATTTGGAAAATGAAGTTATGTGGCAACAGGAGTGGGGGGGGACAGTGGTGTGCAGTCATAAAAACTCAAAAAGTGGGGGTGTGGCCATCTTGTTCTCAAAAGGGTTTTTGCCTTTGTCATATGAGGCTGAAGAGGTACTTGAGGGGAGGTTATTAAAAGTTAGAGCAAGGTATGAAAACATCACTATGTGTCTGATAAATGTATATGTCCCAGTGGTGGCAGTTGAGAGAGTATTTTATTTGGAGACATTATCAAATACCATTGAGAAATGTAATACTGAGGATTATTTATTTATTGCTGGGGATTTTAACTGCACAGTCAGTGATTTAGATAGAAATCACAAAGAACCTCAAATAGCCTCAAGGACTTTTTTTAAACGCCTCATTGTAACACATGAACTGTATAGTCAGCATGGAGGCACGAGACAGTACACCTGGGCCCATGTGAGAGAGAACACCATCTCCATGGCCAGGCTAGATAGGTTTTATTGTTTTGAGCATCAATCTCAGGTCTGTAAATCAAGTGTGATAACAGGGATGATAGGGATGCAGCTCGGTTGGTAGAGCATGGCGTTTGCAACGCCAGGGTTGTGGGTTCGTTTCCCATGGGAGGTATGAAAAATAAAATAATGTATGCACTCACTAACTGTAAGTCACTCTGGATAAGAGCGTCTGCTAAAATGTATGTGGTGGTGGTGGTGTTCATTAACGCTGTAAAACCCAAAAGTTCATACTGGCATTTTAATGTAACTTTATTGAGTGATGCTCACTTCAGGAAATGTTTTAGTTTTTTCTGGGAGAGGTGGAGGTCTCAAAAGGCCCGTTTTGTATCCCTTCAACAGTGGTGGGATATAGGGAAAATCCAGATTCAACAATTCTGTAATCAATACACGATGAATGTCACCAAAGACATCACCAGATCAATGAAAGCCCTAGAGTCTGAAATAGTGGAACTCCTGATGTTGGTTGAGACCACAGGAGATCGAGGCCATTCTCAGGTCCTCAAGAGGAAAAAAGCTGCATTGGCAGACCTGCTGGGTATCAGAGCACAGGGGGCATTGGTGAGAAGTAAGTTTCAGGGAATCTCTGAAATGGATGCCTCATCCACATTTTTCGTTGGTTTAGAGAAAAAGAATGGACAAAGAAAAATGATTAATTGCCTCAAATCAGCTGTTGGACAGGAGCTCACTAGCCCTAGTGAAATTAGAAAGAGGGCAGTAGAGTTCTATGCTGAGCTCTACACGTGTGAGTACAAAGAGGATAAAACAGTGACACAGCAGTTCCTTGATGGGCTCCCACAGGTGGCTGCAGAAGCTCAGGTTGAGCTAGAGCAACCATTGTCTTTGCAGGAGCTATACACTGCATTATAAGGCATGGAAAATGGAATGGCACCAGGCATTGATGGGCTTCCCGTTGACTTTTTAAAGTATTTTTGGGCTACTTTTTAAAGTCTCCCCCTCAGGAGACTAAAAAGATTTGGCATGGGTCCTCAGATCCTCAACAAATTCTACAGCTGCACCATCGAGAGCATCCTGACTGGTTGCATCACCGCCTGGTATGGCAACTGCTTGGCCTCCGACCGCAAGGCACTACAGAGGGTAGTGCGTACGGCCCAGTACATCACTGGGGCAAAGCTTCCTGCCATCCAGGACCTCTATACCAGGCGGTGTCAGAGGAAGGCCCTCAAAATTGTCAAAGACTCCAGCCACCCTAGTCATAGACTGTTCTCTCTGCTACCGCACGCAAGCGGTACCGGAGTGCCAAGTCTAGGTCCAAAAGACTTCTCAACAGCTTCTACCCCCAAGCCATAAGACTCCTGAACAGCTAATCATGGCTACCCGGACTATTTGCACTGCCCCCCCACCCCATACTTTTTACGCTGCTGCTACTCTGTTAAGTATTTATGCATAGTCACTTTAACTCTACCCACATGTACATATTACCTCAACTACCTCAACTAGCCGGTGCCCCCGCACATTGACTCTGCAACGGTACCCCCCTGTATATATAGCCTCCCTACTGTCACTTTATTTTACTTCTGCTCTTTTTTTTCTCAACACTTTTTTGTTGTTGTTGTTTTATTCTTACTTTTTTTTGTTTAAAATAAATGCACTGTTGGTTAAGGGCTGTAAGTAAGCATTTCACTGTAATGTCTGCACCTGTTGTATTCGGCGCATGTGACCAATAAAATTTGATTTGATTTGATTTGATTTGTTGGGAGAGGATTAGCTAGCAGTAGTTAACGATAGTTTGACCGGAGAGTTACTACCGATAAGCTGCAGAAGGGCTGTCCTCACCCTACTGCCCAAACAGGGTGACCCTAGGGAGGTGAAGAACTGGAGGCCGGTGGCTTTATTGTGCACTGATTATAAGATCCTGTCAAAGGCTTTGTCCAACAGGCTGAGGGAGGTGATGGAGCAAATCATACATACGGACCAGTCCTACTGTGTTCCCTTAGGCAGATAGGGATAACATTTATCTGATTCGGAATTTTATGGATGTCTCTAAGGCTATTGGGTTGGAAGCTGGTCTAATTTCAATTGATCAGGAAAAAGCATTTGACCGAGTTGAACATCAATACTTATGGCACACATTTGAGGCGTTTGGTTTAAGCTCTGGTTTTATTGCCATGATCAGGGTGATATATGGTGACATTGAAAGTGTACTGAAAGTTAACGGTGGTTTGAGTGCTCCTTTAAAAGTGTGTAGAGGTATTAGGCAGGGATGTTCATTGTCGGGAATGTTATATGCCATCGCTATAGAGCCACTACTAAATAGCATTAGAAGTCGCATTGAAGGGGTGTACCTTTCAGAGGATATTCCTCCTATTCGTCTCTCAGCTTATGCTGATGATGTAGTTATTTTAGTGAAAAATCAAGCAGAGGTGGATAGTCTGAGTCTAATGGTTGATCGTTTTAGGGGAATATCCTCTGCAAAGATAAATTGGGGAAAATGTTGTGCTTTACAGATTGGAGAATGGTCTGGAGGGATCATGGCTTTGCCAGGGGGGCTGGAATGGTGTAAGGGAGGTTTTAAGTATCTTTGAGTGTACCTAGGAGATGAGGGGACTATGTAAAAAAATTGGATTGGGGTGGTTGAAATGGTGGAAGGGAGGATGAGGAGATGGCGTTGGTTGTTATCTCGTATGTCATATAGGGGGCGCACTATTATAGTTAACAATGTGATTGCCTCTGCACTGTGGCATCGGTTATCAGTTTTTAGAGCCACCATCTGGCCTTCTGGCTAAGAAACAGGCGATTATTGTAGATCTATTTTGGAATAAGTACCATTGGGTTCCACAAAGTGTTTTATATTTGTCAATAGAGGAGGGGGCACAAGGTCTTGTACAGCTAGTTGGGCTGCTGCTTTCCGATTTCAGTTTATTCAAAGGTTGCTTTATGGACTGGAAAATGTGGTTTGGAGAGGGGTGGCAGGTCTTGTATTACAGCAGGTTGGGGGATTAGGTTTAAAGAAGGCTTTATTTTTGGTTGATAGTAGCCAGATTTCTAGGGAGGGAGTACCTCCGTTTTACAGAGGCCTTCTTAGGGTTTGATGCATAATGAAAGTGTCCAGACACACTTCAGCGGAGTCAGTGCATTGGCTGTTGGAGGAACCTCTGGTGAATGGGGCAAGACTGGATTGTACAACTGCAGCTGTTCCACATTTCTTCAATATTCTGGTGAATGGCAAAATCATCACCTTACAACAGTAAATGGCCATGGCTGGGCCCACCTTAATGGATGGAAGACAGGTGGCTGAACATTTGGGGGTGAGGTCGTAAAGGATTGTCGGACAACTGCTGGGAAGCTGCAGGAAGCCTCTGTCAGCAGAAGAGTGGGGTTTGCTGAATAGTCACAAGAAGAATGTACAAGATGACAACGTCGCATTTCCAAGACACCTGTCAGCGTCTGGGTGCAGTGGGGAAACGGAATCAGGCGCAGGACACAGAACTGAGAATAAATGGCTTTACTCGACTCCAAGTAAATAATGCAAACCATCCACGCAGGGAAGAGCAAAAACAACAGCTCAACAGACGACGTAACAAGAACAATCACGCACACACTCAGGAGGGAAAACAGAGGTAATATAGGGAAACTAATAAGCCTAATGGGTAACAGGTATGAACAATACAGACAGAACTAGTGAGACACAGAAACATCGATCGGTGGCAGCTAGTACTCCGGTGACGACGACCGCCGAAGCCTGCCCGAACGAGGAGGAGGGGTAGCCTCGGCCGTATCCGTGACAACACCCAATATACCAGAGTCAGAAAGAAAGGCTTTATTACTGGATTTGATTGGATAGTTGGAAGAGGTGAATGGGTGTGTCAAGGTGTTGAATAAAGTTACATTGATTAATAGAAAATACACTCTATGGAGGGTCAAATTGGGCATTGATGACAAGGTAAAGCCAGCATGGAGAGCACTGTACAAGCCTCTGTTACAAAAGGGTACTGGTGATATACAATGGAGGGTTTTGCATGGCATCATTGCAGTTAATGCTTTTGTATCTGTTATTAACTCAGATGTTGGAGATGGATGTCCTTTTTGTAACATAAGATAAATGTCACGTTGCTGTGTATAGGTGTGGTGTGGAATCAGGCGCAGGCAGCAGAGGGTAAGTCCAACAAGACTTTACTTAGCACAAAAATAATCCACAACAGCCCGGAGGCAAAAAGACGCACACAGGCGTAATGCAAGCGCACACAAAGGTGCGTAAATCTCTCCTAAACACAAGGAGGAAACTACGGAAAAATGGCGTACCGTAACAGGTAGCGCAACCACGACACGAACAATCACACACAACGCAAACCTAACAACAAGGAAACTAAATAGGGTGCTAAACGAGACCTAACACAAAACAGGTGTGACTAACAGACAAAACCAAACAAACACGAAACATCGAGCGGTGGCAGCTAGAACTCCGGAGACGACGACCGGCGAAACCTGCCCGAACAAGGAGGAGGAGCCGCCTCGGCCGAAACCGTGACAATAAACAATTTTTCACTGTTTTATGGAGTGTGGGAGGATAAAGCCTCTCTTGGAAATGCTGGAGTCTTTGTTTAAAGCTATAGGGGAGATTTTCAATAACACTGTTTTTATTTTGGTGTTTCAATATAGTAAGCAACAGAAAAGAAAATGTCAACTGTTACATTTTATTTTGGGACAAGCTAAGATGTCGGTTTTTCTGAGTAGGAAACATAAGATAGACAGGGGATATGGGCAGGATGTAAGACAGGGGATATGGGCAGGATGTTCTCCTGTGTCTCCTGATGGGAGAGGTTGTGTTTTCTCTAGCAGGAGAGGTAAGCTTGGCTTCGTTTATGGTGTTGAGTTAAGCTTAAACCATGTATTTAGTTTGTAGGTAGGTATTGTAGTTTGGTATTATAGGTAGCTTACTCCGGTAGTTATTGTAGGTTATTATTGTAGGTAATTATTGTAGGTAAGGATTTTATTCGGCGGAGCCCAGGCGAAGCACGAGGCTAGCTTACCCACTACCTGGACCAACAAAGCTAGCTAGCTAGAGGGTAGCTACCGGTAACTTTTAGCAACTGTGGGTAACTTTTAGCAACTGTGGTTAGCTGTTTCCAATGTTATTTCACGCTTAAGAGTACCTGTAATTGAGCCAGCTAGCTGCCACCTTCAGCTGTTTTTTTCTAACCTCATTATCATTAACGTTAGGTGGTCGGTAGCTGCTGTACCTAATTTCGGCTACTGATTGCAGTCTGCCAGTTTGGCTTTATACATAGCTTGGGCTTTGTCGACTAAGGCTTAAACTATGTATTTAGATTGTAGTTAGGTACTATAGGTAGGCATCGTGGGCTGTATATTATTAAGTAGTATAGGTAGGCATCGTGGGCTGTTGCGGGTAGCTGTTGTGTAATTATTGTAGGTTACTTTTGTATTCGGCGGTGCCGGATGTAGCACGAAGCTAGCTAGCTAACTCACCTCCTGGATTAGCTGGCGAGTAGCTATTAGCAACGGTAGCAACTAAAAACAATATCCTTTTAGCCAGCTACATTCGCTCACAGCGACGCCGTTTTTCAAACAAAGTCAACACAGTAGCCATTGCTAGCTAGCCAACACTACCAGCAGGCTGTGGTAACTAAATACAATGTCTTTGTGCTAGCTACCCAACGTTTAATCATTGCTGCGTTATGAAAGGTAAGCTTGGCTTCTTATATGGTGTTGAGTTAAGCTTAAACCATGTATTTAGATTGTAGGTAGGTATTGTAGTTTGGTATTATAGGTAGCTTACTCCGGTAGTTATTGTAGGTTATTACTGTAGGTAATTATTGTAGGTAAGGATTTTATTCGGCGGAGCCCAGGCGAAGCACGAGGCTAGCTTACCCACTACCTGGACCAACAAAGCTAGCTAGCTAGAGGGTAGCTACCGGTAACTTTTAGCAACTGTGGGTAACTTTTAGCAACTGTGGTTAGCTGTTTCCAATGTTATTTCATGCTTGAGAGTACCTGTGATTGAGCCAGCTAGCTGCTACCATTCAGCTGTTTTTCTAACCTCATCCGAGGCATTAACGTTAGGTGGTTGGTAGCTGCTGTACTTAATTACAACTACTGATAACAGTCTGCTGTAGCTTACAACAATTCTAATTTCTAAAGTGGAAGTTGGGAGAGTTTTATTCGGGTGGTTCAGTGAAACAACTATAGTTTCTGAGGTGGAAGTTGGGAGAGTTATATATTTATTTATTTTTTTGTGAGGGAGGCCTGCTCTCTCCTTTCCCTGATGTTCAGTTCATTTCATCCCGATCTCCTCTGCATTATTGTAGCCATCTGTTGCAGCCTGTCAACTATGCCTCTGCCTATCCCTGTTCTCTCCTCTCCGCACAGGCTACACAAACGCCCCACACCGCGTGGCTGCTGCCTCTCTAACCTGGTGGTCCCTGCACGCACCCCACACCTGGAGTTCCAGGTCTCAGGCAGCCTCTGGAACTGCCGTTCTGCTGCCAACAAAGCTGACTTCATCCCAGCCTATGCTAATCTCCAGTCCCTCGACTTCCTGGCGCTGACGGAAACATGGATTACCACTGAAAACACTGCTACTCCTACTGCTCTCTCCTCATCTGACCATGTGTTCTCGCATACCCCGAGAGCATCTGGTCAGAGGGGTGGTGGCACAGGAATCCTCATCTCTCCCAAGTGGACATTCTCAATTTTTCCCCTAACCCATCTGTCTATCTCCTCATTTGAATTCCATGCTGTCACAGTCACTAGCCCATTTAAGCTTAATATCCTTGTCATCTATCGCCCTCCAGGTTCCCTTGGAGAGTTCATCAATGAGCTTGACGCCTTGATAAGTTCCTTTCCTGAGGATGGCTCACCCCTCACAGTTTTGGGGGATTTCAACCTCCCTATGTCCACATTTGACTCATTTCTCTCTGCCTCCTTCTTTCCACTTCTCTCCTCTTTTGACCTCACCCTCTCACCGTCCCCCCTACTCACAAGGCAGGCAATACGCTTGACCTCATCTTTACTAGATGCTGCTCTTCTACTAATCTCACTGCAACTCCCCTCCATGTCTCCGACCACTACTTTGTTTCCTTTTCTCTCTCGCTCTCCTCCCACACTACTCACTCTGCCCCTACACAGATGGTAATGCGCCGCCGCAACCTTCGCTCTCTCTCCCACTACTCTCTCCTCTTCCATCCTATCATCTCTTCCCTCTGCTCAATCCTTCTCCCTCCAATCTCCTGATTCTGCCTCCTCAACCCTCCTCTCCTCCCTTTCTGCATCCTTTGACTCTCTGTGTCCCCTATCCTCCCGGCCGGCTCGGTCCTCCCCTCCAGCTCCGTGGCTTGATGACTCATTGCGAGCTCACAGAACAGAGCTCCGGGCAGCGGAGCGGAAATGGAAGAAAACTAAACTCCCTGCCGACCTGGCATCTTTTCCTCCCTCCTCTCTACATTTTCTTCATCTGTTTCTGCTGCTAAGGCCACTTTCTACCACTCTAAATTCCAAGCATCTGCCTCTAACCCTAGGAAGCTCTTTGCCACATTTTCCTCCCTCCTGAATCCTCCCCCCCCGCCCCCCCTCCTCTCTCTGTGGATGACTTCGTCAACCACTTTGAAAAGAAGGTTGACGACATTCGATCCTCGTTTGTTAAGTCTAATGACACTGCTGGTCCTACTCACACTGCCCTACCCTATGCTTTGACTTCTTTCTCCCCTCTCTCTCCAGATAAAATCCTGCGACTTGTGACTGCCGGGCCGCCCAACAACCTGCCCGCTTGACCCCATCCCCTCCTCTCTTCTCCAGACCATCTCCGGTGACCTTCTCCCCTACCTCACCTCGCTGATCAACTCATCCTTGACCGCTGGCCATGTCCCTTCCGTCTTCAAGAGAGCGAGAGTTGCTCCCCTTCTCAAGAAACCAACACTCGATCCCACTGATGTCAACAACTACAGACCAGTATCCCTTCTTTCTTTTCTTTCCAAAACTATTGAGCGTGCCGTCTTTAGCCAACTCTCTTGCTATCTCTCTCAGAATGACCTTCTTGATCCAAACCAGTCAGGTTTCAGGACTGGTCATTCAACTGAGACTGCTCTTCTCTGTGTCACGGAGGCTCTCCGCACTGCTAAAGCTAACTCTCTCTCCTCTGCTCTTGTCCTTCTAGACCTGTCTGCTGCCTTTGATACTGTGAACCATCAGATCCTCCTCTCCACCCTCTCCGAGCTGGGCATCTCCGGCGCGGCTCACTCCTGGATTGCGTCCTACCTGACCGGTCGCTCCTACCAAGTGGCGTGGCGAGAAGCTGTCTCCGCACCACGTGCTCTCACCACTGGTGTCCCCAGGGCTCAGTTCTAGGCCCTCTCCTTTTCTCCCTATACACCAAGTCACTTGGCTCTGTCATATCCTCACATGGCCTCTCCTATCATTGCTACGCTGACGATACACAACTAATCTTCTCCTTTCCCCCTTCTGATAACCAGGTGGCGAATCGCATCTCTGCATGTCTGGCAGACATATCAGTATGGATGACGGATCACCACCTCAAGCTGAACCCCTGGCAAGACGGAGCTGCTCTTCCTCCCGGGGAAGGACTGCCCGTTCCATGATCTCGCCATCACGGTTGACAACTCCGCTGTGTCCTCCTCCCAGAGTGCGAAGAGCCTAGGCGTGACCCTGGACAACACCCTGTCGTTCTCCGCCAACATCAAGGCGGTGACCCGCTCCTGCAGGTTCATGCTCTACAACATTCGGAGAGTACGACCCTGCCTTACACAGGAAGCGGCACAGGTCCTAATCCAGGCACTTGTCATCTCCCCGTCTGGACTACTGCAACTCGCTGTTGGCTGGCCTCCCTGCCTGTGCCATTAAACCCCTACAACTCATCCAGAATGCCGCAGCCCGTCTGGTGTTCAACCTTCCCAAGTTCTCTCACGTCACCCCCTCCTCCGCACACTCCACTGGCTTCCAGTTGAAGCTCGCATCCGCTACAAGACCATGGTGCTTGCCTATGGAGCAGTGAGGGGAACGGCACCTCCGTACCTTCGGGCTCTGATCAGTCCCTACACCCAAACGAGGGCATTGCGTTCATCCACCTCTGGCCTGCTGGCTCCCCTTCCTCTGCGGAAGCATAGTTCCCGCTCAGCCCAGTCAAAACTGTTCGCTGCTCTGGCACCCCAATGGTGGAACAAGCTCCCTCACGACGCCAGGACAGCGGAGTCACTCACCACCTTTCGGAGGCATTTGAAACCCCACCTCTTTAAGGAATACCTGGGATAGGATAAAGTAATCCTTTGTTTCCCACAGGTTGCACCTCGGTCCCAGCATAAGGCGCTAGTCGATTCAGGCGCAGCTGGGAATTTTGTAGACCGGAGATTCTGTGTTAAGTTAGGGATTCCCCTCCTTCCAGTCGAAAAACCCTTTCCTGTACATGCCCTAGATAGTCGTCCGTTAGGATCTGGGTTGATTGGGGAGGTCACAGCGCCACTTAGGATGATGACGCAGGGGGGTCATGAGGAGACGATTCAACTCTATCTTATCGACTCTCCTGCGTATCCGGTGGTACTGGGGCTTCCCTGGTTGATGACCCATGATCCTACTATTTCGTGGCGAGAGAAAGCTCTTAAAGGGTGGTCTGCTCAGTGTGAGGGGTTATGTCTGGGTGTTTCCGTAGGGGCGACCTCGGTGGAGAGTCCGAACCAGATGCCAGCACTGCACATTCCTCCTGAGTATGAGGATTTGGCGCTCGTGTTCAGTAAGACCAGAGCGGCACAGTTGCCACCTCATAGACAAGGGGATTGTGCGATAGACCTCCAGGCAGGAGCAGCGCTCCGCGGGAGCCATGTGTATCCTTTGTCACAGGAGGAGAAAAGGGCAATGGAGACTTACATTGCCGAGTCTCTGAGACAGGGATACATACGGGCCTCCACTTCTGCCGCGTCCTCGAGCTTCTTTTTTGTGAAGAAAAAGGATGGAGGTTTGCGTCCGTGTATTGATTACCGCGGTCTCAATCAGGTGACGGTGAAGTACAGCTATCCACTTCCTCTGATTGGGACCATGACGGAGTCCTTACACGGGGCAAGGTTCTTCACAAAATTGGATCTCAGGAGCGCATATAACTTGGTGCGCATTAGGGAGGGCGATGAGTGGAAGACAGCATTTAGTACTACATCCGGCCATTACGAGTATCTCGTCATGCCATATGGGTTAATGAATGCTCCATCAGTCTTCCAATCGTTTGTAGACGAACTTTTCCGGGACATGCAGGCGCAGGGAGTAGTGGTGTACATAGATGATATTCTTGTGTACAGTGCTACTCGGGCCGAGCATGTAGCCCTGGTGCGCAGGGTATTGAGGAGACTGTTGGAGCATGACCTGTATGTCAAAGCTGAGAAATGTCTGTTCTTCCAGGAGTCAGTTTCTTTTTGGGTTACCAGTTGTCTGAGTCAGGGGTGAGAATGGAGGTGGACCGAGTGTCCGCCGTGCGTAATTGGCAAACCCCAACTACGGTTAAAGAGGAGCAGCGGTTCTTGGGTTTTGCGAATTACTACCGGAGGTTTATCCGGGGTTTTGGACAGGTGGCAGCTCCCATAACGCGTCTCTTCTGAAGGGGGGTCCGGTGCGCTTGCAGTGGTCAGCTGAGGCGGACAGGGCCTTTGGGAGACTGAAGGACCTGTTTACCTCGGCCCCGGTGTTGGCGCACCCGGATCCCACTTTACCCTTCCAAGTTGAGGTGGACGCGTCTGAGGCCGGTATCGGGGCAGTTCTTTCTCAACGATCCGGTACACCACCTAAGCTCCGCCCCCTGTGCTTTTTATTCTAAGAAGCCTCAGTCCGGCGGAGCGGAATTATGACGTAGGGGACAGGGAGCTGTTAGCCGTAGTACAGGCCCTAAAGGTGTGGAGGCATTGGCTTGAGGGGGCTCAGCACCCTTTCCTCATTCTGACCGACCATCGTAACCTGGAGTACATTCGGGCAGCTAGGAGACTGAATCCTCGCCAGGCTCGATGGACTATGTTTCTCGCCCGGTTTGTGTTCAAGATCACTTACATCCCTGGGTCCCAGAACGGGAAGGCAGATGCTCTGTCCCGTCGGTATGACACGGAGGAGAGGTGCGTGGAGTCCATTCCCATACTACCGGAGTCTTGTCTGGTGGCACCGGTGGTGTGGGAGGTCGATGCGGAGATCGAGCGGGCGTTACGCACCGAGCCTAGTCCTCCACAGTGTCCGGTGGGTCGGGTGTCGTCCCGCTCGAGGTCCGGGATCGGCTGATTTATTGGGCTCACGCCCCCTCCTCTGGACATCCGGGTATTGGCCGGACGGTGCACTGCCTTAGTACGAAGTACTGGTGGCCAACGTTAGCCAGGGATGTGAGGGTTTATGTCTCCTCCTGCTCAGTGTGTGCCCAGTGTAAGGCGCCCAGACACTTGCCCAGGGGTAAATTACAGCCCCTGCCCGTTCCACAACGACCCTGGTCTCACCTCTCGGTGGATTTTGTTACCGATCTTCCCTCCTCACAGGGGAATACCACCATCCTGGTCGTTGTGGATCGGTTCTCGAAGGCCTGTCGTCTCCTTCCCATGCCGGGTCTTCCTACGGCCCTACAGACCGCTGAGGCTCTATTTACTCACGTCTTCCCGGCATTACGGGGTGCCCGAGGATATAGTGTCCGATCGAGGCCCCCAGTTTACCTCCAGAGTCTGGAGAGCATTTATGGAACGCTTTGGGGGTCTCGGTGAGCCTTACCTCGGGTTACCACCCGGAGAGTAATGGGCAGGTTGAACGAGTCAACCAGGATGTGGGTAGGTTTCTGAGGTCATATTGTCAGGGCCGGCCGGAGGAGTGGGCGAGATATGTGCCCTGGGCCGAGATGGCACAGAACTCTCTCCGCCACTCCTCCACCCAACTAACCCCTTTTCAGTGTGTATTAGGGTACCAGCGGGTTCTGGCACCATGGCATGAGAGCCAGATCGAGGCCCCCGCTGTGGATGAGTGGGTGCGGCGCTCGGAGGAGACGTGGGACGCTGCACACGTCCATCTGCAGCGTGCCATACGTCGACAGAAGACGAGCGCCGACCTACACCGCAGTGAGGGGCCAGTGTACGCACCTGGAGATCGAGTCTGGCTCTCAACCAGAAACCTGCCCCTCCGCCTGCCCTGCCGGAAGCTGGGTCGGGCGGTTTGTGGGGCCTTTTAAAGTCCTGAGGAGATTGAACGAGGTGAGTTACAGGTTAGAACTACCTATTGATTACAAGAATATTAACCCCTCGTTCCATGTGTCTCTCCTCAGGCCGGTGGTAGCTGGTCCACTCCAGGACTTTGAGATTGAGGAGACTCCTCCGCCCCCGTTGGACATCGAGGGGGCTCCGGCGCACACGGTTCGGACCATCCTGGATTCGAGACGCCGGATGGGGGGTCTCCAATATCTCGTGGAGTGGGAGGGGTACGGTCCGGAGGAGCGGTGCTGGGTGCCAAGGAGGGACATTCTGGATCCGTCCCTGATGACCGAATTCCATCGTGGTCATCCTACGCGCTCTGCTCCGCGTCCCCCTGGTCGCCCCGAGGCCGGAGGCGAGCGCGCGGCTGGAGCCGCGCGTCAAGGGGGGGTACTGTCACGGTTTCGGCCGAGGCGGCTCCTCCTCCTTGTTCGGGCAGGTTTCGCCGGGTCGTCGTCTCCGGAGTTCTAGCTGCCACCGCTCGATGTTTCTTGTTTGTTTGGTTTTGTCTGTTAGTCACACCTGTTTTGTGTTAGGTCTCATTTAGCACCCTATTTAGTTTCCTTGTTGTTAGGTTGTGTTGTGTGTAATTGTTCGTGTCGTGGTTGCGCTACCCGTGTCGGTACGCTATTTTTCCGTAGCTTCCTCCTTGTGTTGTGAGGAGAGATTTACGCACCTGTGTGTGCGCTTGTAGTTACGCCTGTGTGCGTCTTTTTGCCTCCGGGCTGTTTTGGATTAATTTTCGTGCTCAGTAAAGTCTTGTTGGACTTACCCTCTGCTGCCTGCGCCTGATTCTACACCACACCCATACACAGCACCGTGACACTCTCTCTCTCTCTCTCTCTCTCTCTCTCTCTCAATTCAATTTTAATTCAATTTCAATTTCAATTCAATTCAATTTAAGGGCTTTATTGGCATGAGAAACGTATGTTAACATTGCCAAAGCAAGTGAAGTAGATAGTAAACAAAAGTGAAATAAACAATAAATATTAACAGTAAACATTACACTCAGAAGTTCCAAAAGAATAAAGACATTTCAAATGTCATATTATGTATATATACAGTGTTGTAACAATGTCCAAATAGTTAAAGTACAAATGGGAAAATAAATCAACATAAATATGGGTTGTATTTACAATGGTGTCTGTTCTTCACTGGTTGCCCTTTTCTTGTGGCAACAATGTCCAAATAGTTAAAGTACAAATGGGAAAATAAATCAACATAAATATGGGTTGTATTTACAATGGTGTTTGTTCTTCACTGGTTGCCCTTTTCTTGGGGCAACAGGTCACAAATCTTGCTGCTGTGATGGCACACTGTGGTATTTCACCCAGTAGATAAGGGAGTTTATCAAAATTGGGTTTGTTTTCAAATTATTTGTGGATCACTGTAATCTGAGGGAAATATGTGTCTCTAATATGGTCATACATTTGGCAGGAGGTTAGGAAGTGCAGCTCAGTTTCCACCTAATTTTGTGGGCAGTGTGCACATAGCCTGTCTTCTCTTGAGAGCCAGGTCTGCCTACGGCGGCCTTTCTCAATAGCAAGGCTATGCTCACTGAGTCTGTACATAGTCAAAGCTTTCCTTAAGTTTGGGTCAGTCACATTGATCAGGTATTCTGCCACTGTGTACTCTCTGTTTAGGGCCAAATAGCATTCTAGTTCTGTTTTTTTGTTTGTTCTTTCCAATGTGTCAAGTAATTCTCTTTTTGTTTTCTCATGATTTGGTTGGGTCTAATTGTGTTGCTGTCCTGGGGCTCTGTGGGGTCTGTTTGTGTTTGTGAACAGAGCCCCAGGACCAGCTTACTTAGGGGACTCTTCTCCAAGTTCATCTCTCTGTAGGTGATGGCTTTGTTATGGAAGGTTTGGGAATCGCTTCCTTTTAAGTGGTTATAGAATTTAACGGCTCTTTTCTGGATTTTGATACTTCTCTGTCTCTCTCTCTCTGTATAGCTCTCTCTTTCTGTCTCTCTCTCTGTATCTCTCTCTCTCTGTATCTCTCTGTATCTCTCTGTATCTCTCTCTCTCTCTCTTTCTCTCTCTCTCTCTCTCTCTCTCTCTCTCTCTCTCTCTCTCTCTCTCTCTCTCTCTCTCTCTCTCTCTCTCTCTCTCTCTCTCTCTCTCTCTCTCTCTCTCTCTCTCTCTCTCTCTCCTTCTCTGTATCTCTCTCTCTATCTCTCTCTCTCTCTCTCTCTCTACTCTATCTCTCCCTCTGTATGTCTCGCTATCTCTCTCTCTCTATCTCTCCCTCTTTGTCTGCTAGGTTTGCAGTGTTAAGTCAACACAAAAATAGTTCATTTTAACACTATATCTGATTACACATGGTCCCACTCCACGGAGTGTAAAAAGTACTCTGATTATAATGTTACATTTTGAGTGTTAAGGTAACATTCCATAGTGTAAAAAATGTACGCTGCATTACACTTGCCAGTGTTACTCAAATGTAACACTATGGGGTAATTAACACTAGTGTTGATCTGGAGTTAACTCCTATTAGTGTTAAACAAAAACAATGTTACAGTTGGTCATTTTGGGTGATGTTTTAACGCTGTATGATGTAAAGCTTGCATATTTCCCATGTTGCCTTTTCAAGTAAATTTTAGAGTTACGGCAGGTAGCTTAGTGGTTAAGAGTGTTGTGCCAGTAACCGAAAAGTCGCTGGTTCTAATCCTTGAGCCGACTAGGTAAAAAAATCTGTCAATGTGCCCTTGAGCAAGGCACTTAACCCTAATTGCTCCTATAAGTCGCTCTGGATAAGAGCGTCTGCTAAATGTAAAAAAAAATACCACCCATGACTGTATTTGTTAGTGACAGAGAAATGGTTGTTCAATTCTTTCCTTTTAAAGGCCTGTGGCTTTCACCAAATGAGTATCTAGGCAAATGTTATCATTACAATTAAAATGTATGACAATACATCAAATAAAATAAAAAGATTGTGACAATTACTGAATATAACAGGTGCAGAGTCGTGGTCAAAAGTTTTGAGAATGACACAAATACAAATTTTCACAAAGTCTGCTGCCTCAGTTTTGATGATGGCAATTTGCATATACTCCAGAATGTCATGAAGAGTGATCAGATGAATTGCAATTAATTGCAAAGTCCCTCTTTGCCATGAAAATTTACTTAATCCCCAAAAAACATTTCCACTGCATTTCAGCCCTGCCACAAAAGGACCAGCTGCCATCATGTGAGTGATTCTCTCGTTAACACAGGTGAGAGTGTTGACGAGGACAAGGCTGGAGATCACTCTGTCATGCTGATTGAGTTAGAATAACAGACTGGAAGCTTTAAAAGGAGGGTGGTGCTTCAAATCATTGTTCTTCCTCTGTTAACCATGGTTACCTGCAAGGAAACACGTGCCGTCATCATTGCTTTGCACAAAAAGGGCTTCACAGGCAAGGATATTGCTGCTAGTAAGATTGCACCTAAATCAACCATTTATCGGATCATCAAGAACTTCAAGGAGAGAGGTTCAATTGTTGTGAAGAAGGCGTCAGGGCGCCCAAGAAAGCCCAGCAAGCACCAGGACCGTCTCCTAAAGTTGATTCAGCTGCGGGATCGGGGCACCACCAGTGCAGAGCTTGCTCAGGAATGGCAGCAGGCAGGTGTGAGTGCATCTGCACGCACAGTGAGGCGAAGACTTTTGGAGGATGGCCTGGTGTCAAGAAGGGCAGCAAAGAAGCCACTTCTCTCCAGGAAAAACATCAGGGACAGACTGATATTCTGCAAAAGGTACAGGGATTGGACTGCTGAGGACTGGGGTAAAGTCATTTTCTATATGATGAATCCCCTTTCTGATTGTTTGGGGCATCCGGAAAACACCTTGTCCAGAGAAGACAAGGTGAGCGCTACCATCAGTCCTGTGTCATGCCAACAGTAAAGCATCCTGAGACCATTCATGTGTGGGGTTGCTTCTCAGTCAAGGGAGTGGGCTCACTCACAAGAACACAGCCATGAATAAAGAATGGTACCAACACATCCTCCGAGTGCAACTTCTCCCAACCATCCAAGAACAGTTTGGTGACGACCAATGCCTTTTCCAGCATGATGGAGTACCTTGCCATAAGGCAAAAGTGATAACTAAGTGGCTCGGGGAACAAAACATCAACATTTTGGGTCCATGGCCAGGAAACTCCCCAGACCTTAATCCCGTTGAGAACTTGTGGTCGATCCTCAAGAGGCGGGTGGACAAACAAAACCCCACAAATTCTGACAAACTCCAAGCATTGATTATGCAAGAATGGGCTGCCATCAGTCAGGATGTGGCCCAGAAGTTAATTGACAGCATGCCAGGGCGGATTGCAGAGGTCTTGAAAAAGAAGGGTGAACACTGCAAATATTGACTCTTTGCATAAACTTAATGTAATTGTCAATAAAAGCCTTTGACACTTATGGAATGCTTGTAATCATACTTCAGTGTACCAGAGTAACATCTGACAAAAATATCTCATAACACTGAAGCATAACACTGAAGCAGCGAACTTTGTGAAGACCAATACTTGTGGTCCTCTGTAGCTCAGCTGGTAGAGCACGGCGCTTGTAACGCCAAGGTAGTGGGTTCGATCCCCGGGACCACCCATACACAAAAATGTATGCACGCACGACTGTAAGTCGCTTTGGATAAAAGTGTCTGCTAAATGGCATATTATTCTCAAAACTCGACTGTAGACTTTACTGTGAAATGCTTACTTCCGAGCCCTTTCCCAACAATGCAGTGTTAAAAAGTATATATATATATATATATAAATAGGAAATAGTAACACAAAAAAATAACAATAACGAGGCTATATACACAGCCCGGTCACCCGTGATACAAGTCAGTATTCGACCTCCATCCCTGTCTGAGGACATCGGGAGATGACATGTAAACTGGCCACTAGGGGCAACAGTAAGCGCTGTTACGTTCAAGTAGGTTTCGGTTTTGTGGACGGGGATGTCGGATGGGCTTGGTTAAGCATCTGCCTCTGATTCCGAAGGTTGCATGTTTGAATCCAGCAATAGAAAGTTGGTGTTGAGATGTTTGTTTTAAGCCCTATCCCGAACATTAACCCTTACCTTAACCATTCAGAGTTAAGGCCTAACCTAAAGAATTCTGAGTTAATGACTAAACTTAATCTTAAACGTTGCGAAATTTGACATTTGAGAAACATGGATGAACGTCTAATTCTGACGTGGGACCGAGACCTGGTAGAATGGGCCTGATCAGCAATTCTCACATCAACTCACTAAAAACACAAACTCATCATACTTTCTGAAGAATTCAATGATCAACATGATTTGCTTGATATGAATACATCATCAGACTGACATGTCTATGTGGGATCAGTCAACATGCATTATGTGGGATCAGTCAACATGCATTATGTGGGATCAGTCAACATGCATTATGTAGGATCAGTCAACATGCATTATGTCGGATCAGTCAACAGGCATTATGTTTGATCAGTCAACATGCATTATGTAGAATCAGTCAACATGCATTATGTAGTATCAGTCAACATGCATTATGTGGTATCAGTCAACATGCATTATGTAGGATCAGTCAACATGCATCATGTGGTATCAGTCAACATGCAGTATGTAGTATCAGTCAACATTCATTATGTGGGATCAGTCAACATGCATTATGTAGGATCAGTCAACATGCATTATGTGGTATCAGTCAACAGGCATTATGTGGTATCAGTCAACATGCATTATGTGGGATCAGTCAACATGCATTATGTGGGATCAGTCAACATGCATTATGTAGGATCAGTCAACATGCATTATGTGGGATCAGTCAACATGCATTATGTAGGATCAGTCAACATGCATTATGTGGGATCAGTCAACATGCATTATGTAGGATCAGTCAACATGCATTATGTGGGATCAGTCAACATGCATTATGTGGGATCAGTCAACATGCATTATGTAGTATCAGTCAACAGGCATTATGTAGGATCAGTCAACATGCATTATGTGGGATCAGTCAACATTTATTATTAAAGGCATGATTTCCTCCATGTGAAAGGTGTATCTTTCCCCTCAGCCCTTAAACACATCTGATACCACAAAAATATGATTATAAATTGGGTGGTTCGAGCCCTGAATGCTGATTGGCTGACAGCTGTGGTATATCAGACCGTATACACTGGGTATGACAAAACATGTATTTTTACTGCTCCAATTACGTTGGTAACCAGTTTATAATAGCAATAAGGCACCTCTGGGGTTTGTGGTATATGGCCAATATACCACGGCTAAGGGCTGTGTTCAGGCACCTCCACGTTGCGTCATGCATTTACATTTGAGTCATTTAGCAGACGCTCTTATCCAGAGCGACTTACAGTTAGTGAACACATTTATTTATTTTATACTGGCCCCCCGTGGGAATCAAACCCACAACCCTGGCGTTGCAAACGCCATGCTCTATCAACTGAGCTACATCCCTGCCGGCCATTCCCTCCCCTACCCTGGACGACACTGGGCCAATTGTGCGCCGCCCATGAGTCTCCCGGTCGCGGCCGGCTTCGACAGAGCCTGGATTCGAACCAGGATCTCTAGTGGCACAGTTAGCACTGCTATGCAGTGCCTTAGACCACTGCGCCACTCAGGAGTTTAAGAACAGCCCTTAGCCGTAGTATATTGCCCATATACCACAACCCCTCTGGCCTTATTTCTTAAATATCCCATTTATTAATTTTCTGTCAGCAACTAGGCATTTCATATACTGCACATTTTCAGTTGAATAAATCAACTCCCTCATATTCAAAGCCGTAAAGAAACAGCTAGCTGATGAAAAACGGCTATGCACGCCGCTGTGCTTCAGGCAACTTAATTGAGCGACACTGAAAAAAAACAAGGCACTTCATCTATTAAGTTTATAGAGGACTTTCCCCTGATTCCCTCCCTGGAGACACAGGGGAATGTATTGCAGGTCAACAACACTGATTTCATCCTTAAAGATATGGTTCTAAAGCATGAAACGTACTATTCCACTATAGAGAAGGCATCATTAGACATTGACTGCAGGCCACCCGTCGGTAGTCCAATCCCCACGTTGATTTTGACCACGCCTCTATAGTGACTACGGCCCTCACTTATCCGGAGAGGTCCTTATTGGCCCCTGAGATCTTGTAGCCAATCACAGTGGACAGATGGGTGGGAGAATGCATCAAGCTGCCTGAGTCAGTTGATCAATCCACCCAGAGGCAGGGACATGCAGTGACTCACCTTGCCACTTGTACCAACCCACCAGCCACCGGTGACCGGCCCCAGCCACCACTCTGGCCTCAGAGAGCAGATCCTTCATTGTGATTGGAGGACAGATCCATCGCAATAGATGAGGTAAAGAGGTCAATGGAATGCAGACCGAGGGGAAAGAAGAAGGGTGCCGGATCGGCATACATTTAAAACAAATCTGATCTAACAAAGTGGATATTCGCCAAATCCGTCATGATTGATGTATTGTAACAGGCCCACAATGTTTGTTGTTAAAGTCTGATTTGGATATATTTGGCTGTTTTCTCTGCATGACATGTAGAAGTTGTCCCTTTTCAGGTTTAGAAGAAGTGCCTGCTAAATGCTAACTCCCGTTCGTATATAAGCTGGTAGCATAGCTAGCATACAGAAATCGGTGGTGGTAGTCAAAGGTGTTTTTAAATGCAATGCAGTTGATTGGTGACAATGACATGAACAATTATTAGGGGTGACATCCATACCAGTTACTATGTTTTTTTACCTCACCAGTTACTATGTTTTTTTTACCTCAGTATAGTGTGAAATACACATATAAACAGCAGCCTAAATGTAGGGTAATTTGCTGGGGGGCAATGAGGAGATTCGGGATCTTTCCCCCACGGCATCTTTCCCCCATGCGTTTCCATGGTAATTCCATTGTTTAGGTCGAGTTCCATTGACCTCCTTAGCGAGGATGATTACGTTTTCACTTCTGCCCATGGTATGGTTTTAACATCATTCACTTGAGTGTCTCAAAACATGTTTTTAATTCACATTAATTTAAATAGCTGGAACAGCAGTGCTGATCACCCTAACACCCTCCTGGACATGAACACAGTGGAGCAGCAGTGCTGATTTTACATTTACATCATTTAGCAGACGCTCTTATCCAGAGGAGGATTACTTTTATACTATTCCAGGTATTCCTTAAAGAGGTAGGGTTTCAAGTGTCTCCGGAAGGTGGTCAGTGACTTCGCTGTCCTGGCGTCTTGGGGGAGCTTGTTCCACCATTGGGGTGCCAGAGCAGCGAATAGCTTTGACTGGGCTGAGCGGGAACTGTGCTTCCGTAGAGGTAGGGGAGCTAGCAGGCCAGAGGTGGATGAACGTAGTGCCCTCGTTTGGGTGTAGGGACTGATCAGAGCCTGAAGGTAAGGAGGTGCCGTTCCCCTCACAGCTCCGTAGGCAAGCACCATGGTCTTGTAGTAGATGCGAGCCTCAACTGGAAGCCAGTGGAGTGTGCGGAGGAGCGGGGTGACGTGAGAGAACTTGGGAAGGTTGAACACCAGACGGGCTGCAGCGTTCTGGATAAGTTGCAGGGGTTTAATGGCACAGGCAGGTAGCACAGCCAACAGCGAGTTGCAGTAATCCAGACGGGAGATGACACGTGCCTGGATTAGGACCTGTGCCTAATTCTCACCCTCTTGGACTGAGGAATGTCTGAAAGGTTTTCACGTTTCAGACCTTGAGTTTAATGTGATTTTCTTCAATAGCTACATCTTGAAAAATGAGTCTGTAAAGCTGCAATGGCAGACTCCAGCTATAAGTTCTGCTCTGCTCTGCTCCGCAGACCCCCCAGAGCTATCCCCACAGCTTCACAGAACCACATGCATCATTTCATGAACAGTAACAAGGTTTACTGTTGCCAGAGGGCGTAGTGTGTGTGTCTATAGTGTGCGTGAGTGCATGTGTGTGGGTGTGTGTGTGTGTGTGTGTGTGTGCGCGTCTATGATGCATGCTTGTGTGTGCGTGCGTACGCGTGCATGTGTCTGTGTGTCTATGGTGCACGTGTGTGTGTATCTGTGTGTGCGTGTTCCTACTCTTGGCTCAAAGATAACAGCCGGGGCTCTGAGAGTGTCTTAGTATGCCCCCCGTGTCTCTTGGAGGAACCGCAGTGTGTGTGTTTGTGTTTGTGTGTGTGTGTGTGTGTGTGTGTGTGTGTGTGTGTGTGTGTGTGTGTGTGTGTGTGTATGTGTGTGAGTGTGTGTGTGTGTGTGTGTGTGTCTGCCCCCCCCCCCATGCCTCTCAGAGGCTCAGAAGCTAATAGCCTGAGAAATTCTGTCACTAAATATCGCCTCAGACGTTCTGCAGAGGACCCTTTGTAAGACTGCATGGGTGGAAAGAGGATCCTTTAGTGGAAGGAGTTTTTCACCAGAAAAGCCTCACCGCTGCATTATGGCTCCCAGTCTGAGAGAATTAGGAGAGGAGATAGAGCAATGACACACACACAGTCTTGTATAACTAACCTTGTGGGGACACACAATTCAGTCCCATTCAAAATCCTATTTTCCCTAACCCATAACCTTAACCCTAACCTTAACCCTAACCCTATCCCTAACCCAAAAACCTAACCTTAACTCTAACCCTAAACCTAACCCTAGCTCCTAACCCTAAACCTAAAACTAACCCTAGCTCCTAACCCTAAACCTAATTCTAACCCTAACACTAATTCTAACCTAAACCCTAAACCCCCTATAAATAACATTTGACCTTGTGGGGACCAATAAAATGTCAGATTTCTGTCTGTTTGTTATTCTTGTGGGGACTTCTGGTCCCCACAAGTATAGTTAAACACATCCACACACACACACACACACACACACACACACACACACACACACACACACACACACACACACACACACACACACACACACTCACACAGAAACATGTCCCTTCCTCATCATCATATATATATTACAGCGTGTGGATGGAAGATTGTTGTAGACATCAGGCTAAGTAATTCCACAGTAATGAATAGTCCCTTACTGCTATCCTTACGAATAGTCACTGACTGCTACCCTTATGAATGGTTCCTGACTGCTGTCCCTATGAATAGTTTCTGCCATCCTTATGAATAGTTCCTGACTGCCCCCTGTATGAATAGTCCCTGTAATCCTTATGAATAGTCCCTGTCTGTCATCTGCATAATAGTCCCTGGCTGCATCCTTTTGAATAGTCCCTGCCGCCCTTATGAATAGTCCCCGACTGCATAATTATAAATAGTCCAAGACTGTCATCCTCATGGAGAGTCCCTGTCATCATTATGAATAGTCCCTGGCTGCGTCCTGATGAATAGTCCCTGGCTGCATCCTTATGAATAGTCCCCGACTGTCATCCTTATGAATAGTCCCTGACTGACATCCTTATGATTAATCCCTGACTGACATCCTTATGAATAGTCCCCGACTGGCATATTTATGAATAGTCCCCAACTGACATCCTTATGGATAGTCCCCGACTGACATCCTTATGTATAGCCCATGACTGCCATCCTTATGAATAGTCCCTAACTACATTATTATGAATAGTCATTGATTGAATCCTTATGAATAGTCCCTGACTGACATCCTTATGCAGAGTCCCCGACTTACATCCTCATGAATAGTCCCTGACTGACATCCTTATGAATAGTCCCTGACTGCATTCTTATGAATAGTCCCTGGCTGCATTATTATGAATAGTCCCCGACTGACATCCTTATGTATAGCCCATGACTGCCATCCTCATGAATAGTCCCTGACTGACATCCTTATGAATAGTCCCTGACTACATCCTTATAAATAGTCCCTGACTGACATAATTATGAATAGTCAATGACTGTCATTCTTATGAATAGTCCCCGACTGACATCCTTATGAATAGTCCCTGACTGCCATCCTTATGAATAGTCCCCGACTGCCATCCTTATGAATAGTCCCTGACTACATCCTTATGTATAGCCCATGACTGCCATCCTCATGAATAGTCCCTGACCACATCCTTATGAATAGTCCCTGACTACATCCTTATAAATAGTCCCTGACTGACATAATTATGAATAGTCAATGACTGTCATACTTATGAATAGTCCCCGACTGACATCCTTATGAATAGTCCCTGACTGCCATCCTTATGAATAGTCCCTGACTGCCATCCTTATGAATAGTCCCTGACTACATCCTTATGAATAGTCCCTGACTGCCATCCTTATGAATAGTCCCTGGCTGCATTATTATGAATAGTCCCCGACTGACATCCTTATGTATAGCCCATGACTGCCATCCTCATGAATAGTCCCTGACCACATCCTTATGAATAGTCCCTGGCTACATCCTTATAAATAGTCCCTGACTGACATAATTATGAATAGTCAATGACTGTCATACTTATGAATAGTCCCCGACTGACATCCTTATGAATAGTCCCTGACTGCCATCCTTATGAATAGTCCCTGACTGCCATCCTTATGAATAGTCCCTGACTACATCCTTATGAATAGTCCCTGGCTGCATTATTATGAATAGTCCCCGACTGACATCCTTATGTATAGCCCATGACTGCCATCCTTATGAATAGTCCCTGACCACATCCTTATGAATAGTCCCTGACTACATCCTTATAAATAGTCCCTGACTGACATAATTATGAATAGTCAATGACTGTCATCCTTATGAATAGTCCCCGACTGACATCCTTATGAATAGTCCCTGACTGCCATCCTTATGAATAGTCCCTGACTGCCATCCTTATGAATAGTCCCTGACTACATCCTTATGAATAGTCCCTGACTGCCATCCTTATGAATAGTCCCCGACTGACATCCTTATGAATAGTCCCTGACTGCCATCCTTATGAATAGTCCCCGACTGTTATCATTATGAATAGTCCCTGACTGCCATCCTTATAGGCCATAAAACAGCTAGTTCTAAGCTGAATCAATGAGATGGACAATATCTATTTCCTCTCCTCTATTTCTACGCTGATACTCTATATCAATCTGACAGGTTTCCATTGACCCGGGTTTATTGACATGCATCGTGTAATGGAAACGGCATCTATAGGAGATCGACAACATGTTCATCCGTTCGACAGGGGTAGATTTGTCTTTTGTCTAACTTTTGAAGGTATGCAGGGCACGTGATATCGTCACGTAACTATAAAGCTTCATTCCACATTTAATTTTACATGCATACTGCTTTGCTAAATCAATTTTTCAACTATAAAAAATAATGTTTCTTTGCAGGACAAGGATTGCCCTGACTTTCAAGAATGCCTGAATTGTTTGGCCTTGATTTTGTGGTTGGCTGGATGCAAAGTTTCACCATCCAATATTTCACATCTACAGAAGTGCCAGTTTTACCATGGCATGGATCGTGGCGATACGTTGGCACATGCCAATTAATAGAATATGGCAAATATTAGTAAATTCTTGCATTCTATCCATGCTGACTTTTGTGGGCTATCTGAAACAGATAGGTGGAGAGGGCACATAGGCTGTCGCCAATTTATTAATGCACAATTTGCCTAAATGGATAATGGAAACACGTCAAACACTTCATTTCTATATGACACTAGGTTTCCCCCCCCCCAAAAAAAAAGTATCCATTGTTTGTTGTGACAGATTACAATTACAGGCAATTGTCGCATCTATTTTCAATGCAAACTTTCTAAATGTCGACAACAAAAACCGCTTGAAGGATAAGAGGTTCCCATATGCATTTTAATAATCGGAAATATGAAATAGAAGGCCTGGGTTCATTCAGAGGTCTGCAGTGCCATGGCAGAATTGCATTTTAGATGGCTCCCGGTTATTTGAGCATTACAGGGCCAAGTTTGACTGATGCCATTTCCAATTTCATTTGGAGCCGGGTGAACGCGGCCCCATCCGTCATCAGCTTTTAAAAGTCAACGTGTGAGAATTGACAAAGCGGTTGTGGAACATTGATCAAACCCAAAAAAGGCCAGTTAATAACTCCTTTATTAAACATAAGGCTAGTAACCTGCTTCCCCCCTCCTTCTCTCTCTCTGACAGGCTCCAGATGGTTAGATAAACAAGGGGCTAGGCGAGAGAGCGCAGTTTGTTCGACTTGACATTTAAAATAGAGAAAACCGTAAACTGAGAGCTGTAGTTCTAAAAGGCCACTGAGGAAAGAAAAAAAGAAAAAAAGCCTTTGTTTATCTGTTTCTGCATACTACTATTTGTATTTTTGCCTGGAGCTCTGCCTACATTACAACATGGAGGTATGGAGGAGAACCTCAACATAATATTTACATACAAATACTTTTTAGAACCCAAACTGGTCTTGAAGCTGTAAGTAAAGATTCATCATTTTGAGTGACCAGTCATTTTTGCAATTTGGCAACACTTAAAGCCTGCAGGTATAAAGCTTTATAATTGTTATAAACACTTGTGAGCCTTTATAATGTCTTATAATAAGGCACGTGAGAAGCAGTGAGGGCCTCCTATCGTTCCAAAGAGAGGATTGCTGCTATTGTTCACAGACTGTGGTCAGGAGAAAAGCCAAGCCAATTGGGCTTCATGGTTACAAGCCAATCGAGGCTTTAAGCTTCATTAATCAGGAACAACAGCATCCGAGCAGAGTAATTAATTAATCTATTTTAATCGGATTTAAACAACATGATTCCATTATTTAGAGAGGCCTCTGGCTAGTCTCAATACATAAACAGGCTTTCTAAACCTTGTCCTGTCTTTAGGAGATGTCCTGTGATGTCTTTAGGAGATGTTCTGTGATGTCGTTAGGAGATGTGCAAATACGATACTTCTCTTTTGTTATTGCTCTTCAATCCCAGGAGCCCCTCGCTGGCATGATTTTTCAATTGTATTGTGCGATAGAGCAGTCCAGCAACATCTGTTAATCCTACAATGTGAGGCAGACCTCAGCTCTGTTCCTATTTCTAAAACATTGAATGTTCTCTTTTGGGCTCCCTTTGACCTCCCCACCATAATGTCTTCCTCTCTGTTCCTGTCTTCCATCCTTTAGATGAATTTGATTTAACTGGACTTATACTAATATAATATTAATATAATGAACATGAATTCGGGGGACAGAAATTATTAAATATTAAAGCATTAGACCTATCACTAAAAGCTTCAGTCATACAAAAGTAATACTTAAATCCGAACTGGTTCTCTAGCAAATTAGTAAGACTGTCTCACCACATGTTCACCCCCTTTATTCAGATTACAACCTCTCACTTTCAGTTATTTGAAAAGGAAATCATCTCCCAAATATCACTATTTCTAAAACAAGCCATAGAAAGTTGGTTGCAATTCAATTGAATCCTCCAGAAACGACAGAACAAATAATGCAACATATATTGTGTTTAAACTCAAATATACCAATTGATCAACAATCATTATTTTTTGAAAAACTGTTTAAAAAAGGTATATTCTTTGTAAATGATATCATAGGTAGGACTGGTGGAGTTATGTCGCACATGCAGCTAACAAAAACATATGGAAATGTCTGCTCTAACCAAAATTACAACCAAATAATTGCAGCATTACCGCAAAAATGGAAGAGGAAAGTGGAAGGGGGAAAAAGTAAGGAACTTGTCTGTCGGCCTTGCGTTAAAGAACATAATTGGTTAAAGAAAATTGTGATAAATAAAAAAGTATACCAGTTTAATTTAAGGACCAAAGGATTGACAGCCGTCCCATATCGATTGCAAATTAGTTGGGAAGAGATTTTTGACGTACCGATTCCATGGTATAGTGTTTATGAACTGATACTCAAAACGACGCTGGATTCAAACTTAGAATTTTTCAATTTAAATTATTATACAAAATTCTTGCTACCAATAGAATGTTATTTATATGGGGGATACAATCTTCCCAGCTCTGCAGATTTTGCTGCGAAGGGACAGAATCATTTGATCATTTGTTTTGGTACTGTCCATTTGTGGCTTGTTTTTAGTCACAGGTCCAGGAATGGCTGAAGGATTGTAATATTTCCCTTTAGCTAACCTTGCAGATAGCACTACTGGGTGATCTGAAAAGTCATAGTCAATCGATCAATAATATAATAATACTTTTAGCAAAAATGTTCATTTTCAATTTACAATCTGTAGAAACAATGAGAATAGAAGGGTTCAGAACTTTTGTGAAACATCACAGTACAGTTGAAAAATATATGGCAAATAGAAATCCAATATGGATGGTGTTAAGAGATAGATGGGAGGTGTTGAATGGAGCGGAAAGATTGGACTAATTACAACTAACAACATCTAATAACAACAAGATAACTAATAATGTAGGCACGCTGTGTCCATAATAAGTATATAGGTTAAAGGTTGAGAGCTTTTGTGAAAGAGCACAGTTAGAAAGATATGGCATATAGAAGCAAACCGGATGGACATCATGAAAATGATCGGAGAGGTTGGGGGTAGAGGAAGTTCAGGAGAAAAAACTAACAAAATATAATTATTGTAAAATTGACTGTGTCCATAAAATGTATATAGTATGTATAAGCTGGAAGTAGAGGCCTCAGCATTGTTGTTCACTAGTTTACTCCAGTTAGGGAAGGGGTGGTGGGGTTGGAAAGTAATAAAGGAAATATTTTTCAAAAAAAGGATATGTATATATATGTGTGTATATGTATTTATATGTATGTGTATATGTATGTGTATGTATGTATATATATATGTATATATACAGTTGAAGTCGGAAGTTTACATACACTTAGGTTGGAGTCATTAAAACATGTTTTTCAACCACTCCACAAATTTCTTGTTAACAAACTATAGTTTTGGCAAGTCGGTTAGGACATTTACTTTATGCATGACACAAATAATTTTTCCAACAATTGTTTACAGACAGATTATTTCACTTATAATTGACTGTATCACAATTCCAGTGGGTCAGAAGTTTACATACACTAAGTTGACTGTGCCTTTAAACAGCTTGGAAAATTCCAGAAAATGATGTCATGGCTTTAGAAGCTTCTGATAGGCTAATTGACATCATTTGAGTCAATTGGAGGTGTACCTGTGGATGTATTTCAAGGCCTACCTTCAAACTCAGTGCCTCTTTGCTTGACATCATGGGAAAATCAAAATAAATCAGCCAAGACCTCAGAAATAAAATTGTAGACCTCCACAAGTCTGGTTCATCCTTGGGAAACATTTCCAAACGCCTGAAGGTACCACATTCATCTTTACAAACAATAGTACGCAAGTATAAATACCATGGGACCGCGCAGCCATCATACCGCTCAGGAAGGAGACGCATTCTGTCTCCTAGAGATGAACGTACCTTGGTGCGAAAAGTGCAAATCAATCCCAGAACAATAGCAAAGGACCTTGTGAAGATGCTGGAGGAAACAGGTACAAAATTATCTATATCCACAGTAAAAAAAGTCCTATATCGACATAACCTGAAAGGCCGCTCAGCAAGGAATGCCACTGTTCCAAAACCGCCATAAAAAAGCCAGACTACGGTTAGCAACTGCACATGGGGACAAAGATTGTGCTTTTTGGAGAAATGTCCTCTGGTCTGATGAAACAAAAATAGAACTGTTTGGCCATTATGACCATCGTTATGTTTGGAGGAAAAAGGGGGACTTGCAAGCCGAGTAACACCATCCCAACCGTGAAGCACGGGGGTGGCAGCATCATGCTGTGGGGGTGCTTTGCTGCAGGAGGGACTGGTGCAATTCACAAAATAGATGGCATCATGAGGAAGGAAAATTATGTGGATATATTGAAGCAACATCTCAAGACATCAGTCAGGAAGTTAAAGCTTGGTCGTAAATGGGTCTTCCAAATGGACAATGACCCCAAGCATACTTCCAATGTTGTGGCAAAATGGCTTAAGGACAACAATGTCAAGGTATTGGAGTGGCCATCACAAAGCCCTGACCTCAATCCTATAGAAAATGTGTGGGCAGAACTGAAAAGGTGTGTGCGAGCAAGGAGGCCTACAAACCTGACTCAGTTACACCAGCTCTGTCAGGAGGAATGGGCCAAAATTCACCCAACTTATTGTGGGAAGCTTGTGGAAGGCTACCCGAAACGTTTGACCCAAGTTAGACAATTTAAAGGCAATGCCACCAAATACTAATTGAGTGTATGTAAACTTCTGACCCACTGGGAATGTGATGAAATACATAAAAGCTGAAATAAATCATTCTCTCTACTATAAATAAACAAAAATAGTGGACTCTTTTGGAACACAATCATATTGTTTTTGAATTGTTTGTTGGAGGAACCCTGGAGTTTCTCAAGGAACACTGGAGTTCCTCAAGGAACCATTGCAGCCAATGGGTTCATATTTGCACCTTTGATTAGTTGAGAGTTCTTGGAGGAACCTTCAAATCAAATCAAATCAAAATTGTATTTCTCACGTACACGTGTTTAGCAGATGTTATAGCGGGTGTAGCGAAATGCTTGTGCTTCTAGCTCCGACAGCGCAGTAATATGTAACAAGTAATATCTAACAATTTCACAGGATATACCCAATACACACAAATCTAGTAAGGAATGGAATTTAAGAATGTATACATTTATGGACAAGCAATGACAGAGCGGCATGGACTAAGATACAGTAGAATATTATAGAATAGAATACAGTATATACTGTACATATGAGATGAGTAGTGCAAGATATGTAAACATTATTAAAGTGACTAGTGTTCCATTTGTGTATTGGGTATATCCCGTCGGTTGGTGTTGGTGTCGGGAGAGGTCGTGTTTTTCTCTAGCTGGAGGTAAGCAGGAGGTAAGCTTCTCATATGGTGTTGAGTAAAGCTTAACCATGTATTAGATCGTAGGTAGGTAGTTAGCTGTAGTTAGGTATTGTATTTATTATAGGTTAGTATTGTTGTTATTGTAGGTTTCCGTAGGTAATTGTAGGTTAGTATCGAAGCACGAGGCTAGCTAGCTAGCGGGTAGCTACTGGTAACGATTAGCAACGCTGGAGAGCTGTTTCCAATGTTAATGTAGTCCTAGCCAACGTTTAATTTTTTGCTTAACCATGTATTAGATCGTAGGTAGGTAGTTAGCTGTAGTTAGGTATTGTATTTATTATAGGTTAGTATTGTTGTTATTGTAGGTTTCCGTAGGTAATTGTAGGTTAGTATCGAAGCACGAGGCTAGCTAGCTAGCGGGTAGCTACTGGTAACGATTAGCAACGCTGGAGAGCTGGTTCCAATGTTAATGTAGTCCTAGCCAACGTTTAATTTTTTGCTTAACCATGTATTAGATCGTAGGTAGGTAGTTAGCTGTAGTTAGGTATTGTATTTATTATAGGTTAGTATTGTTGTTATTGTAGGTTTCCGTAGGTAATTGTAGGTTAGTATCGAAGCACGAGGCTAGCTAGCTAGCGGGTAGCTACTGGTAACGATTAGCAACGCTGGAGAGCTGTTTCCAATGTTAATGTAGTCCTAGCCAACGTTTAATTTTTTGCTGCGTTATGCGTTATGAAAGGAACTAGACACGGACTTGAATTATCTGTTTAGTGTGCTAACACACTCTTGGCAGTTTGTTGTAACCAAGTATTGATGCTAAATTGTGTGTTAATGGATGCTAGCTTGCAAGTTAGCTACGGCGTCATAGCTAGGCTTCGTGGGTTGTTGTGGGTAGTTACTGTGTCTTGGCAGTGTCCTCGGCCGTGCCGGCTGTAGCACGAAGCTAGCTAGCTAGCCGTTCTTCAAACAAAGTCAACACAGTGGCCATTGCTAGCTCCCCAACACGACCAGCTAGCTGTACTGTAGTAGCTAACTACAATATACTTGTCCTAGCTAGCCAACGTCTAATCATTGCTGCGTCATGAAAGGAACTTGACACAGACACGAATGATCTGTTTAGTGTGTTATCACATTATTGGTGGTTTGTTGTGACCAAGTGTTGGTGCTAAACGGTGTGTTATTGTTATTGGATGCTAGCTTGCTAGTTGGCTATGGTGTCATAGTTGGCTAGCTGAATAAAGTGGGTTGAGTCTATTCCTTTAAACATTGAACCGCTGTGGTTCACAACAATTCTGATTTCTAAAGGCGGAAGTTGGGAGAGTTTTTGTTCGGGTGGTTCAGTGAAACAATTTTAGTTTCTGAGGTAGAAGTTTTTGGTGAGGGAGGCCCTGCTCTCTCCGCTCCCAGATGCTTAGCCCATTTCATTCCGATCTCCTCTGCATTTTTGTAGCCATTTGCTACAGCCTGTCAACTATGCCTCTGCCTATCCCTGTTCTCTCCTCTCTGCACAGGCTACACAAACGCACCACACCGCGTGGCTGCTGCCTCTCTAACCTGGTGGTCCCTGCACGCACCACCCACGTGGAGTTCCAGGTCGCAGGCAGCCTCTGGAACTGCCGTTCTGCTGCCAACAAAGCTGACTTCATCCCAGCCTATGCCAACCTCCAGTCCCTCGACTTCCTGGCGCTGACGGAAACATGGATCACCACTGAAAACACTGCTACTCCTACTGCTCTCTCCTCGTCTGACCATGTGTTCTCGCATACCCCGAGAGCATCTGGTCAGAGGGGTGGTGGTACAGGAATCCTCATCTCTCCCAAGTGGACATTCTCAATTTTTCCCCTAACCCATCTGTCTATCTCCTCATTTGAATTCCATGCTGTCACAGTCACTAGCCCATTTAAGCTTAATATCCTTGTCATCTATCGCCCTCCAGGTACCCTTGGAGAGTTCATCAATGAGCTTGACGCCTTGATAAGTTCCTTCCCTGAGGATGGCTCACCCCTCACAGTTTTGGGGGATTTCAACCTCCCTATGTCCACATTTGACTCATTTCTCTCTGCCTCCTTCTTTCCACTTCTCTCCTCTTTTGACCTCACCCTCTCACCGTCCCCCCTACTCACAAGGCAGGC
Source organism: Coregonus clupeaformis (assembly GCF_020615455.1). NCBI lineage: Eukaryota > Metazoa > Chordata > Actinopteri > Salmoniformes > Salmonidae > Coregonus > Coregonus clupeaformis. The sequence goes on along the minus strand of NC_059198.1, from coordinate 50,011,951 downwards.
AATACGCTTGACCTCATCTTCACTAGATGCTGCTCCTCTACTAATCTCACTGCAACTCCCCTCCATGTCTCCGACCACTACTTTGTTTCCTTTTCTCTCTCACTCTCCTCCCACACTACTCACTCTGCCCCTACACAGATGGTAATGCGCCGCCGCAACCTTCGCTCTCTCTCTCCCACTACTCTCTCCTCTTCCATCCTATCATCTCTTCCCTCTGCTCAATCCTTCTCCCTCCAATCTCCTGATTCTGCCTCCTCAACCCTCCTCTCCTCCCTTTCTGCATCCTTTGACTCTCTGTTTCCCCTATCCTCCCGGCCGGCTCGGTCCTCCCCTCCAGCTCCGTGGCTTGATGACTCATTGCGAGCTCACAGAACAGAGCTCCGGGCAGCGGAGCGGAAATGGAAGAAAACTAAACTCCCTGCCGACCTGGCATCTTTTCACTCCCTCCTCTCTACATTTTCTTCCTCTGTTTCTGCTGCTAAGGCCACCTTCTACCACTCTAAATTCCAAGCATCTGCCTCTAACCCTAGGAAGCTCTTTGCCACATTTTCCTCCCTCCTGAATCCTCCCCCCCCTCCTCTCTCTCTGTGGATGACTTCGTCAACCACTTTGAAAAGAAGGTTGACGACATCCGATCCTCGTTTGTTAAGTCTAATGACACTGCTGGTCCTGCTCACACTGCCCTACCCTATGCTTTGACTTCTTTCTCCCCTCTCTCTCCAGATAAAATCCTGCGACTTGTGACTGCAGGCCGCCCAACAACCTGCCCGCTTGACCCCATCCCCTCCTCCCTTCTCCAGACCATCTCCGGTGACCTTCTCCCCTACCTCACCTCGCTGATCAACTCATCCTTGACCGCTGGCCATGTCCCTTCCGTCTTCAAGAGAGCGAGAGTTGCTCCCCTTCTCAAAAAACCAACACTCGACCCCACTGATGTCAACAACTACAGACCAGTATCCCTTCTTTCTTTTCTTTCCAAAACTATTGAGCGTGCCGTCTTTAGCCAACTCTCTTGCTATCTCTCTCAGAATGACCTTCTTGATCCAAACCAATCAGGTTTCAGGACTGGTCATTCAACTGAGACTGCTCTTCTCTGTGTCACGGAGACTCTCCGCACTGCTAAAGCTAACTCTCTCTCCTCTGCTCTTGTCCTTCTAGACCTGTCTGCTGCCTTTGATACTGTGAACCATCAGATCCTCCTCTCCACCCTCTCCGAGCTGGGCATCTCCGGCGCGGCTCACTCCTGGATTGCGTCCTACCTGACCGGTCGCTCCTACCAAGTGGCGTGGCGGGAAGCTGTCTCCGCACCACGTGCTCTCACCACTGGTGTCCCCCAGGGCTCGGTTCTAGGCCCTCTCCTTTTCTCCCTATACACCAAGTCACTTGGCTCTGTCATATCCTCACATGGCCTTTCCTATCATTGCTACGCTGACGATACACAACTAATCTTCTCCTTTCCCCCTTCTGATAACCAGGTGGCGAATCGCATCTCTGCATGTCTGGCAGACATATCAGTATGGATGACGGATCACCACCTCAAGCTGAACCCTGGCAAGACGGAGCTGCTCTTCCTCCCGGGGAAGGACTGCCCGTTCCATGATCTCGCCATCACGGTTGACAACTCCGCTGTGTCCTCCTCCCAGAGTGCGAAGAGCCTAGGCGTGACCCTGGACAACACCCTGTCGTTCTCCGCCAACATCAAGGCGGTGACCCGCTCCTGCAGGTTCATGCTCTACAACATTCGGAGAGTGCGACCCTGCCTTACACAGGAAGCGGCGCAGGTCCTGGTCCAGGCACTTGTCATCTCCCGTCTGGACTACTGCAACTCGCTGTTGGCTGGCCTCCCTGCCTGTGCCATTAAACCCCTACAACTCATCCAGAATGCCGCAGCCCGTCTGGTGTTCAACCTTCCCAAGTTCTCTCACGTCACCCCCCTCCTCCGCACACTCCACTGGCTTCCAGTTGAAGCTCGCATCCGCTACAAGACCATGGTGCTTGCCTATGGAGCAGTGAGGGGAACGGCACCTCTGTACCTTCAGGCTCTGATCAGTCCCTACACCCAAACGAGGGCATTGCGTTCATCCACCTCTGGCCTGCTGGCTCCCTTCCTCTGCGGAAGCATAGCTCCCCGCTCAGCCCAGTCAAAACTGTTCGCTGCTCTGGCACCCCAATGGTGGAACAAGCTCCCTCACGACGCCAGGACAGCGTAGTCACTCACCACCTTCCGGAGACATTTGAAACCCCACCTCTTTAAGGAATACCTGGGATAGGATAAAGTATTCCTTCTAACCCCCCCCAAATTGTAAAGTGGTTATCCCACTGGCTATAGGGTGAACGCACCAATTTGTGTGTCGCTCTGGCTAAGAGCGTCTGCTAAATGACGTTAATGTGCCCTTGAGCAAGGCACTTAACCCTAATTGCTCCTGTAAGTCGCTCTGGATAAGAGCGTCTGCTAAATGACTAAAATGTAATGTAAATGTTAAAGTGGCCAGTGATTTCAATAGGCAGCAGCAGTCTCTAATGTGCTAGTGATGGCTATTTAACAATCTGATGGCCTTGAGATAGAAGCTGTTTTTCATTCTCTCGGTCCCAGCTTTGATGCACCTGTACTGACCTCGCCTTCTGGATGATAGCGGGGTGAACAGGCAGTGGCTCGGATGGTTGATGTCCTTGATGATTTTTTTGGCCTTCCTGTGACATTGGGTGCTGTAGGTGTCTTGGAGGGCGGGTAGTTTGCTCCCGGTAATGTATTCGGCAGACCGCACCACCATCTGGAGAGCCCTGCTTTTGCGGGCGGTGCAGTTGCCGTACCAGGCGGTGATACAGCCCGACAGAATGCTCTCAATTGTGCATCTGTAAAGGTTTGTGAGGGTTTTAGGTGCCAAGACAAATTTTTTCAGCCTCCTGAGGTTGAGGAGGCTCTGTTGCACCTTCTTCGCCACACTGTCTGCATGGGTGGACCATTTCAGTTTGCCGGTGATGTGTACGCCAAGGAACTTGAAGCTTTCCACCTTCTCCACTGGATAGGGGGGTGCACCCTCTGCTGTTTCCTGAAGTCCACGATCATCTCCTTTGTTTTGTTGACGTTGAGTGAGAGGTTATTTTCCTGGCACCACACTCCCAGAGCCCTCTCGTCATTGTTGGTAATCAAGCCTACTACTATTGTGTCGTCTGCAAACTTGATGATTGAGTTGGAGGCGTGCTTGGCCACGCAGTCATGGGTGAACAGGGAGTACAGGAGGGGGCTGAGCACGCACCCTTGTGAGGCCCCATTGTTGAGGATCAGCGAAGTGGAGATGTTGTTTCCTACCTTCACCACCTGGGGGGGCGGCCCGTCAGGATGTCCAGGACCCAGTTGCACAGGGCGGGGTTCAGACCCAGGGCCTCGAGCTTAATGATGAGCTTGGAGGGTACTATGGTGTTGAATGCTGAGCTATAGTCAATTAACAGCATTCTTACATAGGTATTCCTCTTGTCCAGATGGGATAGGGCAGTGTGCAGTGTGATGGCGATTGTATCGTCTGTGGATCTATTGGGGCAGTAAGCAAATAGAAGGATTACTTTTATACTATTCCTTAAAGAGGTATACACCATTATACAGTGAAATGAACACACTGGATATGTTTCAATACCCACACTAGCAAAGGCCCTACTACTAAGAATGCATTCCCAATACGTAGTGTCACAGTGGATACTGGAACGGAACCACTGTCTTCAACAGCATGTGCTGATAACCTTAATGTCATGGGGCACGACAATACATTTTTACATTTAAGTCATTTAGCAGACGCTCTTATCCAGAGCAACTTACATGAGCAATTAGGGTTAAGTGCCTTGCTCAAGGGCACATCGACAGATTTTTTCACCTAGTCGGCTCGGGGATTAGAACCAGCGACCTTTCGGTTACTGGCACAACGCTCTTAACCACTAAGCTACCTGCATAGTGTATGACCAGAATGTCACAAGCAAAACAAGGGAGATGTGTCTTAGCACTAGTACATATTGGCAATGCTGTAAGTCATTTACAGTATCAGCTGATATTGCTCTCTTTGCAAAGAGATGATTGATGAAATCCCAGATTGTAACAATCAGATCATATCATACATCATATTTGAGAGATAATGAAAGGATCAGGTTGTCCTTTATTGGAAATGTGAAATTGTCGCCTAAGGGAGGACAAGATTGGGCAAGCTGTTCCTAGTACAAGAAGGAAGAAGTACTTACTTAGCTAATAGGACTGAGAACAGAGAGGAAGGTAAAACTCAAATATTGCTTGTAGCAGCTTGTGTTCAATAATGCTTCTCATCAAACAATAATGTGATGTTGACACTAGTTTTGGATCCACATAAACAGCTGTAAACTGTTCCTAGTTGGCCCAGAAAATTTAAAAAATAAACCAAATCATACTCTTGAAATCGTATATTTTCTTACTTGCCTCTTGACACATATATTGGCAAATTCCATAAAATGGAAATATGGATAGGTCTACTAGGATTTACCGCTTGGCTTGGGATGAATATGTAAAACCGTGGTTTCCAGATAATTAATCCTACCCCAAAAAACTGTTACCCATTTAAGAAGAGCTATTGTACCGAGAGAGCTCCGATGTTCCCCAGCACAGACACATTGCAAAATGTTTATGTATGACCTCTTCACTCTCTCTCTCTCTCTCTCTCTCTCTCTCTCTCTCTCTCTCTCTCTCTCTCTCTCTCTCTCTCTCTCTCTCTCTCTCTCTCTCTCTCTCTCTCTCTCTCTCTTCTACCTCAAGGAAACACAGAGAGAATTTGTGGCATTCTCAATTATCCTAATCACCTCTCATTTGGGTGTTTGAGTAAGAAGTCGAACATTAAGGAATAAACCCTTCACTTACAGCAATTAGCAGTTGCATTGATTATTTCTCAATTGGTATCCTGACGCACCTGCATATTAAAGATATGGAAATAATGCCTGATCATTATTAATGGTATGCGTAGAGAGGCATGCAGGTGGTCAAACAGGCCCAGATCTGATTAGATGAGAAGACGCAAACCTGTCTTAGTCTCTGGGAGGACCAGATGTCCTCATGGAGAGAGGAGTTAAATGATTAAATGTTTTGAAGGGTAGAGGTGTATTCTTCTCCACTTCTGTCGTTCCATGTTGTCGAACACAAAACATTCATGACAACATTTCAAGCATAGTAGTATTGTTCTCCACAAAGTGTTGTTTACCCATTAAATCTATTGGTGGTTGGATTAATACAAAATGTAAACAGTGATCTGTTCTAAGCAACCCTTCAATCTGAATTAGAATTAAGCTGTCTTTGGTGGCCACTTGATTGAGAAGCCAAGGACCAAACTATTCAATATGCTTCCATTGTGGTGATAGTTTCTCTGTGAGTGAATCAGAGTTTTTGGCAGTGTCATATCTGGACTGAGCTAGACCCCAGAGGCTAACCATGGGAACCATGCTGGACTGCATCTATCTGTGTAAATCATGTGTAAACATTGCTGGATTGATGCTGAGGGGAAAAACACTCAGGGCCAATCAGTTAAATGTCTCCCAGAAATTAGTGGGTTTATTTGTGCTTTCCCATGCACTCAAGGACACGCACAATGAGCAAAACAGTACACGCATTGACCAAAACAGTACACGCATTGACCAAAACAGTCGCAACAATTTAAAAAAGATGGGATTATCCAAGGCCAGTTCCAAATAATTGTATACAAGTGAAAGCAATGAGATAAAGTTATTGTGAAATTCACAATCTGCAAAATGGCCACTGGTCACAAACTGGTTGAATCAACGTTGTTTCAACGTAATTTGTCAACGTGTTGTGATGTGGAATCTACGTGGAAAATACATTGGATTTGAAAAAAGTCATCCACGTAAACTGTTGATTTGAGTTATAATGAAAATGAAAAAGACAATGGGAAGGAGAGAGGATAAACAAACACAATCATGCATGGTGTGGATCGCCTCCTAGCTGTGTCTCTGTCTGTCTGTGACGGCAGAGGTGATGAGCCATTGGAGACAGGAGACGGGAGATGGGAGATGGGAGACGGGAGACAGGAGACGGGAGACGGGAGACGGGAGACTGGAGACAGGAGACAGCTTGCAGCTCTCTGTTTTACCTCAAATCCCGTGTAGCTCAGTTGGTAGAGCATGGCGTTTGCAACGCCAGGGTTGTGGGTTCAATTCTCACGGGGGGCCGGTATGAAAATGTATGCACTCACTAACTGTAAATTGCTCTGGATAAGAGTCTGCTTATGACGAAAAAAAATTAATAATCCATAATCATTCTATAGCCGATATTGTGCAGCGGGTCACAGGTCAGGGTCACAGGTCATGGGAAAACATGATTATATTACTCTGTAAGGGTCCAAGTACAGTCTCCTACTGGCAAGCACAGGGTGGGATGGGGCCTCTAAATGGGAGGATGGAGGATTACTAAACATTGGACCAAGATTTAGAAAGATTTACCCAATTCCATTTCCCTCTTCAGTCCGTCTGTATTATTTAGCATACGGCTTCACGGCTAACAAACTAAACATAAACAAGTTAGAGAAAAATCAAAAGGACGGGCCCATACATATATATAAATATCATGAGGGCAGTGAAAGAAACTGGAAGTTAGATATACAGTATATTTTTGATGAACTTCAAACGTATTCCCTATACAGTAGCGGTGCATGGGTAAAATCACTGGGGAAGCCAAGCCAGAAACAAAAAGCCAAATTATACCCTGTTGGTTAATATGCCTTCAGACCGTGATATGTAGGCCTAAGGCCGAGACAATAAGAAAACACAAAATCAATTCAACCACATCTTTGTTTCATCACAAAACCGGAGCGCAACCACTGTCCGGTGAAATCCACAAAGCATATGGCATGTAACAAACGGTTACATTTGTATTTATATTTATTAAGGATCCACATTAGCTGTTGTCAAGGCAGCAGATACTCTTCCTGGGGTCCAAACACATTAAGGCACTTACATTACATATAAAACAAAATATAAAACAGTACATCATGTTACATTATTACACCACTACATATCTACAGTACAAAATGTTTAATACCACCATACAACAATATTACAATGTACGTGTGTGTAGAGTGCGTGTGCTAGCGCTTGTGTGCGTATGCATGTGTCTGTACCTTTGTGTGTGTTTCTTCACAGTCCCCGCTGTTCCATAAGGTGTATTTTTACCTGTTTTTTTAAATCTGATTCTACTGCTTGCATCAGTTATCTGATGTGGAATAGAGTTCCATGTAGTCATGGCTCTATGTAGTACTGTGCGCCTCCCATAGTCTGTTCTGGACTTGGGAATTGTGAAGAGACCTCTGGTGGCATGTCTTGTGGGGTATGCATGGGTGTCCGAGCTGTGTGCTAGTAGTTCAAACAGACAGCTCGGTACATTCAGCATGTCAACACCTCTTACAAAAACAAGTAGTGATGAAGTCATACTCTCCTCCACTTTGAGCCATGAGACATTGACATGCATGTCATTAATGTTATCTCCCAGTGTACTTTTAAGGGCCAGCCATGCTGCCCTATTCTGAGCCAATTGTAATTTTCCTAAGTCCCTCTTTGTGGCACCTGACCACACGACTGAACATGAGTTTAGGTGAGATAAAACTGTAGGACCCTTCTTGTTGATAGTGTTGTTGAGTACGCAGAGCAGCGCTTTATTATGGACAGACTTCTCCCCATCTTAGCTACTGTTGTATCAATATGTTTTGACCATGACAGTTTACAATCCAGGGTTACTCCAAGCAGTTTAGTCACCTCAACTTGCTCAATTTCTACATTATTCATTTCAAGATTTAGTTGAGGTTTAGGGTCTAGTGAATGATTTGTCCCAAATACAATGCTTTTAGTTTTTGAAATATTTAGGACTAACTTATTCCTTGCCACCCCATTCTGAAACTGACTGCAGCTCTTTGTTAAGTGTTGCAGTCATTTCCGTCGCTGTGGTAGCTGACGTGTATAGTGTTGAGTCATCCGCATACATAGACACACTGGCTTTACTCATATGGAGAGGCTTCCATTAAAGAACACCCTCTGTGTTCTGTGGACAGGTAACTCTTTATCCACAATATAGCAGTGGGTGTAAAGCCATAAGACATGATGATGTCAAAAGCCGCACTGAAGTCTAACAAAACAGCCCCAACAATATTTGTATCATCAATTTCTCTCAGCCAATCATCAGTTATTTGTATAAGTGCTGTGCTTGTTGAATGTCCTTCCCTATAAGCATGCTGAAAGTCTGTTGTCAATTTGTTTACTGTAAAATAGTATTGTATTTGGTCAAACACCATTTTTTCCAAAAGTTTACATATTTTTGGTAACAGGCTGATTGGTCAGCTATTTGAGCCAGTAAAGTGGGTTTTACTATTCTTGGGTAGCGGAATGACTTTTGCTTCCCTCCAGGCCTGAGGGCACACACTTTCTAGTAGGCTTAAATTTAAGATATGGCAAATAGGAGTGGCAATATCGTCCGCTGTTATCCCCAGTAATTTTCCATCCAGGTTGTCAGACCCCGGTTGCTTGTCATTGTTGATAGACAACAATACTTTTTTCACCTCTTCCGCACTCACTTTACGGAATTCAAAAGTACAATGCTTGTCTTTCATAATTTGGTCAGATATACTTGGATGTGTAGTGTCAGCGTTTGTTGCTGGCATGTCATGCCTAAGTTTGCTAATCTTGCCAATGAAAAAATCATTAAAGTAGTTGGCAATATCAGTGGGTTTTGTGATGAATGAGCCATCTGATTGATGGAGCCGAGTTTGCCTTTTTGCCCAAAATGTCATTTAAGGGGCTCCAAAGGTTTTTACTATCATTCTTTATGTCATTTATCTTTGTTTCATAGTATAGTTTCTTCTTCTTTTTATTTAGTTTAGTCACATGATTTCTCAGTTTACAGTACGTTTGCCAATCGGTTGTGCTGCCAGACTTATTTGCCATTCCTTTTGCCTCATCCCTCTCAACCATTTTTGAATTCTTCATCAATCCAAGTGGATTTAACAGTTTTTACAGTCATTTTCTTAATGGGTGCATGCTTATTAGTAACTGGAATAAGTAATTTCATAAATGTGTCAAGTGCAGTGTCTGGTTGCTCCTCATTACACACCACAGACCAGCAAATATTCATTACATCATCAACATAAGAATCACTACAAAACTTATTGTATGACCTCTTATACACAATATTAGGCCCAGCCTTTGGTTTTCCTATATATGGCTACTATATTGTGATCACTACATCCTATGGATTTGGATACTGCTTTAAAGCACGTTTCTGCAGCATTAGTAAAGATGTGCTCAATACATGTTAATGATTTAATCCCTGTGCTGTTTGTAACTACCTTGGTAGGTTGACTGAGAACCTGAACCAGGTTGCGGGCACTGATTACAGTTTGAAGCTTTTTCTTGAGTGGGCAGCTTGATGAAAGCCAGTCAATATTTAAATCACCCAGAAAATATACCTCTCTGTTGATATCACATACATTATCAAGCATTTCACACATATTATCCAGATACTGACTGTTAGCACTTGGTGGTCTATAGCAGCTTCCCACCAGAATGGGCTTTAGGTGAGGCAGATGAACCTGTAGTCATATTACTTCAACAGTATTTACACTTGAGATCCTCTCTAAGCTTTACAGGAATGTGGTTCTGAATATAGACCGCAACACCACCCCCATTGGCATTTCTGTATTTTCGGTAGATGTTATAACCATGTATTGCTACCGCTGTATCATCAAAGGTATTATCTAAGTGAGTTTCAGAGATAGTTAGAATGTGAATGTCATCTGTTACGAGCAAGTTATTGACTTCATAAACCTTGTTTCTTAGGCTACATATGTTAACATGGGCTATTTGTAGCACTTTTCTGGGTTGTGTGATTGTTTTTAATGCTTTAATGGGAAGCTTATCAGAAGTAAATATAATAAATAATATGCCATTTAGCAGACGCTTTTATCCTAAGCCACTTACAGTCATGTGTGCATAAATGTTTTACGTATGGGTGGTCCCGGGGATCGAACCCACTACCCTGGCGTTACAAGCGCTGTGCTCTACCAATTGAGCTACAGAGGACCACAGTAGACATACTCATGTTATTGATATTGGAGCTGATAATGCAGGGTGAGCTGCACACAGTGGACTTCCTACTAGGGCACACCGCCTCAGTGCTAACAGTGTAACTCTGGTTCATAGGCAGATGATTACTGCATTCAATAGCTGTAGGATCAATAGAGGTATTCAGGGCAGTTAGGGGGACATAAATTAAGTTACTTACATTATGTCTGCCAACGCCCCTGGGATAATGTACATTTGCAGCAGCATTATGACAAACTCAGCGACACAATGGTAGGGATTAACTGAGCTGGTCTTGGGGGTCATTGATAAGTCATTGTCTCAACGCAGCCTTGAAATGCGTGGACAGAGTCCAGGAGCCAAGATGATTGGGATGGATTCTGTCATTCCTGTAGTGTTTCTTCTGTTTCCAGAAGGTGTCGAAGCTTTCTATAAAAGTGATTCCAACAGAATGACCTACAGCATGGTCAAGCAAGTTAATGTTTGGACTACTAAACATCTTATTGATTTAAAACCACGGACAGCTACCACAAGTCTTAAAGAAAACAGGAGCTGCCTCCACTATTCCAGCACCATTTCAACTTCAACATTTCGACATCATCAAATCACCTATGCTTAGTCTAATACAGTGACAACTAAAAGACACCAAAAAACGATTTAGTCCAATCAATGTAAGCTAAATATTATTTGGCTGTCCATGGTTCTTATTTATGTGAGTGTGTGTGTGTGTGTGTGTGTGTGTGTGTGTGTGTGTGTGTGTGTGTGTGTGTGTGTGTGTGTGTGTGTGTGTGTGTGTGTGTGTGTGTGTGTGTGTGTGTGTGTGTGTGTGTGTGTGTGTGTCATGCGTGCGTGCGTGTGTGCGTGCGTGCGTGTGTGTGTGCACAAGCAGAAAAAACATGTTGACTCTTCCTACTTGTAGAGAAATGCCAATGCCATTGTCGTGGAAATTCTTACACAGGGACACTCGAAGTCAATCTTAAATGAATCATTGTTTATTGTCAGCGTGCTGGAGAGGTTCCAACCAACTTAATGCACCACAGTGAACGTCTGTCAGGAGCTCTAATGGGGCAGTCCCGTTAGTGCCTTTATATACTGAACTAAAGTCATATTTGCATGATTTAGCTTATTCATAATTAATTAGTCATTAACGTTTACTTCATTCATGTGACCGACCAATACTGGGTCATGCATGTGACAGACCAATACCTCGCGAGGCTTCTTCTCTTTAAGCGGAGACCTTGAAACGGAGATATCCCTTTCTCTAAACAAGGTACTGGGCGTACTGCCAAATTGCGGACACTGATAGTGAGGATTCGTTCAATCAGTCACTTGCATGAACACAGAAATTGGATTATAGAAAAACACAAACATAGACCATAGAAATTGGTAAATAGAAAAGCACCAAAATAAAATGTTCCATCACACCATCATCCTCTCTTTCATGTTGACGAAACGGTCTATGACTCCGTCATACAGTACACTTTTAGTTTTTGTTGTTAGAGGCTACCTGGCTAAAATGCTTGCTCGCTAGCCTAACTTCCTTTCATGGGCAATGATGATCCAGCTAGTTAACATTAGACTTCTACATCTAGCTACATATTGAATTTCATCCTCTCAGGCCAGGGGCACAGTGCATGACTTTATGGTTGGATCAGAATCGCCATTATAATCATTGGCCAGTATGTTCAAATCCTTATCTCAAATCCATAGCTAATTTAGGAAAGGGCCAATTTTAGCTAGCTAGCTAGCCACCGGAGGACAACAACACAACAAGATGCAACAATTCTGTCAATAATGTTTTGCGCTCGATGTGATTGGTGTGAAGCCAAATCCAAACTGGCTTCCCTTGAGACAGTCTTTTGGTGCACCAGGACCATTCACTGTTGAGCTCACTCAGTTTAGCTCAACGCTGATTGGCTATTATTGTTTTCTTTCTTTTTTTTATCAAGGGAGGCCAAATGCTGGCTGGCATCCCTTGCATTCAATGCTGCGGGCAACAATGTCATCATGCTCTTTTTTACCAGACAGCATCAAACAGATGGGCTACACATGCTAAAACAGAAGGGGGCGCTGTTTTGCTCGCTTGGATGCTTTCTCTGGTGAGATACATTCAGCCTCTTGCGAATTGAAGAAATATTATGAAACACAGAGAGACGAAAGATACATTCTTTTATGTTGTTTTCCTTTTTTTCTTGGTAAATATTTTGGGACAGCCTGGCTTCCCTTGGCATCCATGAATTCATGCCACTGTCCCTATATGTTATAGAATGCATTATTTCGTGTCCTCCTCCCATGCAAAACCGTTAAAGCATTCAGACTGACTTGTCTGCTACCAAAGTGGATTCACCCCGGTTCCGCCACTCTCCCCAGTCCTAAAAACAGAACCAAGCTGTCCTTGAGCTCAGCTGCAACACCTCTACATTCATATTACATCACACATGACCTTGTTGGTAATGCCCATTTCGTAGCTATTCATTAGATGTCAAATGCAATCTGACAACCCCTATTCACCACCAAAGCAAACAAAAATGAAAGCAAAAACGAACACCAACTTTTTTTCAGTCTCTACTACTTCGTTCTTTTTAAACATTTAAAAAGCTCTGTGACATCTAGGGGAAAATATGACATCTAGGGAAAAATATGACATCTAGGGAAAAATATCTCTTTGTCTAAAAGTCACAGGCTGAGTGCTGCACTCTTCCATTTCTTAGATTGTCACTCCCTGATCGAGAGAACTCTTGTTGGTTGGGTCAGGATGTGAGTGTCGTATGAGATCTATGTTATTAGATTCTATGTTTATGATCTAGTATTTGTATTTCTGTGTTTGGCCGGGTGTGATTCCCAATCAGAGGCAGCTGTCGCTCGTTGTCTCTGATTGGGGATCATACTTAGGCAGCCTGGTTGCCTACCTTAGTTGTGGGATCTTGTTTGTGTTCCTGTTTAGCTTATTGTGTGTATAGCCCATAGGACGTCACGTTTTCGTTGTTTTGTCATTTTGTCAAGTGTTTATTTGTCTTAATAAATATGTACACATATCACGCTGCACCTTGGTCTGACCAGTCTCTCAACGATCATGACATAGATGCACAACATGTATTAGTGTTTGCCTACCATTCACCCTGAAAGGCCTTGTAGATATGTTTCACATTTTGCACCTTAGCATCTCTTATCACAGGATATGGAACAGACTTCAGTTAATAGACACAGAACACCAAGCACATAATCTATAACACCCTAAACCACTAAAGCACATTGTTACTAACTTCATGAACATTGAATGTGGCCTTACTGCTATTAGCCCATAGAAACACATTGAATAACATACATGGAAAAACCGATATTTAAAAAATAAATCAAATCCATCTATCTGCAAATTTAAATGTAGGCCTAACCATACTTTATAAATCATACATCATCAATGATACTATTTAGGCCTGTATAACATTAGAGAAGTCACCAACAGCTAGTGTTTCAATTCAAGCCAGGGTTTAACTAAAAATAGACAATACATACAGTGGCTTGCGAAAGTATTCACCCCCCCTTGGCATTTTTCCTACTTTGTTGCCTTACAACCAGGAATTAAAAATGGATTTTTTGGGGGTTTTGTATTATTTGATTTACACAACATGCCTATCACCTTGAAGATGCAAAATATGTTTTCTTATGAAACAAACAAGAAATAAGACAAAAAAAACAAAAGTTGCATAATTTTACAAATTAGTTGATCAAATATTGAATTTGGACTTTACTACAGTAGCCCATAGACATGAATTGAATAACACATTAATACAGTAAATGGGAAAACAAACACTCAAAATAAATCATAAGGATAAAGGTTTTGAAATGTCTTTCCTATATCTAGGAGACATAAGAAAGATCAGGAAATATATATTTGAGGTTTTTGGACAAATATTGAACCCCCTTTTTTTTGTTGCCACAAAAAGATCATTCTTCCATTATAATTATTTTAACCGGTACTGGTTACCTTCAGACGAGTCCCGTGACACTTTTGAGGGTCATTGAATCTCCCCTTTCCATAGTGGGGTGGTATTAGTTTGTAGCCCAAACAGTTCGGACACTACAGACAGAAGTTGGCAGATCGGCTGAACCGACTTCAGACGAGTCCCGTGACGGGTCCCGTGTTCCTGAGAGTCTCATCTTTCCGTAGAGGGGTCATATTATACTGAACAAAAATATAAACGCAACATGCAACAATTTCAAAGATTTTACTGAGTTACAGTTCATATAAGGAAATCAGTCAATTTAAATAAATTGATTAGGCACAGATACCTTAAAGAAAAAGGTAGGGGTGTGTATCAGAAAAACAGTCCGTATCTGGCGTGACTACAATTTGCCTCATGCAGCGCGGCACATCTCCTTCGCATAGAGTTGATCAGGCTGCTGATTGTGGCCTGTGGAATGTTGTCCCACTCCTCTTCAATGGCTGTGCGAAGTTGCTGGATATTGGCGGGAACTGGAACACGCTGTCGTACACGTCGATCCAGAGCATCCCAAACATGCACAGTGGGAGACATGTCTGGTGAGTACGCAGGCCATGGAAGAACTGAGACATTTTCAGCTTCCAGGAATTTAGTACAGATCCTTGTGACATGGGGCTGTGCATTATCATGCTGAAACATGAGGTGATGGTGGCGGATGAATGGCACGACAACGGGCCTCAGGATCTCATCACAGTATTTTTGTGCATTCAAATTGCCATCGATAAAATGCAATTGTGTTCGTTGTCCATAGCTTACGCCTGCCCATACCATAACCCCACCGCCACCATGGTGCACTCTGTTCACAACGTTGACATCAGCAAACCGTTCGCCCACACAACACCATACACGTGGTCTGTGGTTGTGAGGCCGGTTGGACGTAGTGCCAAATTCTCTAAACGAAGTTGGAGGTGGCTTATTGTAGGGAAATGAACATTCAATTATCTGGCAACAGCTCTGGTGGACATTCCTGCAGACAGCATGCCAATTACACACTCCCTCAAAACTTGAGATGTGTGACAAAACTGCACATTTTAGAGTGGCCTTGTATTGTCCCCAGCACAAGGTGCACCTGTGTAATGATCATGCTCTTTAATCAGCTTCTTTATATGCCACACCTGTCAGGTAGATGGATTATCTTGGCAAAGGAGAAATGCTCAGCAACAGGGATGTAAACAAATGTGTGCACATAATTTGAAAGAAATAACCTTTTTGTGCATAAGGAACATTTCTGGGATCTTTTATTTCAGCTCATGAAACCAACACTTTACATGGTTTATATGTTTACATGTTGGGTTTATATGTTTGTTCAGTGTATGTGTGCAATATAGCCATGCCCATGTTTGATATAGGCACAAGTTGCACAACCCAGAGTCACATTAAAAGGCTAAACAAACAGGCCTATAGCCTAAAAAAAGAAACCCCAAACAATTCAATGGCCACGGCAAATGTTGTAGACTAATTAATGACAATGCATCAATTTAAAGGCTCTAAAAAATACAAAATAGTGTACCACTGTGTCTTAAAATGTTCTAGTTAGGTTTACAGAGAAAAAGACGTAAAGCGAAACACGTTTTTTGTTCGACTATTTCCGCCGAGTTCGACTATTTCAGCTAAGCTCTTCAGTCCCTCCATTTTGTTGTCTGTTGTGTGTGCTGTTGGCAAGAGAAGTGCAGAAAACGGTTGTTTATAAGGATATTCTAGCAATGGACGGGTATGTATTGGCTATCTATGTGTTTTTCTTGAATGATTCATCATGCGCGGCAAGATTTCGTTGATTAAATTAGAGTAGCTAGCTAACCTCACCCTAGCTAGGTTTTATTTTAGCTAACGGTAGCTAGCTGACGTTACGTTAGCTTGGCTAGCTAGCTAACTCCTGGCTGAGCATTCGAACTGCCAGAGGGCGATTGCAAGTTAGCTTTAGCTAGATAACGCAAAGTATATTTTGTTTTCGCAACTGTTCAGAAACTAGCTAATAAATTGACTGGGCAATAATGTTCAGCTAACGTTAGTTAATTAGCTAGCCTTAAGAGAGGATGGCCACTCAAGCGTGACAAGGGACGCGTCGTCACTTGTCCGGTGATCATTCATTTTATCCTTTGTTGATCGGAAATGTAGCTAGCTAGGGTAAACTATCCACTCAAAAAGTAATCAACACCGTTAAGCTACAAAATCCCTGGCTAGCGTGCATTGCCATACAGGTTTCTCCTTTTATATGTGGTCAACGTGTGTAGATGGCTAGTTATGTTGTAACTAGTAGTTAACTAGCTATGTGCTGGTGGAGAGAGAGAAACGTTTGCTACTGGTGGATTTCTTTTAGCATGTAGCCACGGCACTAGCCAGCTAGCTAACTTCCTTAGCTACTAGCTAGTTGAACTCCAGATAAGCAAAGCAGCAGCATGCTGCGATAATTGTGGGGAAAATGGGCTTAACGAGCTAGCTAATCATTCTGTTCCGTCTCTTTTTCAGTATTGGAGATGTTGCAGTTGGTGTAAAGGTAAGCCTCAGCCCAATGCCCTCTTTATGGCAAAGGTTATAGCTTGTTAGATACATGGAAACCACATCTTGAAATTCCCTTTCATTGCTATGGCAATGCAAACCCTTTCTTCTTACCCAGCTGAGTTGTTACATTAATCAGGATGTAGCCTAATGTATCTCACACTGGTCAAGGTTTGCCTCCATCCAGTTTTTAGACCCCTAGGGTACTTTATGGGCTGATACCTAACACAGGACACACAACTCACATTTACAACTCTCACATTTACAACAATTGTTTTAAAAAGCAAGTTGTCCTTTCAAGTCAGGATCTGGGCATAAGCCTACTGGTATGAGCACAGAGTCCTAAATGTAGCTTGTTACTGTTGAGAGAGTATGTAGTATCGGGTCAAAAAGGTTTTGGGTCAATTTCTCCCTCTTTCTTTCTCTTTCTCCCTCTCTTTTTGTTTTATCTCTTTCTCCAGAGAGGATCAGATGAACTGATATCAAGCAGTGTCTACAACAGTGGTTCTGACAGTATCACTGGTAAGTTCGCTGTTCCTTTGCCAGTCCCCTCTGAATGGTCATTTGATCGTGTTCCAACGGCATTCAAATAAGTCAAAAGGATTAATGAATGTTTGAAGTCGAACGGCTGTATTGGTGAGTGTCTTTCCCCGCGGGAGGTGTTTCGGTATCTGTAGGTGTGACTGAAAGAGAGATGCTGTGCATTTCAATAGGCTATATCTCTTCAGAACATGGCTGTAATGTCTTAGAGAAACTATAGTAAGGTAGGAGCTGAAGAGAATGTAGCCAGACTCTGGTTGGCTGAGAAAGTTACTGTATTAATGTTTTCTGTAGGTCCTTCAAATCTATATCTAGAAAGCCTCAACATACACTGAGTGTACAAAACATTAAGAACACCTGCCCTTTCCATGACATAGACTGACCAGTTGAATCCAGGTGAAAGCTATGATCCATTATTGATGTCACCTGTTAAATCCACTTCAATCAGTGTAGATGAAGGGGACAAGACGGGTTAAATAATACATTTTTGAGACATGGATTGTGTATATGTGCCATTCAGACAGTGAATGGGCAAGACTAAATATTTAGGAGTGCCTTTGAACGGGATATGGTAGTAGGTGCCAGGCGCACCGGTTTGAGAGTGTCAAGAACTGCAACGGTGCTGGGTTTTTCACGCTCACAGTTTCCAGTGTGTATCAAGAATGGTCCATCACCCAAAGGACATCCAGCCAACTGTGGGAAGCATTTGAGTCAACATGGGCCAGCATCCCCGTGGAACGCTTTCGACACCTTGTAGAGTCCATGCCCCGATGAATCAAGGCTGTTCTGCGGGCAATGAGAGGGGGGGTTCCTAATGTTTTGTACGCTCAGTGTAAATTGCATTCAGATGCAAAATATAATGTTACACTTATTTTTAAATGTTTGAGAATGAAACACTAACACTGAAGTTCAGTTATGACTTGTTTCCGTCCATCGTAAGAGGATGGACTGTGGTGGTGTTAGTTTCCGTGCTCCTCTCAAGGAAGTGGGTGTTTTGTGCTTTCTGGTGGGCGGCTTTAGAGCAGAGCAGGATTGGGATAATAGAAGCTTCTGTCTTTTTCTATCTAGATGGGACAGCCAATGGGAACGACAGTAAAGCCAATGGGAGCGACAGTAAAAAGCTGAGAGTGGAAGACCGGATGGAAGCACCTCCCTCTCGTGTGCTGCACATCAGAAAACTGCCCAATGAAACTTCAGAATCGGAGGTCATTGCCCTGGGGTTACCTTTCGGGAAGGTCACCAATATCCTGACGCTTAAGGGGAAAAACCAGGTGAGTGGGCCCAGATAGAGGAACAGGCGACGCGACGGATGTTTTACTCCGCCCAAAATCTTTACACAAAAAAAAAATTTGCCCACGAAGGGAGGAATTTTTGTATGCAGGTCAATGAGTGTCGCATTTGGTCAACAAAAAAAATGTAATTGCTAATTTGCTACGTGGGCCTTATTTGTTCTAATCGAAGTTTCGTAATGGTTAGGTTGTTACAAATGCACTGATATAAGTGGACACGTGGGGATAGTGCGAGAGAGGGTGGAGGAGGCTTGGTTTTGAAGCGCTGGCCATCTTGTTATGAAATGCGTTATCTCAATTAGGTCCACAGAGTTATACCTACGGAGGAGTGGCTTCTATGAAGGAACTTTGAATGTCTTAACTTCCGAAAGTTAACGTTGGACTAACAAGCTTGTGTGTGCAGAGTGGCATTAATCACCATGTTTCCTTCATTTATGTCCCACTCCCTGCATATAAAGTATTTTATGATACCATTTAGTCACATTTTGCGACCCTTTGACTTGGCTGTGCAAGTTTTTTTTAATGTAGGAGGCTAAAACCATGATTTGGTCAAACAGTAAAGTACATTATCCTCATGATTCCTGTAATGAGTGTCTACCTGCCTGCCCCTGTACCTGTTTCGCTGGTTGTCGAGCGAACCGCTCTTTTCCCGGGGAGAATGAAGTGTTCGGATTGTATAACAAAAATCAAATTGCCTGGAAAACACAGCTATCCTGTTGTCACAGTTGAAGAAAGGAGGTTATCAGCTTTCTGTAGGTATGGATTCTTTTTTTTTTCTTTCTCCGTGCTCAATAACAGCTATCTTACAGCCAAGATATTTGATATGGCTTTGAGATACGGAGCGAGCGAACTGCGCTTTGGCCATTGCGATTTCCTAGGCCGCATTGAGTGGTAGGCTACAACGGCAATGTTCTTTTGGACATAATTTTTTTTTTACTGTTAGGTTAATACATGGCTACTAGCAGTGGGTATTATATTTACAGTTAGCGATCTAGATCATGTGTTTTGAGTTTCTAGTTATTCAGGTGGTGAATTAGCCCCAAAATAAATGAGGCTGTGATATTAGTGCACATAAAGACGTAGGCAAATTCATTCTATTGAACATTCAAAAAAATAAATAAAAAAAAATAATTCCTAACAGTAAAATATAATACAAATATGAAACATTTTATTTTTTGGGGTGCCACCAAATCATTGGCTGGTGCCTCCAACTGGAAAAACCTTAGTGCCACCAGGGGAAAGTATAGTCTGGTGCCTTAGATACAGACATGGTACAGTTTTATTTGAATTGAACTGTATCATTTCTGTATCGTAAGACTTCCATAGAATGCCATTAGGTATATAGCCTAACAGAACTCTAAATGCTGTTCTTGTCCATTTTGGTCTTCAGGCTTTCTTGGAGCTGGGGACAGAGGAAGCAGCAATAACCATGGTCAACTACTACTCCACTGTGACACCTCATGTTCGTAACGTCCCCGTATTCATCCAGTACTCCAACCACAAAGAACTCAAAACAGATAGTGGAAACCAGCGGGCCCAGGCGGTCCTGCAGGCGGTGTCGGCGGTCCAGGGGGGAGGTACCCCTACATCAGATCTAACGGAGGCGTCCAGCCCTGTGCTCAGAATAATCATTGACAACATGTTCTACCCAGTCACTTTGGATGTGCTGCAACAGGTACCTTCCTATTCTAATAGGTTTGTCAGGGTCAGAGGGCAGATTTTATAAATGCAATATAATTTTTTTTTTAAAAATTTTGTGGTTGTGCTCCGTTTTGTACAGACATGATCCAAATCAATGGCGCCGTACTGCATGGCCTCCGTTTTGCTATTTGTGAATTTTTTTTTTTTTTTTTTTTTTTTTCACGGAATGTATGCGCTATTAATTCTTACAACCGACAATAACTTTTGAACATCAGATTGGCAGTTACTTACCCCAATTCCGGCTTCAACTTCGACTCATGGGGCGCTCTGTAATTCCGACCCAGTTTTCCGGCTATCCAAGAGGAAACGCCGGCGTTAGAGGCAAGGGGGAGGGGATCCTGGTGAGATTAAGGAGAAGGGGAAAACCGTCAATCAGATCATGACTCCGTACTCCTGCTTCCTGTTTACAAGCAGAAACACAAACAGGAAGTACCCGTGACTCGCTCCGTTGAGAGGTGGTCAGCAGAATCCGAGGTTATGCTACAGGACTGCTTTGCTAACGCTGGCTGGAATACGTTCAGAGACTCCGCCGATAACATTGACGAGATAACCACCTCCGTCACTGGCTTCATTAGAAAATGCATCAGCGACGTTGTACCCACGGTGAGGGGACGCTGCTTCCCCAATCAAAAGCCCTGGATTAACACCTAGGTTGGCACTAAACTGAAGGACAGGGCTACCGCACAGAGTTATCGTAGATCAGGGTTTCCCAAAGTCGGTCTTTGGACCCCCCCCTGGTGCACATTTTAGTTTTTGCCCTAGCACAACACAGCTGATTCAAATAAACGACTCATCATCAAGATTTGATTATTTGAATCAGCTGTGTAGTGCGAGGGCAAAAAACTAAACGTGCACCCGGGGGAGGCCTCTGGACCGACTTTGGGAAACCTTGTCGTAGACAACCCTGAGGCTACGGCTGAGGACAGGAAGTCACGCTATGACCTCCAGAGTCATCAAACGAGCAGAAGGACAATAAAGGAATAAGGTGGAGATATACTGCACAGGCTCTGCCGCCCGCCGCAGGTGGCTGGGGCTACAGTCCATTACGGATTACAAAGGAAGACCCAACTGATCTTCCCAATGATGCCTCTCTACCAGACCAACTGAATGCATTTTATGCACGCCACATCATGCCGGGTCTGAGGGCCGTCACAGACCCAGAGGATTGAGTGATCTCACTCTCCGGGGCCGACGTGAGAAAGGCCTTCAATCAGGTCAACACGCCGCCTGGCGTTATTCCAGGGCATGTTTCTCAGAACATGAGCAGAACAGCTGGCATGCATATTCACTGTCATTTACAACCTCCACCTTGACCCAATCTGTAATCTCCAAATGTTTTAAGATGGCCGCCATCATTCCTGTCCCCAAGAACTCTTAATGCTTCATGCCGCAATGGCTACTGCCCTGTAGCACTCACTGCTGTGATCATGAAGGGCTTTGAGAAGCTGGTTATGACACACATTAACACCACCATCCCAGACACCCTAGACCCACTCCAATTTGCATACCGCCCCAACAGATCCATAGATGAGGCAATCTCAATTGCTCTCCACACTGCCCTCACCCACCTAGATAAGAGGAATACCTATGTGAGAATGCTGTTCATTGACTACAGCTCAGCGTTCAACGCCATTGTCCCCTCCAAGCTCGACACCAAACTTAGGACTCTGGGTCTGAACACCTCCCTCTTCAACTGGATCCTGGACTTCCTGACGGGCCGACCCCATGTGGTGAGGGTAGCCACGCTGACCCTCAACACAGGGGCCCCACAGGGGTGTGTGCTTAGTCCCCTCCAGTACTCCCTGTTCACCCACGGCTGCGTGGCCAAGCACGACTCCAACTTCGTGGAGGTTGTATTTTCAATATTTTGTATTGTTATTTTCTGTTATTTTCTGTTTTTTTTTAAATTGTCAGATCTTCTCAAAGTTTGGCACTGTCATGAAGATAAGCCGTATAGTCTATTCTCTCTGCTTCCACGCGGCAAGCGGTACCTGTGCATCAAGTCTGGCGCTAACAGCCTCTTGAACAGCCTCTATCAACAATCAATAAGACTGATTAATAGCTAACACAATAGTTACACACTATATTTATTGACCTTTTACTTTAATATTTGTCTCTATTCACACACACTGTCACTCCAACACACACGCACTCCATCATTTTCTCACTCACACATAATATGCACATACATTTATACTGACTCTACACACCCACTCACATACAAGCTGCTGCTACACTGTTTATCTTATATCCTGTTGCCTAGTCACCTTATCCCTTTACATATCTACCTCCATCACTCCAGTATCCCTGCACATTGTAAATATGGTACAGGAACTGACTGACCCTGTATATACACTGCTCAAAAAAATAAAGGGAACACTTAAACAACACATCCTAGATCTGAATGAATGAAATAATCTTATTAAATACTTTTTTCTTTACATAGTTGAATGTGCTGACGACAAAATCACACACAAATTATCAATGGAAATCAAATGTATCAACCCATGGAGGTCTGGATTTGGAGTCACCCTCAAAATTAAAGTGGAAAACCACACTACAGGCTGATCCAACTTTGATGTAATGTCCTTAAAACAAGTCAAAATGAGGCTCAGTAGTGTGTGTGTGTGGCCTCCACGTGCCTGTATGACCTCCCTACAACGCCTGGGCATGCTCCTGATGAGGTGGCGGATGGTCTCCTGAGGGATCTCCTCCCAGACCTGGACTAAAGCATCCGCCAACTCCTGGACAGTCTGTGGTGCAACGTGGCGTTGGTGGATGGAGCAAGACATGATGTCCCAGATGTGCTCAATTGGATTCAGGTCTGGGGAACGGGCGGGCCAGTCCATAGCATCAATGCCTTCCTCTTGCAGGAACTGCTGACACACTCCAGCCACATGAGGTCTAGCATTGTCTTGCATTAGGAGGAACCCAGGGCCAACCGCACCAGCATATGGTCTCACAAGGGGTCTGAGGATCTCATCTCGGTACCTAATGGCAGTCAGGTTACCTCTGGCGAGCACATGTAGGGCTGTGCGGCCCCCCAAAGAAATGCTACCCCACACCATGACTGACCCACCGCCAAACCGGTCATGCTGGAGGATGTTGCAGGCAGCAGAACGTTCTCCACGGCGTCTCCAGACTCTGTCACGTCTGTCACGTGCTTAGTGTGAACCTGTTTTCATCTGTGAAGAGCACAGGGCGCCAGTGGCGAATTTGCCAATCTTGGTGTTCTCTGGCAAATGCCAAACGTCCTGTAAGCACAACCCCCACCTGTGGACGTCGGGCCCTCATACCACCCTCATGGAGTCTGTTTCTGACCATTTGAGCAGACACATGCACATTTGTGGCCTGCTGGAGGTCATTTAGCAGGACTCTGACAGTGCTCCTCCTGCTCCTCCTTGCACAAAGGCGGAGGTAGCGGTTCTGCTGCTGGGTTGTTATCCTCCTACGGCCTCCTCCACGTCTCCTGATGTACTGGCCTGTCTCCTGGTAGCGCCTCCATGCTCTGGACACTACGCTGACAGACACAGCAAACCTTCTTGCCACAGCTCGCATTGATGTGCCATCCTGGATGAGCTGCACTACCTGAGCCACTTGTGTGGGTTGTAGACTCCGTCTCATGCTACCACTAGAGTGAAAGCACCGCCAGCATTCAAAAGTGACCAAAACATCAGCTAGGAAGCATAGGACCTGAGAAGTGGTCTGTGGTCACCACCTGCAAAACCAGTCCTTTATTGGGGGTGTCTTGCTAATTGCCTATGATTTCCACCTGTTGTCTATTCCATTTGCACAACAGCATGTGAAATTTATTGTCAATCAGTGTTGCTTCCTAAGTGGACAGTTTGATTTCACAGAAGTGTGATTTACTTGGAGTTACATTGTGTTGTTTAAGTGTTCCCTTTATTTTTTTGAGCAGTGTAGTAACCTTACCACTATACATATCTACCTCCATCACTCCAGTATCCCTACACATTGTAAATATGTTACTGGAACTGACCCTCTATATAGTAAGTTTACTTACTTTCTCGTGTTCAGGAGTAAATGTCAGTTGGCTTTTCACAGCCGAGCATTCAGAGGTCAAGGACAGCAGGTGCGGTAGAGAGCGCAGCAGGTCCGGAACAAGGTAGCACGTCCGGTGAACAGGTCAGGGTTCCATAGCCGCAGGCAGAAGAGTGGAAACTGGAGCAGCAGCACGACCAGGTGGACTGGGGACAGCCAGGAGTCATCAGGCCAGGTAGTCCTGATGCATGGTCCTAGGGCTCAGGTCCTCCGGGAGGGGAGGGAGACAGAGAGAGGGCGAGAGAGCGAATTAGAGGGAGCATACTTAAATTCACACAGGACACCGGATAAGACAGGAGAATAACACCATATATAACAGACTGACCCTAGCCCCCCGGCACATAGACTATTGCAGTATAGATCCTGGAGGCTGAGACGTGGGGGGGTCAGGGGACACTGTGGCCCCGTCCGACGATACCCCCGGACCGGGCCAACCAGGCAGGATATAACCCCACCCACTTTGCCAAAGCACAGCCCCCACACCACCAGAGGGATATCAACAGACCACCAACCTACTACCCTGAGACAAGGCTGAGTATAGCCCACGAAGATCTCCTCCACCGCACGAGCCCGAGGGGGCGACAAATTGGACAGGAAGATCACGTCAGTGACTCAACCCACTCAAGTGACTCCACCCCTCCTAGGGACGGCATGGAAAGCACCAGTAAGCCAGTGACTCAGCCCCCGTAATAGGGTCAGAGGCAGAGGATCCCAATGGAGAGACAGGAGCCGGCCAGGCAGAGACAATGCTTTGCCGTTCACATAGTTATTGATTATTGCATTGTTGGGTTTTGAGTTTGCAAGAAAGGCGTTTCGCTGTACTTGTGCATGTGACATTACAACTTGAAACTTGACTACCTCTTCTGCCCTTACCTCATTGCAGAAATTAGGGTGTTTTTTTAAAAGTGGCTTTTAATATTACATCTGATTTGTCAAATATCAGCTACTTCGTGGAGGTTGTATTTTCAATATTTTGTATTGTTATTTTCTGTTTTTTTTATTGTCAGATCTTCTCAAAGTTTGGCACTGTCATGAAGATAATCACATTCACCAAGAACAATCAGTTCCAGGCCCTGCTGCAGTTCAACGACCCACCGACTGCCCAGCAAGCCAAAGTAGTGAGTGGGGCTTCTCGTAGCACGTAACAAATTGATAATGAACAGAGTTTTACCATTTTCATTGCACGTTGGCGTATATGTAAATTTGTATACTTGCTATTTTGATTGAGTTCTGCGAAGATTTCCAATATACAGTACTTATCATTACACATGGCAAATAGACTCAACTGGAATCGTTCCATTGCTCCTCAGGCCCTGGATGGACAGAACATCTACAACTCGTGCTGTACGCTCCGCATCGACTACTCCAAGCTGGTCAACCTGAACGTCAAGTACAACAACGACAAGAGCCGTGACTACACCCGGCCAGAGCTCCCTGCCGGGGATGGACAGCCTGCCATAGACCCCAACATGGCTGCTGCCTTCCAAGGCAAGGACTCCAACTCTCTGCTCGGTAAGATCCCCGGTAGCTCCTCCTCTCTTCTTTGGGGTCAGGAAGTTGGGAGGTGTTGGAAGCTTGACACTGGTTTAGGGGGCGAGCTCTGCTTTTTACATCTGGTTCTGTGTGGGGTCTATCTCTCTGCTCATGTTTGTGAACATCATCCTTGGCCAGTGTCAGGTGGAATCACTATTTCTGGACCGACTGTACCTGACTGCCAGGGAGAGAACGTTTTTGTTTTTACCTCGCCCAGGTCTCTGGCTGGGTGGAGTTTGCACGTTTTCGACCATTCCGTTGGTCCTAAAGGGAAATCTGTGCCCTCGCTAGCCCAGGGTGAGACTAAATCCTGACCCCTCTGACCTCTCTCCAGGTGCCCTGAGCCCGCTGAATGCTGCGGCTGCGGCTGCTGCTGCTGCGGGGAGGGTGGCTCTGTCTGGTCACTCTGGTTCCGGCGGCGTGCTCCTGGTCTCCAACCTCAACGAAGAGGTCAGTAATGATCTACCTACCTACCCACCCACCCCCTCCAGACGTAGGCCAAACACTTCTCACAAACCAACACTCATTTATTTCTCTCTCTCGCTCAATCGTCCTCTCGCTCACTTTCTCCCTCTTGCTGTTTCTCTCTCTCTCCGTTCTCTCTCTCTGTCTGTCTCTGTCTCCAATCTCTCTCTGTCTGTCTCTGTCTCCAATCTCTCTGTCTCTATCTCTCTCTCTGTGTCTGTCTCTGTCTCCAATCTCTCTCTCTCTCTCTGTCTGTCTCCAATCTTTCTGTCTCCAATCTCTCTCTCTGTCGCTCTCTCTCTCTTTCTTTCTTTGCGCCCCTCTTGCCCCAAAGATGGAAAAAGGAAGTCTCTATAAACTCACTCATTTCACCTATCCTGCTCCTGTCTCTGCTTTTCTCTCCCCTGTCTGCCGTGTTAACACTGTCTAATCTCTCCTCTGTCTGCCGTGTTGATCTGAAACTGGTTAACACTGTCTAATCTCTCCTCTGTCTGCCGTGTTAACACTGTCTAATCTCTCCTCTGTCTGCCGTGTTGATCTGAAACTGGTTAACACTGTCTAATCTCTCCTCTGTCTGGCTCTATGATATCTTAGTCTTGTCTGAATCACTCCTATTCTCTTTTTCCAACTGAAATGTAACTCTGGCTCTCTCCTCTCTGTCTCTATGGAGAGGACCCCATATTTCAGATACTTTGACTTGCGGTTACTATTTTGGCCCCACACCCTCTTTAACGTGTATGTCTGTGAGTGTCTACCAGGTGGTTTCATGTCTGTTCTTGCATGTCCATGCTACTAAACTGAGATTTGAGTGATCTTTTGTACTAATTGTCCTCATTTCATACCCGTTTACTAAAGCACAGAATGATCCTGAACTTCAAGCTCTAGCCTACCACATGTCTTTTTTGTTTCTTTTTTTGCTAGTCTGTAGCTCCTGTGGTTATGATTTGACATTGACTGTACCTTTCTATGTTTGTCAAGGGGATGATTACATTTGGCACAATTGATTTGCTTGTTTAGTTCTGACTAAGTACATGAACCAGTCATAGTCTGACCAAACTCCTGCATCATTTCCAGTGTACTGACCTGTATTTTAATTTTTGTCCCCCTCCCTCACTGTTTTTTTTTTACATTTGCATTTGCCCTCCCTTCCTCCCTCCCCACCTACCTACCCTTCATCCTTCCCTCCCCCCTCTCTCTCTCTCGCTCTCTCTCCCCCATCTTTTCCCTTTGCTTCATCCCCCCCCCCCTCTCTCTCTCTCTCCCATCTTTCCCCTTTGCTTCATCCCTCCCCCCTCTCTCTCTCGCTCTCTCCCCCCAATCTTTTCCCTTTTTGCTTCATCCCTCCCTCCCTATAACCCCCTCTTCATGCTTGGTGCTTGAACAAAACCTGTTCCCTTGGACCAACCTTATCCCCAAATTAACTGCCTTGAACCATACTCCATGACCACCACCACCCACCATTCTACGGGAAACCACCCTCCTCCGTTATGGATGATCTGTCCATCTCCGCTCCGCTCTCTACCTCCGCTCCGACTCTTCTACCTGTCTACCTGTCTTCTGCTGCTTTGCTCTTCTCTCCTTCTAAAGATGGTTACGCCCCAAAGTCTGTTTACCCTCTTCGGTATGTTAGCGCTCTCGCTCTCTTCTTCTGTCGGTTATTTCAGTTCTAAAGAGACATTCACTTTTATTTTGTTCATTTCCATATGCAGTAATTGTTTTGGCTTGTAGTTATCGTTTTTTTGCTCATCTGTTACATTGGTTTGGTTCTCTCAATCTCTTTCTTTTGGCTATCGAAATTGATCCATCCATAGATTTGTGGTAATGCATGGTACATTGTTTTGGCATAGCCTATACAGTAGTTTAATTATCCAAACATGTTGTTAACGTATCTGTTTATGGGGTGTCTCAGTCTGGCCTTTATACACACCTCTCTTCAAATGTTTATTCTGATGAATGATCTCTAGCCTACTTTGACTCGGTCTCTATCTAGCCTCTTCCTCTGTCTCTGCCTTGCCTAAACGTTCCCTCTATCTCCAGTGCTAAAGTGTTTCCTCACTGTCTCCTCCTCTTCCTCCTCGCCCTCCTCTCGTCTGCTCATGACTTTAACCCAGGGGTGTATGGTGATGCCCAGAGGGTGAAGATCCTCTACAATAAGAAAGACAGTGCTCTGATACAGATGGCTGATGCCAACCAAGCCCAGCTAGGTAAGACCACGCCCAGCTAGGTAAGACCACGCCCAGCTAGGGATGACCGCGCCCAGCTAGGGATGACCGCGCCCAGCTAGGGATGACCGCGCCCAGCTAGGGATGACCGCGCCCAGCTAGGGATGACCGCGCCCAGCTAGGGATGACCACGCCCAGCTAGGGATGACCACGCCCAGCTAGGTAACATGCGTCGCCGCCTCCATTGTCTCATGTCCTTTTTACCAGTCAGTAAACATCTCCCCAGACTTATTTAGTAACTACTTGCTTGATTATTCCATTATTTTGAAGTAGATTGTCTCCTAAATGCACTAGACTGGAATGGAGGGGGAAATGTCTTGGGACGCCGTACTGCTGTATTAAAAACTCACTTAGTACAAATGAAATGCTTCCAGCTATGAGTCACCTGAACGGGCAGAAGATGTATGGGAAGGTGATCAGGGTGGCTCTGTCCAAGCACACCTCAGTGCAGCTGCCCAGGGATGGACTGGATGACCAGGGCCTCACCAAGGACTTCACCAACTCTCCCCTGCACCGCTTCAAGAAACCCGGCTCCAAGAACTTTCAGAACATCTTCCCTCCCACCACCACCCTCCACCTCTCCAACATCCCGTGAGTCTACCGCATGGCCCCTACGCCACACACTGATCTAAGAACACTTATGTATTAGCTCATAATGGTTATTGTTAGGATTTGGACATGGTAAGCAGATCCTGTGTCTGTTGGTGCATTCCCCTGGACAGTGATATTTAAGGACAGTTTTGCGCTTTGTCACTTAACGGTTAGGATTTTTTTTTTTGGGGGGGGGTAATCTGAGGCAACGTCTATACCTGGAAGGAAAGTAAAGGGAACCTTAAAGTCTGGGTTGGCTGTGTCCTTGGAAAGCTAAATTCATGTGTTTCCACAGAACGGACGTAACCGAAGAAGACCTCCGACTGCTGTTCTCCAACGCCGGGGGAACTGTGAACGCATTCAAGTTCTTCCAGTACGTCTGGTTCTCCTTAACACATATAATAACATCACTGAACTACAGTTGCTCTTCAGTTGGTTGTGAATGAACTTGAGAATTGATTCAGACTTTCCTTAGCGCTGTTGCTAGCTCCAGGGGTGATAGACTTGCTGACCTTGTGCTCCTCTCATAGATGGGCATGTTTGTCCATTCTGTGGGGTGGTTGAGAGCAGAGCAGAATATACAGTACATTCTGATGGAACAGTTGGACAAATAAAGTTGTATTGCAATGTCTTCAACCATCTTCTCTTCCTAGGGATCACAAAATGGCGCTGCTCCAGATGTCGACGGTGGAAGAGGCCATCCAGGGTCTGATCGACCTCCACAACTACAACATGGGAGACAACCATCACCTGAGAGTCTCCTTCTCCAAATCCACCATCTAAACTTGCGTAATGATCGATCCTCCACAACATCCACTGCTTTCTGTTTCCCTAACAGCTTTTGGCTGGCGTTTTGTTAACCCTGTTGACTCGTTCCAGACTCTGGGGGACCACATTTTGACCTTTGACCTCATTCTTTTTTTTTTTATCAGTCATTCCTTCAGAGAGAACCAGAAACTGAAATCGGGGGAAGAAATCAGGGGGAAAAAATAGTTGTACTTTGATGTTTTGAGGATATTTTAACCCCTTCACATGATCCTGACCCCTGTGTTAATCCCATATCCCCTTCACATGATCCTGACCCCTGTGTTAATCCCATATCCCCTTCACCTGATCCTGACCCCTGTGTTAATCCCATATCCCCTTCACCTGATCCTGACCCCTGTGTTAATCCCATATCCCCTGATCCTGACCCCTGTGTTAATCCCATACCCCCTTCACCTGATCCTGACCCCTGTGTTAATCCCATATCCCCTGATCCTGACCCCTGTGTTAATCCCATAACCCCTTCACCTGATCCTGACCCCTGTGTTAATCCCATATCCCCTTCACCTGATCCTGACCCCTGTGTTAATCCCATATCCCCTGATCCTGACCCCTGTGTTAATCCCATAACCCCTGACCCCTGTGTTAATCCCATAACTCCTGACCCCTGTGTTAATCCCATACCCCATTTTGTATGATCAGCGAACTGTTTGCGTTTTCTACCTTCTCATAATGAAGGATGGATGAATGGACATGGGCGTCTCTTCTGATTATGATTAGTTCTACAAGATATGTGCCTTACCTGACTATCAACTATTTTTACATCCAAATATTGACATGAAATCCCTGTCTGATTTTGAGGCACATTAATTTTGATGTGAACTGTGTTAACATGATTTTTCTCTTCTCCCGACTGTGTAGTTTGTACGTTTCTGCCACCCGAGTTTCGCCTTTTCAGTTGCTGTTCAATTTGTGCAGGTTTTTATTTTCTCTTTCGTAAAAAGTCACTGGTTGTTGTGGAGTGGGGAATAATATGAGATCGAAGTTGAATCAGTGTTGTTTTTTTTGTTTTTATAGCTAACTTGCTTGAAGGTTTCTTGTAGACTTACAACCATCAAATACCGCTTTAACCCTAGTTTCAATCTGTATGATCATTTTAATGTTATTTTCCCCTTCTTTTTTTTTTTTTTTTTTTTTTTTTAGTTTACACATTTACTAAAATAGTCTTAATGTTGCTATTCTTTATAGGTTGTTTTACTTTCCTAATTTTTCATTGTCACTTATTAATGTACATGGGTAGGTGGTGAGTGGTTTTCTAACCTTCTACTGCCTGCTCTCTGGCTCTTGTGTAATACTTTACTAATTTGAACTGCACTTAACTGTCTCCAATATTGTCATACACACGACAAAGCAAATGTCGTGACGGTGTTATGACTGTCTGTGACGTACAGTTCAAATAAAGTGTTACCAAAACTCTGCTGTTGCATTGGAGAAGAGGCTTAAGGAGTGTAGAACCTGTCGTGATGTCAACCTGTTGCAGTTTTGAAGAGGGACAACCCTGGTTAGGACCAAAGTTTGTGCCTTTTTTAGTCTTTAATTTACAGTTGCATCGCCAAGGAAAGGAACAACATTTGAATGAACCTCTGATTATATTTTGTATATTTGAAGAAGAAAAAATAACGTAATATACAGGACCTGATTCAGAATCAACGACATGAATTCCTTTATACGTTTATTTTAAGCAGACCTACATGTAATAATACCCACTATGTTTTATAGAGTCCCACAACCTCAACTTGCTGGATAAATGTATCTGTTTTTCAAGAGAAAAGTCGTGTATATTTTCTATGTTAGTTTAATTTTTACATCTCTGGAAATGTAAGATTCAGATATAGTTTGGAAGCGGCACAATTAAAATAATTTTCTAACAAAGTCGGGAGATTTTGGTCGGACTTGGTTGTGTTTGAGATTTTCTCTCCCACTTTCTGTGTTGTATTCTGCTTTTCCTCTGTAGCTCAATAAACTTCTGTATTCATTCTGTCTTCTGTCTCTCTCCTCAACCTTTCTATCCAGTCTCAAGGACTGTGCTTCTCTATTCCATCTTATTTTCAAACATATTTTTATTAGCTTCAAATAGGACAATTAACAGTTGCAGAAATACAATTGTCTTGTCCCACTCCCAACTCAAAAACATATCTACATCAGCAAACATTAAGAACAGATAAACAGAAAAAACTCATTTCCAATAAATCCCAAAATATGCAGTCACACATAATTAGTTAAATAAAGTCCACCTGTGTGCAATCTGTCTCCTGTAGCTCAGTTGGTAGAGCATGGCACTTGCAACGCCAGGGTTGTGGGTTCGATTCCCACGGGGGGCCAGTATGAAAAATGTATGCACTCACTAACCGTAAGTCGCTCTGGATAAGAGCGTCTGCTAAATGACTAAAATGTAAACGATCTCAGTATATATACACCTGTTCTGAAAGGCCCCAGAGTCTGCAACACCACTAAGCATGGGGCACCATAAAGAACAAGGAGATCTCCAAACAAGTCAGGGACAAAGTTGTGGAGAAGTACAGATCAGGGTTGGGATATAAAAAAATATCTGAAACTTTGAACATCCCACGGAGCACCATTAAATCCATTATTAAAAAACGGAAAGAATATGGCACCACAACAAACCTGCCAAGAGTGGGCCACCCACCAAAAGGTCATTTTTCAGGGCATTAATCAGAGAGGCAACAAAGGGACCAAAGATAACCCTGAAGGAGCTGCAAAGCTCCACAGCGGAGATTGGAGTATCTCTCCATAGGACCACTTTAAGCCGTACACTCCACAGAGCTGGGCTTTACGGAAGAGTGGCCAGAAAAAAGCCATTGCTCAAATAAAAAAATAAGCGAACACATTTGGTGTTCGCATGTGGGAGACTCCCCAAACATATGGAAGAAGGTACTCTGTTCAGATGAGACTAAAATTGAGCTTTTTTGCCATCAAGGAAAACGCTATGTCTGGCGCAAACCCAACACCTCTCATCACCCCGAGAACACCATCCCCACAGTGAAGCATTGTGGTGGCAGCATCATGCTGTGGGGATGCTTTTCATCGGCAGGGACTGGGAAACTGGTCAGAATTGAAGGAATGATGGATGGCGCTAAATACAGGGAAATTCTTGAGGGAAACCTGTTTCAGTCTTCCAGAGATTTGAGACTGGGACGGAGGTTCACCTTCCAGCAGGACATGACCCTAAGCATACTGCTAAAGCAACACTCGAGTGGTTTAAGGGGAAACATTTAAATGTCTTGGAATGGCCTAGTCAAAGCCCAGACCTCAATCGTTTTAGTCATTTAGCAGACGCTCAATCCAATTGAGAATCTGTGGTATGACTTAAAGATTGCTGTACACCAGCGGAACCCATCCAACTTGAAGGAGCTAGAGCAGTTTTGCCTTGAAGAATGGTCAAAAATCCCACTGACTAGATGTGCCAAGCTTATAGAGACATACCCCAAGAGACTTGCAGCTGTAATTGCTGTAAAAGGTGGCTCTACAAAGTATTGACTTTGGGGGAGTGAATAGTTATGCACGCTCAAGTATTTAAAAAAAAAATTAAATCTTATTTCTTGTTTGTTTCACAAAACATATTTTGCATCTTCAAAGTGGTAGGCACGTTGTGTACATCAAATGATACAAACCCCCCAAAAATCAATTTTAGTTCCAGGTTGTAAGGCAACAAAATAGGAAAAATGCAAGCCACTGTATGTCTATATTATGTTTTACATAGTTTTTTATTCGGATCCCCATTGGCTCTTCCGGGGGTCCACACAGAACATGACATAATACAGAACAATAACAGACCAGAACATCTCAAGGTCTTAACTCCTGGACTGTAGGTATTCTGATGTCGGTTCTGTTCTGCCGCAGGTCGGGTAAGGGAAGGCACTAAAACTAGGGCTGTTATGGTGAACGTATTACCCGAGTCATGACCGCAGCCAAATTCCACCTGACCGTTTAGTCACAGTAATTAGGCTTCTCCAAGCTCTGGTGCTGCTGATGGTCATTAGTAGCCTACCAAACTTGCTAACTGCCTGGTACTCAGCACTCTACTGTCCCTCTAATCACTCTGACATCAATGCAAATGTTATCAAAAATCGAATCAAACACTTAATGAGAGCCCATGAGCTCATGTTGTTGTCAACATTTCTATAGGCTATGCAATTGCGTAAGAAAACAGTTTTGATGGCCTCTATTCAAAAGAAGGATCCCATCAGCTTTCTATAGGCTAGGCCTACTATATTTATTTCTCAACATTCTTAATATTAAGCACATTGCTAATCTTTACAACAGGAGTATATCCTGTGTGTGAAGCCCATTAATTCGCTTTACAACCGGTGTAGAGCCTAACTGGCATACATAGGCGGCACGTGAGTTTCAAGTTTGAAGAAGATAATTTTCACCATAAAAAATGCACTTTTATAAAAAAAGTGGACGACATGGTTCCAGTAATGCCTGGCGAAAACCAAACTCTGCATTCCACAGTAAGAACATCAGACCAAAGGTCAAGCATGGTGGTGGTGGTGTGATGGTTTGGGGATGCTTTGCTGCCTCAGGACCTGGATGACTTGCCTTAATAGAAGGAACC
The DNA here is from genome assembly GCF_020615455.1 of Coregonus clupeaformis. Lineage (NCBI taxonomy): Eukaryota > Metazoa > Chordata > Actinopteri > Salmoniformes > Salmonidae > Coregonus > Coregonus clupeaformis. The sequence goes on along the minus strand of NC_059198.1, from coordinate 49,977,564 downwards.
ATGAATTCTGCTCTGTATCAGAGAATTCTACAGGAGAATGTCAGGCCATCCATCTGTGAGCTGAAGCTGAAGCGCAGCTGGGTCATGCAGCAAGACAATGATCCAAAACACACAATCAAGTCTACATGAAAATTGCTAAAAAGCAACAAATTGTAAGTTTCGGAATGGCCTAGTCAAAGTCCAGACCTAATCCCAATTGAGATGTTGTGGCAGGACTTGAAACGAGCAGTTCATGCTTGAAAACCCACACGTCACTGAGTTAAAGCAGTTCTGCATGGAAGAGTGGGCCAAAATTCCTCCACAGCGACGTGAGAGACTGATCAACAACTACAGGAAGCATTTGGTTGGAGTCATTGCAGCTAAAGGTGGCACTACCCGTTATTGAGTGTAAGGGGGCAATTACTTTTTCACACAGGGGAATTGGGTGTTGCATAACTTTGTTTATGAAATAAATGAAATAAATATGTAATTGTTGTGTTATTTGTTCACTTATGTTCCCTTTATCTAATATTAGGTTTTGGTTGAAGATCTGATAACATTCAGTATCACAAATATGCAAAAGTAGAGAAGATTAGAAAGGGGGCAAATACTTTTTCATAGCACTGTAAATATTCAGACCCTTTGCTATGAGACTCGAAATTGAGCTCAGGTGCATCCTGTTTTCATTGATCATCCTTGAGACGTTTCTACAGCTTGATTGGTGTCCACCCGTGGTAAATTCAATTGATTGGACATGTTTTGGAAAGGCACACACCTGTCTATATATCACCCGATCTAACATCTCTGGAGAGACCTGAACATAGCTGTGCAGCAACGATCCCCATCCAACCTGACAGAGCTTGAGAGGATCTGCAGAGATAAATGGAAGAAACTCCCCAAATACAGGTGTCCCAAGCTTGTAGCGTCATACCCAAGAAGACTCAAGGCTGTAATCGCTGCCAATGGTGCTTCAACAAAGTACTGAGTAAAGGGTCTGAATACTTATATAAATGTGATATATATATATTTTTTTATGAATGTGCAAAAATTTCTAAAAACCTGTTTTTGCTTTGTCATTATTGTGTGTAGATTGATGAGCGGGGGAAAAAACGATTTTATCCCTTTTAGAATAAGACTGTAACGTAACAAAATGTGGAAAAAGTCAAGGGGTCTGAATACTTTCCGAATGCACTGTTTGTATCACAACTGAAGATGTATAAATAACTCTAAACTAGAGGAGGACCTGTTTCTTTGTTAACCGCTCAACACAGAATAGCCGCATGTGCGCACTCCCTCAAATAGTTTGGAGAAAATATCCTTTCTGTTTTATTCAGCTTATGTTAATTGCGGTCAATTACCGTGAGGCCGGCAGTTATTTGCTTAACAATCACCGGCTGACAAAATTTCATGACCGCCACAGCCCTAACCAAAACTAATTGGGATTCTAAAGCAAAAATAAGCCTAGTTCAATTGTTTCTAATTTGAACAAAATAATGAACAATTTGAAGTTTTCATAATGATTTTCCCACCCTGTTAAAATCTTGCTTCTGACATTCTACCCTCTCTGGTTTTGAACATGTTCTGTCTCTTCCACCTCTTCCTGTAGATGTATAATCTACTATCCAGTCTCTAAACTCTCTCTCACGCTCTCTTCAAATCCATCTATACTCTGTAGGGGCATCTGTCACACAATGCTTATAACAGCAAACAAGTTATTTGTGTATCCCACCATTTCAATGCAAACATTGGTATGTAAACGTTCATCTCCAACTAACATACAGTGCATTCGGAAAGTATTCAGACCCCTTGACTTTTTCTTCATTTTGTTACGTTACAGTCTTATTCTAAAATTGTTTAAATATTTTTTTCCCCTCATCAATCTACACACAATACCCCATAATGACAAAGCGAAAACAAGTTTTTAGAAATGTTTGCAAATGTATATATATATATACTGCTCAAAAAAATAAAGGGAACACTTAAACAACACAATGTAACTCCAAGTCAATCACACTTCTGTGAAATCAAACTGTCCACTTAGGAAGCAACACTGATTGACAATAAATGTCACATGCTGTTGTGCAAATGGAATAGACAACAGGTGGAAATTATAGGCAATTAGCAAGACACCCCCAATAAAGGACTGGTTTTGCAGGTGGTGACCACAGACCACTTCTCAGTTCCTATACTTCCTGGCTGATGTTTTGGTCACTTTTGAATGCTGGCGGTGCTTTCACTCTAGTGGTAGCATGAGACGGAGTCTACAATCCACACAAGTGGCTCAGGTAGTACAGCTCATCCAGGATGGCACATCAATGCGAGCTGTGGCAAGAAGGTTTGCTGTGTCTGTCAGCGTAGTGTCCAGAGCATTTGGGCGCTACAAGGAGACAGGCCAGTACATCAGGAGACGTGGAGGAGGCCGTAGGAGGGCAACAACCCAGCAGCAGGACTGCTACCTCTGCCTTTGTGCAAGGAGGAGCAGGAGGAGCACAGCCAGAGCCCTGCAAAATGACCTCCAGCAGGCCACAAATGTGCATGTGTCTGCTCAAACGGTCAGAAACAGACTCCATGAGGGTGGTATGAGGGCCCGACGTCCACAGGTGGGGGTTGTGCTTACAGCCCAACACCGTGCAGGACGTTTGCCATTTGCCAGAGAACACCAAGATTGGCAAATTCGCCACTGGCGCCCTGTGCTCTTCACAGATGAAAGCAGGTTCACACTGATCACATGTGACAGACGTGACAGAGTCTGGAGATGCCATGGAGAACGTTCTGCTGCCTGCAACATCCTCCAGCATGACCGGTTTGGCGGTGGGTCAGTCATGGTGTGGGGTGGCATTTCTTTGGGGGGCCGCACAGCCCTCCATGTGCTCGCCAGAGGTAGCCTGACTGCCATTAGGTACCGAGATGAGATCCTCAGACCCATTGAGACCATATGCTGGTGCGGTTGGCCCTGGGTTCCTCCTAATGCAAGACAATGCTAGACCTCATGTGGCTGGAGTGTGTCAGCAAGAGGAAGGCATTGATGCTATGGACTGGCCTGCCCGTTCCACAGACCTGAATCCAATTGAGCACATCTGGGACATCATGTCTCACTCCATCCACCAACGCCACGTTGCACGACAGACTGTCCAGGAGTTGGTGGATGCTTTAGTCCAGGTCTGGGAGGAGATCCCTCAGGAGACCATCCGCCACCTCATCAGGAGCATGCCCAGGCATTGTAGGGAGGTCATGCATGTTTTCTCTAGCAGGAGAGGTAAGCTTGGCTTCTTATATGGTGTTGAGTTAAGCTTAAACCATGTATTTAGATTGTAGGTAGGTATTGTAGTTTGGTATTATAGGTAGCTTACTCAGGTAGTTATTGTAGGTAAGGACTGTATTCGGCGGACCCCGGCGAAGCACGAGGCTAGCCTACCCACTACTTGGACCAACAAAGCTAGCTAGCTAGCGGGTAGCTACCGGTAACTTTTAGCAACTGTGGTTAGCTGTTTCCAATGTTATTTCACGCTTAAGAGTACCTGTAATTGAGCCAGCTAGCTGCCACCTTCAGCTGTTTTTCTAACCTCATTATCATTAACGTTAGGTGGTTGGTAGCTGCTGTACTTAATTTCGGCTACTGATTGCAGTCTGCCAGTTTGGCTTTATACATAGCTTGGGCTTTGTCGAGTAAGGTTTAAGCTATGTATTTAGATCGTAGTTAGGTACTATAGGTAGGCATCGTGGGCTGTATATTATTAAGTAGTATAGGTAGGCATCGTGGGCTGTTGTGGGTAGCTGTTGTGTAGTTATTGTAGGTTACTTTTGTATTCGGCGGTGCCGGATGTAGCACGAAGCTAGCTAGCTAACTCACCTCCTGGATTAGCTGGCGAGTTGCTATTAGCAACGGTTGCAACTAAAAAACAATATCCCTTTTCGCCAGCTACATTCGTTCGCAGCGACGCCGCTTCTTCAAACAAAGTCAACACAGTAGCCATTGCTAGCCAGCCAACACTACCAGCTGGCTGTACTGTGGTAGCTAAATACAATATCTTTGTGCTAGCTACCCAACGTTTAATCATTGCTGCGTTATGAAAGGTAAGCTTGGCTTCTTATATGGTGTTGAGTTAAGCTTAAACCATGTATTTAGATTGTAGGTAGGTATTGTAGTTTGGTATTATAGGTAGCTTACTCAGGTAGTTATTGAAGGTTATTGTAGGTAATTATTGTAGGTAAGGACTGTATTCGGCGGACTCCGGCGAAGCACGAGGCTAACCTACCCACTACTTGGACCAACAAAGCTAGCTAGCTAGCTAGCGGGTAGCTACTGGTAACTTTTTGCAACTGTGGTTAATTGTTTCCAATGTTATTTCATGCTTAGGAGTGCCTGTGATTGAGCCAGCTAGCTGCTACCATTCAGCTGTTTTTCTAACCTCATCCGAGGCATTAACGTTAGGTGGTTGGTAGCTGCTGTACTTAATCACAGCTACTGATAAGTCTGCTGTAGTCTACAACAATTCTAATTTCTAAAGTGGAAGTTGGGAGAGTTTTACTCGGGTGGTTCAGTGAAACAATTATAGTTTCTGAGGTGGAAGTTGGGAGGGTTATATATATATATATTTTTTTTTGGTGAGGGAGGCCTGCTCTCTCCTTTCCCTGATGTTTAGTTCATTTCATCCCGATCTCCTCTGCATTATTGTAGCCATCTGCTGCAGCCTGTCAACTATGCCTCTGCCTATCCCTGTTCTCTCCTCTCCGCACAGGCTACACAAACGCCTCACACCGCGTGGCTGCTGCCTCTCTAACCTTGTGGTCCCTGCACGCACCACACACCTGGAGTTCCAGGTCTCAGGCAGCCTCTGGAACTGCCGTTCTGCCGCCAACAAGGCTGACTTCATCCCAGCCTATGCTACCCTCCAGTCCCTCGACTTCCTGGCGCTGACGGAAACATGGATTACCACTGAAAACACTGCTACTCCTACTGCTCTCTCCTCGTCTGACCATGTGTTCTCGCATACCCCGAGAGCATCTGGTCAGAGGGGTGGTGGCACAGGAATCCTCATCTCTCCCAAGTGGACATTCTCAATTTTTCCCCTAACCCATCTGTCTATCTCCTCATTTGAATTCCATGCTGTCACAGTCACTAGCCCATTTAAGCTTAATATCCTTGTCATCTATCGCCCCCAGGTTCCCTTGGAGAGTTCATCAATGAGCTTGACGCCCTGATAAGTTCCTTTCCTGAGGATGGCTCACCCCTCACAGTTTTGGGGGATTTCAACCTCCCTGTGTCCACATTTGACTCATTTCTCTCTGCCTCCTTCTTTCCACTCCTCTCCTCTTTTGACCTCACCCCTCTCACCGTCCCCCCTACTCACAAGGCAGGCAATACGCTTGACCTCATCTTTACTAGATGCTGCTCTTCTACTAATCTCACTGCAACTCCCTCCATGTCTCTGACCACTACTTTGTTTCCTTTTCTCTCTCGCTCTCCTCCCACACTACTCACTCTGCCCCTACACAGATGGTAATGCGCCGCCGCAACCTTCGCTCTCTCTCTCCCACTACTCTCTCCTCTTCCATCCTATCATCTCTTCCCTCTGCTCAATCCTTCTCCCTCCAATCTCCTGATTCTGCCTCCTCAACCCTCCTCTCCTCCCCTTTCTGCATCCTTTGACTCTCTGTGTCCCCTATCCTCCCGGCCGGCTCGGTCCTCCCCTCCAGCTCCGTGGCTTGATGACTCATTGCGAGCTCACAGAACAGAGCTCCGGGCAGCGGAGCGGAAATGGAAGAAAACTCAACTCCCTGCCGACCTGGCATCTTTTCACTCCCCTCCTCTCTACATTTTCTTCATCTGTTTCTGCTGCTAAGGCCACTTTCTACCACTCTAAATTCCAAGCATCTGCCTCTAACCCTAGGAAGCTCTTTGCCACATTCTCCTCCCCTGCTGAATCCTCCCCCCTCTCTCTCTCTGTGGATGACTTCGTCAACCACTTTGAAAAGAAGGTTGACGACATTCGATCCTCGTTTGCTAAGTCTAATGACACTGCTGGTCCTACTCACACTGCCCTTCCCTATGCTTTGACTTCTTTCTCCCCTCTCTCTCCAGATAAAATCCTGCGACTTGTGACTGCAGGCCGCCCAACAACCTGCCCGCTTGACCCCATCCCCTCCTCTCTTCTCCAGACCATCTCCGGTGACCTTCTCCCCTACCTCACCTCGCTGATCAACTCATCCTTGACCGCTGGCCATGTCCCTTCCGTCTTCAAGAGAGCCGAGAGTTGCTCCCCTTCTCAAAAAACCAACACTCGATCCCACTGATGTCAACAACTACAGACCAGTATCCCTTCTTTCTTTTCTTTCCAAAACTATTGAGCGTGCCGTCTTTAGCCAACTCTCTTGCTATCTCTCTCAGAATGACCTTCTTGATCCAAACCAGTCAGGTTTCAGGACTGGTCATTCAACTGAGACTGCTCTTCTCTGTGTCACGGAGACTCTCCGCACTGCTAAAGCTAACTCTCTCTCCTCTGCTCTTGTCCTTCTAGACCTGTCTGCTGCCTTTGATACTGTGAACCATCAGATCCTCCTCTCCACCCTCTCCGAGCTGGGCATCTCCGGCGCGGCTCACTCCTGGATTGCGTCCTACCTGACCGGTCGCTCCTACCAAGTGGCGTGGCGAGAAGCTGTCTCCGCACCACGTGCTCTCACCACTGGTGTCCCCAGGGCTCAGTTCTAGGCCCTCTCCTTTTCTCCCCTATACACCAAGTCACTTGGCTCTGTCATATCCTCACATGGCCTCTCCTATCATTGCTACGCTGACGATACACAACTAATCTTCTCCTTTCCCCTTCTGATAACCAGGTGGCGAATCGCATCTCTGCATGTCTGGCAGACATATCAGTATGGATGACGGATCACCACCTCAAGCTGAACCCTGGCAAGACGGAGCTGCTCTTCCTCCCGGGGAAGGACTGCCCGTTCCATGATCTCGCCATCACGGTTGACAACTCCGCTGTGTCCTCCTCCCAGAGTGCGAAGAGCCTAGGCGTGACCCTGGACAACACCCTGTCGTTCTTCGCCAACATCAAGGCGGTGACCCGCTCCTGCAGGTTCATGCTCTACAACATTCGGAGAGTACGACCCTGCCTTACACAGGAAGCGGCACAGGTCCTAATCCAGGCACTTGTCATCTCCCCGTCTGGACTACTGCAACTCGCTGTTGGCTGGCCTCCCTGCCTGTGCCATTAAACCCCTACAACTCATCCAGAATGCCGCAGCCCGTCTGGTGTTCAACCTTCCCAAGTTCTCTCACGTCACCCCCCTCCTCTGCACACTCCACTGGCTTCCAGTTGAAGCTCACATCCGCTACAAGACCATGGTGCTTGCCTATGGAGCAGTGAGGGGAACGGCACCTCTGTACCTTCGGGCTCTGATCAGTCCCTACACCCAAACGAGGGCATTGCGTTCATCCACCTCTGGCCTGCTGGCTCCCCTTCCTCTGCGGAAGCACAGCTCCCGCTCAGCCCAGTCAAAACTGTTCGCTGCTCTGGCACCCCAATGGTGGAACAAGCTCCCTCACGACGCCAGGACAGCGGAGTCACTCACCACCTTCCGGAGACATTTGAAACCCCACCTCTTTAAGGATTACCTGGGATAGGATAAAGTAATCCTTCTACCCCCCCCCAAAAAAAATTGTAAAGTGGTTATCCCACTGGCTATAGGGTGAACGCACCAATTGGTGAGTCGTTCTGGATAAGAGCGTCTGCTAAATGACGTAAATGTGCCCTTGAGCAAGGCACTTAACCCTAATTGCTCCTGTAAGTCGCTCTGGTTAAGAGCGTCTGCTAAATGACTAAAATGTAAATGTAAATGTAATACAGGCACGTGGAGGCCACACACACTACTGAGCCTCATTTTGACTTGTTTTAAGGACATTACATCAACGTTGGATCAGCCTGTAGTGTGGTTTTCCACTTTAATTTTGAGGGTGACTCCAAATCCAGACCTCCATGGGTTGATACATTTGATTTCCATTGATAATTTTTGTGTGATTTTGTTGTCAGCACATTCAACTATGTAAAGAAAAAAGTATTTAATAAGATTATTTCATTCATTCAGATCTAGGATGTGTTATTTTAGTGTTCCCTTTATTTTTTTGAGCAGTGTATATATAAAAAGAAATACCTTATTTACATACATTGGGGAGAACAAGTATTTGATACACTGCCAATTTTGCAGGTTTTCCTACTTATAAAAGCATGTAGAGGTCTGTAATTTATCATAGGTACACTTCAACTGTGAGAGACGGAATCTAAAACAAAAATCCAGAAAATCACATTGTATGATTTTAAAGTAATTAATTTGCATTTTATTGCATGACATAAGTATTTGATCACCTACCAACCAGTAAGAATTCCGGCTCTCACAGACCTGTTAGTTTTTCTTTAAGAAGCCCTCCTGTTCTCCACTCATTACCTGTATTAACTGCACCTGTTTGAACTCGTTACCTGTATAAAAGACACCTGTCCACACACTCAATCAAACAGACTCCAACCTCTCCACAATGGCCAAGACAAGAGAGCTGTGTAAGGACATCAGGGATAAAATTGTAGACCTGCACAAGGCTGGGATGGGCTACAGGACAATAGGCAAGCAGCTTGGTGAGAAGGCAACAACTGTAGGCGCAATTATTAGAAAATGGAAGAAGTTCAAGATGACGGTCAATCACCCTCGGTCTGGGGCTCCATGCAAGATCTCACATCGTGGGGCATCAACGATCATGAGGAAGGTGAGGGATCAGCCCAGAACTACACGGCAGGACCTGGTCAATGACCTGAAGAGAGCTGGGTCCATAGTCTCAAAGAAAACCATTAGTAAACACACTACGCCGTCATGGATTAAAATCCTGCAGCGCACGCAAGGTCCCCCTGCTCAAGCCAGGCCCGTCTGAAGTTTGCCAATGACCATCTGGATGATCCAGAGGAGGAATGGGAGAAGGTCATGTGGTCTGATGAGACAAAAATAGAGCTTTTTGGTCTAAACTCCACTCGCCGTGTTTGGAGGAAGAAGAAGGATGAGTACAACCCCAAGAACTCCATCCCAACCGTGAAGCATGGAGGTGGAAACATCATTATTTGGGGATGCTTTTCTGCAAAGGGGACGGGATGACTGCACCGTATTGAGGGGAGGATGGATGGGGCCATGTATCACGAGATCTTGGCCAACAACCTCCTTCCCTCAGTAAGAGCATTGATGATGGGTCGTGGCTGGGTCTTCCAGCATTACAAAGACCCGAAACACATAGCCAGGGCAACTAAGGAGTGGCTCCATAAGAAGCATCTCAAGGTACTCCCCAAATACAGGTGTGCCATGCTTGTAGCGTCATACCCAAGAAGACTCGAGGCTGTAATCGCTGCCAAAGGTGCTTGAACATAGTACTGAGTAAAGGGTCTTAATACTTATGTACATTTGTTATTTCAGATTTGTATTTTTAATAAATTTGGGGTATTGTGTGTAGATTGATGAGGGAAAAAAAACTATTAAATCCGTTTCAGAATAAGGCTGTAATGTAACAAAATGTGAAAAAAGTCAAGGGGTCTGAATACTTTCTGAACCGTGTTTTGGGTAAACTAGTATGTTTCACTTCTTACTACTGTCTCTGTAGTAATCTTTCTGAAAAATAACTGCTTTCAATTCTGAGACCATAGGTGGGAAAACACATCTACTATCTATTGATCAATGACTAATGTTTCTGCACTATGACATGTTTCAAAGTATAGTCTGATGGTCTGCTAACACATTCCTGCACTTGACCAGTGGCTGCTGTGCTGTGCTTGCAGTGCTGTTATTGAGTCAGTACATCAGCAGGGCTGTTAAACGATGGACGCCCTGTCTGACTGTCTGATGAAGACAATTCCCCAGCCCAGCTCTGCAGTTGGTGCGCTGGGCTTGTGTGATTTATCATGACCTGACTTCCACCATACTGGTACTCCCAGTCCATGCTGTTATTTTGCACACTTAAATGAAACCACTTGTGTTCTCCATGTACCTTTATAAACAGAAATGACGGCCCAGTGAGCAGACGACCCAGACCAAATCAATAGCTTGTCTAGCCCCAATGCATCATGGTAGAGACATCCGTAATCCACTCTCCATCACCCAGTCAACGAGATGTTCTTTATTTTCCTCAGTCTTTCTTTTTTGTTCTTTCTTTATGAAAGGTGTGGGGTGTGGCGAATAACTTCTCGTTGGAGTTGAAGACATGTTCACTCTGCGCATACATGTTTTTGTGCATACATGTTTTTTTTGTGTTTTTTTTCATACTGACCCCCCGTGGGAAATGAACCCACATCCCTGCCGGCCAAACCCTCCCCTACCTTGGACGACGCTGGACCAATTGTGCTCGAACCAGGATCTCTAGTGGCACAGCTAGCACTGCGATGCAGTGCCTTAGACCACCGCGCCACTCTGGAGTTGCAATTATGTCAAAACGTTTCTGTTTTCAGTATAGCTCTTTTTTTGTACGTTTCCCGATTTTTCTTTTGGACTATATTGATTTGGGAGCAGGTCGTTTGTCATTTTGAATAAAGGTTAATCTCTCATTTAGGCTTTACTTTAATAGCTGCATTTAAAGACAACGAAAACATTTTTTGGAGTCTATCTGAAGTCATTCAGTAACTTATTTCATTCAGGCCCTTAACAATCCGTGAGTGGTCCGTTCAGTTCAGAGCTCGGAGACAGTTCTTAGCAGTGTTCTGGATAATGGACAGTTAGTCCGTCTGGCAGTCAGTCGTTCAGCACCAAGTCTCCAGCTCAGGCATCCATACCATGCCGCTGCGCTCCGCTCCTCTCGTCTCATTCCCGTGTACAGAGACACAGTGGTAATATTGTATTCCATTTACTAAAGTTCACTACCTGGTCATCAGCGCGCTGTGGGGACCGTAACTGCTAATCCATACTGCTCCACGCAGCCAATACACACAGACCTCTTAAAGGGGATGTGTGTGTGTGTGTGTCCCATTCCATCACATAGGCCTCATAATCTTCACGTGTCAGCCTCCCCTTGGCCCGAGGTAACGTTACTGTGACATCTAATTCAGCTGGTCCGGCTGCAAAATGACTGTATTGGTTTGGATTGTGTTCCTGTTTGAGAGAGAAAGAGAGACTGTGTATTTTACTGCTTGATCTCCTCAGTGTTGAGATCCCCCCCTCACAACTAATCTACCCACCCATCCCAATCACCACCGTTCAACCCCCCTTTCCCTCACTTGGTCCGGCCCAGTGGAAGTACATGTTGTGGGATCGGCATGGTGATTGCTGTCACCAATGCCCATGGCAGGTGGGGGGTGGGGGGACGATAATGGGTCTGTGTCATGTGTGCTTGACTTCCTAGCTCCTAGAGCAAGACTAGCTACGGTAAACACTGGCTGGATGGATCCGCCCCACATAAAACTGCCCTGACTCCTGAATGCTGATCAATGACAGAATCCTCATGCAGTTTTACACAGTGTCCTCATTGCCATACGATTTAGAACTCACACCCCTTACGGCAGGTAGCCTAGCGGTTAAGAGTGTTGGGACCATAACCGAAAGGTTGCTGGTTCGAATCCCTGAGATGGCAAGGTTTTAAAAAGTTGCCTTTCTGCCCTTGAGCAACGCAGTTAAACCCAACAACCCCTACCAACAACTGCTCCCAGAGTGCCGATGACGTGGATGTCAATTGAGGCAGCCCCCTGCACCTCTCTGATTCAGAGGGGTTGGGTTGAATGCGGAAGACACATTTCGGTTGAATGCATTCAGTTGTACAACTGACTAGGTATCCCTTTCCCTACAATGTCCTGATACCCATACGATTTAGTTACTTACATTGTCCTCATAGGATTTAGAGCAGAAGCATCCATTTCATAACTGGCACCTTCACCTCTAATCTGGTCTGTGTAGAACTAGAATAACCTACTAAATTACAGCCTGCATCATTTCACTGTGACACTGTGTATGTTTTTGGTTTGTTTTAGTCTGGTTCTGTCTATTGTTTTAGTCTGGGTCTGTTGTTTTAGTCTGGTTCTATTGTTTTAGTCTGGTTCTGTCTATTGTTTTAGTCTGGTTCTGTCTATTGTTTTAGTCTGGGTCTATTGTATTAGTCTGGGTCTATTGTTTTAGTCTGGGTCTATTGTTTTAGTCTGGGTCTATTGTATTAGTCTGGGTCTATTGTTTTAGTCTGGGTCTATTGTTTTAGTCTGGGTCTATTGTTTTAGTCTGGGTCTATTGTATTAGTCTGGGTCTATTGATTTAGTCTGGGTCTATTGTTTTAGTCTGGGTCTATTGTTTTAGTCTGGGTCTATTGTTTTAGTCTGGGTCTATTGTTTTAGTCTGGGTCTATTGTTTTAGTCTGGTTCTATTGTTTTAGTCTGGGTCTTTCTATGGTTTTAGTCTGGGTCTATTGTTTTGGTCTGGGTCTATGGTTTTAGTCTGGGTCTATTGTTTTAGTCTGGGTCTGTCTGTGGTTTTAGTCTGGGTCTATTGTTTTGGTCTGGGTCTATGGTTTTAGTCTGGGTCTATTGTTTTAGTCTGGGTCTATTGTTTTAGTCTGGGTCTATTGTTTTAGTCTGGGTCTGTCTGTGGTTTTAGTCTGGGTGTTCTCCCAATATGGAGAAATAATAATATGGTTGGGTGGGCGTTCTACAGTCAGACATGCTGAACAAAACCTCCTTCCACCTCTCCTCCTCCTCCTCCTCCTCCTCCTCCACCTCCTTCCACCTCTCCTCCTCCTCCTCCACCTCCTTCCACCTCTCCTCCTCCTCCTCCACCTCCTTCCACCTCTCCTCCTCCTCCTCCTCCTCCTCCTCCTCCACCTCTCCACCTCCTCCACCTCCTCCTCCTCCCCCTCCCTCCTCCACCTCTCCTCCTCCTCCTCCTCACCTCCTTCCACCTCTCCTCCCTCCTCCTCCTCCTCCACCCTCCTCCTCCTCCTCCACCTCCTCCACCTCTCCTCCTCCTCCTCCACCTCCTCCACCTCTCCTTGACATTTACACGTACAATATACACAAATACTTGTACTGGCTCTAACAGACACACACAGACAGACATACTCTCTCCACCTGCATGGAAGGCACTTATACACAACACAGAACTAACTCTAAGGCTTTGTTTCCCATCCCCCCACCCCCACCCACCCCCTCCCTCTCTCTCGCTCCCATTCCCAATCCCCCCAACCCTCTCTCCTCCTGGCAGGAAAATGTGTGTGTGTGCGTGTGCCTGATTGCATGTGCGGGCGGTCAGGGAGGCTCAGCTAGGTTGCCCGGCAGAAGATTCAGAGCATTAATGAGATGCTTTGAGAGAGAGTGACATGGTTGTGCATGTGTAAATAATATTTTAATTAAAGAGAAGGATCAGAATGATCAGGAAACCCTTTCCTGTGATTTCTTCATCCCTCCATCCTCTCCTCCTCCACTCCATCCTCTCCTCCTCCTCTCCATCCTCTCCTCCCCTCCTCCTCCTCCTCCTCCTCCTCATCCTCCTCCTCCTCCTCCCCTCCTCCTCCATCCTCTCCTCTTCCTCTCCTCCTCCTCCTCCTCCTCCTCCTCCTCCTCCTCCTCCTCCTCCATCCCCTCCTCTCCATCCTACCCTCCTCCTCCTCCTCCATCCTCTCCTCCTCCTCCTCCTCCTCCTCCTCTCCATCCTCCCCTCCTCCTCCATCCTCTTCTCTTCCTCCTCCTCTTCCTCCTCCTCCTCCTCCTCTCCATCCTCTCCTCCTCCTCCTCCTCCTCCTCCTCCATCCTCCCCTCCTCCTCCTCCTCCATCCTCTCCTCCCCCTCCTCCTCCTCCTCCATCCTCCCCTCCTCCTCCTCCTCCATCCCCTCCTCCTCCTCCTCCTCCTCCATCCTCCCCTCCTCCTCCTCCTCCTCCATCCACTCCTCCCCCTCCTCTTCCTCCTCCTCCTCCTCCATCCTCCCCTCCTCCTCCTCCTCCTCCTCCATCCTCCCTCCTCCTCCTCCTCCTCCTCCTCCTCCTCCTCTCCATCCTCTCCTCCTCATTCTTCTCCTCCTCCTCCTCCTCCTCCTCCTCTCACATTCTCCAGGTTCAGGAAGAACTACAAAGAGACGTTTATTGAAAGATTAAAGCCAAATCTTCTAGATTACTGTATAAAAAGGTTATTTGCAATATTAAATTGACTTGTATCAATATGCAAATGCCTCCCCTCCTCCACTGATTTGAATAATGTATTTGAATAATGTATTTGAAGGTTTCAAAGTGTGTTGGGTGATAACCCAGTTAGACTATAGAGGGAACTATTATTTTTATTTTTATTTCTTTAACAGAGTTTATTTCTTTCAATTACAGCAATTGCTTTCCTCGGGGTTGAGCTATGGGAACCATAGCTAAACCCTGGGTTATTGCACTGTTTCTCTGGGAATATTTTGCCTGCGGGGCTTTCACCGGGTAGAATAATGTCAATATCAGGTTCTCGGCTCTTTCCTCAAGCCTCCGTCAAACCTCTTGTCACACATCAAGACGTCACGCCTCTCAGACGTGGGGGACATGGGTAATTCCATCCAACGTCGAAGGTGTTTGCAGTCGTGTGTCAGCTCTTACCAGATATGACACCTGTCCCCTTCAATAGCCCAGGTGTCGCTTTTCTGTCTGTCACATGATCAGAGAGGCATTGGGATGGTCCAGGAAGAGATTCACCTCAAAGTAAATACACTTTAGTGGGGTTAGAAGACTTGCCCTGTGTACCTTCTGCCATCAAGCTATGTAGAATCTGGAGAACTCTCTCCAGCTGTTATTTACTGAACTGACCTAGAGTCCCTCTCAGTGTTAATTTCATCAACAAAAATTGTGACTAAAATATTAATCAAAGTCCTTATTTTTCAGTGGCAATTGATGAGACTATAACTGACTAAATAGACACGGAAAAAACTACAACTAAACAACAATTATTTTTCCATTTCAGTTGACTAAAACGAGACTAGACGAAATGACCAATGTGACTAAAATCTGACTACTAAGTGGACTGGCCAAGAGCTTTTGGAGAGATTGAGGGCTTTTCAGTGATAATGTAAAGCACAATTGATATTAGCAGCACAGATGAGCAGCGCAGTTCAGCAGTGGTGAAGGACGTGCCACACCAGGCACATCAGCTGGTGAGCTGCGGGGGAGCAAGCGATGAGCGTGGGCATGACGGGCTCCGCTCCGGCTCGCCGATTATACACATCACGGCAGGCGACTCTCTTGCTTCCCCGTAGCTAACCAGTCACCACCACCCTTCTAGTAAGCTACCCTTTGCCTGGTTAAAGAAACACAAGTTGCCTTACGAAATTAAATACAATAGCAGCATTGAGTTTAATAGTGAAACAACAGTCGAGCTACATGTTTTTCTCTCCCTTGAGTATAGAAAAATAGGCTGTCTTTGAATTTGTGGTCTTGCTCAACCCTCCCACTTTACCCCCTGCATTTCACAGCCAGGTTCTGTAGCCAGGTCTCCCTCTTTTCATCAGAGGAAACAACTTGATTCTAGACCTTACCATTCAGAAGATATGACCCACAACACCGGCGCTACGTTTTTATCTTTCTTTCATGCATTGGCGGGCCGCATTTTACATTCATCAAGCGTATCGCGGAACCGTTCTAAAACCAGGCTACCTGTGGATTGGACAGTTAACCATTTGTTTAGGCTACACCTTGTTCAATCATATTTCATCATTAGCTAGCAAGAGCTAACAACCTGGGGCGCGTTTTTGCAGGAGGCAACGTTTTGGAACATTCAGATATAAATATGATATGTAGAACAAACATGCCTCTCTGACATGTTGAATAAGGCATAACATAGGCTCTATTCATGGAATTTCTATCTGCAACATTCAAGAATGTTTTTGCAACTGAACGTGGCCCTGGTAATATTACAAATAGTCTACTGAACGTAGCCATGGTAACATTACCAGCACCCTACTGAACGTAGCCATGGTAACATTACCAGTAGTCTACTGAATGTAGCCATGGTAACATTACCAGTAGTCTACTGAATGTAGCCATGGTAACATTACCAGTAGTCTACTGAATGTAGCCATGGTAACATTACCAGTAGTCTACTGAATGTAGCCATGGTAACATTACCAGCACCCTACTGAACGTAGCCATGGTAACATTACCAGCACTCTACTGAATGTAGCCATGGTAACATTACCAGTAGTCTACTGAATGTAGCCATGGTAACATTACCAGTAGTCTACTGAATGTAGCCATGGTAACATTACCAGTAGTCTATATGGAAACATTTGGTGGCACAGAAAGAAAGGAAAGGGAATAGCAAACAATTTATTGACTAAATGCCTCTTACCACTACACTATATCTGACTGGGTTAATAACTCCTCTTACCACTACACTATATCTGACTGGGTTAATAACTCCTCTTACCACTACACTATATCTGACTGGTTAATAACTCCTCTTACCACTACACTATATCTGACTGGGTTAATAACTCCTCTTACCACTACACTATATCTGACTGGGTTAATAACTCCTCTTACCACTACACTATATCTGACTGGGTTAATAACTCCTCTTACCACTACACTATATCTGACTGGGTTAATAACTCCTCTTACCACTACACTATAGCCATAGGGACTCGTGACTCGACCATTTGTCACTTGGACTCAGACTTGAGCAAAGGGGACTTGGGACTCGATTTGGACTCAAGGTTTAGTGACTCGACTACATCACTGGGTGAAAAGTCATTACCCCCCCCCCGTTCTACTTTTAGACATCAATGTAGCTTCGGTGTCTGTGGAACGTTGATAACAATGTTAATGACCCGACGGAGTGACGGAGGTTCAACCCATACTACTCTGCCAATACTTTGCAGCACCATGTGGTGATATACTCTCTCTCTCTCTCTCTCTCTCTCTCTCTCTCAGCGGTGACTTAAAGTTATCGCATCAACATGCTGAAGTTTATCTGACAAACATGAATTTACTGAACATAAATGTAATAATGTCTGTGTATGGTTCAAAAGTTAAAACTCATGTCGGCATTCGTTATTATTGAAGGAGAATGCGTTTTTTAGCGAGTTACACAAAATCCACAAGGAGTCAGTAAAAAACATAATTATTTAAGCAAGTCAGCCATATCAGCTATGGTTTTTAAAAAGGCAGTAAATTAGGCTGAATGAACTGTTTCGCTACCAGACAAGGCTCCGCTGATAGCCAGGTGTAGCGGTGGTAAGGATTCACTCCATGCTGCTGAAAAGAAAGCTCCGCTGTCGGGACAGCTTTATGTAGGCCCTAACAGTTTGTCACCGTTACAGTGGAATTAATGTATTGTTTACTGTTGTGTTGTGTAGTGGCTTTGCTGGCATGAATCTAAAAAACATGGTTGAGTTTTCCCCACCAAGGTTTACATGCTAAAATCGCCAATGGAAACATGACAGAGGCGGACACAATGCGGACGCAGATAGCTACACTCTTAGAAAACAGGGTTCCAAAAGGGTTCTTCGGCTGTCCCCATAGGAGAACCCTTTTTGGTTCCAGGTAGAACCCTTTTGGGTTCCATGTAGAACCCTCTGTGGAAAGGGTTTTTACATTGAAACAAAAAGGGTTCTACCTGGAACCAAAAGGGTTTTTACCTGGAACCAAAAGGGGTTCTTCAAAGGGCTCTCCTATGGGGACAGCCAAATAACCCATTTTAGGTTCTAGATAGCACATTGTAGGCTAATTTTAGCCACAGCCAGTCAGTGGTTGTAAGCTTGTAATGCTAATGTCATGGTGCATGCAAACTACTCACTCATTGATATATCCTCTGCAAACTCCATCTCGCTAGCTACCGGGGATGTTTACTGCAGGACATGAACAGATAGGGTTCTGGACGGATTTCCGGCCCGCGTTGAAACCCTGCCCTTTCCTCTCTACCAAACTGACGTTGGTCCAAGTACTTAAGTAAAAATACTTTAAACTACTACTTAATTCGTTGTTTTGGGTATCTGTACTTTACTTTACTATTTATATTTTTGACAACTTTTACTTCACTACATTCTTAAAGAATATTATGCACTTTTTACTTTTAACACTCAAAAGTACTCATTACATTTTGAATGCTTAGCAAGACAGAAAATGGTCCAATTCGCAACGTTATCAATACTGCCTCTGATCTGGCAGACTCACTAAACACAAATGCTTTGTTTTTAAATGATGTCTGAGTGTTGGAGTGTGACCCTGGCTATCTGTAAATAAATAAATAAAGAATTGTGCCGTCTGGTTTGCTTAATATAAGGAATTTTTAATTATTTGTAATTTTACTTTTACTTTTTATACTTAAGTATATTTAAAACCAAATACTTTTAGACTTTTACTCAAGTAGTAGTTTACTGGGTGACTTTCACTTTTACTTGAGTCATTTTCTATTAAGGTATCTTTACTTTTACTCAAGTATGAGTTTGAGTACTTTTTCCACCACTGTCTAAGTACAGACATGTATGCTGGAACATTGGTACATTGTGGGAGGCAACCCATATGTCTAGAGAGACTAGCCTCCAACCAGAAAGGTTCCTGATATAGGAATTAAAATATATACAGGTTAAAAGGAATGACTAAATGTTCCACCCTTAAATATAGTTGTGAAATGTTCTTGTTTTTAGTATGATTAGTACTTTCATAGTAGTGACTAATTATTACACCCTGAAACTGTGTGAAATGTGGTAATGTGTGAGTGTAGGACCAGTAAAGATTATGACATTGTGCTACTATTTAGCAATGTGAGTAAGGGTTAGGCCAGACAACAAAGGATAAGGAGAACTGGCTACAGACAACTGAGAAACCAAGATAACTGAGGAATTTAGGGAGGAGAGAAACTGTTAGTTGTGTGTGTGTGTGTGTGTGTGTGTGTGTGTGTGTGTGTGTGTGTGTGTGTGTGAACTGATGGTCAGGAGAGCAATTATAAAGTGGAAAACTACAGCCTGCCTACAGAGGGGAGGGATTTTTTCTCTGACGTGTGCATATAAAAATATTGTACGACCATTTTGTATTTAGAATTCTCAATGAATAAATCTCTGACTATGCAGACCGGGACTCTGTTCGTTACTTAAATCCCAAAAGACTTACAACCTTTTGGGAGACGCACAGAGACACTGAAATAGTTTTTCTAATTATTCACGTAACGGTTCCTGGTCCACCCATTGTATTTCCTCTATCCATCCGGTATTCACCTCAGTTTAGACAAACCTGTCCATCTATCAAAACCTTACCTGTGTCACGACCGTCGGGAACAGATGAGGACCAAGGCGCAGCGTTGCAGGCAAACATACTCATTTATTTAGCGAAACGTGATCAAAACAACAAAAGACGGAAACGTGACAGTACACGGTAAAACCCAACCAACTCGAAACAAGAACCCACCAAAACACAAAGGAAAAACCGACAGTTTAAATATGGCTCCCAATCAGAGACAACCAGCAAACAGCTGACACTCGTTGCCTCTGATTGGGAGTCACTCAGGCCAACATAGAAATAAAGAACATAGAATCTACACACCCTGGCTCAACATATAGAGTCCCCAGAGCCAGGGCGTGACAGTACCCCCCCCTAAAGGCGCGGACTCCGACCGCGCCAACTAAATACCACAGGGGAGGGACCGGGTGGGCACTCCGCCTAGGCGGCGGATCCGGCTCTGGACCTGATCCCCACTCCCTCTCCAACCCCCCAAAGTACCCCTGGTCCGGTCTGGCCCCGCTGGCCGGAGCCGGACTGACGACACGCACCCCTGGCTTGGTGCGTGGAGCAGGAACGGACCGGACCGGGCTGACGATGCGCACCCCTGGCTTGGTGCGTGGAGTAGCAACTGGCCGAACCGGGCTGACGATACACACCCCTGGCTTGGTGCGTGGAGCAGGAATGGACCGGACCGGGCTGACGATGCGCACCCCTGGCTTGGTGCGTGGAGTAGCAACTGGCCGGACCGGGCTGACGATACGCACCCCTGGCTTTGTGCGTGGAGCAGCAACGGGCCGGGCCGGGCTGACGATGCGCACCCCTAGCTTGGTGCGTGGAGCCGGAACGGGCCTCACCGGACTGACGACTCGCACCCCTGGCTTGGTGCGTGGAGCCGGAACGGGCCTCACCGGACTGACGACTCGCACCCCTGGCTTGGTGCGTGGAGCAGCAACGGGCTTTTCCAGGCTGACGACTCGCACCCCTGGCTTGATGCGAGTAGCAGGAACGTTCTGGACCAGGCTGACGACTCGCACCCCTGGCTTGGTGCGAGTGGCAGGAACAGGCCGGGCCGGGCTGGCGACTCGCACCCCTGGCTTGGTGCGAGTGGCAGGAACATTCTGGACCAGGCTGACGACTCGCACCCCTGGCTTAGTGCGAGTGGCAGGAACAGGCTGGGCCGGGCTGGCGACTCGCAAACCCTGGCATGGTGCGAGTGGCAGGAACAGGCCGGGCCGGGCTGGCGACGCGCACCGTAGGTTTGGTGCGAGTGGCAGGAACAGGCCGGGCCGGGCTTGCGACGCGCACCGTAGGTTTGGTGCGAGTGGCAGGAACAGGCCGGGCCGGGCTGGCGACGCGCACCGTAGGTTTGGTGCGAGTGGCAGGAACAGGCCGGGCCGGGCTGGCGACGCACACTGTAGGTTTGGTGCGAGTGGCAGGAACAGGCCGGGCCGGGCTGGCGACGCACCCCGTAGGCTTGGTGCGTGGAGCAGAGACAGGCCGGGCTGGGCTGGCGACGCACCCCGTAGGCTTGGTGCGTGGAGCAGGGACAGGCCGGGCTGGGCTGGCGACGCACCCCGTAGGCTTGGTGCGTGGAGCAGGAACAGGCCGGGCTGGGCTGGCGACGCACCCCCTAGGCTTGGTGCGTGGAGCAGGGACAGGCCGGACCGGGCTGGCGACGCACACCATAGGCTTGGTGCGTGAAGCAGGAACAGGCCGGACCGGGCTGGCGACGCATACCGTAGGTTTGGTGCGAGGAGCAGGAACAGGCCGGACCGGGCTGGCGACGCGCACCGTACACTTGGTGCGAGGGGCTGGAACAGGCCGGACCGTACTGGGGACACACACCACTGGCTCTACCTCGGGATCTGGAACGGGCCGGACCGGACTGGTAACACACCCCAGTACCTCTCGCCGTGCCTCTACACCTTCCCTCCCTGCTTTGACCAGTGGCCCCCGTAACCTGGTGGCCTTCTGAATCCGCCCCTTTTCTGCCTCCGTCAGCCCCGTCGTCCATGCCGTGTGCCCCCCCCCTAAAAATTTTTTTTGGGGTTGCCTCTCGACCGTCCAACGCTGACACTGCTTACGCCGTTGCTCCTCTCTCCGTCGCCTCTCAATTGTCTCACTCCATGGCCGGCGATCCATCCCGGCCAGGATCTCCTCCCAGGTCCAGGACCCCTGCCCGTCCAAAATCTGTTCCCACGTCCAGGCTGCCGATTCCTGGACACGCTGCTTGGTCCTGGTATGGTGGGTTCTTCTGTCACGACCGTCGGGAACAGATGAGGACCAAGGTGCAGCGTTGCAGGCAAACATACTCATTTATTTAGCGAAACGTGATCAAAACAACAAAAGACGGAAACGTGACAGTACACGGTAAAACACAACCAACTCGAAACAAGAACCCACCAAAACACAAAGGAAAAACCGACAGTTTAAATATGGCTCCCAATCAGAGACAACCAGCAAACAGCTGACACTCGTTGCCTCTGATTGGGAGTCACTCAGGCCAACATAGAAATAAAGAACATAGAACTACACACCCTGGCTCAACATAACAGTGTCCCCAGAGCCAGGGCGTGACAACCTGTATATCTTCTAATGTCATTATCATTCAAAACAGGGGCATACAAAACCCATTCGTGTCAATGTAGCATAGCAGCTATACTTATTAGTCTGAATACGTGTTAAAGACATAGACAATACAATGTGACAGATTTAAAGGACCGGCTCTAAAGGATGAACGAAGGTTCATCTCAACACTGATTGCTAATTGAGGATTGTACATGTACATCATCTCTCTCTGAAAATTGATTCAATTAACGAGGACAGTGCTGGCTAAATGACATGTGGCCAATGGCCCGCCAGCATTCTCAGAGGACTGTTCTGTCATGGGGTGATGACCAGTGGTGTAAAGTACTTAAGTAAAAAATACTTTAAAGTGCTACTTAAATAGTTCTTTGGGGTATCTGTACTTTACTTTACTATTTCTATTTTTGACAACTTTAAATCTTACTTCACTACATTCCTACAGAAAATAATGTACTTTTTACTCCATACATTTTCCCTGACACCCAAAACTACACGTTACATTTTCAATGCTTAGCAGGACAGGAAAAATTGTCAAATTCACGCACTTTTCAAGAGAACATCCCTGGTCATCCGTACCGCCTCTGATCTGGTGTGTTGGAGTGTGCCCCTGGCTATCAGTATATAAAAAAATCAAGAAAATTGTGCCGTCTGGTTTGCTGAATATAAGGAATTTTAAATGATTTATACTTTTGATTTTACTTTTGATACTTAAGTATATTTTTGCAATTACATTTACTTTTGATACTTAAGTACATTTAAAACCAAATACCTTTAGACTTTTACTCAAGTAGTATTTTGCTGAGTGACTTTCACTTTTACTAGAGTCATTTTCTATTAAGACATCTTTACTTTTACTCAGGTATTACAATTGGGTACTTATTCCACCACTGGTGATGACATCAGTGTGTGAAGTGAGGTCACCATAGAAAGGATCTTATCTCCCAGAAGGATGTATTAGACAACAATAACACCTTTAATATATCTTCCTATTTCTCCTGCTCCTCCTCCTCCTCCTCCTCCTCCTCCTCCTCCTCCTCCTCCTCCTCCTCCTCCTCCTCTCCCTCTCCTCCTCCTCCTCTACTCTTCCTCTCCCTCTCCTCCTCTCCTCCTCCTTCTCCTCCTCCTCCTCTCCCCCCTCTCCTCCTCCTGTCCCTCTCCTCCTCTCCTCGCCTCCTCCTCCTCTCCTCCTCCTCTTCCTCTCCCTATCTTCCTCCTCCTCCTACTCTCCTCCTCCTCCTCTTCCTCTACCTGTCCTCCTCTCCTCCTCCTCCTCTTCCCCTCCTCTCCTCCTCTCCCTCTCCTCCTCCACCTACTCTCCTCCTCCTCCTCTCCCTCTCCTCCTCCTCCTCCTCTCCCTCTTCTCCTCTTCTCCTCCTACTCTCCCTCTCCTCCTCTTCTCCTCCTACTCTCCCTCTCCTCCTCCTCCTCCTCCTACTCTCCCTCTCCTCCTCCTCTCCCTCTCCTCCTCTCCTCTCCTCTCCTCCTCCTCTCCCTCCTCCTACTCTCCCTCTCCTCCTCCTCTCCCTCTCCTCCTCTCCTCTCCTCCTCCTCCTCCCTCCTCCTCCTCCTCCTCCTCCTCCTCCTCCTCCTCTCCTCCTCCTCTCCCTCTTCTCCTCTCCCTCTTCTCCTCTCCCTCTCCTCCTCCTCCTCCTCCTCCTACTCCTCCTCCTTAGTGCCAGATTAAAGCCCCATCTAGAAAGACATTACTGATATTATCACGTCTCAATATTTTCTTCCTTTATAATTTGATCGACAACTCTTGTCTTTTGCTGTTTGGTTTTATGTTTATCTGGTTTTGGAGCTGATTTGAGGATATGACAAAACAGGGTATGTGTCTCATACTTGTACTGTCTCAAAACTCATTTCAGCTACATGGAAATAATCATATTGTTGAAGAAGTTACTCAAACAAAGTAATAACCAAATGGGTGCAACAAAATACACACAATGCTGGCAGAGATACATTATCCATATATGATTTATTCAAAACATAGGCTATATAGTGATGCGTATAAACCCTAGATGACCAACAGGGGGCGCTGTTTTGAAGCCTGTATTTATACTCCTCCTCCATTGTAAAAAATATTTAAGTGCCTCTGAACAGGGTATGGCAGTAGGTGCCAGGAGCAACGGTTTGAGTGTGTCAAGAACTGCAGCGCTGCTGGGTTTTTCATGCTCAACAGTTTCCTGTGTGTATCAAGAATGGTCCACCACCCAAAGGACATCCAGCCAACAGCAGGCCGGTGTTCGAAAAAACGGGTCATTGGTGAAAGAGGACAAAGGAGGCTGACACGAATTCTGCAGAGCAACAGACGGGCTACAGTTGGTTAACTGACAGTCCAGTACAACGTTGGCGCCCAAAGACCCACAGAGCAACAGACGGGCTACAGTTAGTCAACTGACAGTCCAGTACAACATTGGTGACCAAAAGACACATCAAATAATGCGCAACTCGTTGTAACTTGACATGAATGGGGTATGGCAGCTGATGACCTCACAGAGAAACTACTGTTGCTAAGGAATGAAAACACTGGAGAATTGGAAAAACATTGTCTGGTCTGATGAATCCCGGTTCCTACCATGAGTACATGCATACATCATGCAGCGTGTCAACATTGCTGGCTGGTGGTGATGGTGTGAGGTGTGTTTTCATGGCACACATTGTGCCCCTTTATATAAGTGGAGCAGACAGACAGACAGACAGACAGACAGACAGACAGACAGACAGACAGACAGACAGACAGACAGACAGACAGACAGACAACCAGCAACAGAGACAGGAAGATAGACACAGAGCGAGAGAGAGAGAGAGAGAGAGAGAGAGACAGACAGAGGCATGAGGGTCTACAATACAAATTGATGGAAAGTGGTGTTGGGGGAAAAACATACAACATTTTAAAATCCATGTACACAAAAAACAGGTGTGCGGTTAAAATTGGCAAAAAACACACATTTCTTTCCACAGGGACGTGGGGTGAGACAGTGATGCAGCTTCAGCCCCACCCTCTTCAACATATACACTACCGGTCAAAAGCTTTAGAACACCTACTCATTCAAGGGGTTTTCTTAATTTGTACTATTTTCTACAAGGACTGTGGCCTCTCCTTTTCCGTGGCGGATGTGATTTCCACAGGGACGTAGAACAATAGTGAAGACATCAAAACTACGAAATAACACATATGGAATCATGTAGTAACCAAAAAGGTGTTCAACAAATCAAAATATATTCTATGTCTGAGATTCTTCAAATAGCCACCCTTTGCCTTGATGACAG
This sequence comes from Coregonus clupeaformis, assembly GCF_020615455.1. Taxonomy (NCBI): domain Eukaryota; kingdom Metazoa; phylum Chordata; class Actinopteri; order Salmoniformes; family Salmonidae; genus Coregonus; species Coregonus clupeaformis. Next base: position 49,952,547 of record NC_059198.1, on the reverse strand, counting down.
TTTTGCACACTCTTGACATTCTCTCAACCAGCTTCATGAGGTAGTCACCTGGAATGCATTTAAATTAACAGGTGTGCCTACTTAAAAATTAATTTGTGGAATTTCTTTCCTTCTTAATGCGTTTGAGCCAATCAGATGTGTTGTGACAAGGTATATACAGAAGATAGCCATATTTGGTAAAATACCAAATCCATATTATGCCAAGAACAGCTCAAATAAGCAAAGAGAAACGACAGTCCATCATTACCTTAACAAATGAAGGTCAGTCAATATGGAACATTTGCAGTGGCAAAAACCATCAAGCGCCATGATGAAATTGGCTCTCATGAAGAACACCAAAGGAATGGAAGACCCAGAGTTACCTCCACTGCAGAGGATAAGTTCATTAGAGTTACCAGCCTCAGAAATTGCAGCCCAAATAAATGCTTCACAGAGTTCAAGTAACAGACACATCTGAGCATCAACTGTTCAGAGGAGACTGTGTGAATCAGGACTTCATGGTTGAATTGCTGCAAAGAAACCACTACAAAAGGACACCAATAATAAGAAGAGACTTGCTTGGGCCAAGAAACACGAGCAATGGACTTTAGACCGGTGGAAATCTGTCCTTTGGTCTGGAGTCAAAATTTGAGATTTTGACTCCAGAGGAGGAGAAAGCTTTGACTATGTACAGAATCAGTGAGCATAGCCTTGCTATTGAGAGAGTCCGCCATCGGACAGGCTATGCGCACACTGCCCACAAAATGATTTGGAAACCGTGCTGCACTTCCTAACCTCCTGCCAAATGTATGACCATTTTAGAGACACATATTTCCCTCAGATTACACAGACCCACAAAGAATTTGAAAACAAATCCTATCTTGATAAACTCCCATTTCTATTAGGTGAAATACCACAGTGAGCCATAACAGCAGCAACTTTTGTGACCTGTTGCCACAAGAAAAGGGCAACCAGTGGAGCACAAACAACATTGTAAATACAACCCATATTTATCTGTTTATTTATTTACATACATCAACTATTTGCACATTGTTACAACACTGTACATAGCCAATAATATACTTTTTTTTAAATGTTCTTTAAAAACTCTTGTGAGTGTAATGTTTAATGTTATTTCCTGATTGTCTATTCCCCTTTCTTTAGCAATGTAAAGACATTTCCCATGCCAATAAAGCCCTTTTAATTGAATTTAACTGAATTGAAAGAGAGAGAGGGAGAGAGAGGGAGAAAGAAAGAAAGAAAGAAAGAAAGAGAAAGAAAGAAAGAAAGAAAGAAAGAAAGAAAGAAAGAAAGAAAGAAAGAAAGAAAAAGAGGGGGGAGAGGGGGAGAGAGAGAGTTCGATAGGCAGGCAGGCAGGCAGGCAGACAGACAGACTTGAAAGAGAACCGACCGACCGACCAGCTTTTTTATGGCGGTTTTGGAGCAGTGGCTTCTTCCTTGCTGAGCGGCCTTTCAGGTTATGTCGATATAGGACTCGTTTTACTGTGGATATAGATACTTTTGTACCTGTTTCCTCCAGCATCTTCACAAGGTCCTTTTGCTGTTCTGGGATTGATTTGCACTTTTCGCACCAAAGTACGTTCATCTCCAGGAGACAGATCGTGTCTCCTTCCTGAGCGGTATGACGGCTGTGTGGTCCCATGGTGTTTATACTTGCGTACTATTGTTTGTACAGATGAACGTGGTACCTTCAGGAATTTGGAAATTGCTCCCAAGGATGAACCAGACTTGTGGAGGTCTACAATTTTCTTTCTGAGGTCATGGCTGATTTCTTTTGATTTTCCCATGATGTCAAGCAAAGAGGCACTGAATTTGAAGGTAGGCCTTAAAATACATCCACAGGTACACCTCAAATTGACTCAAATTATGTCAATTAGCCTATCAGAAGCTTCTAAAGCCATGACATCATTTTCTGGAATTTTCCAGGCTGTTTAAAGGCACAGTCAACTTAGTGTATGTAAACTTCTGACCCACTGGAATTGTGAAACAGTGAATTATAAGTGAAATAATCTGTCTGTAAACAATTGTTGGAAAAATGACTTGTGTCATGCACAAAGTAGATGTCCTAACCGACTTGCCAAAACCTATAGTTTGTTAACAAGACATTTGTGGAGTGGTTGAAAAACGTGTTTTAATGACTCCAACCTAAGTGTATGTAAACTTCCGACTTCAAATGTATCTATGAGAATAAGACCATGTGCAGACAGATACAGTCAATGCCAATAATGCTGTTATTAGCTGTGGAGCTTTTCATTATTCTATTCATAGAATGCAGAGATGGAATGTCAATTCTCCATGACGGACACTGAGCCTTTCTCCCAACAGATGTGCTGAAAACAGTTTGACAGAACCAAGGCTAACCTTGAATACAGGGCTGGCATGCCGTTTGCATGTATTGATGGAAAACACGAGTCAGTATTCCTCCACCGTGTACAGCGACTGGCATTCAGTATATTCAGGCTCAAACAAGAGTAAATATTAGAGAAATTAGAAGGAAGAGAAGCCAAAAATGCTTGAAAGGAATTTCAGTGGGTAAATTGAATGGATGGCATTTCTGGCTGGGACTTAGTCGTGTTCAAGATGTGTGAAACCACACCTCTGTTTAGTTCCATCTTTTCCCCTATGTCTAAATCATTGACTGTTTTTGTCTTCTACATTCATAATAAAACACAAATTTGAACACATATCCTGGTCACGTGAAAACAATGCTTGTATTCTCACACTGAAAGCATCAAATATATGAAATCATTAATTATTGTATGAATTATCTGGTATCTGATTGGCTTTTCAAACAAACTTTTCCTCGATCTTGAAGACATTTCATTGATGTATTATATAAAAAAATGCCAATTTTTCATCGCAGTTCATAAGTCGAGAAAGAAAAACACTGAGAGCAAGAAATACAAAAAAGAAAAAAAATGCTAATTTTGTAAAACTGACTGCGTATTAGATGATGCTATTATATGCTGGTAATTCATTTAATGGGAGCTAAGCAGGAGAGAAGGTGAACCTGAGGAGACCTTTACCAGCGTGGGTTCACAGATAAGCCAGAATCACAATTAACTTTGATCTTACACACAAGATATGCCTAAAATAACCCCAATTAACGCCTTAAATTGCCATAATGTTCACGGCGGAAGCAAAAAAACGTTGACCCATCGTTGTGTGGCAAAGGATTTTCCAGCTAATTAAAGATAGGGACTAAGAAATTAGTTTTTATCGCTAGTTTTGCTTATAGTCTCTTGCTTGGATTGTGTTGAACGATGTAAATCAGCAGAAACTACTGAGCTCCAACGTTTCCATCAGAGTTTTGTTTGATGCTCAGAAAGGGTTCACAACAATAATATATGAATCAAAATAGTTTCCACACACAAGTACCTCGTCATAGAGACAGATGACTGTTCAAAGCAGAACAAAACTCAATTGATTATTTCTCTTTGTGTGATTCACAATCTAACAAGGGACAAATGTTCAAGGATTTCCTTTTGAGAATGTGTGGATAGGTAAAAAAAAAAAAAAGTGCATAATGTTTCTCTCTGAAATTCTATTTAGTTTTTTTTGTTCATTGGAGGAGGGACTGTCTGATTGATTTGTGAGAGACTGAATTGGAAATTCCACAGCTATTAGACAAAACCTTTGTCTCCTGCGTAAAGGGAAACATAGTCAGACTGTGGGGGAAGCTACGACAAATATCAGGTAAAACAAAATCAGGACAAAGCATCATGTTCAATGGGCTGTATCTCTCTTTCTCTTTCTCTCTCTCACGCACACACACACACACACACACACACACACACACACAGACACACACACGCACACACACAGAGCGTGATTTCGTGAAGCTTAGCGTGTGCTACACTCCAGAGCCGTGTGTGTATGCGTACGTGCGTGTGTGTGTGTGCGTGTGTGTGTGTGTGTGAGAGAGAGAGAGAGCCCACAGCTAAGTGAGTGGAGCTTGAGTAGTGAGCCTAGGGGATTACCCCACAGGCGTTCTTCATCCCCACAGGGAGGATCACCATGGGAACACACATAACACGTACCCCCTCCTACCTCTAACGCATCTCTTTCTCTTTCTCCCTCCTCTTTTCTTATAATATAATAATAATAATATGCCATTTAGCAGACGCTTTTATCCAAAGTGACTTACAGTCATACGTGCATACATTTTTTGTGTATGGGTGGTCCCGGGGATCGAACCCACTACCTTGGCGTTACAAGCGCCGTGCTCTACCAGCTGAGCTTCTTTTCCCTCTCTCCCTCTTCCCTGTCTCTCCTAGCTTCCAGCTGTGGGTGCGGTGCGGCGGGGTGGGGAATCGGCCTCTTATCCTCCTGGTTCCCCAGTACATCGTCCCGTAGTACACTGAGTCTGTCCCATCTGCTAGGCCCAGGCCCACTGTGGTCCACAACGCCATAGCTTTCACATGTGCTTCACTCTGTTTCGCTCCGCTTCTCCACAGTCCGACACCACAGAGACAGATCGACACCACACAGGGCTCTAAAGGGGACTGATGGGCTCGGCGGGAGGTTTTCTACAACAATACCGACCACGTTTACGTCCGCACAGTATTCTGGATAGTAGCTCGTATCCAGCTTAAGATCTTATTCAGGATAAACAGTTTACACACCCCTTTGATATCCTGCTCACGAGTACCCCTGTATCAGAATGTTTATCTGAATAAACAGAATATTCATAATTGAAGTTCATTTGGAATAGTAACTGAAATATGGACATGGGACTGTAGTCCTATAACCTCTCAAATGTATCCCTCATATCATATTAACTCATGCAGAATTATGCATTTCTTGCAGTAAAATCATACAACAATTGTTACTTTTGTCTCAGGAGCAGGAGTGGAGAAGTAAGATTTATTTCCTTCCTTGAGAAAATGCGAATGTGAGTGTAACATGTTGTTATCTTTGACACTGATATGCAAGTAGACAGTATTTCAACCACATACAATATGCACCCAAGATGAACTGAAGTCTTATCAGAAACGAGTTTCATCGTTTTCTCAGATTTTCATTTCCTTAAAACTGGTCAAACTGATAACATTTGGACATTTCGCACAGGACCAGTCTTTCCACTGTTTTGGAGTTATTGCATTTTTTCCCGGTCCCTAAATGAAACAGACAACTTTAGCAGTGTTAACTAGATTACTAATGCATTAATTCTATCGAAGTAAGACATTATTCTGCTGAGCACTATTTTATTTAGTCTTCTGAGGAAACAAGTTATGACAGAAGAGAAGCTGCATCAGTATCTAACTATAGTTGACAAGTTATCACCAGTATTCACGGATGCCAAGGGAAGCCAGGCTTCCCAAAACAATTGACCAATAAAACAATACAAAAATAAAATTTCATTTATCTTTCATCTCTCTGTGTTTCATAATTTTCCTTCAATTCGCAAGAGGCTGAATGTATCTCACAGGAGAAAGCATCCGAGCGAGCGAAACAGCGCCCCTCTGTCTCTCTATGTGTAGGCCATCTATCTGATGCTGTCTGGTCAAAACGAGTATGACATTGTTGCCGCCCGTAGCATTGAAGGCAAGGGAAGCCAGCGAGCATTTGGCCTCCCCTGACAAAAAAAGTATAAAAATGTGCCAAACAGCGTTGAGATAAACTGAGCGAGCTCAACTGTGAATGGTCCTGGCACACCAAAAAAAGTGTCACGGGAAGCAAGCTTGGATTTGGCGTCCTGGCAACCCCATTGAGAGCATATGTCATTGACAGAAACTTGAATTGCTGCATCTCGTTGTGTTGTTGTCCTCCGGTGGCTAGCTAGCTAGCTAAAATTGATCCTTTCCTAAATTAGCCATGGATGGAGATAAGGATTTGGACTTGTGGTTTAACTAAATTCTCCATACTGGCAAATGATTATAACGACAATTCTGATCCAACCATTAATTCATACATTGTTGTGCCCCTGTCCTGAGAGGATGGAAGTTCAGTATTTAGCTAGATGTAGAAGGATAATGTTAACCAGTTATTGTTGCCCATGAATGGAAGCTAGGCTAGCCAGCTAGCATTTTAGCCAGGTAGCCTAGGACAACAAAAAATAAAAGCATGTATGACTGAGTGATAGACCGTTATGTCAACATGAAAGAGAGGAGGATGGCATTGGTGTTTCTCTATTAGTAGGGTTAGGGTCAACATGTTTTACCCACGCACCGCTACTGGTTATCACAGAAGAGAAGCTGCATGTATCTAACTATAGTTGACAAACAATGGCCGACCAAATGTCAGGAATAATAAGCAGAAATGTGTCTAAATTAGGGGTGAAAGTAGCAGTAGGCTATACGGTCCAGTACGGAGTATCAGCAAATAAATCGAACTGCGCAGATCGAACTGCGCAGGTAGCCTACTTTTTGAAGTGATTTGATTGACAATCAGATGAAAACACACTTTACAATCAGATGAAAACACACAACACCCATGATGGTGATGATCACCACATAGCCTCACAGAGCACCACAGAGCACCACATATAACCACAGAGCACCACAGAGCCCCCAATATCCCCACAGAGCACCACAGAGCCCCCCAGATCCCCAAAGAGCACCACAGAGCCCCCCAGATCCCCACAGAGCCCCACAGAGCCCCACAGATCCCCACAGAGCCCCCCAGATCACCACAGAGCACCACAGAGCCCCCCAGATCCCCACAGAGCACCACAGAGCCCCTGCAGAGCCCCACAGAGCACCACAGAGCACCACAGATCCTCCCAACATGGCCGTAACTCCATACAGTATGAGGACACCGAGTTCCGGACCTCAGTACATTTTATATATACACTACCAGTCAAAAGTTTGGACACACCTACTAATTCAAGGCTTTCTCTTTATTTTTACAATTTCTTACATTGTAGAATAGTAGTGAATACATCAAAACTATGAAATAACACATATGGAATCATGTAGTAACCAAACAAGTGTTAAACAAATCAAAATATATTTTCTATTTGAGATTCTTCAAATAGCCACCCTTTACCTTGATGACAGCTTTGCACACTATTGGCATTCTCTCAACCAGCTTCATGAGGTAGTCACCTGGAATGCATTTCAATTAACATGTGTGCCTTCTTAAAAGTTAATTTGTGGAATGTATTTCCTTCTAAATGTGTTCGAGCCAATCAGTTGTGTTGTGACAAAGTAGGGGGTGGTATACAGAAGATAGCCCTATTTGGTAAAAGACCAAGTCCATATTATGGCAAGAACAGCTCAAATAAGCAAAGAGAAACGACAGTCCATCATTAATTTAATACATGAAGGTCAGTCAATACGGAAAATTTCAAGAACTTTGAAAGTTTCTTCAAGTGCAGTCACAAAAACCATCAAGTGCTATAATGAAACTGGCTCTCATGAGGACCGCCACAGGAATGGAAGACCCAGAGTTACCTCTGCTGCAGAGGATAAGTTCATTAGAGTTACCAGCCTCAGAATTGCAGCCCAAATAAATGCTTCACAGAGTTCAGGTAACAGACACATCTCAACATCAACAGTTCAGAGGGGACTGTGTGAATCAGGCCTTCATGGTCTAATTGCTGCAAAGAAACCACTACTAAAGGACACCAATAAGAAGAAGAGACCTGCATGGGCCAAGAAACACGAGCAATGGACATTAGACTGGTGGAAATTTGTCCTTTGGTCTGGAGTCCAAATGTGAGATTTTTGGTTCAAACCGCTTTGTCTTTGTGAGACACGGTGTGGGTGAATGGATGATCTCTGCATGTGTGGTTCCCACCGTAAAGCATGGAGGAGGAGGTGTTATGGTGTGGGGGTGCTTTGCTGGTGACACTGTCTGTGATTTATTTAGAATTAAAGGCACACTTAACCAGCATGGCTACCACAGCATTCTGCAGCGATACGCCATCCAATCTGGTTTGGACTTAGTGGGACTATCATTTGTTTTTCAACATGACAATGACCCAACACACCTCCAGGCTGTATAAGGGCTATTTTACCAAGAAGGAGAGTGATGGAGTGCTGCATCAGATGACCTGGCCTCCACAATCCCCCGACCTCAACCCAATTGAGATGGTTTGGGATGAGTCGGACGGCAGAGTGAAGGAAAAGCAGCCAACAAGTGTTCTGCATATGTGGGAACTCCTTCAAGACTGTTGGAAAAGCATTCCTCATGAAGCTGGTTGAGAGAATGCCAATAGTGTGCAAAGCTGTCATCAAGGCAAAGGGTGGCTATTTGAAGAATCTCAAATATAAAATATATTTTGAATTGTTTAACACTTTTTTGGTTACTACATGATTCCATATGTGTTTTTTCATAGTTTTGATGTCTTCACTATTATTATACAATGTAGAAAATATTAAAAATTAAGAAAAACCCTTGAATGAGTAGATGTGTCCAAACTTTTGACTGGTACTGTATATACTGACCCAAAATATAAACACAACATGCAACAATTTCATCGATTTTACTGAGTTACAGTTCATATAAGGAAATCAGTCTATGGTTTCAAATGGTTTGTCGAGATTGGTGTGGAAGATCTTGACTGGCCTGCACTGAGCCCTGACTTCAACCCCATCGAACACCTTTGGGATGAATTGGAACGCCGACTGCGAGCCAGGCCTAATCACCCAACATCAGTGCTCGACTTCACTAATGCTCTTGTGGCAGAATGGAAGCAATTCCCCGCAGCAATGTTCCAACATCTAGTGGAAAGCCTTCCCAGAAGAGTGGAGGCTGTTATAGCAGCAAAAGGGGGACCAACTCCATATTAATGACCATGATTTTGGAATGAGATGTTCAACGAGCAGGTGTCCTTTTAGTCATGTAGTGTATGTGTCTTGGCCAGTTAGAGAACAAATCCAAATGGCTTCTCCCTCCAATAGCTGTATAACAGTATCCAATCTTATTCACTTCCTTAATGGACTCAGCCTGCTGGAAGGAGGATGTCTGCAGTGTCATTTCTTCAGTCATTTAATTTCTCCAGGCTCTCTACTGAGTCTGGCCTGGCTCTCAGCCTGGCGAGGGTTCGCTCGGTGCCAGGCTGCCAGCCTGCCTGGCTTCGGCCTGGCACTGCATCATCCAAATCATCCAAACCTGCCGGGAATGGAAAATACATGATTATTTTGCTACATTTAATGGGGAGAATGTTTGAGGTTATGGGTTATGGGTTAAAAGAGAGGGGGGGTCAAATGAATCGAGGGCCTCACCATGAGTTGCATTTACCCATAATACCATTGTTCTTAGAAACCCCGGCTGGTTCCCCTCTCTCCTCTCTGGAGCCGCAGAGTGGAGCTGCCTGCCTTTTAGAGCAGAGTAAAGCAGATGTTAGCAAACTGGTCCCCTGATAGACGTTGCTGATAAATGCTAATGTTAGTGATTAGCTCACTAAGACCACTCTGTGGTGCTCTGGGAGGCACTGTGGTGCTCTGGGAGGCACTGTGGTGCTCTGGGAGGCACTGTGGTGCTCTGGGAGGCAGGGCCATAACCACTGTTTTAGTGAGGTCTGTTGGGAATGCTATTTGGAGAACAGTAAAAATGTGCTATATCATGAAAAATTTATGAAAACAAAAATGTGCTTTTTGGTCGTAATTTAAGGTTAGGGTTAGGCATAAGGTTAGCAGTGTGGTTAAGGTTAGGGTTAGGGTTAGGGTTAGGCATAAGGTTAGCAGTGTGGTTAAGGTTAGGGTTAAGGTTAGGGTTGGGTTTAAGAGCAAAAGCCGGGTTTTAACCATAATCGAACCATCACTGTCTGTCTCACTAGTCTATGTTCTGCAAAGCAAAGATATTATGAGAAATTAGTAGCCTATTTTTTGCTCCTGCTGAGGTAGGCTTTGTTTAACGTTAGCTTCATACTTCATCCTTCTAGCTGGCTAAGTAATACTAGCCAGACCCCTTCAATGTTACTGCAATAAAAGTCTCTGCCGGCAGCTAGCCACCTGACTGACTGACATACATTTGTACGCGCTACGCGCTTCAACACTCGGCGGTCCCCTTTCTGTGTGTTTGTGCCGTTCTGTGAGCTTGTGTGGCCTACCACTGCTCGGCTGAGCCGTTGTTGCTCCTAGACGTTTCCACTTCACAATAACAGCACTTGCAGTTGACCGGGGCAGCTCTAGCAGGGCAGAAATTTGACGAACTGACTTGTTGGAAAGGTGGCATCCTATGACGGTGCCACGTTGAAAGTCACTGAGCTCTTCAGTAAGGCCGTTCTACTGCCAATGTTTGTCTATGGAGATTGCAAGGCTGTGTGCTCGATTTTATACACCCGTCAACAACGGGTGTGGCCGAATACACTAATTTGAAACGGTGTCCACATACTTTTGTATATATATAGTGTACATTCAGCAGTTGGGGCTAATTTCTGTTAGGGTTTATGCAATATAACAGGTTTGGGGGAATTATCTGAAGTCATGAGAGAGATAATATTGCTCAGTCTACCTAGTTAGAACTTCATAAAAAAAAGACTCCAGTTTCTAAAATAATAATAATAATAATATGCCATTTAGCAGACGCTTTTATCCAAAGCGACTTACAGTCATGTGTGCATAAATTTTTACGTATGGGTGGTCCCGGGGATCGAACCCACTACCCTGGCGTTACAAGCGCCAGGCTCTACCAATTCAGCTACAGAGGACCACTACATCAGTATCCTGCCTTCCCTGTGACTAGTGAGATTAAAAAGGGCTTTGGAGGAACCAGAGCGTCAATGGATCAATACCTTATTGAATATACTGTACATCTACTTAAGAGTGGCAGAACACATCTACTATCATCACCATGGTGATGTTTCAAGTCCAGCACAGCAGAGTCTACCTAATAGAGGCTACCTAATAGAGGCTACCTAATAGAGGCTACCTAATAGCAAACCAATCCCCTGAGATTACATATCAACAACATTATTCCATGTTCCAAAATACATGGCCATAACTACATACTGTATGAGGATACTGAGGTCCGGACCTAGGTCATTTTATATATATAAAATCCAAACTTTTTACTGGTACTGTATATATACATATTTTATCATAAACATTATTTATTTATTTTTATTTATCATTTTAGCAGACGCTCTTATCCAGAGCGACTTACAGGAGCAATTAGGGTTAAGTGCCTTGCTCAAGGGCACATCGACAGATTTTTCACCTAGTCGGCTCGGGGATTAGAACCAGCGACCTTTCGGTTACTGGCACAACGCTCTTACCCACTAAGCTACCTGCCGCCCCAAACATATATACACTGAATGTACAAAACAACAGGAACACTTACTCTTTCCATGACATTGACTGACCAGGTGAATCCAGGTGAAAGCTATGATCCCTTATTGGTGCCACTTGTTAAATCCACTTCAATCAGTGTAGATGAAGGGGAGGAGACAGGTTAAAGGTTAATTTCCCCTATAAGTCCAAGCCGTTGGGGGGAGCGGGGTTCTAAGCTGACATACAACATTGTTTTAAGATGGTCATACTATGGATCATTTAGCAATTAGATTTTTCATTTTAGGACCCCTTTAGCTATAAAAAGATAAAATACAAAAAATATGTTAAATAATTTAGATTCTGGCCTTTACTACTGTAGCCCATATAAACACATTGAATAACACATTAATAAATGGCAAAATAGACAGTCAAAAAATAAATCATACGTTTTGAAGTGTATGTCCTATATCTAAATATATCTATATTTCTTTACACATATTTAACCCCTTTTTTTGGGGTCCACACTAAACTACCTTCATAATTACATTCTTTATTTTTTTTCAGAGGAGTCCCGTGATACTTGTGGGGGTAATAGTTTGTAGGTCAAACCGTTCGGACGCTACAGACGTTTTCGGGAGAAGACCGATTCTCGGGATGTCTCATGGTCTGACAAACGCAGCTCTATTTCTGTCACCTTTCACCGCAGATGCGGAAGTGTGACATCGGCGAATGCGGTGGATTGAGACGCATCAGATATCTCTAGCTTAACCTGACGGATTTAGATGTTTTTATTATGTTACTTAGATGAACGCACCGGTGCGTCAATAGACTCTAGGGGATTAAATAATGATTTTTAAGCCTTGAGACAATTGAGACATGGATTGTGTATGTGTGCCATTCTGAGGGTGAATGGGCAAGACAAAATATTTAAGTGCCTTTGAACAGGGTATATTAGTAGGTGCCAGGCTCACCGGTTAGAATGTGTCCAGAACCGCAACGCTGCTGGGTTTTTCAAGCTCAACAGTTTCCCGTGAGTATCAAGAATGGTCCACCACCCAAAGGACATCCAGCCAACTTGACACAACTGTTGGAAGCATTGGAGTCAAAATGGGCCAGCATCCCTGTGGAACGCTTTCGACACCTTGCCCCGACAAACTGAGGCTGTTCTGAGGGCAAAAAGGAGTGCAACTCAATATTAGGAAGGTGTTCCTAATATTTTGTACAGTTTGTGGTAAATTGTACACAATAAATAAAATAAATTACTGGTCAACATGTAAATATTGCTCCCAGCATTGATCAAAGCTCAGATCGCTTATGTCCTTGATCTGACTGAGTTCTAATCGCACCTGACTATTTGCGAACGAGTGGAATCATGAACAGGGGTTTGTTCGTTATGTTCGCCTGTGTCCCTCGGATTCGCCTCCACTGAATCTGCTTTTTTAGCAGCACATTCACCACTCCCTCAAACGGCTAACTCCGCCCTCTCAAGGCACAGGCCGAGGGCGACTTGAAACGAACTCCCCCGGCTCGCAGTCGGCTCAATAGGAAACTAGTCCAGAGACGCTGCTGACAGTGTGTTTGCGAGATGCCAGACAAAACACTTTTTTTTTTTTTTTTCACTATCCCGTGACTCCTGCAAGTGTCTACAGACATCTCCCTGAGAATGAGTGTTCAACTGATCGCTTACAGATAATATGTCAGTCAGTCAGGTGGCTAGCTGCCGGCAGAGACTTCTATTGCAGTAACATTGAAGGGGTCTGGCTAGTATTACTTAGCCAGCTAGAAGGATGAAGTATGAAGCTAACGTTAAACAAAGCCTGACCTCAGCAGGAGCAAAAAAAATAGGCTACTAAGTTCTCATAATAACTTTGCTTTACAGAAAGTAGACTAGTGATGTGGTGGCTGCAATACATGCAGGAGGAAGCAGAGACAGAGATAAAGAGGAAGCAAGAAGAGAGAGGTACAGTGGTTCTCAAACATGGGGTCGGGGGCCCCATGTGGGGTCCCCTGAGAAATTCTGTACTAATTATAATATGCCATTTAGCAGACGCTTTTATCCAAAGCGACTTACAGTCATGCGTGCATAGATTTTTGTCTATGGGTGGTCCCGGGGATCGAACCCACTACCTTGGCGTTACAAGCGCCGTGCTCTACCAGCTGAGCTGCAGAGGACCACGATCTTAACAAACAAGTTAGGAACTTAAAAATAATAAGATATGTTTTTACCAAACTGGACCTGCGGAGTGCATGCAATCTCATCCGCATCCGGGAGGGGGATGAGTGGAAGATGGCATTCAGCCGGGGGTGTCTGGTCACTACGAGTACTTGGTGATGCCATATGGCTTAGCCAACGCTCCGTCAGTGTTCCAGGCATTCGTCAACGAGGTGTTCAGGGACATGCTCGGCCGCCAGGCGGTCGTGTATATCGATGACATCCTGATCTACTCGGCTACCTTGGAGGATCACATCATTCACGTTCGAGCAGTCCTGGAACAACTTCTCGCCAACCACCTGTTCGTCAGAAGTGCCAATTTCACCTTCCTTCTTAGGCTACCAAATCAGCCCGTAGGATGGACGACAAGAAGGTAGATGCAGTCAGGTCATGGCCATTTCCAACCACCATCAAAGGGGTTACAACGTTTTTTTTTGGAGTTTTCCAAATTCTTCCTCCGCTTCATCAGGAACTTCAGCTCTGTCGCCGCTCCTCTCACCTCTCTCCTTAAAGGAGGGCCCTGTAGGTTGGTGTGGAACACAGTCTGTCTACTGTAAGGATATTTCACCTCCGCCTCAGTGCTCAAACACCCAGATTCCACGACATCCTTTGTGGTGGAGGTGGACGCTTCAGGGGTAGGTGTGGGGGAAGTTCTGTCTCAATGACAGGGTAACCCACAGAAGTTGTGAAAACTGTCCCCTGCAGAGAGGAATTACGACGTCGGTGATCGTGAGCTGCTGGCGGTAAAGTTGGCATTAGAGGAGTGGAGACACTGGCTGGAGGGCGCCAAGGAACCATTCGTCAATCTCACGACCATCGGAACCTGGAGTACATACGGACAACGAGGTTGAATCCGCGCCAGGCAAGGTGGGCCCCTTTCTTCACAAGGTTTGACTTCACACTGACCTATCGCCCAGGTTCTAAGAACACCAAGGCTGATGCTCTGTCCCGTCTCTACGATTCGGGGGAGGGTCCAGAATGCGCCCATAATTCCATCCTCCCGAGTCGTAGCTCCTGTGGTCTCCATGTTTGTTGTTTTATTCAACATTTCACCTGCACCTGCTTTTCGACTCACAGCGTCATTGTTACAACAGTTTTAAAAATGTCATTTGTTTTTGTTTCGTTGCTGATGCTACGTGTCAGTGACTCATGTCTCATATTTCCCCCCTTTCAGTGGTATAACATTAGAGTTGTATAGTTGGACTGAGGTGAATGAACCTACACCATCAAGGTGGCTTGTTTTTGCTGTTCTCCAAATAGCATTTAAACGTTTTTTACATTTACATTTACATTTACGTCATTTAGCAGACGCTCTTATCCAGAGCAACTTACAAATAGGTGCATTCACCTTATAGCCAGTGGGATAACCACTTTACAATGTTTTTTTAATTTATATATATATATTTTTTTATTATTATTACTTTTGGGTGGGTGGGGGGTGCTTTGGAGTAAAGGGGGGGGTAGAATGATTACTTTATTCAATTCTTTTAATTGTATAGAAATGCAGTAAATGAGCTTCAACTTTTAAACCCCCCCGAAAAAAAAGAATCCCTCACATGATCTATTCTACATTGTGTCTCCTACTTCAACACCATTGATGTTTATCTATTGCTTTAGGTTATAAGGAAGGCAAAGATATCGCAAAAAGCACAATCCTGTTTTTTGTTGTTGTTGTTGTGTGTGTTCTATTCACTTACGGGTAGTAGCTAGTATACTGGAAGATGCAGAAACACTATTAAACATGTCTAGCAGACAGGAAAAGAAGAGGTTCATCATGTGACTGCAACAGCTACTACAAAGGAAAGTCTGGGAACTCTGTCATCCGGGGAAGAATTGACTTTGTCAAGGGGATTAACACGGAGGCCCTGTTAACACCAAACAGAGAGAGAGAGAGAGAGAGAGAGAGAGAGAGAGAGAGAGAGAGAGAGAGAGAGAGAGAGAGAGAGAGAGAGAGAGAGAGAGAGAGAGAGAGAGAGAGAGAGAGAGAGAGAGAGAGAGAGGTGAAGGAGGAAAAGCAATTACAAGTGCTTGACAAGACAGCTGCGCTTGTAGAGCATTGGGTGGGAGACGTCTGTGGCACACACACATACACACACACACACACATACACACTCACACACTCACAGCAATCCATCCAGCAAGTCTGTAGAGTCACAACCTTAATGTAGTCATTGCTTTCTAGGAATATGCGACCAAATACTAAACTTTTTTATTGTTGTATTTTACCCCCTTTTTCTCCCCAATTTCTTCAGTCTTGCCTCATCTCTGCAACAGGCTCAGGAGAGGCCAAGGTGGAGTCATGCGTCCTCCGAAACATGACCCGCCTAACCGCGCTCCTTAACACCCGCCAGCTTAACCCGGAGGACAGCCGCACCAATGTGTCGGAGGAAAACACTGTTCAACTGGCAACCCAGCCCGCCAAAAGGAGTTGCTAGAGCGCGTTGAGCTAAGTAATGCCCCACCGACCAAACCCTCCCCTAACCCAGACAATTCTGGGCCAAGTTTGCGTCGTCCAATGGGACTCCCTGGCACAGCCAGTTCTGGCACAGCCCGGGAATGAACCCGGGTGTCAGAGCGGGCGTAGGTGTGGTGTAGGAATCAGATGCAGGACACAGATGCTAGTCCAAAAAAAACTTTAGTAAAGTCCACAGAATGAACGGCTACAAACAGAGCCGGAGGCACGAGAAAAATAACGCACTCAGCGTATAAATGCAAAACACGCACAACAAGTGCGGACTCTTTATCTAAAACAGAAATAGAGCACAAACTGACTGGAAACACCTGCTGACAAGGAACAACTACACACAACCACAAGACAGAAACAACGAGAACTTTAAAGGACACATAATCAAGACAAAATGAGAAACAGGTGTACCAATACAGACCAAACCAAACAAACACAGAAACAACGAACGGTGGCAGCTAGTACTCCGGGGACGACGACCGCCGAAGCCTGCCCGAACAAGGAGAAGGAGCAGCCTCGGCAGAAACCGTGACACCGGGTCTGTAGTAACACCTCTAGCACTGTGATGCAGTGCCTTAGACCGCTGTGCCACTCGAGAGGCCAAATACAAAACTTTTGACTAAATGTAATACACTATAGGTGAATTTGTCCAAACACTTATGACACCTTCAAATGGGGGTACCAGATACATAAAGTTTTTTCATTTCTAAATGGTAAAACAGATATACAGTTGAAGTCGGAAGTTTACATACACCTTAGCCAAATACATTTCAACTCAGTTCTTCACAATTCCTGACATTTAATCCTAGTAAAAATTCCCTGTCTTAGGTCACTTTATTTGAAGAATGTGAAATGTCAGAATAATAGTAGAGAGATTGATTTATTTCAGCTTTTATTTCTTTCATCACATTCCCAGTGGGTCAGAAGTGTGGGTAGCCTTTCACAAGCTTCCCACAATAAGTTGGGTGAATTTTGGCCCATTCCTCCAGACAGAGCTGGTGTAACTGAGTCAGGTTTGTAGGCCTCCTTGCTCGCACACGCTTTTTCAGTTCTGCCCACACATTTTCTATAGGATTGAGGTCAGGGCTTTGTGATGGCCACTCCAATACCTTGACTTTGTTGTCCTTAAGCCATTTTGCCACAACTTTGGAAGTATGCTTGGGGTCATTGTCGATTTGGAAGACCCATTTGCGACCAAGCTTTAACTTCCTGCCTGATGTCTTGATATGTTGCTTCAATACAGTGTGGAAAAAAAGTATTTAGTCAGCCACCAATTGTGCAAGTTCTCCCACTTAAAAAGATGAGAGAGGCCTGTAATTTTCATCATATATGACAGACAAATTGAGATTTTTTTTCCAGAAAATCACATTGTAGGATTTTTTATGAATTTATTTGCAAATTATGGTGGACAATAGGTATTTGGTCACGTATAAACAAGCAAGATTTCTGGCTCTCACAGACCTGTAACTTCTTCTTTAAGAGGCTCCTCTGTCCTCCACTCGTTACCTGTATTAATGGCACATGTTTGAACTTGTTATCAGTATAAAAGACACCTGTCCACAACCTCAAACAGTCACACTCCAAACTCCACTATGGCCAAGACCAAAGAGCTGTCAAAGGACACCAGAAACAAAATTGTAGACCTGCACCAGGCTGGGAAGATTGAATCTGCTGTAGGTAAGCAGCTTGGTTTGAAGAAATCAACTGTGGGAGCAATTATTAGGAAATGGAAGACATACAAGACCACTGATAATCTCCCTCGATCTGGGGCTCCACGCAAGATCTCACCCCGTGGGGTCAAAATGATCACAAGAACGGTGAGCAAAAATCCCAGAACCACACGGGGGGACCTAGTGAATGACCTGCAGAGAGCTGGGACCAAAGTAACAAAGCCTACCATCAGTAACACACTACGCCGCCAGGGACTCAAATCCTGCAGTGCCAGACGTGTCCCCCTGCTTAAGCCAGTACATGTCCAGGCCCGTCTGAAGTTTGCTAGAGTGCATTTGGATGATCCAGAAGAGGATTGGGAGAATGTCATATGGTCAGATGAAACCAAAATATAACTTTTTGGTAAAAACTCAACTCTGTGTTTAACAAAGAATGCTGAGTTGCATCCAAAGAACACCATACCTACTGTGAAGCATGGGGGTGGAAACATCATGCTTTGGGGCTGTTTTTCTGCAAAGGGACCAGGACGACTGATCCGTGTAAAGGAAAGAATGAATGGGGCCATGTATCATGAGATTTTGAGTGAAAACCTCCTTCCATCAGCAAGGGCATTGAAGATGAAACGTGGCTGGGTCTTTCAGCATGACAATGATCCCAAACACACCGCCCGGGCAACGAAGGAGTGGCTTCGTAAGAAGCATTTCAAGGTCCTGGAGTGGCCTAGCCAGTCTCCAGATCTCAACCCCATAGAAAATCTTTGGAGGGAGTTGAAAGTCCGTGTTGCCCAGCGACAGCCCCAAAACATCACTGCTCTAGAGGAGATCTGCATGGAGGAATGGGCCAAAATACCAGCAACAGTGTGTGAAAACCTTGTGAAGACTTACAGAAAACGTTTGACCTGTGTCATTGCCAACAAAGGGTATATAACAAAGTATTGAGAAACTTTTGTTATTGACCAAATACTTATTTTCCACCATAATTTGCAAATAAATTTATTAAAAATCCTACAATGTGATTTTCTGGATTTTTTTTCTCATTTTGTCTGTCATAGTTGACGTGTACCTATGATGAAAATTACAGGCCTCTCTCATCTTTTTAAGTGGGAGAACTTGCACAATTGGTGGCTGACTAAATACTTCCCCACTGTATGTCCACATCATTTTCCTTCCTCATGATGCCATATATATTTTGTGAAGTGCACCAGTCCCTCCTGCAGCAAAGCACCCCCACAGCATGATGCTGCCACCCCCGTGCCTCACGGTTGGGATGGTGTTCTTCGGCTTGCAAGCCCACCCCTTTTTCCACCAAACATAACGATGGTCATTATGGCCAAACAGTTATATTTTAAATTATTCTAATTATTATTATTTTACATACATTTATATTTTATTTTTTATTCCAAAAAGAATAATAACAACTGTCTAATAATAACAATAAATATGACAAAATGAATTAAAAACAAAAACGTTAATTAAATTAACAGCAAGAAATAGGCTACAACAAAAAACTACTGCTACAACTACTTATACAACTAATACAAATAAGTACCTATAATATATACAGACAGACAGACAATCAATCAATCACATTTTATTTATAAAGCCCTTTTTACATCAGCAGATGTCACAAAGTGCTATACAGAAACCCAGCCTAAAACCCCAAACAGCAAACAATGCAGATGTAGAAGCACGGTGGCTAGGAAAAACTCCCTAGAAAGGCAGAAACCTAGAGAGGAACCAGGCTCTGAGGGGTGGCCAGTCCCCTTCTGGCTCTGCCGGGTGGAGATTATAACAGTACATGGCCATTAAGGCCAGATTTTTCTCCAAGATGATCAAACGTTCATAGATGACCAGCAGGGTCAAATAATAATCACAGTGGTTGTAGAGGTTGCAACAGGTCAGTACATCAGGAGTAAATGTCACTTGGCTTTTCATAGCCGGGCATTTAAAGGTTGAAATAGCAGGTGCGGTAGAGAGAGAGAGTTGAAAACAGCAGGTCTGGGACAAGGTAGCACGTCCGGTGAACAGGTCAGGGTTCCATAGCCGCAGGCAGAAGAGTGGAAACTGGAGCAGCAGCACGACCAGGTGGTCTGGGGACAGCAAGGAGTCATCAGGCCAGGTAGTCACTCCTTTGATACTGTGAACCATCAGATCCACCTCTCCACCCTCTCCGAGTTGGGCATCTCCGGCGCCGCTCACTCTTGGATTGCGTCCTTCCTGACAGGTCGCTCCTACCAGGTGGCGTGGCGAGAATCTGTCTCCGCACCACGTGCTCTCTCCACTGGTGTCCCCCAGGGCTCAGTTCTAGGCCCTCTCCTATTCTCTCTATACACCAAGTCACTTGGCTCCGTCATATCCTCACATGGTCTCTCCTATCATTGCTACGCAGATGACACACAATTAATCTTCTCCTTTCCCCCTTCTGATAACCAGGTGGCGAATCGCATCTCTGCATGTCTGGCAGACATATCAGTGTGGATTTCAGATCACCACCTCTAGCTGAACCTCGGCAAGACGGAGCTGCTCTTCCTCCCGGGGAAGGACTGCCCGCTCCATGATCTCGCCATCACGGCTGACAACTCCGTTGTGTCCTCCTCCCAGAGTGCAAAGAACCTTGGCGTGACCCTGGATAACACCCTGTCGTTCTCCGCTAACATCAAAGCGGTGACCCGATCCTGTAGGTTCATGCTCTACAACATTCGCAGAGTACGACCCTACCTTACACAGGAAGTGGCACAGGTCCTAATCCAGGCACTTGTCATCTCCTGTCTGGATTACTGCAATTCACTGTTGACTGGGCTCCCTGCCTGTGCCATCAAACCCCTACAACTCATCCAGAACGCTGCAGCCCGTCTGGTGTTCAACCTTCCCAAGTTCTCTCACGTCACCCCACTCCTCCGCACACTCCACTGGCTTCCAGTTGAAGCTCGCATCTGCTACAAGACCATGGTGCTTGCCTACGGAGCTATGAGGGGAACGGCACCTCCTTACCTTCAGGCTCTGATCAGTCCCTACACCCAAACGAGGACATTGCGTTTTTCCACCTCTGGCCTGCTTGTCCCCCTACCTCTGCGGAAGCACAGTTCCCGCTCAGCCCAGTCAAAACTGTTCGCTGCTCTGGCACCCCAATGGTGGAACATGCTCCCTCACGAAACCAGGACAGCGGAGTCACTGACCACCTTCCGGAGACACTTGAAACCCTACCCCTTTAAGGAATACCTGGGATAGTATAAAAGTAATCATTCCACCCCCCCTACCCCACCCCCACAAAAAATAAAAATTATATATATATATAAAACAAATGAAAATTAAATATATAAAAAATAAAAAATAAAAAATAATAATGTAAAGTGGTTGTCCCACTGGCTATCATAAGGTGAATGCACCAATGTGTAAGTCGCTCTGGATAAGAGCGTCTGCTAAATGACGTAAATGTGATGTAAATGTAGTCCTGA
The DNA here is from genome assembly GCF_020615455.1 of Coregonus clupeaformis. Lineage (NCBI taxonomy): Eukaryota > Metazoa > Chordata > Actinopteri > Salmoniformes > Salmonidae > Coregonus > Coregonus clupeaformis. Next base: position 49,931,584 of record NC_059198.1, on the reverse strand, counting down.
GGCATGGTCCTAGGGCTCAGGTCCTCCAGAATGGGAGGGAGAGAGGGAGAGAGAGAGAATTAGAGGGAGCATGAATTTACACAGGACACTGGTTAAGACAGGAGAATAACACCAGATATAACAGACTGACCCTAGCCCCCTGGCCATAGACTATTGCAGCATAGATACTGGAGGCTGAGACAGGGGGGGTCGGGAGACACTGTGGCCCCGTCCGACGATACCCCCGGACAGGGCCACCCACTTTGCCAAAGCACAGCCCCCACACCACCAGAGGGATATCAATAGACCACCAACCTACTACCCTGAGACAAGGCTGAGTATAGCCCACAAAGATCTCATCCACTGCACAAGCCAGAGGGAGCGACAAACCGGACAGGAAGATCACGTCAGTGACTCAACCCACTCAAGTGATGCACCCCTCCTAGGGACGGCATGGAAAGCACCAGTAAGCCAGTGACTCAGCCCCCGTAATAGGGTCAGAGGCAAAGAATCCCAATGGAGAGATAGGAACCGGCCAGGCAGAGACTGCAAGGGCGGTTTGTCGTTCCAGTGCCTTGCCGTTCACCTTCACACCCATGGGCCAGACTACACTCAATCATAGGACCTACTGAAGAGATGAGTCTTCAGTAAAGACTTAAAGGTCGAGATCAAGTCTGGGTCTCTCACATGGATAGGCAGACCACTCCATAAAAATTGAGCTCTATAGGAGAAAGCCCTGCCTCAAGCTGTTTGCTTAGAAATTCTAGGGCCAATAAGGAGGCCTGCGTCTTGTGACCGTAGCGTACGTGTAGGTATGTACGGCTGGACCAAATCGGAGAGATAGGTAGGAGCAAGCCCATGTAATGCTTTGTAGGTTAGCAGTAAGACCTTGAAATCAGCCCTAGCCTTAACAGGAAGCCAGTGTAGAGAGGCTAGCACTGGAGTAATATGATCAAATGTTTTTGTTCTAGTCAAGATTATAGCAGCTGTGTTTAGCACTAACTGAAGTTTATTTAGTGCTTTATCCGGGTAGCCGGAGAGTAGAGCATTGCATTAGTCTAATCTAGAAGTGACAAAAGCATGGATTAGCTTTTCTGCATCATTTTTTGACAAAACTTTTCGGGTTTTTGCAATGTTACGAAGATGGAAAAAAGCTGTCCTTTAAATATTATTGATATGTTCATCAAAAGAGAGATCAGGGTCCAGAGTAATGCCGAGGTCCTTCACAGTTTTTCTTCAGAAGACTGTACAACCATCAAGATTAATTGTCAGATCCAACAGAAGATCTCTTTGTTTCTTGGGACCTAGAACTAGCATCTCTGTTTTGTCCGAGTTTAAAAGTAAAACATTCGCCGCCATCCACTTCCTTATGTCTGAAACACATGCTTCCAGGGTAGGCAATTGTGGGGCTTCATGTTTAATCGAAATGTAGAGCTGTGTGTCGTCTGCATAGCAATGAAAGTTAACATTGTGTTTCCGAATGACATCACCAAGAGGTCAAATATATAGTGAAAATAATAGTGGTCCTAAAACGGAACCTTGAGGGACACCGAAACTTACAATTGATTTGTCAGAGGACAAACCATCCACAGAGACGAACTGATAACTTTCCGACAGATAAGATCTAAACCAGGCAAGAACTTGTCTGTGTAGACCAATTAAGGTTTCCAATCTCTCCAAAAGAATGTGGTGATCGATGGTGTCAAAAGCAGCACTAAGGTCTAGGAGCACGAGGACAGATGCAGAGCCTTGGTCTGACGCCATTAAAAGGTCATTAACCACCTTCACGAGTGCAGTCTCAGTGCTATGATGGGGTCAAAAACCAGACTGAAGCGTTCCGTATATGTTTTTTGTCTTCAGGAAGTCAGTGAGTTGCTGCACAACAGCTTTTTCTAAAATGTTTGAGAGGAATAGGAGATTCGATATAGGCCGATAGTTTTTTACATTTTCTGGGTCAAGGTTTGGCTTTTTCAAGAGAGGCTTCATTACTGCCACTTTTAGTGAGTTTGGTACACATCCAGTTGATAGGGAGCCATTTATTATGTTCAACATAGGAGGGCCAAGCACAGGAAGTAGCTCTTTCAGTAGTTTAGTTGGAATAGGGTCCAGTATGCAGCTTGAAGGTTTAGAGGCCATGACTATTTTCATGAATGTGTCAAGAGATATAGGATTAAAAATCTTGAGTGTCTCCATTGATCCTAGGTCCTGGCAGTTTTGTGCAGACTCAGGACAGCTGAGCTTTGGAGAGTCCGTAATTTGCTTTCTAATGATTATGATCTTTTAGTCGAAGAAGTTCATGAATTCATCACTGCTGAAGTGAAAGGCATCCTCTCTTGGGGAATGCTGCTTTTTAGTTAGCTTTGCGATAGTATCAAATAGAAATGTTGAATTGTTCTTATTTTTTATTTCACCTTTATTTAACCAGGTAAGCTTTTGTACGTTTGCCCACTGACAAAGAGATGATCAGTCTATAATTTTAATGGTAGGTTTATTTGAACAGTGAGAGACAGAATAACAACAACAAAAATCCAGAAAACGCATGTCAAAAATGTTATAAATTGATCTCCATTTTAATGAGGGAAATAAGTATTTGACACCCTCTCAATCAGAAAGATTTCTGGCTCCCAGGTGTATTTTATACAGGTAACGAGCTGAGATTAGTAGCACACTCTTAAAGGGAGTTCTCCTAATCTCAGTTTTGTATTTATTTTTATTTATTTAACCTTTATTTAACCAGGTTACCGACCAGGTTCTGTACAGCACTTCGAGATATTAGCTGATGTAAGAAGGGCTATATAAAATAAAATTGATTGATTGATTGATTGAGGTAAGCCAGTTGAGAACAAGTTCTCATTTACAACTGCGACCTGGCCAAGATAAAGCAAAGCAGTGCGATTGAAAACAACAACAACACAGAGATACATATGGAATAAATAAAATGTACGGTCAAAAACACAATAGAAAAATATATTTGCAGTGTGTGCAAATGTAGTAAGTTATGGAGGTAAGGCAATAAATAGGCCATAGTGCAAAATAATTACAATTTACTATTAACACTGGAGTGATAGATGTGCAGAAGATGATGTGCAAATAGAGATACTGAGGTGCAAATGAGCAAAATAAATAACAATGTAAATAACAATATGGGGATGAGGTAGTTGGGTGGGCTAATTACAGATGGGCTGTGTACAGGTGCAGTGATCGGTAAGCTGCTCTGACAACTGATGCTTAAAGTTAGTGAGGGAGATAAGTGTCCCCAGCTTCAGAGATTTTTGCAGTTCGTTCCAGTCATTTGCAGCAGAGAACTGGAAGGAATGGCGGCCAAAGGAGGTGTTGGCTTTGGGGATGACCAGTGAGATATACCTGCTGGAGCGCATACTATGGGTGGGTGTTGCTATGGTGACCAATGATCTCAGATAACGCAGGGATTTGCCTAGAAGTGATTTATAGATTTGCTGAGTAGAGTGTTGGAAGCTATTTTGTAAATGACATCGCCGAAGTCAAGGATCGGTAGGATAGTCAGTTTTACGAGGGCATGTTTAGCAGCATGAGTGAAGGAGGCTTTGTTGCGAAATAGGAAGCCGATTCTAGATTTAACGTTGGATTGGAGATGCTTAATGTGAGTCTGGAAGGAGAGTTTATGGTCTAACCAGACACCTAGGTATTTGTAGTTGTCCACATATTCTAAGTCAGACCCGCCGAGAGTAGTGATTCTAGTCGGGCAGGTGCAAGCAGCGTTCGATTGAAGAGCATGCATTTAGTTTTACTAGCGTTTAAGAGCAGTTGGAGGCTACGGAAGGAGTGTTGTATGGCATTGAAGCTCGTTTGGAGGTTTGTTAACACAGTGTCCAGTGAAGGGCCAGATGTATACAAAATGGTGTCGTCTGCGTAGAGGTGGATCTGAGAGTCACCAGCAGCAAGAGCGACATCATTGATATACACAGAGAATAGAGTCGGCCCGAGAATTGAACCCTGTGGCACCCCCATAGAGACTGCCAGAGGTCCAGACAACAGGCCCTCCGATTTGACACATTGAAGTCTATCTGAGAAGTAGTTGGTGAACCAGGCAAGGCAGTCATTTGAGAAACCAAGGATATTTAGTCTGCCAATAAGAATGTGGTGATTGACAGAGTCAAAAGCCTTGGCCAGGTCGATGAAGACGGCTGCACAGTACTGTCTATTATCAATAGCGGTTATAATATCGTTTAGGACCTTGAGCGTGGCTGAAGTGCACCCATGACCAGCTCGGAAACCGGATTGCATAGCGGAGAAGGTACGGTGGGATTTGAAATGGTCGGTGATCTGTTTGTTAACTTGGCTTTCAAATACTTTCGAAAGGCAGGGCAGGATGGATATAGGTCTGTAACAGTTTGGATCTAGAGTGTCACCCCCTTTGAAGAGGGGGATGACCGCGGCAGCTTTCCAATCTCTGGGGATCTCAGACGATACGAAAGAGAAGTTGAACAGGCTGTTATTAGGGGTTGCGAAAATTTTGGTGTCTAATTTTAGAAAGAAAGGGTCCAGATTGTCTAGCCCAGCTGATTTGTATGGAGAAGCGGGGGGGGGGGGGCATGGGCAAGTTGCAGCGGAGGGTGCAGAGCTGGTGCCCGGGGTAGGGGTAGCCAGGTGGAAAGCATGGCCAGCCGTAGCAAAATGCTTATTGAAATTCTCGATTATCGTAGATTTATCGGTGGTGACAATGTTTCCTAGCCTCAGTGTAGTGCTTAGCTGGGAGGAGGTGCTCTTATTCTCCATGGACTTTACAGTGTCCCAAAACCTTTTGGAGTCAGTGCTACAGGATGCACATTTCTGTTTGAAAAAGCTAGCCTTTGCTTTCCTAACTGATTGTGTATATTGGTTCCTGACTTCCCTGAAAAGTTGCATTTCGCGGGGGCTGTTCGATGCTAATGCAGTACGCCACAGGATGTTTTTGTGCTGGTCAAGGACAGTCAAGTCTGATTTTTGTACTCCGACGTGCTTGAGTAGGTGGAGGGAGTCTGGAAGGGCCTCTAGGAATCTTTGGGTTGTCCGAGAATTTATAGCACGGCTTTTGATGGTCCTTGGTTGGGGTCTGAGCATATTATTTGTTGCGATTGCAAATGTAATAAAAAGATGGTGATCCGATAGTCCAGGGTTATGAGGAAAAACATTTAGATCCACAATATTTATTCCACGGGACAAAACTAGATCCAGGGTATGACTGTGGCAATGAGTAGGTCCGGAGACATGTTGGACAAAACCCACTGAGTCGATGATGGCTCTAAAAGCCTTTTTGAGTGGGTCTGTGGACTTTTCCATGTGAATATTAAAATCAGCAAAAATTTGAATATTATCTGCCATGACTACAAAGTCCGATAGGAATTCAGGGAACTCAGTGAGGAACTCTGTATACGGCCCAGGTGGCCTGTAAACAGTAGCTATAAAAAGTGATTGAGTAGGCTGCATAGATTTCATGACTAGAAGCTCAAAAGACGAAAACGCAGTCATTTTTGGGGGGGGTAAATTGACATTTGCTGTCGTAAATGTTAGCAACACCTCCGCCTTTGCGGGATGCGTGGGGGATATGGTCACTAGTGTAACCAGGAGGAGAGGCCTCATTTAACACAGTAAATTCATCTGGCTTAAACCATGTTTCAGTCAGGCCAATCACATCAAGATTATGATCAGTGATTAGTTCATTGACCATAACTCCCTTGGAAGTGAGGGATCTAACATTAAGTTGCCGTATTTTGAGATTTGAGATATCACAATCTCTTTCAATAATGACAGCAATGGAGGAGGTCTTTATTCCAGTGAGATTGCTAAGGCAAACACTGCCATGTTTGGTTTTGCTCAACCTAGATCGAGGCACAGACACGGTCTCAATGGGGGATAGCTGAGCTGACTACACTGACTGTGCTAGTGGCAGACTCCACTAAGCTGGCAGGCTGGCTAAAATCCTGCTGCCTGGCCTGCACCCTGTCTCATTGTGGAGCTAGAGGATTTAGATCCCTGTCTATGTTGGTAGATAAGAAGAGAGCACCCCTCCAGCTAAGATGGAGTCCGTCAACTCCTCAGCAGGCTTGGTCCTGTTTGTGGGTGAGTCAAACAGACAGTGCATACTGTACATACATACATACTCAGCATTACTAGTTTGATTCTAGTATGCCTGCGGCAGCCAGCCCGTGCGGAGCTTAGCTCACTATAGGCAACTGTTCAGTCTAATGAGGTTTCCTCTGACTCTTGGCTGCATTCCAAATTCAGTATAAATGGATCAATATCCCAGCCTGCATTAATGCAAAAACATACACAGTGTTGGTTTTATGTTAAATCCCATGTTTCAGCTGTTTCCCTCTCCCCAGCCTGCCACATTTAACCCCAGATAAAATAACCACGGGTCTAATTTACATAACATGCTGTGCCACTTCTGCTTCCCCAGCTCTCCCTCTTGGCTTCCGTGTCATTAATTCAAGTGCAGCTGAAATCACTTATTAAATCAAATAGGTATTTTTTCACCCTTCTCTTGGATAATGGGCAGCCAAACATTATATAGGCAGACAGACATGATATTACATTTCATGGAGCATCATTTAATAGCTAGGCGTACCATGTTGAGCCTGATTGCGTGGATAGATTTGACCCCTATTTTGTGGACAGAACATTTTTTACATCCATTTTGTTTTAACTAGCTGGAGATGGAGATATAATGACCTGCTGTTGGGGTCAGTACAGAATGTTAACCGTTAAAGTAGCCTACAGCTGAAACCCTGGCGAGACGGTGTGTATGTTTATGAGAGTGTGTGTCATCCCGCCGACAACGCCACCTACTCTACACAGCGCTGATGATGGTTCACGCTGCCCTGGAATACACGCCCCCAGGCCCAGGATTGATACCACGTTGATTTTTAATGATGTACTGCAGACGGGAAGGCAGGGTAGGAACCAGACTAGACATCACTAGACTAGATATCACTTATGCTAAATGTCTATATATGCTGCCGCTGAATGCCAGAAGTAAACATTTACACAGTTGCACTAACCCCATAACCCCCCAAACTCTGTTCAGTGTTTGGGGGATGATGGATGCTAGTTCATGTCCAACCCCGGCAGTGAACCCTGCCTTGTTTGGGCTTGTTTACCTTTGATACACTCGTCCTCCATTTTGTGTACGCTAGAGGATATGAGAACCACATCCATCCACTGATAACTAGGGAGTGCAATTCAAAAGGCACCTTATTTCCTATAGTCCACTACTTTTGACCAGGGCCCATAGGTGGTGTATCCACCGTCCAGTGGTGATTTTAGCGTGTAATTCTTTGTGGGGAAAAACAACCAATAGTAAGTGGGATGCATGCCAGCAAAGCCACTACACAACACAACACAACACAACAGTAAACAATAAAATAATTGCACTATAACGGTGACAAACAGTGCCCACAAACTGTTAGGGCCTCCATAAAGCCTTTCCCAACAGCTTACCACTGCTACACCTGGCTATCAGCGGAGCCTTGTCTGGCAGCGAGACAGTTCATTCAGCCCCATTTACTGCCATAGCTGTAAACATAGCTGATATAGCTGACTTGCTTAAACAAATGTGGTTTCTACTGACAATTGAGATGTACAAACTATGGCATAAGGGGACGATGAGCTGATAAGAAGCAATCCGTAATTTTGATTAAGACATTAATGAGCGAGCTAGGACGGACGTAGTCAATATATTTGTTCATTACTTTTGAAATGTACAGCGACAGAATTCAGAACATGGGCCGTTCTTACAATATTCTCCCTGTACACCAAGTCAGAACCGTAGAATAAATAAAGGGGGCAGATAAGCAGACAATGAAAGCTCTTACAATATTCGATGATTACATTTCTCTAAAACAGGTTATAGGCTACATGTGCACCACCAAGTCAGAACAGTAGGCTAAATTATGAGGGGGAAAGGGACCAAGTTATTAGGGTGCGGCACATGGGCTACTAACAGCTTACTACACAACATACACTTAGAATTACTTTCTTAGCTACAGTATACATATCTCCTGGCATATTACATCATTTATGCAGCAGCATACAAGACATTTTTGGACTCACCTTGTTTTGCTGTGCTCACTTGAACAGGAAGGTGGCGCGACGGTCCTTCATAAGCAAAAACAAGGTAGAATCATGATGACGTCAGTGATCTTCAGGTCGTAGCTCTAGAAAGAGGCCCGAGTTCCCGACTTACAATTCTGAGCTGGATGACCGTTCAAAACGTATTTTCCCAGTCTGAGTAAATTTTTTTACCGAGTTCCCAGTTGTCTTGTACTCACTGAAGTCAGATTTCCCAGTTCCAAGTTAACAGTTGTTTTGAGCGCGGCAGAAATCATGCTGGATTGACAGCATGGCCAATGTTGAATGTTTATAATAATAATAATAATATTTATCATTTTAAGCTTGGAAAAGAGACCCTTAAACCCAGGCTTGAGACCACACAGCCACTCCACTGGCTAGTGGCTAGTGATTGCTTTGCAATAATGCAGTTAGTCACTGATTTCTTCCAAACCACTCATTGTTGAATTTGCGATTTCCAACTTGTTGTGTAATGTTTATGTCTAATGGCCGATGAGCACCGATACATTTTATCTATGATTTCTCTTCATTATTTCTCTTCATATGACAAGGATTAAAAAGGATTTGCCAGTTGATTGTCGACTTGATTCATGATGACGACTTTTAGCTACGAAAGTATGATGTTGACATGATCAGTCCAATCAAAGCTACTGTAGATATAACATGATTTTATCTGTGGCCAATGACCTTGAGCCTTACATTTACATTTTAGTCATTTAGCAGACGCTCTTATCCAGAGCGACTTACAGTTATTGAGTGCATGCATTATTCTTTATTTTTTTTCATACTGGACCCCCGTGTGAATCGAACCCACAACCCTGGCGTTGCAAACGCCATGCTCTACCAACTGAGCTACATCCCTGCCGGACATTCCCTCCCCTACCCTGGACGACGCTGGGCCAATTATGCGCCGCCCCATGGGTCTCCCGGTCGCGGCCGGCTACGACAGAGCCTTCTTGGATAGGCACTTCTAATGTAACTCTATGGCAGCACCCAAAGTGCTTGAATTTTCGAGCTCTACCCGTAGATTTGGCGGTGACGTAGTGTCTCCATGAGTGACCGAACACACAAAATAACATCCAAAACAGGCAACCCCCCAAAAAAAAAAAAAAAGTATATATATATTTTCTCCAAAAATTGTGGGGCTCAAAAGAGGTGGGGATCGCCACTGCCGCCGTCCAATCGTATAGACATGCTAGTGGACATGGTAACAGATCTACATCTTGTCAGGTCATTATTGCAAAAGAGAATGCATTCTCAATGACTTAAATAAACGCAAAAGAAATGTAGATTGTAAATAGACTGAAGAAATACAGTGTAAACATGATGTGCAGTCTAATGATAATGTTTACACTGCACCAGGGAATGGATTACCTCCATTTACACACATAAGACTCAACCCACCCCAAAAAAATATACATGGTACAGATTGAATATATCAGTCATTATTCATTATTAATATTATTAATTTATTTATTATTATAGCCATAATGGTATGCATTATTACAAATGGACATACTTATAATTCAACATACTACTGCCACACTTTATTGACCATACTATGACTATTACATTTATTTACATTTTAGTCATTTAGCAGACGCTCTTATCCAGAGCGACTTACAGTTAGTGAGTGCATACATTTTTCACACTATGAACTTCAAAATGATGTGAACAGGGTCTGTTAGTAATTATACGTTTATTTAAATTGTTTACCAAAAGCAGAACAGAAGATATTGCATATTAAAAAAGATGACAACCATTGTCTTTCAGACAATGTTCTCAATTTGATTAACTGCACAGATTCATGGTAAATCATTACATTTAAAATAGGTTCATATTACAGGACTGAGAAAATCATTGAAACCCATTATCCAACCTAAACAATACCGTAAAATCTTACATTCAATTGTATATCAGCAATGACATAATAATATAAATTCATGTGACGCAGTAACAGACAGGCGTGTACCCTGGAGCCACGTGCTAATGCCTGTTATATATAGTCCCCTGGAGCCACGTGCTAATGCCTGTTATATATAGTCCCCTGGAGCCACGTGCTAATGCCTGTTATATATAGTCCCCTGGGGCCACGTGCTAATGGCTGTTATATATAGTACCCTGGAGCCACGTGCTAATGCCTGTTATATATAGTACCCTGGGGCCACGTGCTAATGGCTGTTATATATAGTCCCCTGGGGCCACGTGCTAATGGCTGTTATATATAGTACCCTGGAGCCACGTGCTAATGCCTGTTATATATAGTACCCTGGAGCCACGTGCTAATGCCTGTTATATATAGTCCCCTGGGGCCACGTGCTAATGCCTGTTATATATAGTACCCTGATATCATATTAAAAACATAATTCCACTTTGACATTATGGGGTATTGTGTGTAGATTAGTGACACAAAATCTAAAAGTAATCCATTTTAAATTCAGGCTGTAAAACAAGGAAATGTGGAAAAAG